>NW_022111312.1:8998630-9007186 GCF_000313985.2 Echinops telfairi
AGAGAACTCAGTGTTCCAAGAGGAGAGGCGTGTCCCAGAGACGTGGGAACAGACCAACTGGCTCTAGCAGTGGAGGGAGAATGGAGGGGGAGGGTGCTTGGGAAGGCTTCCTCCTAGTGCTGGTATTTCAGGGAGTCTTGAAGGATGAGCAAGAGTCTCCCAAGCTGAGGGGAGCTGTAGAAGGGGGTCGGGTGGAGCTGTAATCAGCAGATGGGAAACCGGGAAAGGCTCTGCAGGATAAACGTGAAGACTTGGGACTCTACCGTAACAGCACTGGGGAGCCACGGAAGGGTGATGAGTAAGAGAGGATGATAAGAAGGTTTGCCTGGTGGAAAGGGCAGGAGTCACAAGTGCTCGTGGGTCACAGGGAACCAGCCAGGAAGCCAATTGAGCAGAGGGGGCCCGAGCCCACACATCACGGAAGGTGGTCCAAAGAAAGATGAAGTGGTAGCACCTACACTCAACCACCAGCGAGTCTCTCACACAGATCTGTGGCTGGCCGTAAGATGCTTTTAAGGCCTGCTGGGTTGGTTTTTCCACCCGCCACCCCAATACAGTTTAGTTTAGAGACGGCCTCCAGGAGCTTGAGTGGCTTATTGCCAGAGCTCATAATTATCTTAATAGCTAGCATTGATGATGCACAGGCTAAATGCCAGGTGCCGTGTGAGGCGCCTGGCATTCATTAGCCGTGCATGGTGCATCTCCAGGAGGAAAGGCTGTCTGGGCCAGGCGATGGTGCTCAGAGAGGCTGCGACTTGCCCCTTATAAATACGGGTCACAGAGCAGGGAAGCTAAACTGGAACCCAGAGCCAGGCCAGGCCAAAGGCAACTTCTCACAAAGAAAATAAGTCTACTAAGGGGAAACGAGCATTCAAGGAGTAGACAATGACATGAGGATGCATCTGAGTGGCCCCCATGTTCGTATCTAGCCCTGAGAGAAGGAGCATCGTGTCTTTGGCGCAAGATACAACGTCTGTTCGGGAAGCATGCAGGAGACACTGGGGCACCACCTCTTCCTGCGGGGTGCTCAAAGGAGATGCACATAGGGCACAGACAGCCACCTCCTGGGCCTAAGGCCCACCTTAATGAATCCCTTCTCCCTGCCAATACTTCCCTTGCCCTCTGTCTGTTTGAAAGAAGCCTTTTTCTCTCTGGGGACTAAGGGACCTTTTCTGTTCCAGCTTATTCAAACAAATGGCCAACTTCATTTCTTTTCCCCCCTTTGAGCCTGACACTCAGAGCCAGCTGTTGGATCTGGAAACTGCCAACAAAGTCTTTTGTGCCAGAATCTCATCTGGCGTCTGCTTGGGCTTACGAAAAAGTGTAGGGTTTTTGTTTTGCTTTCCCTGTAATTCTTCTTCAGAGGAGGAGGATCTGGAGCTGACAGAAACCACCTCGCTGTATTTTCTGAGATCACAGCCCCAGGAGAGGCCATGTTCCTCCTTACAGCCCCAAGGCCCTGGAGACACACGAGGAAGGGCAGGGCAGAGGGGATGCCATCAGCCTGACCAACCTCAGCCCTTCCTAACCCCAGGGCATCCAGCCTTGGCCTCGATGGCTGCCACTGGACTTCCCAATCAGCCAATTGCCCCCCCCCACCCAAGTGGATAGTTCAGTGACTTGACAGCAACTCTCTGCTGTCACACCGAAGTAATGAATGTCCTATGACTTAAGCAAGGGTGGGTGGAGCTCACGGACTCCTGGTAGCATAGTGGGCTATGCAACGAGCTGTGAACTCCAGGTTCAGTGGTTTGAACCCACCATCACTCCTCAGAGAAAAAGAGCAGTGTCTGGTCCCCTAAAGATCTAAAGTCTTAAAGGAAACCCAAAGGAGCGGTTCTGCTCTGTCCCCAGGATCTCATGGGGTTCACAGTGGATTTGTTATTTGGAGCTGCCAGTTCCTTTCCACCCCAACCATCTTGCTTACAAGATATGGTATTGTCATTTTCAGACAAAGAAATAGGGGTTCCATCCAAAAGCCCAAGATGATACAGCTGGTCCCTCAGGTCGGTGTGATGCAAAATGCCTTCTTTTCCAGTGGATCCCTCCTAATAACTGATCTGACTCCCCATCTACGGCTCCCCTTAGTATTGGGGGCCAGACTCATCTCAGCTGCAATCACCAGGAGGCTAAACATTCTTTCCTTCTTCCCTCCACCCTCTTTGTTTCCATCCATCCATCCCTTCCCTTCACCAAGTGTCTGCGTCAAAACTCCAGTGTCTTCTGCATGTCAAGCCCTCTGATCCCTGCTGGGGATGGCCTGGAGGACAAGCCCTGGTGAAGCTCAAACGTAGCCTCAGACTCTTAGCCTCTCCTATGACATTCCCAGGCCTTTGAGATCCACCCGCTGATGCCCAGTCTCAGTGCAGTTCCAAGCTTTCAGAGGATTATAAAGCCCCAATCTCATTTTATTTGACTCAGATGGATTTGCATACCTTTGGAAGGCTGGGTTTTTTTTTCCCCCTTTAACATCCATAAAGTAATTTAAGATCCTCTGTAATGGAGACTATATAAATAATCAAGAATCACATCCCTGTGTTTATAGAGCATCCAAGTGCACCGCACATTATAAAACTTCTAATTAATCTTTGCAACACTCTGGTGTCAGGAGCAAAGGGCGGATAATAACCCTCTTTTACTGGTGGGACCAAGGGCTACTCTGATTCAGCGACCTGCCTATGATCATGTGGCAAATCATCCCCATTTTACACCTTCATTAACAGCAAGGCTTGTTAATTATAGCAATTATATTCACAACTGGCATTTATTGAAAGACCCATCTCAGCCAGGCTCTGTCCTGAGAACTTTGCCCACATTATCTCCCTGAATCCCCATCCTCACCCCTGTGGTCTGCTTTGAGACTCAGGCCCATGAAAGACTCTAGACCAGAGATTCTCAGCCTATGGGTCGCGACCCCTTTGGGGGTCGAACGACCCTTTCACAGGGGTCACCTAAGACCCTATTTCTGATGGTCTCAGCAACTGAGACACTGCTCCTCTAGCCGTCTCCAAGCGGATCCACCCACAGGCAGATAGGCCCACCTGAGGGGTCACCACCACATGAGGAACTGTATTAAAGGGTGGTGGCATTAGGAAGGTTGAGAACCGCTGCTCAAGTCTCACTGTGGCCCAGAAGTAGGATCCACTGGGCCAGGCCTGGGGCATGCCGCTACTTCTGGGGCCATGCAGACATCTGTTGGGAGAGGAGGAAAAGGCTACTACAGTTCATGCTGCCTGACAGTAGCTGTCCTGGCCTGGAGTTCAAGGACACAGCCTCAGGCTATAATTGCTAGGCTAGAAACTGAGGTCCCACCCCAATCCCAGAGACCTGCCCAGCCTCCTACCTGCAATGTTAGACCACTCAGCACTATCCCCCAACCCTCGGCCTTCAGTGTCCAATTCAGACTCCTTTTCATCTCGGTGATTCGGCCCTGCCTACCTTTCCTTCACCATTCCTCCCCAAAGAGCCACCTGCCCCAACTTCTTTAGTATCACGTTCTTGCTAACCTCCAGATCTTTGCCCACACGACTCCCTCTGTGCGGCGTGCTCTTCCTTCTTCCTTCTTCTAGACCCCGCCCCCTCTTATTGCTTTGTGGCTTGCTGAGCCTTAGAAGTCACTTCTTCATCTGCTGATTCAGACCTGTCACAGTCCACCACCACACCCACTGCTGTAGTGGATGCTCCAGAGAGGGTGTGTCTTGTTCATCCTTTTCCCGGTGCGTAGCACGGAGCCTCGTCCCTAAGAGGGGCTCAATAAAGGACTATTCCCCACATCCTAGACAGCTGGGTGGTTCCCGGACGAGCCCATCAGGCGGCACAGAGTGGAAGAGCAATGAGGTCTGACACAATTGCCAAGAACACTTCTCATGGATGATTGCTAGCAGGTCTGCGAGAGGTCCAGCAATGGGGCTCAATCGAATCTCTGCTCCAGACAGGACCTCGGGCCAACCCACCCAGTCTGCCGCCAGGCTGATGTGGAAGGAGCACACAGCAGGACCTCTCTCACCACCCTCTCACCAAGGCACACACAAGGTGCTTTTGTTTTGTTTTGTTTCTAATCATTTTATTGGGGGCTCGTACAACTCTTATCACAATCAATACATATATCCATGTGTCAAGCACATTTGTACATTTGTTGCCCTCATCATTCTCAAAACATTTGCTTTATGCTTGAGCCCTTGGTACCACCTCCTCATTTCCCCCCTCCTTCCCCACTTCCCCCTCCCTCAGGAACCCTTGATAATTTATAAATTATTATTATTTTGTCATATCTTACACTGTCCAACGTCTCCCTTCACCCACTTTTCTGTTGTCTGTCCCCCAGGGAGGTAGGTAAATATAGGTAAATCCTTGTAATCGGTTCCCCCTTTCCACCCTACCCTCCCGGTATCGCCACTCTCACCACTGGTCCTGAACAGATAATCTGCCCTGGATTCCCTGTGTTTCCAGTTCCTATCTGTACCAGTGGCTGTACATTATTTTCAAGAACAAAAACCAATCCTGCCCCCACTTGAGCAGCGACAGCCACTGCACACCTCGTCTAGCCCGGGTGCCAATGGAGGTGGGTAGTCTGAGCTCCTCTATCGTTCTTGTCGTTTCCGGTGGTCTCCTTTGAGAGGATTGGAAAGCAGAGCATGGCCGGAAAGGGTTGTCCTTTACCGGAGCCCAGGGGCAGTTGTTATCCTGCGACAGACAGGAAGAAAGAGCTTTCCAAGGCCACGCCCTCCAAGAGGAACAGCTGGGGGCTTGGTGACCTACACTCATGATTTCTCTTTAGGAGCTCAAAAAACAAATAAAAGACAACCTCGCTGCCATCGAGTGGATTCTGACTCATAGCGACCCTATAGGGCAGGGTAGTACTGCCCCTGCGGGTTTCCGAGACGGCGAGTGTTTACAGGAGTTGAAAGTCACATCTTTCTCCCAAGGAATGGCCAGTGGATTGGAATTGCTGGTCTTGCAGTGAACAACCCAACACATAACTCACTGACTGTATCACCAGGGTTCCGCTTTAGGACCTAGTCATTGGCTATTGGGACTTCACTGACCCCATCAAGCTCACCGCTTGCCCGATGGTGCCACTGCATGGTTTGGCTGTGAGCAGAATCACCCCGGTATTGAATGAGCAGAGGAGGAAGCCAGCTGCAGTACAGATTTCAAAAAGCCCAGCTTTAGAACCAGACACGTGCTGTCAGGTGCTATCGCATCAGTTTTAACTGAGACCCCGTGGCCAAGCACAACTGCCCCACAGCCTCCTCCGGTCATCTTCATGGGAGTGGACGGCCAGGTCGTTTCTCTCGGGGCGCTCTGGGGTTCAAACCCCAGCTTTGTTTGGTTGCTATTTCCTTTGGCAAGAGCCGTAAGAAAGACATGCTCTCAAAGGCCCATCTTACAGATGAAACCACAGAAACAACAAATGGACAAGACAGGGAGGGGTAGAGAGACTGGGCAAAGCCTCCACACAGTTAGGTGCATGGATCTGGGGGTAGGGGTGGGGGTGGGGGTGGAACTGGGCAATTTGAAAGAGAAATAAATAGAAGACAAGCCCGGCACTTTCTTACTGATGGACGTGCACACGTGTATTTGGATAGAGACCACATCTTACAGGTAGAGTTTTCCCAGCACACGTGATGTTTGGCCATCTGGCCTCTTGTGTTCCCGATCTCTCTCTCTCCCCCCTCCCTTGCCTTTCTCCTTCCCTTTCAGTCTCCTCTGTGGCTCCAGAGGCCCCCTGGGCATTTTGTGAGACCTTACTGGCATCATGGTGACCAGTCCGGCACCTCTCAAGTCCAGCAGATGCCCGCTGGCCACCATCCTCAGACGTGACATTTCCAGCTAGTGTGCACTGGCCTTTGAATGCTGCAACATCTCCCGGCCGGTGCAGAAAGCTTTATAAGCATGAAGCAGAGCCGTCGCGTGGAGCCCTTTCCTATGTCTCCGTCCCTGGAGAAAGAACACGCTCCTCCCCAGCAGGCTACATGCCTCCTGGCTTCAGCCGAGGCTCAGTGGGTGGATGGGGGGTGGGGGGCAGGTGCATGACTGGGCCACAGCTAGAGCATCAGGACTCTGCTTACATCGGTGAAGTGAAAAGAAAGCCAAATAGTTCCCGTTTGAAGTCTTGTCTTTGTCCTCCTCGGCCCACCTCTTCATTATCGTTAGCATTCACATTTTTAGCATAAGTAGCACTCACAGCCACTGACGTCAGCAGCCAGTGCCCTTCCCGTCACGATCATCGTCTTTGTGCTTGCTGCCCTCGTCCACTGTGGCCTCGCATCCCCTGTAGGATGAATGACCTTGGCAACTGCATCTCTGGTCCCTGGCACAATGCCCAACACAGAGTGCTTTCTTGCAAGCTATTTGCTGAGCGAGTGGGTGAATGGATGCAAAGAAAACGGTAACATTGGTTGACTTCCAGCTTTCAGACTTAACTCATAGTCAACGTCTGGATGAGGGAATTAGAGGCACAGAACAGAGTGTGAAAGCTATCAACCTTGACAATGGAAAAGTAGTTGTAAAAGACACAAGGAAAACGGCCAAGAGCCAATCTCCTCTCACAAAACAAGGCATCAGAAAGGCTCTGCATGGGCGATGGACTAGAAATTCAAGTGCAACCTTTTTTTTTTTAATTACAGAATTAACCAGCCCTTGTGGTGCTGTTTGTTAGGTGTGGGCATCTATGTGCAAGGTCAGCGGTTCAAACTCAGCCACTCTGGGAGAGAAATGAGGCTGTCTACTCCTGTCAAGATTTACAGCCCCAGAAACCCTGGGGAGCCATTTCTACTTTGCCCTGTAGAGGCGCTGTGAGTCAGCTGGGGAGCAGTTTCTACTTTTGCCCTGTAGAGGCGCCGTGAGTTGGCTAGGGAGCCGTTTCTACTTTGCCCTGTAGAGGTGCTGTGAGTTGGCTGGGGAGCAATTTCTACTTTGCCCTGTAGAGGTGCTGTGAGTTGGATTGCCATGGTGTTTAGTGCCCTTTTCTGTGTGCAGGAGGTTGGAGGTTAGGAATGGGGAGTAGTGTCGGGGTGTGTGAGGGAGCCAGATGTTTAGCTTTCAGAGCAGGATGGTATTAGCATCTCCATGGATAAGCCGGAGACACAGAAGTACAAGTTAAATATTTTGGAGCTGGGAATCCCTGGAAGAAACCGTGAAAGATATTCTCAGTGGCTGCCCTGAGGGGTGGCAGTGAGGGCGAGAAGGAGCAGGGAAGAAGGGCTCCTGGCATGGGGGGTAGGGAGAATGCCTTGCCACGCTGTTTGGTTTCAACCTAAGAACACTGGTGAGGATGGCGCAGGACCAGGCAGTGTTTTGTTCTTTCGCTCTGCGTCAGGACCAGCCCGGTGTCCCCTCACAGCACGTGTACAGCCTGTGAAGTCTGCCTGCTCAGTTAAAAACCACAAGGTTGGAGTCCACCCAGAGATCACCCCGGAATCCTGATGGTCAATTTGTGAACAGTTGGCCCCTGGGAGCCCGGTGGAAGGAAGCCCCGTTCCACTCTGACACCCACAGGGGCACCAGGGGTCAGGGTCCACTCAAAAGGGACGAGGTTTCGGGTATTTAGATGAAAAGAGCTGGGGCGTCTTCATTTGCGTGATCGCAGAGCCCCTCTCTGTTCCCATGAACGTCCGCCGGCACAGCAAGGCCCCTAATATCCATTCTCATTTCGGAGTCAAGACAGAATTAATTCGGCCGCGAAAATGCAGCCGAAGAGCAGAGTTAGCCACCTCAGGAAATTCAGGGAGATGTAATTGAGTAAGAATTATCTCCTTAATTACTTCTGACCAAATCAATAACAACGCTAGATGAGAAACCATGGTCGCCACCAATGAGGAACACATTGCCGAGAAACTAATTGGGGTGCAGACTCATTTGCAAAAGCAAAAGACCCCTCTCCTTGTAGTTCACTGGTGTTGGGGGTGGGCTGGTGAGTGGTGACAAGCCGGTGGCTTGCAGCACCCGGGTGGGGTGGGGAAGCAGCCCCACCTGTTCATGATGTCCACCTGTGATAGTCTGAGCCCAGGGCCCTCTCCACAGAGGATTGCAAGGGGGATAGCCTGATGGCGTACAATGCGCATCTGCATGTGTTCCTGGGGCACATGGGGAAGCATCGGCTCCACTAGCAGATTGGAGGAAGGTGGGCCAAACATCCCAAAGGTGGGCGAGGGCACACGTCCATTTCAGAGCAAACGCTGCTGTCTGGGAACTGACAAAAGCCGCCTTTAAAACCACCTTGCATCAAAGAACAAAAAATCATGTCATTTGTGTGCTCACCTTCCCAATAGGATCGCTGAAGACAAATGGGTGAATAAGCAAATGTGGTGAAGAAAGCTGATGGTGCCCAGCTATCAAAAGATATAGCATCTGGAGTCTTAAAGGGTTGACAGTAAACAAGCGGCCATCTAGCTCAGAAGCAACAAAGCCCACATGGAAGAAGTACACCAGCCTTTATGATCACAAGGTGCCGAAGGGATCAGGTATCAGGCATCAAAGAACAAAAAATCAAATCATTGTGAATGAGGAGGAGTGCAGACTAGGGACCCAAGACCCATCTCTAGGCAACTGGAC
>NW_022111312.1:9007631-9010562 GCF_000313985.2 Echinops telfairi
AAAGAAAATAATGCACAGCTGCAAGTTAGTCCTCAAGAAGCACGCTTCATTTTCTGAGCTCCAGAAACTTTGCCTCCTAGCGTCAGCCTACCAGTAGATGCTCGAACTCCTGCAGGGGGAGGTCCATACAGTCTCTTCTGCAACCATTCCCCTGTGCCCTGGCAGGGCAGTAGCTCCACAGACGATCTGTATGTGAGGTTTCTCAAGTGGGTCATACCTCGGATATTCTTGGCTTTGCACAATGGAAAAAAGAATTCACTCCAAAGCCTGTTTTGTAATCCAAGTGAGGGGGTTTATTTTGTCATGACAAAGCGGACTTATTAGGGAAGATGATCATTTACCACACGTTAAGATCAATCCACAGTAAGGATATAGTCACTGGTCCATAGTAACACCCTTCTCTAAGCCAAGAACCAAGTCTCTCTCTTGCTCTCATGCTCTCAGCCATGCAGTCCCTTGCCTTCACTTGCTACTCTGTCTCTTGGTCCCGTGGTCTCAGGAGAGATAAGGAGAAGGTACCCCAGTCTTTGGAGCTTCTGGTCTTGGTGGCCTTCACCACTTAGACAGAGATCTTGGACATGCTTTTCCAGGGATACTGGGATGTCCTTCTGAGTCCCAGAAACCTCTTATACACGACAGAATGGCTTTGATGGAAGTGTGGATATTGTCTTTTAGAAGACTATGCAGCAGTGGTTCTCAACTTTCCTAATGCCGTGACCCTTTCCTACAGTTCCTCGGGTGGTGGTGACCCCCCAACCATAACATTATTTCCGTGGCTACTTCATCACTGTCATCTTGCTACTGTTAGGATTCGGGCGACCCCTGGGAAAGGGTCCTTCGGCTTGAGAAGCGCTCCTCTCCAGCCAAAGGAAATGCAGGATGGTGTCTCATGCCACACCCACAAGTACAGTAGTCTTAAAGACGCCCCCCAAGGAAACCAAGGATGTTAATTGACAAACACCTTCTTCTAAGATCGGTACTTCAGCTCACTGCCAGTGAGTCAATTCTGACTCACAGCAATCCTATAGGACCAGTAGAACTGCCCCTTTGCTTGACGGCGTCTGTAAGTCTTCTACGTGGGTTTCTATGAAGGACAGGACAAGTTTCAGGGATTACAGTCTCCAAGGGCACCCGCCACCCTTGGGAAGTGCGCCAAGCCACACAGAACTGGCCTGGAAATTCGCAACTGGGCATGAGCAACCACGTGGAACAGAGCACTCCACGTGCAGAATGGGGTTGGAGCGGCAGGGCTGTGGCAACAGCAGAGACAAGAGCAAGAGTATGAAGGGGCAAGAGCAGCTGGGGTCCCCAAGCAGGTGTACATGCGCCTCCACCCTCCCACCAGCCTCTGCCCAGGAGCAGGGTGGAAGAGAGACCGGCCTTCCCACAGCCAGCGTATTTCAAACCTCTGGCTGGGGAGGCGTGGGTGAAGACATCGGTTCACCCCATTGGCTGTGTGGAGCCCACCTGGGTGACGTCACCAGCCAGGGCCTAGTTTGGACCGCCCAGGTGTACTCCCACCTGGCTATGGGGTCTTCCATAGGAATGTGAGATCTTCATAGTTGTCTAATGGTCACCTGATTTTCTTCCAACCTCCTTTATGGGGGCCTTGGCAGGCATGGGAGGGACAACTGCCTTGTCCCTGAATCTAGCAACCTAACACTTTCTCTGTCCATCTCAGCCTGACCTCTGAGCACCAGTTCCTATATGGGCAGCAGCTGCCTCTCAGCCCCAACTCAGCATCCAGATTCAGCTCCACCTCACAGCCTCCCATCAGCTTAGGGTTGGTCTTGCTCACAGACACAAAGACTATAGGGCATGGTGCCATCCTCGCCCGAGTCCTCTCATCACCCACAATGCCCCGGGAGAGTCCAGATACATCTGTGTGAAAGGCAGAGGCTAGCTGTGGTGAGGACGAGTGTGCCGGTGTTCTCCTAAGTGTGTGTGCAATCGCTCTGGGAAGACGCTCCCAGACCAGGCAGTGCTCAGCTCTGCAGGAGTAAAGCCCTGGCAATGGGCTTCCATCAGCCTGGCGGTCTAGGAAGCCTCTGGGGCAGTTCTCCTGGGTCCTAGAGAGAGGGTCGCTGTCAGCCAGCGCCCATTTGGTGCCTCGCTGACAATGGGAGCCAAGGAGGCCTTGGGGGAGAGGGAGGGGGCCATCACACCTTCCCTGCATACACTTGTACGCAGTGTAGATTGAAACCCTGTGGAGGCATTACTCTTCGTCAAGAAGCGACATTTATAACGAAAAGATGTAACTGGAGCCTCCTGGGCTGGCCTTGGCAGCGAGCCCCACCTGCCCAGCAGCCTGGAGGTGTCCGGAGAACCCTCCTCCACCTGGCTCGGGAAAACAAGCGCCGGTCTGGCAGGGGACTAGACGCTGGGGACTGTGTGGTTTTCTGGGTCTTGTGACCTGAAGTGCTTGTCCTCTGTGTTGTAAATCCCGACCCCTGTCCAGTGGTAAATGAGGCCACATTAGGTGATGTTAAAGAGGATTAGGTGGTGTTTGTTATGTTAATGAGGCAGGATTAGGGTGGGAAGCAAGGTTGTTAATCAGTTCTCAGCCAAGATGGCTGTAAAGGGAGTTTCCCTTGTTTAACCAGAGAAGAGGAGGCAGTGGGGCAGACGACACAGAGAGCATAGGGGAAAATGAGCCCAGGGTGCTAACCCATCCTGTGGACCTGTGGTCCTAGTGCTGTCAACCTCCTCAACTCAGGGGAAGGCTGGCTGATGCCCAGACATCAGGGACGGTGGGACTGCCTATGCTGAAAGCAGGCATGGACCCACCCCCAGAGCCAGGAGAGAGAAGGGGCCCTGCATGGGAAGCTCTAGCCCCTTAAATGGCACGTATCCACTTGTGCTATGCCCCTTGGGGGACTCAGGCGTGACCAGCCCAGAACCTCGGTCCCCTCCATATCCTGGGCTCAACTC
>NW_022111312.1:9010898-9018369 GCF_000313985.2 Echinops telfairi
CCCCCACCGCCACTGACTGGATTCCAACCTGAGTGAACCTAGAGAGGGCTCCCCAGACTAAATCTTTACAGGCACAGACTGCCTCATCTTTCTCCCTTGGAGTGGCGAATGGGTTTGAACCACCCACCTTGAGGTTAGCTGCCCAACAGTTCATCCCAGCACTACCAGGGCTCCTTATCCTAGAACTCACACCCAGCAGAGCTGAGTTGCTACAAGGGCTCTTCCCCAGGGAAGAGATGCAGCTCTGTGCTGCTGGGCAACTCTCTTTCAGTTTTGCTGCCGCTTCCGTGGTGAGGGATGAGGTGAGGCTGTGAAACACCAGGATGCCTGGTTTCGTTGGCCCTTCCAGGAGGGCAGGGCATCTGGGTGTTGCAGCAATACAGGACTGCCTCTTGCTCCAGGGCGAGAGGGCATGGACTGAAGCCCAGGGGGGCTTAGCCCCCCCCCCCACTCTGCCTTCAGGACAGAGGGTGCCTTGAGCGGGTGCTTAAGCTGCTCAGTGCTGCGCTACACAAAAGACCACAAGTGGAGGGCTTTCGGGAATAGAAGTTATCTGCTCTCAGGGTTGGATCACAAGGTTCTACTCAAGAGAAGTGGTGCCGTCAATTCCTGCCTTGATTGCCCCAAGCGGGCCTTGGATCCTCGCTGGCCATCTTCACATGGCTTCTGTCTTCCTCCACGTGTGTCTTATCTGCTTTTTTGATAACTCTAAACCGATCAACCCCATTAATATAAGAAGAAAACATTTCCACTTCCAAACGGGGTCATATTGACAGGTGCCACCAAGTGGACTCCAACCCATGGCAGCCCTGTGTGGCAGAGCAGACCATGCTCCATGGGGGGGCCGGGGTGGGGGCGGGAGGGCAGTGTCTGTGGCTGATTTTTCTGGAAGTAGATCAGCAGATCTGCTGCTTCTGACCGAGATGCCTCCGGGTAGACACAGACCTTCCATCATTCAATTACCAGCCAAACACATTAACTGTTTGTTCCAAGGGAATTTCAACAGGACAGTATCATCCTGAACAGGAAAACTTTCTTAGACCACTGTTTGTTGCCCAGGATGGAGTGCCAAGTAGTTTGTTTCCATTTCCATGACAAAAAAAGGAGAGGGTAAATTGTGTTGTGATAAACAAGAGGAGCATCAGAGACCAATCGAGCCCATTTCAACTCCTGGAGGCCCTGCAGGACAGAGTAGACCATCTCCCTATAGTTTCCAAAACTGTACACCTTCAAGGAAGCAGCCGGCCTCATTTTCTTTAAAAAAAAAAAAGGCAGAGTGAAAGTGCTCCTCGTGGTTTCTGAGGCTGCACATCTTTCTGAAAGCAGATCACCCCATCTTTCTCCAGCAGAGCAGCTGGCAAGTTGGAACCACTGGCTTTCTGAGTGACCTCAGTCAAATCATGCCACAACTCTGGGTCCCAGGTTCCTCAACGATACACTGGAGATAATAATTTTACTCAACTTTTGGAGTGGTCATGAGAATTAACTGAGAAAAAGCAGGCAAAGTAGATTCCCCTGCCCCCCATGGGAATGGCAATTAGGTCTCCCAGATATTTCCCCACCTCCTGAGTCCATGGCAGACATTGTTAATCCATCACAGAGCTCTTTTCCCATGAGCCCAATTTGGACTGTAGGGTGCTCAAGACAGCCACAGCTAATGGGTACGTTGAACCCGTTACTCACAATAGACGACACTCCCCCCATCTCCTCCCCCGGCAGCCATTTCTAGCCTAGCACATGTCCAGACACAAGGGAGGTGGCCAACTTGGGCACAGTTACTATTATTAAACGGAAGGATCACTGGCAAGATTTCACAGCACAGAACAGAGCGGCTGTCACAAGCTGGGGCTGCTTTCCCAACACTGCTGCCAGTACTGGGAGGCGGCAGCCCCCAGTTCATCATAAAGACCCCCATGCGCTACTGGTGCCTGACAGCTGGACAGTTGGCACCTCATATCTAGTACTTCAGAAGAGCTTATGAGATTAATGTATTTGATTTTAAAAAAAATTATTTTAACTGGGTGGATAGTGCTTGGCTGCCGGCATGCCAGCTTAGTCCCAAGGCTGATGGAGGCTCATTGACACTGGCAGCCAATTTCCATTTCAATCAAGCAACCCAGAAAGAAAACTCGGCTTGCTTGAAAGCTATGGAATCTAGTGCCACCTACTGTTCAGAGGCACTAATGCCACGCCTGAGTACACGGGTCACTGACGGGCATCACTGCCTTCTTGTTGCTGCTAACTGCCTCTTTGTACTGGACCAGGGCCCAGGGCAACCCCAAACACACCAAGACCCACAGGATTTTCACTGGGCAGTTTTGGGAAACAGATTGCCAGGCCTTTTTTCCTAGTCTCTCATACCTAATAGCATCCTGAGGATATACAAGCCTCCAGATGCACTGGCTGGGAATTGACCCCAGGTCTCCTGCATGGAATTTTCCTCACTCAGGTCATGCTTTCTGTTGGCATTTCAGGGTTTGATGGTGAAAACGCGGGCTCTCAAGGTACAGTGACCATGATACTGTTTCCATGACAAGTGGTCATTCACAAAGCCCCATATCCCAAGTGTGCCTCCTCAGCTCCTCCCAGCTTCTAGAGCAAGAGTTCTGAACCTGTGGGCTACGACCCCTTTGGGAGTCGAACGACCCTTTCACAGGGGTCGCACGGTTCATAACAGTAACAAAATGACAGTGATGAAGCAGCAACGAAAATAATTTCATAGGAACTGTCTTCAAGGGTCGCGGCATGAGGAAAGTGGAGAACCACTGCTCTAGGTGAAAGCCCAAGCAGGCAAAGGAAGTGACCGTCCTCAGGTCACACAGTTAGCAGGGCAGGGGGTGGGACACGCTAGGACTCCACGTCCTCCTCTTCCTGCCATCTGCCCCAGCTGTGTCTCGGCTCCCCCAGCCTGTCCGGGCCTGACTTATTCCTTGTCAAGCCGGTCAGGGCACAACCCCAAGAGGACTAGCGTGGGCTGCAGATGTTACAGAAAGGTAAAGAAACAGAGAGAGGGCCCCACACACCCCACGTGGCCAATATGGAAACGCTCCCCTAAGGTCCATGTCCGAGCTGCACTGTGTCCTCTGCTAGCCAGCGCTCTGCCTCGCCAGCCGGGGACTAGTTCAGTCTCTTCATGCTGCTCAAGGTCCCCACGCCACTCACAGTCCCTCTCAGTGAACCAACCACCCCCTAGAGAACCGGGGAGGTTAAGAAACTGACCCTAAGAGGGCCTTTCCCTCTGGACTGTGACAACGGCCAGTTTTCAGGGGTGCTGACTGGGTAAGAGCACCAAGTTTCTACTGTGGGGACACTGGGGTCCCTATCTTGGCTCCAACAGCTGCCCAGCTGCAGGATCTCAAAGAAGTGAGTCCATTTCCCCTTCTGCAAAATGGGTTTGTTGACCACTGGCTTGCCAGAGCGTTTGGAGACTAGGAGATCGATGCTGTAAACCACCTGGCGCCTTGCGTGTGTCCCAGTTCCTCCAGTAACTCGTCATCAGGGGACCTGGGCCCCCTCCTCTCCTGTGTCCTGCGTCTCACCCAGGGGAGAAAAGCCTGTGCCCACCCCATCCTCAGCAATGGTTACTCAGCTCACAGTTAAAAAAGCTGGCACTTGCATAAGACATCATCTCCCAGACACTGTCTGACTCAAAGAAATCAGGCGCAGGGGAGGCCAACCGGATTGAGATCGCCCTCCCCTCACCGACGAGCATGCACCCGAGTCCCAGAGAGAGCCAAACAGCCACACAGGAGGTGTCTCCAGGTGCCATAGAACAGACAGTCCAGGCTCTCAAGGGGAGTACCGCCTGAAGCTTCTCCCACCAGCCCTCCCCAGCGTGGGATTCCAGCAGATAACGGGCACTCGATACAATTGCTGTGGAAGACATGCAGTCGGTACGGAATGTTCTGATTTTCTCTCATTTGCAAAGCGAGAAGGACAGGCACCCTCGCAGAGCTCTCTGAAGGTTCCAGGAGAAGTGGGGGCCAGGGTTTCTGAGCGGCACTGGGCACCTGCTGACGCTCGGTGCACAAGGGCTAGTGTTGTCACGTCAGCTGTCCTGGGAAACCCCCGCAGGCCATCTGCTCACTGGCGAGGCCTTTAAACCTCAGTTTGTTTATTCCTTGGCAAATTGGGAATCTTCCTGACCATGCAGGCTGTTGGGAGGATGACGCGAGACACAGGGCTTGAGCTTTCAGCCAGCATGTGGCAATACCGTCACATATTGCTTGTGCCCCATGCCCCCTGCCATATTCCTGATACCCCACCCACCCCCAAATGCCACTGCCATCAAGTTCATTCTGACTCCTCACAGCCGTAAAAGACAGCGTAAAGCTGCCCCAACGGGGTTCTAAAGGCCCTGAGTCTGTATAGGAGCAGACTGCCTCCGCTTGCTCCCATGGACTTGAACTGCCTTGACGTTAGCAACCCAACCCACTGTGCCAGCAGGGCTTAAGCCGACAAAGCACAGCCAGCAGACAGATCTGAGAGTCTTACCACTTTGCTCTGAGGGTGAATGGAGTTGTCCCAGCAGCCTGGGGGTCTCTGAGGAAACGATGCTTTCTCTCCTCCTAGGGCTCACTCTGCAGCAGAGAGGGGGGCAGGCGCTTCCGCATCAAGCTGCATCAGAAAGATAACCAGGAGGCCTTGTCACTCGTTGCACAAGCCAGGAAGGGCTGACCGAGCGTGCTCAAGAGAGCTCCGGCAGGCCTAGGCAGGCACCACCCATTGAACCCTAAGAAGAACGTCTATCTGCTCCTTAGGGGAAGGAGCTGTGGCACCCAATGGTTAAGTGCTCAGCTGCCCACCAAAAGGTTGGGGGTTCAAAGCGACCAGCCACTCCACAGGAGAAAGACAAGGCAGTCTGCTTCTGTCGCGACTGCAGCCTTGGAAACCCCAGCCTTGGAAACCCCGTGGGGCAGTCCCACTCTGTCCTGGAGAGTAGCTATGAGTCGCAGTTATTTTGTTATTTTGCTACTGTTATTTTGCTACTGTGATGAATTGGGCGACCCCTGTGAAAGGATCTTCAACCCCCAAAGGGGTCGTGACCCACAGGTTGAGAACTGCTGGCTTAGGGTAAGCTGCGCTGCTGCTGTAACTCACAGGCCCCAAATGTGTCTTTGCTCTGCTGGCTTGCTTCCTCATTAACAGGGCTGGTGAGGCTGCTCCCCAGAGCTCCCCAACAAAGAGCAGCCCTGCCTCTTCAGTATGTCTTCCAAGGTCACTCGGGGTGCGGTGCTCCATGAGTGGAGTTGAAGGCAGGGAAGAGTGCAGAGGGGACTGTGTGTGAGGTTTCAGGGACCAGGCGTGGGAACGCAGCCCACATGACTGACGCTCATTGTCTAATGGGCACATTCAGTCCCACGGCCACCCTTCCCTGCAAGGAAAACTGGGACATGAGTTCAGGAAGGAGGGGAGGGTAAATCCTGGTAAGCAACAGACTCTTCCCACCACACCTTCTGGAAACCAGTCACACATACCCTGCATTTACAATTCAGCTGTTTCAACGTTTTCCAGGACCCTTAGCTTTTGAAGACTTACCCAGGAGCCTGTTAACAGAAGAGCAAGAGGGGTGCAGCCCTGGAAGGATGCACACCTGGGCTTTGTCTACTTGGCTTCAAGTCCCCTCGCCACCATGTGGAAGATATGCCCCTGAATCCCCCAGCCTCCATCTCTTCCCCAGTCGGGGGAGCGGATTAGGGAGCAAACGAAGGTATTCTGCCCCAGCTGCTTTTGCCAGAGCACCTGATGGTGCCAACAGTGAACACACTGGAGTGGTTCTAGGTACACATACTCGGGGTGCCCAAGACTCAGCACCGGGAGTGAGACTCACTGGGTTCCATACCGCTCTGGACTGCGCTATGCCACCCGATACTCCGTCGCTCCCCTGCATCTCGAGGAGGAAACACTAGTGAAAGGGCTGCAGCCTTGCCCCAGCGCTCTGCCCACTGGCCACATGCGTCTGTATCTCCCAAGTCACAGTGGTGTTGGTTGGCTGTAGCAGGAAGCTACGGTGTTGGGTTCACTCGGGCTGGTGAGAAAGGGCATAGGTTTGACTGCTGTCAGCTAGCTGATTCATTCGCTCACTGACCAGTGTGGGCCAGTCACATGCCCGGCGGCACTGTGAAGGCACTGCAGGTACCACACTGTCAGGGCAGACGTGGACCCTGTCCTCGTGGAGCGTACAGTCTGAAGGGAGAGACATGTAACTGCACACACTGCTAGTTATAAACAGGAGAGGCGCTACGGAGGCTCAGTGAGGTGAGCATTTGTAACAGAGGTGAGGAGCACCACGGATAGCTAGCTGCTCCAAACTGCGCATGTCACAACTCCAGACTACCATGGGGTCGGTAGGGCTCCTGGAGTTGGTGCGATGCCTGACCTAGGCACCCATATATGACTTCCACCAAACTTGGAAAGATCAAGGAATGCAACCCAGAGGAAAGGGCCATCCAGCAGAGAGTGGAAAGATCAGCCCGAGTTAGCAAGTTGAAGGGGTAAGGGTCATACCAGCATATCCCAGGAAGAGAGGATAGCGGGTGACAAGGTCCTGTGGTTAGAAGTTGTATGTCACACACAAGATGCTCCCAACAGATCTGTGTGCCCGTACCAGAGAGAGTAGGCAGGGGGGCAGTGGGCAGAGACACTGGAGGGGCAGGAGCCAGCCTAGTGCAGGTCCCAGGAAGGATGTTGAACTTCACTCTGAGTGCAATGGGGAGCCTCTTAGGCAGGTGAGTGACAGGACAGGGTGTGCTTATTGAAAGGTCATCTGTGTGGACAGCAGTCATGCAGGCACTGCCCGACTGGTGTCCGGGTGAGGCCCACGGTGGCTTCACCCAACAGGGCAGTGACACACTGGTGGAGCTGGGAGGAAGATCAACTTCAGAATCCTTTGGGAAATAGAGTCAACAAGACTCAGATGAATTCGATCTGAGGCCAGCAAACCTTTTCCGTCCAGGGTCCAATAGTACATAGTTTTTCAACCTTGCTGGCTTCCGAGTCTCAAGCCCTTGACTCTGCTAGCATCCCACAAAAGTCCCCGTAGATAGCAAGAAAGGAACGTGCACCGTTGTGTGCCAATAAATCTTTATTTACAACAGCCAGCAGTGGGCCAGAGTTTGCCAACCTACAGAGTGGATGAAAGGAGGCCATTTGCAGAGTGCAGCAGTGCGGAGCTTCGCCACCTTCTGCGTGTGTGACCTTGACTATTTGACTTCACCTTTCCGATCCTCCGTCTCCTTTTGAGTACAGTGAGGGGCAAAGACGCTTCTATCACAGGAGGTAGATCAGTGTTTGGATTAGACACTGTCGCTGGTTGCTTCTGAGTTGGCTCCAGCACACAGAGACCTCCCTGTGTACATCAGACTGAAACGGCCCAGAGTGGAGCCACCCCTGTGATCGCTCGCGTGTTGGAGGACACGGGTGCCGCCGCCCCGGTCAGTCCACTTCCCTGAGGGCTCCCCTGGTTTTCCTC
>NW_022111312.1:9019144-9021098 GCF_000313985.2 Echinops telfairi
CCCAACCTCTTCATTCCGGGGCCCACAAGAAGGCTGAGGGTGGGGCCATCGGTGGAACCCAAAGCCCCCGACCACTCCCTCACCCGTGAAGTCTGCAGCATGCCTGCAGGGCACCCCACGTCACAGTTCTGTCTGCTCAGCTCAGCCTGTGTCATGGGGGTGAGGTCACTGACCCCTGCTTATGCTGATGGGCAGCCTCAGTGCTCTGTGGTGTCAATCCTGACGCCTAGGGACCCTCTAGGACAGCGCAGAACTGACACATCAGGCTCCCTAGGCTGTCACCAGGAGGAGATTTGGAGAACAGATGAGGTCTTTTCTCCTATGGAACTGCAGGGGTGGGGGTGCGTGTCAAAGTACCATGGGTTGGGAGCCAAACGCTTAAGTGCTGTGGCACCAGAGCTCCTGGGTAGGTTGGTAAAGAGCTACCATGAGACAGTTGCCACGGCGACCCCCTGTGTCAGAGGAGGGCTGCATTCCCCGGGGGGCTCTCAGGGGCCAATTTTCCCAAGCAGACCACAGGCCCTTCTTCCCAGGCACAGCCAGGTGGAATCCACCCACCAACCTTTGTCAGTAGCTGAGCGCTTCCGTGTTTGTACCACCCAGGGACTCCAAACGGCGGTCCCTGGTGCCTTAGGGCCAGACAAAAAGGCTCACTTCCCCCAAACGGACATGCCAGTGGCCACCAGGGAGCCATGAAAGCTGACCACAGCATACCAGCTGAAGACCCTGGGCTCAAGGCATCCTATTGCCAGGGCTCCCACCCGCTCCCTCCTTCCTTCCGCGGGCCCCCCACAGTGCCTACTCCTCACCCTGGAAGCTCCTCAGCACTGGCAGGCCCCTCCTTGTTCTCTCTCCCCAGACAGCCCACCCCGCCACCCCCTGCCTGCACTCAGGGGACCATCCCAGCTGTTCCCCGATGTCTGTATCAGCCCAAGCACAGTTAGCAGCAGTTCATTTCCATCTCAATCTGATTTTCAGAAGGAGATCATATTTTAAGGTATAACAGAGATACAGCTATGGAACATTCTTTCATGAAACCCAGAGAACAACGGATATTTCAAAGATTGGCTTTCTGGTTGTGACCTTCAACAAATCCTTCTAATTTTCTGCCATATAAAAATGTCCTTTTTGATGGCAAACATCAGTGGGCAGGCTGTGTACCAAAAGTTAGCAAACACACTCCTTGTGTTGTGGTGATTGTTGGCACTTAGCCCGCGCGGTGCACAATGGGGAGCTCGTGGATGATGCCAGGGGGTCATACCCCGGGTTGCTCACTGAAAGCGTCGGGGTGGAAGACACTCAGGGTGCCTCAGAAGAAAGGCCTGGTGACCGACCTCGGACAATCCAGCCCTTGGAAACACTCTGGTGCGCAGTTCTAATCTGACACAGCTGGGGTCTCTCTGAATCGGGATCAGTCTCCATGCCAACCAGCATTTGTTTGTCTGCTTGTGAGAAGTGGGGCCGTCGGAGGGCAAAGGGAATTTTCGGAAGAGCACAGACTCGGATGTCACTTGGATCGGAGCGCCCATTAGACTTTGCCATGTCATTGTCACCTTTCTAAGGCCCCATTTGCTCCCTGATGGAATGGATATCATGATAGGGCAAGCACTAAAAGGAACAATGTGTTTCAAAACCACCACCTTTAGAGTGGCATAGAGCACCCTAAGGTGGTCAGTAATCAGAGGGGCTGTCATTAAGTCTGTGAATCTCAGCGAGCTCGAGGCCACACCACTCCTAGGACTCCAGCCTGCGTCTGACAACCAAGTTCCTCCCACTCCTTGCCATCACCCATTTCTCTAACAAGTTAAACCAAACCACTCCCAACGTTACTGCTGAGACCAGCGATTCTCAACCTGTGGGTCATAACCTCTTTGGGGGTCGAATGACCCTTTCACAGGGGTTGCCCGATTCATAACAGTAGCAAAAGGACAGCGATGAAGCAGCAACGAAAATA
>NW_022111312.1:9021198-9023343 GCF_000313985.2 Echinops telfairi
TGTTATGGTTGGGGGTCACCACCACCTGAGGAACTGTATGAAAGGGTCGCGGCATGAGGAAGGTGAAGAACCACTGCTCTAGACAATAGTAGCATATGGATATGAAATATCAGAAAGCCGTCCCTGCCTAAGGCTCCACCGTGAATTCTCAGCTCTGCCCCACCCCCCCACGCCATATTGATCACTATTGAGCCTGGGTCATTTCAGGATGCCACTGGGCCTTTCCCCTGGGCTGGCCTCAAAGACTCATATTGAAATCGGTCTAAGGAAGCAAGAGTGAGGGGGGTAGAGATCGGACTCTCCTTGCCGGGAAACAAGAGAACGCACCATCATCACCCACAGTCTGCAGCACCATGGAAACCAGCAGGCTCGCGAGGGCAAAGGGCACCACATACAGAGGAAGCAGGCTCAGAGGTGACCTCCATGAAACCTGCAAGATGCCTTTTCTAAAACCAGACCGCCGAGGCAGAATCACAAACAGTTAGCCACGGGACTCTGTATGGTTGGTTCTTAGTTGCTCCTAATTTTTTAACATTCTCCCGGTTTTCTGTAATATGAAAGAGTGAAGTTCATAACCAGAAAACGCTTCATCCAATTCAGGCCTTGTATTACTCACGTGCACTCTGGGTAGGGAGACACAGCGCCAGTGGAGGGGCATTGCACATTAGGTTTTTGTATCCGTAACAAGGATGGATGGGTGAATGAGGCACCGGACAGAGTTTTGATGGGGAAAGGAGGTAATCTAACGAACCTGGAACATAACAACATTTCCTGCGGAAAGGCCAGCCAAAAACGAAAGACAAAGTAAACCCACTGACGTGGAGGCAATTCTGACTCCTAGTGATCCCACAGGACAGAGGCGAACTGCTTCCTAGCGAGTCTGAGATGTCACTCTTTAAGGGAGCAAAGAGCCTCAACTTTCCCTGCAGAGGGCCTAACACTTAACCCCCTCTCCCAGCGGGGCTCCTTTTAAAGAAAGGCCCTGAAGGCAGTTGGAGGGTTCTGGATATCCTGACACCTGAGTTCTGATGAAGACTCTGAGAGGGAAAAAAAATTTTTTTAAAGAAGAAGAATCCCAATTCTGGATATCAACTCAAGCCATGGAAAACTCTCCAAACATTAAGATCAAAACTTAAGGAACGTCCAAAGTCACCATTAGCACAGCCAACTTTATAGCCCCGAGCAACTACTCAGCACTTAGGACTAAGACCTCTGAGCTCTAATCACAACCTCTGCTTTACGATTACACGTCCCTTTCCCGCTCCCCATGGGGGGCTGATCCTTACACACTACATATCCCAGATGCCTTTGCCAAACAGGCTTCCCGGTGAGTTCAACCAATAGGAGAGACTGGCAGGGAATTAGAGGAGATGAGCGAACCGCTAGAGTATTTCTCCTCTTCTTGTCCACCTTCTGTTGGGCATCTCCAACTGAGACGCCCTGTCCTCCTGATTCCAATGTCTGCCAGGTGGCCCGATTCCAGAGATAGAAATCCCCTTGGGCCCTCCAGTTCCGGGGTGGGTAGGCTTCTTTTTGTTGAGGATCTCCAACTTGTCCGGGCCGCCCCATTTGGAATTCAGTTCGTTCTACACGTCTATCTAGCCCCTATATTAAGTTCCCTTATTGACTCGACTGTCACACCAAACCTCACCTGAGGGGAGCATCTTAAAATAAACTATCAACAAATTTACCTAATCCCAATTTCTTAGGTTACTCAATTTCCAAAACTCACATTTTGGCCACAATTGAGAGAACTATTCAGAACTGACTTGCAAACATGGGGAAGCACCACATATTATCCTCAATAATATGTGTAAGTTGTAGGAAAATGGGGGGGGGGTTGTGCACACAACCAAAATAAAACATCATTGCCTATAATTCCAACGTGCTGAAATAACAAAGTTATTAACTCTATATATGCCTCTTTAAAAATTCACTTACCCTAGACACTCACATACATGAGGGTAGGTAAACAGGACGACTACTAGGTTTCCAGGCAGACAGGCACAGATTTATGCCAGAGAATGCAAAGCCCTGTGATCACTGGATGGACTAGGGACAAGTTCTCTCGGGTATACATTGTCTTGGTCCCACTGAGGCGCACTCAAAAAAGGGTATTTCCTGTGCTGTGGAAAACTGATCATG
>NW_022111312.1:9025823-9027851 GCF_000313985.2 Echinops telfairi
GGGGGAACCCATTGTCATCAATCTTTTCTGACTCATGGTGACCCTGCAGGACAGAGTAGCCCCACAGGGTTTCTAAGGCTATAAGTCTTTGTGGGCACAAGCAGCTGACCATTTGAGCTGCATGAGCTGGCCCTATTTGAGGAGGAGGGCACTATTCAATCTACTAAACTTTATAACATGGTTTCCCACTTGAAATACTCAGACAGCTCTGTATATCAAAATATAGTTATACAGTTATAGTGTCATTACATTTACTCATTGCCTGCGATTCCATTGTTGGGGTGCAAATCATTTCGTCTGTCTTCTACTGTGAGATATATAGGTGGTTTCCCATAATAACTAGGAGGATTGTGTTGAGCAGTTGTGTTGACAAATCCATGTGCTCATACAGGAATGTTCCTGTAGGATGCCCAGCAGCGGAGGGATTGTTAGACATACGCACGTGTCCGTTTTGGAAGTATTGGGTATGCACTGACAAATTACCGAAACGCCACCCCATGCACATTCTCTCTCACCAGCTTCATCAGTGCATGCTCATTTCCCTACATTTCCTTGGCACTTCTTTTTATTAAAAAACAAATCCTAATACTGCAGGAATTAACTTTAAGATAGGATAATCCATATAATATTCTTATTATTGTTTCTCCATGCTAAGGGCTGAGGAAGCGACTTTTATACTAAAATAAAGTTAATTTAACTCTCGTTTTTTACACTGAACTGATCTCACCCCGAGTAATACATTTTTAAGTGTTGTGGGTTCCCCTCTGTCTAAGGCACATGAACAGAGTAAAAGGAAAGAGAAGCACACGAACAATTAGGTGGATAATCTACCTCTGACACCCTGCCCAGGGGCAGGAGGTTTTTTAAGCACATTTGTACATCGACACTGACCACATGACAGGTGCCCATGCCGCAGACAACAGTAATTATCGTTGTGGTTGTGTGTCAAGTGGGTTCCGACTTACAGTGACCATATGGTCAACTCCACCGGAGGACAGCCCTGCCCCCTCCTCACAACTGTTAGGTCTGAGCCCACCGTGGCCCCCACGATGCCAACCCATCTCCTTGAGCATCTTCTTCTTCCTCACTGACCCCTCTACTTTATCAAGGACAATGTCCTTCTCGAGAAGTTGGACCTCCTGATAACATGTCCAAAGGATGTGAGAAGAAGGCTTGCCATCCTCACTACTAAGGAGCAGTTAGTTGGCTGTACTTCTTTCAAGAGAGACTTCTTCATTCTTCTGGAAATCCTTGGTGTTCATTCTTCTTTAACACCACTACCATCAAAGGCACACCTTGCTTCTAGTCTTCCTTATTCATTGTCAGCTGTGGTATGCCCAAGGGGTCGCTGAAAACACCATGGCTTGGGTTAAGTGCATCTTCGCCCGCAAAAAGGCATCTGTGCTCCTCCACACTTTATAAAGGTCTTTCCCCAGGCAAGACACCATTTCATTGCTTGACTCTTGCTTCCTTGAGAGCTGACGGTGGAGCCAAGTAAAATGAAATTCCAGACAACGTCCATCTTTCCTCCGTTCATCATGATGTTGTCTATTGGTCCGGTGGAGATTTCCATTTTCTTTCTAGTGAGTTGTAATTCATATCGAAGACTGGAGTGTTTGAACATTTTCGTAAGGGCTTTGAGTCCTCTTCCAAGTTGAGCAAGTAAGTTTGTGTCACCTGCATATTTCAGGTTGTTAATGAGTCTTCCACCAATCCCGATGTCACATAGGTGTTCATATCGTCCAACTTCTTCTATGATTTGATCAGCATACATATTGGAACAAGTAAGGTAAAAGGATACATACAACCTTACCTGAGTTTATACCACTGGGCATCACCTTATTCCATTCAAATCTCTGTACAGATTCTGCAGGAGCACAACTAAGAATTCTGAAGTTTTCATTCTTTATAATGCTATCCTTCATTTGTGAATTCTCTGCAAAGCCAGTAGAATACAAGTCAACATTTTTCTGATAGTCTACGTTTTCAGCCAAGACTCCTCCAATATCAATAATGATATCCCTCATT
>NW_022111312.1:9029090-9055129 GCF_000313985.2 Echinops telfairi
TCAATGGTCTTGCAATATTCTATCAAGGAATCTCCAGGGTCGTTTCTATCAGCAAGGCTATTATTTCTCAGCTGCTGGCCCTTTCTTTGTTTCTATCGTATGCATGCCAATCACCAGTCATTATCAATGCACCTTGATGTTTGATCGATTTCATACTGCAGAAGTTCATAGTGATTTCTTCAGCTTTGATTTTAGAAGTTGGTTCATTAATAGTCATACTAACTGCTCTTCCTTGTAAGTGTGTGGGTATTGTATTTCAAGACAGATCCTGAAATATTCCTTTGGACGATGGATAGTGGACTGAGCAGCTTCAATTTGCCATTCCAGGCATAGTAGATCACACACTGAGTGATTCAAAATGGCCAATACCAGTCCATTCCAGCTCCGTAATGCCTCGGATATAGATCTTTATGCCTTGTAGTTCATTTTCCATGACTTACAATTTTCCTGGATTTACACTTCGTACATTCCATATTCCACTTACCCATGGATGTTTGCAGCTGTCTGGTCTCGTTTTGAGTCATGCCTCATCAGCGAATGAAGCATCTTTACTTCCATATTACAAAGGTCGACTTCTTTACGGAGGCAGCTCTTTCTTTCCCAGTTGTATTTTGAGTGCCTTCCAACCTGAGGTGGTCATCTTCTGGCCCGCTATTAGATTGTGCTCTATTGATATTTATAACATTTCCAATTGGGCTCAGATTGAGAAGCAGGAAGCTGCTTCCCTCTTCCTAGTCTGTCTTAGTCTGAAAGCTCTGCCCAAACCTGCCCACAGTGGGAGGTCCTGCGAGTAGTTGAAATATTGGTGGCATAGCTTCTAGCATCACAGAAACACACAGGCCCCCAAGGTACAATAAGCTGACTGACCCAGGGTGGATATCCGTAATTATCAAGGCTTAATCCCTTGTTTGCCTCAAAGTATAATGTTAATAATAATAAGCAAGTCTGGCGCTGTGGAGTGCATTCTGCTTCACAATAACGCTACAGGACACAGTAAAACAGCCCACAATGTCACTAAGATTGTCATCTTTGCAGAAGCAGATCACCAGCCTTTCTCCCGCAGAATGGTGAGTGGGATCAAACTATTTCAGCACCAGACCTTGCTAATAATAAAGTCCCCACTGCCACTGAGTAGATTCAAACTCAAAATGATCTTGTATAGAGTTTTGGAGGCTGTAAGTCTTTACTGAAGCATATAGCCTTACCTTCCTCCTAAAGAGCAACAGGTAGGTTGAAACCCTCCACCTTGTGGACAGCAGTCCAACATTTACTTGAAACCACCAGGGTTCCTTGCTAATAATGACCGTTTCCACTGATCAAAGGCCCACTGTGTCAGGATTCTACAACTCAGTCTTCTTGACAAGATAGGGGTCGTTTCTCTACTCTACATTAAATGGGCACAGAGAGGTTGAGTACTTTGCCAAAGTCACACAACTGGAACCAGGGCAGACCCATGATCAAATCTCATTTGTCTGCCTGAGTCCAGTACCCTTGCTCAGCCCTCCATCTAGCACGGCCTCTCTGCGGAGAGGCCCTGGACCCCATGCTGCCCACGATCTCTCGTCGTCCCTCAGTCAGTCATTCCAGATGGACACATGAGCTCCTGGAAATTATGCGCAGCTCAGAAGTAACAGGCGTGTAGAGTAATATTTTCTTTTTCCTCTCATTTCTTGACTTTCCATTAGATCAAAGACAAACCAATGAAGAGCATCAAGTATATGAATAAGGACATCATAAATCTGAAAAAAGACCTTATCCGTAGCCGGTAAGTGAGCCCTGTCCACATTCAACCCCGATGAACAAGCCATGGGGTGGTATTCACAAGCCCTGTTGAGTCCACATATCCCCAAGCCAGAACATTATGCTGAACATTTGTAAGAAGGGAGTCCTTAGGTAGTGATGCACTCGTTTGCCAGTCAACCAAGAGGTACTTTGGAAGAAAGGCCTGGCAATCTCCTTCTGAAAACCCAACAACTGAACATCCTCTGGCACACTGCGCACCTTTGACCCACGTGGAGTCACTGTAACTGGCAGTGCCTGAAGAGCTACTTCCTCCTCGCCCTTGCTTTCGTTGCCTGTCTCTATGGTCACTAGGCGTGAAAGAACTCTTTGGAAGTGGGTTTGTTTTCATTGATGGTAGGAATAGTACAGAATGGCGTGCCCCGGTGGCACTGTGGGATAAGTGGTCTGCTAACCTGCGTGGTCCACAGTTCAAACCCACCAGCTGCTCTGACGGACAGAGAAAGGGCCCTCTGCTCCTGTCAAGACTTGTGTCAGAATCGACTGGGGTCACAGTGAGTCCGAATCTAAGAGATGGCAGTGGGCTTAGTTTGGTTACTATGCTTCACTGACCCTTCACAATTAGCCATGGTGGGAATACTGACCATGGAAATGAACAACCACTACCAAATCAGGGCTGATGCCCTACACACACACACACCCCCAACGCCCCTACTACCAGAGAGCCGGTCAGTACACATTCACCAGCACAAGCCTAAACACCGGCTGTCGCTGGACTTCCAGTAACCGAGTCTGGGTAGAAAACAAACGCTTGGTGACAAGGTGATACAGAACAGTGCCTACCTTGCCACCCTGGTGCTAGTGAGTGGAGCCTGTCACCCCTGCGGAACTCACTTACCGGGCCTCGGAACAAGCTAGAATGGACCGGCTTCACCAAGCAGGCTCAGCCTAGCCAACTGCTGGGCCTGATGGAGACTGTGGCACACCCGACAGAAAGCTACAGGTGAGGGGATGTAGTGCCACATTCCATTTGGCCACACTCCTGGTTCACGGTGACCGTTCAGGAACCAGGCACTCCTCTTCACGAGCAATGCCTCTCCAAACGCTGAGCCCAACCTCCCAGATTCAATGAGGCAAAAAATGTGTGTGTGCAGGGCTTTAAAACTTCCTGGGAAAATCCCCATAGCTTTTAATTTCATAACATCCAAGTAGGCAACATGTGACTGCATATACATTCATGAGACCAAACGGTTCAAATGAAACCCAAACACACTGCCAGCGAGTCGATACCAACTCATAGTGACCCTTGTAGGACTTCTGAGGTTGTAAATCTTTGGCGAGGGGGGGTGGGGGGGTAGCAGTTAGCCTCTTCTTGTTCCTCAGAGTGGCAGGTGGGCTAGCAATTCAATGCTTCCTGAAGAAGAGGACTTAGCGAATGGAAAGGCTTCCCGAACACATCTTATGTCTCCCAGGTCTTGTGTGTAGAGAAAGTGATTGCGCTGCCAGGTGTACAATGGTACTGTGCATAAATAACCTACAGTTCATATGTCTTGATAGTCATAAAAAAAAAACCTAAGTCACTGGTTTATGCATATTCTCTACAATGCTTTCTAGCTAAACATTTTACTGCCTAGCAGTGTGTGTGTTTTCACTCATAAGCAGCAGCAGCCAATCTCATGTATCACATGTGGCCTGACTACTGGAGCAGTTTCCCTCTGTTTAATTTTCTTTTGAAAATATTGTGAAGTGCATCATGGGCCTGAAATGCAGCAAAACCACTGCTGGGGATAGCAAGCGAGAGACAAAGGAGAAGTGTTGATCTGGAAGTGAGACAATGGCTACCAACCAACACCGAGGTTCCAGAGTTCGTTAGGCGTGTCACACCCCACCATCACGGCAACCCTGCAGAGCAAACACAGATTTCTCCAAGCTGCTTGAGACCGGCTCTGCTGAACGCTCCAAGGCTGAACAGAAGGGTTGGTCTCCGACTTGGGCACGGATGAAGGATCAAGCAGGAAAGTGAAACGCTGCGGCACACGGCTGATCACTGTGAGTGCAGGGAGCTTGTGCAAGAGGCTGAACGAAGAAGCAGGACCAGACCACAGCATTGTGTTTGCACACAGTCCAAATCACGAAACACGCCCTTTCCCAGAGCATGGCTGCTCTGTGCCCTTGTCTCTAACTGTGGGGGCTTGGGTATTGCTGTGATGCTGGAAGCTGTGCCACCGGTTTCAAATACCAGCAGGGTCACTCCTGGTGTACAGTTCCGGCGGTGCTTCCAGACGAAGAAGGCATCGGCTGTCCACTTCTTGGGAATCAGTCACTGAATATCTTGTGAGTCACAACACCACATTATCAGATAGAGTGCTAGAAGGTGAACCCCGATGCTTGAACCACAAACCAAACTCAAAGCCATTGAGTTGATGTCAACTCATATCGACCCTATAGGGCAGGATAGAAACGCCCTGGTGAGTTTCAGAAATGATAACTGTTTAGGAGAGTGGGAAGCCTCATCTTTACCCTGTGGAATGGCTGGTCATTTCGAATTGCTGACCTTGCCGATCAGAGCCCAACGCATAACCACTACACCACCAAGGCATCTCCTCAGGTGGAAGGTACCCAAAATATGACTGAAGAAGGAGCTGCCTTCTAAAAGTAGAGTCTGTCATAACGATGCGGATGGAGCCTAGGTTTTGAGACCTTCATCTGCTGATGGGACATGAGACAAAATGAGAAAAATCAGCTGCAGATGCCCGTTAATAATTGGAATGTGGCATGTACAAAGTATGAATCTAGGAAAATTGGAAGCCACCCAAAATGAAATGGAATGAAGAAAAGATCACTGTGCTAAGTATCACTGACCTGAAAAGGACTAGGATTCGTCATTTAGAGTTTGAGAGTCCTATGATTTACTATGTCAAGAAAGACAAAAGGGAATGGTATCACATTCGTAGTAGAACAAGGTTTACCTTGAACTACGAAGCTATCTACAATCATATAATGTCTCTAGACCTACAAAGAAAATCAGTTAACACAACTATCAATCAAATTTACAAACCAACCACTAAAGCCAATGATGAAGAAATTGAATTCTTCTACCAACTTCTCCCGTCTAAAACTGATGAAACATGCTATCAGGATGCATAATGATTATTGGTGATTGACATATGAACGCTGGAACCAAAAAGGAAGGATCAGGAGGTGGGACAATATGACCTTGATGACATCAATGAAGCTGGAGATCACTTGAGAAGAGTTCTTCAAGAGCAATAACTTCTTCACTGCAAATACCATTTTTCAACAACATAAAAGGCTACTAAACACATGGACCTCACCAGGCGGAATGCACAGGAATCAAACTGACTCCATCTGTGGGAAGAGACCACGAAGAAGCTCAATGTCATCGGCAAAAACACAGCCAGGGGCCAATTGTGGAATGCACCATTAATTGCTCATATATAAGTCCAAGTCTAAGCTGAAGAAAATTAAAACAAGTCCACAAGAGCCAAAATACAATCTTAAGTATATTCCGCCTGAATTCAGAGAACACCTCAATAATGGGTTTATGCATTCAACATTAATGATGCAAGAACTGAATATCAAGAAGATCATCTATGCAGAACGCACACGATCATTAGTCAGACAAGAAAGAAAGAAAAGGCCAAAGTGGATGTCAAGAAGCTCTAAAACGTGTTCGTCACCACAGAGTAACTACAACATATAGAAGAAATAGCAGCTCAAGAAGACAGTATCATCAAATGAAATGTGCAAAAACCTCAAAAATAGAAAGCCATGAAGGTAATCAAGCGGCCATCAAGCCCAGAAGCAACAAAGCCCACATGGAAGAAGCACACCAGCCTATGCAACCACAAGGTGTCAAAGGGATCAGGTGTAAGGCATAATCAGAACAAAAAATCTTACCATAGTGAATGAGGCGGGGAGTGCGGAGTGGAGATCCAAAGTCCATTAGTAGGCCACTGGAGATCCCCTTGCAGAGGAGTCTAGGGGAGGAGATGAGCCAGTCAGGGTGCAATGTAACAATGATGAGAAATACAACTTTCCTCTAGTTCCTAAAGGTTTCCTCCCCGCTCCCACTACCATGACTCGAATTCGATCTTGCAAGTCTGGCTAGACCAGAGGAGGTACACTGGTACAGATAGGAACTGGAAATACAGGGAATCCAGGACGGATGAGCCTTATAGGACCAGTGGTGTGAGTGGCAAAACAGGGAGGGTAAAGGGAGAATGGGTAGGAAAGAGGGAACCGATTACATGGAACTGTGTGTGACCTCCTCCCTGGGGGGCAGACAACCGAAAAGTGGGTGAAGGGAGACGTTGGACAGGGCAAGATAATACAAAATACCCATTTATAAACTATCAAGGGCTCATGAGGGAGGGGGGAGCGGAGAGGGAGGGGAAAAATGAGGACCTAATGTCGGGGGTTTAAGTGGAGAGAAAATGTTTTGAGAAACGATGTACAAATGTGCTTTACACAATTGATGTGTGTATGGATTGGGATAACAGCTGTATGAGCCCCTAATAAAATGTTAAAAAAAAAAAGAAAGCCAAAGAGGAAGCACATAATCAGTCTATCTTAAGCTGAAATAACAAGAAAAAATTCAAGCCTCAAGTTGCAGTATTGATGGTGCCGTCAGATAAGCCCTGAACTCCTACTAAAGTAGGTGATAGTTCAAACCCACCTGCCACTCAGCTGGACAAAGCTGAAACCATCCTGCTCCTGTGAAGATTTACAGCTTCACAAACCCTATATAAGGTCACTATGTGCCAGAATTGACTTGTTGGCAGTGTTTTGTGTTTATCTTTTCTGGATAAGGAAAATATTAATGACATAGCAAACATTCACATAAGTTGGAAGGAATATACAGAACCATCGGACCTAAAAGAACTGCTCAACATCCAGCCATTTCAAGAAGTAGTGTATGATCAAGAATCAATGGTATGAAGGAAGAAGTCCAAGCTGCAACGAAGGCATTAGTGCCAGGGGGTGGGAGTGGGGGTGGAGAGGACAGACTTCATGAATAGATGGTCAATTTAAATGTTTCGCTAAACAGATGAAGCCTGGAAGCACTCATTTGTCTACAACAAGAAATCTGTAAGACAGCTACCTATCCAACGGACTGAAAGAAATGTACATTTGTGTCCAACCCAAAGAAAGACAACCCGAAAGAATGCAGAATTTATCAAGCAATATCAATAATATCACACACAAGTAAAATTTTGTGGACAATCATCCAAAAACTGGATGCAGAAGTACATCAAAGGAAGCTTCCAGAGATTGAAGCTACTTTAAGAAGATGACACAGAACAAGGGCGATGACCCTTGCCTAAGCTGGCTAAAAGCAAAGAGTACTAGGAAGATATGTACTTCTCTTTTACTGACTGTGTCAAGGCATTCGACTGTGTGGCTCCTAACAAAATATGGATAACCATGCGAAGAATGGGAATTTCACCAAACTTCATTTTGCTCATAAAGAACCTGCACATAGATCAAGAGGCGGACATTCTAACAGAACCAGGGAATGCCGCATGGTTTACAATCCAGGGTTGTATCCTTTCACCACATGTGTTCGATCTGTGTGCTGAGCAAGTCATCAGAGAAGCTGGATTATAAGGAGAACGGGACATCAGGATTGAAGGAGGGCTTATTAGCAACCTGCAATATACAGATGATACAACCTGGCTTGCTAAAAGCAATAAGTACTTGAAGCACTGGCTAAGGAAAATCAAAGACTGGGGCCTGCAGTATGGATTACAGCTCAAAGTAAAGAAAGCCCAAATCCTCACCACTAGACTAAGACACAACATCATGAAAATGGAGACAAGATTCAAGTTGCCAAAAATTCCATTTTACTTGGATTGATAATCAATGTGCATGAAGCAAGTCAGTTACAGAAGACCTTTTTAAACTGTTAAAGAGCCAAGATGCCCCTTTGGGGACTAAGGTGCATCTATAACCCAAGCCATGGTATTTTCAATCACGTCTTATGCACGTGAGAGATGTACAGTGAATAAGAAATACCACAGAGGAATGAGTAACATTCTGAATTATGTGCTACCGAATGATCTTGAAAATTCCAGACTGGCCAGAAAAACAAATCTATTTTGGAGAAATACGGCCAAAAGGCTGCTAAGAATTGAGGATGGTGTGTTAGTCTGGGTGGACTTGAGAAACAAATTCATAGACACTCATGTGTATAGGAAAGAGCTTTATATAAAGAGTAACTGTACATTAAGAAAATATCTCAACCCAATCCACGTCAAGTCCAACAGTCCTATATTAGCTCATATGTCCAATACTAGTCCAAAAATTCCTCTTTAGACCCACACAGCCATGCAATAATGCCATATGCAGGAAGATCACAGGCCAGCAGGTGGAAAGTCTTGTGGATCCAGTGGTGGTAGAAGCATCTCAGCGCTGGCATGGGTCTCCACGTGGCTCCTCCAGCTCCCAGGGCTCTGGATGCCATCATCTGCAAGGTTCCGGCTGCCATCAGCCTGTCCCCATGTGGATTGTCAACAAGAATCTCTCGCAGGAAGTCTGCATGTGTCCCGCCTCCAGCGAGCTATTTCTCTCCTTAGCGCCTCCAAGTGAGGTCATCAAGCTGCGACCCGACTGACAGGCTAGACGCCATCCCTCCACTCTTAAGTCTCAAATTAACAAGAGATTATGTAACTACCACAAATGGTAAGACTTCATCCCACATACTTTGTGCATGTCATCAGGAGAGACCAGTCTCGAGAGAAAGGGTGTCATGCTTGGTAAAGCAGGCAGGCAGCCTAAAAAGAGGAAGACCCTTACAATGGACTGACACCGTGGTTGCAACATGAGCTCAAACAGCAACAACTATTAGGAGGATGCCCGTCCAGGCAGTGCTCTGTGCTGTTACTGCTGAGTCAGAACCAACTCAAAGCATCTGCAGCCTCATGGGACATGACACAGCCCAGAACCGTATTAGCAATGACAGCATGTCTTTTTCCCTCGTTGTTTGCTGTAGTTTTCCACCTCCTGTTATTCTAGGTCTCTGATAGGTGCAAATGGAGAGCTCCTGGCAGCTAAGCAACAGGTTGCCATTCATAATCCACCTGGTATGTCACAGAAGAAAGGTTTGCCGATCTACTTGCCTAAGATTACAGCCACCAAAGTCCCTACGTGGCACAGGTCTACTCTGTGACATAGGGGGTCACCTGGGGCCAAACTTAACCCCGCGGCAGCGGGTTTTGTCCTGGTGGTTTGGGTTGGGTTGGGTTCTTCTGTGTTGTTGTTGTTTTGTATCAGAGTCTAGCTCCTTCTGAGCCAAACACCTTGCCCGTCTCCTGGATTTCCACTTAATACTTCAGAACTCTCCTCATTCATTTGCATCGTCCCGGTTTCATGGCCAATTTAGCACAATGCTAAAAGGAATAAAAGCCTAACTGCTTCGCTCCTCTCCTGTTGCACCAGATGTTCAGCGGCACCAAGCAGCACGGTGCACGCTACCCGGGTTTCTCCTAGCGGCAGCAGGTGCTCATGGCATCTGCACGTGCCCAATTCTTGTTGAAGGCTTGACGCCAATGGCAGCTTTCCCCCCAAAGCTGCCAGGACTTTTTAATGGGAATGTTCTCAGGAAAATAAACATCTTGGCAACTCAGACAACAGAAATGTCGAACCTTGAAGCTATGGTTTGCTCTTGGCGAGGTCTAATGAGGTAGGAGCAAACAAATAGTAACAAATTACCCACCCCAGCTGATCCCCATGCAAGTGTTTAGGGATCTGGAGACTTTCCTCTCCAGCAGCATCGGGTTATCGGGAAAGCAAGGGAATTAGAAGTAACCAAAGAGGAATTTTGGAAAAAGAAGAAGCCTTGTTCTTTGCATTGGCTTAGGGCCTGGCTGGTGCCTCCATTGCTCTATGGGCTCATTCCTTCCTCTTTGAACAGAAGCTTATTAAGAACCAGGCATCACAGGTACATGCCAGATGCCGTATTGTGTTGAAGATACCAGGACACAGCAATGAACAAAACCGAGAAGACTCCTGTCCTTGGTGGATATGAGATGATGATAATGAGAGTAGGATCCTCATGGGCATAAAGCAGACAATCCAATTAACGAGGAACTATGCAGAATCTAGTAGGGGTGCTGGTGATCTCCTGTGAAGACTACTAACAGGGTGGTGTGAAGGGTGTGGTGAGCAGAGGCAGCTGTTGCTAGAGCTAACGTGGCCAGGAAAGGCCAGTTCTGCAAAAGGAACACTGAGGCTGGGGTCTCACATGTTTGGAAGTCTTTTGGCTTTGAGAAGATCAAGAGTGGTCTTGATCAGAACTCCCTGAGCCCCTATAACAAGCAAGTTAGCCAGGGTTTATTCTCAGGGGGCAAAATTCTAAAAGAGAACTAAGAGTAACATGGGGAGAGTTTGTGAACTTCAGGCTGGGAACTGGCAAACATGACTTCAACCATACTCTCTTGGCCCAAACAAGTCACCAAGCCAGTTCAGACTGGGGAGTAGATGCCACCTCTTGCTGGAAGGAGCTTCTAGGTCACCGTACAAAAAGATAGAGGTTTGGAGCCAGAGTTTTGACCTGTGACCCTCATCTAGACAATCCTGAGCTGGCTTTTGAAACACTATCTCAATTCAAAAGACAGTCCATATACACTTGAGTATCCCTCTTTGGGGTATAAAATGGAAGAGATGCGAAGAAAAGAGTGAGCAGCCGTGGGACTAGAAGCAGCAAGGTCCTAAGAAAAGGGGATCAGGGAGCCACACAGAGCTGTGTGAAAGCCAAAGGTGTAAAAGAACAAGGGCAATGGATACGCAGGTACTATAAACCTAGGAAAGAGGTTGGTGAACCCAGAGGGGAAAAGGACAAAGAGAAGAAGGCTCATGAATAATGCCAATATTCAACTGAAGACTCCCAACATAATAATTTCTGGAGAAAAACCTCATTCCTCTGTGAGATTCCTGATCTTGGATTTCCAAGACATTTTCCATATCCTGGATCAACCCCCATACACACACTTTTACAGTAAACTTCCTGTTGAGTGAACTAGTTTGCCAACCAGAGTCCAACAAAAGAGATTTCTTAATTCTTATCATACAGAGAAATCAAGGAAAATCGGGCATTTTTATCGTCTTACCACTAGGTGCACCTGATTCAAGCCATAGTATTTTCAATGGCCTCATCAGCATGTGAAAGTTGGACACTAAATCAGGAAGATCGAAGAAGAATCGATGCCTTTGAACTGTGGTGCTGGTGAAGAATACTGTTTAAGTACCATGGACAGCTAAAAGGACAATCAGATCTGCCTTGGAACAAGGAGGGCCAGATTGTTCTTAGAGGCAGGGATGGTGAGGCGTTGTCTCACATACTTTGGACATGTAGTCAGGAGAGACCAGTCCCTGGAGAAGGACATCCTGCTCGGGAAAGCAGAGGGGCAGGGAAAAGAGGAAGACCCTCGACAAGATGGATCAACACAGCAACTGCACCAGTGGGCTCACGCATAGGAGCGATTGTGAGGCTGGCGCAGGACCTGGAAATGTTTGCTGCTGCTGTTTGTGCACAGGGCTGCTACGGGTCAGAAGTGTTGGCTACTAACAATAACCACCCCCTTTTCTCGGATTCCCTTAAGAATTAATGATATTCCACAAAGCACATTCACAAGGGAGCTTAAACATGTCTGTGGGGGAAAATGTATTGTCTTGTTTTTAATTCGCTTATTTTTAACCGTTTCACTGACATACAATTCCTACATTGTGTGTTCTAGTAGTTTAATCATCTTTATAAGAGTTGTGTAATTAAAAGACAACCATTCCGTTGTCTTTGAGATATGGTTTGTACCTGGACTAATGGGTGAAATGAGTTTGTCCCAACTATGTTTTGGAATAAAACCAATGATTTAATTAACACAAATGGATTCAGGGTGGTGACAAGTGTGTGACACATGTGCTCCCAGTCCTCTCTTCTGTGCCCACAGCAGGCATGACTAATGGATCACAGCACTCTTTCCACTGGAAATCAAACCCACTGTCAAAAACCCTCTCAACCTAGCACTTCAGGCTTCCACCATCATCTAATTGATGAGTTAATGCATGGGATAGGATTTATTTGTCTTAGATAAATTATAGATTCAAAAAGCATATATAGTGACATCTTATTCACTCAAATGGATGGTTTTCATGCAAGAGACCGTCAGGAGAAACAGACCTCTCCTGTATCCATGCTGGTTTTAATCGGGAAAATTTAAAGAGCTGGAAAAGGGATTGTTGACCACAGACATTTCCTGACTGCTCTCAGTAGTATCTGCAAGTCATGATTCAGCCCTGAGGCCCCCACATCCCTAGCTAACGGCCCAGAACCTCTTGATTTAAAAGTTCATCTTTGATTCTCACTACTACTCCTTCCCCAGGCTTGAGGTCTCACCTCAAAGCCCGATGGTGGATTTATGTGCCAGTCAATACTGAGATGCAGGAAAAGTGAAGGCCTCTGAAATTGTGCCTGTGAATCATTCAAACAAGACCTCAGCCCCCCACATCGTCTGACCCGCCCCACCCTCACCCTGTGAGCCTGTGTACACACGTCCTTACGTACACACACACACACACATCTCGTAGCCAGCGGGTAGACATTAATGAGCTTCATCAGGGCAAATGCTTGGCCCCACATCCTTAGCCCAGAACTGATATAAACACAGCTACCTACCCGAAGGGTAGGTCACTGCTGTGGGCTGGAGGCACCGAGCTCAGGCTTAATTGCATTTTCATCATCTTGAATGTGATCCAGAGGCCCTGCCCATTTTCCCTCTGTTTCTTGGTGTTTTGTGTGTCTCTGACACCCCACGTTAACTGCCATTTTAGGGCACATGTCCTTCTAGGCTATTCTTGTATCGCCCCTCCACTAGGGCAAATGTCCTTTTGATTCCTGTCCTCTGGCCAGGCTGCCTCAGAGGGTCCCACACAGAAAAGGACTTCACTGAATGACCATGTCTTCGAATTCAAGCATGAAAAAGATCTTGAACTTTTTGTTGCTTGAGGCTTACATACAACTTTGTTTTCTAAATTCTTTCCCAGTTAGAACCAAACTTAGAGAATGTGCGTGCAATAGTTCAAAATGCACTGGCTTGGAAGTCAGTTGTGGATGGAAATTCTGGCTCTAAAATCAGGAGGTAGTCCATGCCCTTCTGTTTTCTCGGTGTCCAGGCTGCTGGGTGGTAAACCTCATGAGTGATCACCACTAGGACTCCCTCAACACTGACGGGGCCTCCTTCACATACCAGCAAAAGTTCTAGTCCCCAGTGGGATGGCACCCATAAGGTTACAGCTGTTTGGTGACATCCAGTGGACTTGTAACAGAGGAAAACCATCGCCCTGGGTTCTCTGTGGTTTAGTCTTTAAGGAGGGCCTGGCAGCGTATTGGTTAAGCACTCAGCTCTAACCAAAAGGTTGGTGGTTTGAGTCCACCAACTGCATCATGGGAAAAAGAGCACCAGTCTGTTCCTACAAAGGTGACAGCCTTGGGAACCCAAAAGGGCACCTGGACTCTGTCCTATAACGTCACTATGAGCCGGAATCAACCTGCTGTCAGTAGGTGGGTCATCTTTATGGGAGCAGATCTCCCAGCCTTCCTCCTGGGGAGCTGCTGGATGGCTTTGAACCGCCAACCTTCCCAAGACCAGCCAAACATGTACCCCTGTGCTACCAGGGTTTCTCCCCACAGGCACTGGGTTAGGATCCCATCACTGATTTCCGAGGGATGCAATGCAATCAATGCCAACCTATGAGTGAGGGATGGAAGCAGGACTACTGGGTGGAGGGAACAGCTCGCTGAGATGCAATGACCACAGCTACTTCCTGGGGGAAGCTCTTTCAGAGATGCCCCATACTGGGGCAGGAGGCCCAGACCTTTGCACCCTTACAGGAAATCAGTCACTGGATGCACACTGCCCCCCACTTGGGGAGGGGAGGCACCCAGCACCTTTACTGAGGCAGCTGCTGTCATTTGCAAACAGTTCCCAGGGGAGCCCTCAGCAAGCACCACTCCCAGCAGCCACAGGGACCCCAAGAGGCTATCAAATAACAGCTGACATGACTTGACAGTGGAACCTGCCCCCCCTCCCCGCCCCACACCCATGCTTGCTGTTGTTGTTAGCGGCCATGAGGTTGAGCCCCTAGTCCCGGCAACCCATCTCCAAACAAAGAATGAATGGTCGCCCTGTCCGTACCCTCCTCGTGGTCCTTGACTTGCTTGAGACGGCTGGGCCACGGTGTGGTTGGTGTGTTTTGAGAGCCCTCTATTAGACAAGAGCCCGTCATGATCCAGAGGGTCTGCCTGGGCTAATTGCTTGAGGGAGCTGGCCAGGCCTTCCTTCCCAGTCTGTCTTCACCCGCAGACTCCATCGAAGCCTGTACACCGTGGATGACTCTGCTGGTCTTTGAAATACAGGTGGCATCGTTTCCAGCACCCTAGCAACACGCAAGCCATCACAGTATGACAGACGGACAGGTGGCAACTCCCCGGGTATAAACCCTCCCTCAGAAAACAGCCATCAAGTTGAAGCCGACTTATTGCAACACTCTAGGAGAGAGCGGACCTGCCTCCCAGGGTTTTCTTTATGGGAGCAGACTGCCACAGCTTTCTCCCTCCGAGCGGCCGGTGGGCTCGGAGCACCCACTTTCCAGTTAGCAGCCAAGCACTTCGTCACTACATCCTCAGGGCTCCTTCGTCCACGTGTGCGTCCCACCCAGATTAGCATCCCTCAGGGCGGGAAGATGGAAGCCACTTGGGGACTTGCCCATCTGGTTGACAGACCACATCTCCCAGACGAGGGCACCAAGCCATGGGGAGAGGAACTGCCTGTCCAAGATCACACCGCAGGTTTGCAGCACAGCAGAAACTCACACGCCATCCAGGTTCTTGATTCCACATCCCACTGCTTCCTCCCTGCCCGTGGCTTTTCAAGTCGGTCCAGTGATATCGATAATGGCTGCTCTGGGACCACAGGGGCCGTACCTGTTTTCACTAACAAACTCAGCAGCAAACCGTGTCTAGGATATGCTTGTGCGTGTCTGCTGCGTCATCTCCGATTCATGGACTTGCGGCACCCTCTGGGTGCCACAGTAATGCGATGCCTGGTTCCACGCCATCTTGTTTGAAGACGCTGGTTCCACTGACTTGTTTCAATCCACCTCACAAAGGCCCAGCCCTCCCTCTGCCAAGCCTCCACTTGATCAACCATGATGTCCCTTCCCAGCAGGGGGTCTTTGCTGTCCCAAGTCTCCCAGCGAACAGTAGGGTTGTAGTTTATCTAAGCTGCTTGGTGCACGGTACACGAGGGTAAGTCAAGAAGTATCACTGCCCCCTCGATTCACAGTTCATACGGGCGCAGGTTTCTTCCAAGACCAACGTGTTGCACCCATTTTTGTGATCGATGAATGGACGCACGCTGTTCGGGTGCCATCAAAAAGAGAGAAAGGTCTGATCAGAAGAGTCCCTTCTAAGGAGCTGGGCTGGGCCGTTTCGTTCAAGGCAGAGGTTCCATCTCAGAAGGGGACAAGGACTGTTCCATTGGATTCCAAAGGTGTCCTCTTGGTAGACATTCTCGGGGACACAGAGCAATCACAGGGGCTTATTAGGAAGAAGTCTGAAGAACGCTGCAACGTGCACTAGTGAAAGTCAGGCCAGAAAAGTTGCTTCAAGAAATTTCTTCCATTGGAACAACGTACCTGCTCATTCTTAGAGGTCTGTCCTGTAAGAATGTGGTTGGAAAACCTTACCCCCTCCACTCCGAATCCCTGATCTTGGCCTTTCAGACGTCTCTTTGTTCCCGACACTCAAAGAACATGGAAAATGAACTGAATGCTGAAGCTGATCGTTGACGTTAACTCAAAGTACACACAATTCTTTGGGGAAGGCTGGGGCGATGGAAGCAATGCTTTCAGAAAGGTACAGACCAGGTGGGAGGATATATTAAAGAAAATAGGTTCATAATTTATTTTTCTCTAATAAAGGTTTCTATTATTTTGTAGCAGTCTTCTCTGACCTACCCTGATTGTCCATATTTTCCCCCAGCACCACAATTTGAAAGCTATCTTCCAAGGCTTGGTCTCTCCCAATAGCATGTCCAAAGTACATGAGACAAATATAGTGCGGTAGCGGCGGGGAGTGGCAGTACAGGGATGCATGTTAGGATAGATGATACAGAGTCAATACTGTAGCAATGCAGCTGCTAGGACTGGCTTTCCATATTCATTTTAAACGTCTTCCTGTTGGGATTGTCAAGCAGGCCATTACTCTAATGGATGTCCCCTCATGCTTTACAAGAAAGCACCAAGTGGACAGACACCATGCCTTCGAGCCCTGTCATTTTCTTCAAGTTTCTTCCTGAAATATAACATCTGTATGGAAGAGCAGACAAATGATTACGCAGACAGTGCTATAGATTTCCACAAGATGGACACATCCGTGTAACCAGCATCCTTGTAAAGAGAAAGAGCACCACCGGTCAGCACAGAGCACCTCCTGAGGTCCCCTTTGGTCAACTGTTGCAACTGTCACCCGCAGTCAAGTTGGTCCGCCCCATGTCACATTCACGCACACTGGACCACTGGGACCCATGGTTTTTCACTCGCTGATTTTTCAGAAGCCGATTGCCAGGCCTCATCCTAGTCTGTTACATTGTGGAAGCTCCACAGACACCTCCAGCAGGGGCTCTGCACGAGGTGCGCTGGGCTGGGAGCAAAGAGCCCTGCCCACGAACCACCAGTGCCCTCCTGACATTAGCTGCCCCTCCTCCTCCTTTCTAACACCTTAGTTTCTTCTGTTGTTGAACTTGATATCAATGGAATGATCTAGTCTGCAGACTCACAGGGTCTGACTCCTTTCACTCCGTGGCATGTTTCTGAGTTTCCGTCAGTGTCTAAGGTCGTTCTATGAGCACTACCTTACTAGGTTAGGAGCTGGATGCTGACCACAGAGTCAGAAGTCCAGACCCACCATCTGCTCCACACAAGAAAGATCTAGTTTGCTGGGCCTATGAAGCTTTGCCACCTCGGAAGCTCACCGGAGCGGTTCTTCTCTATCCTGGAGGGTGACTGTGACTCGGAACGGACTCAATGGCAGTGAGGATGGTCTCGGGTAAAGTAGTTTAGGTTCTGTGTTCCCTTGGGTGAAGACCGCACCATTTACGCACACCCTGTGCACGTCTACTGGGAGCGGATCTAGTAGTGCCACTGTTGGCTCAAGGAATTGGCATACTAGCTGTACTAGGTATGGACAGTTTCCCTAGTCCCCTATTGGACAAACTTTGAAAAATACACAAACAATATTCTCGAAAAACTGAGATATACAGACATTGTTGTCAGTTGCTCTGGGGTTGATTCCAACTCATGGCGACCTCAACGTACAGAGAGCAGAACCACCCCAAAACATTTTTGAAATCTTGACCTTCTGGAAGGTCTCCAGGCCTCTCTTCCTAGGCACTTCTGGGTGGGCTCAGCCCTCCAACCTCCCAGGTAGGAGCTGAGCATATGCATGTAAGTAGATGTAGAACAACCCCACAGTTAAACTACCCAGGGTTACCCTCTGCTAGCATATTTGTTAGACTCACTTTTGATATTTTCCTATGCATACATGTGCCTTTTTACTATAAAAAAAGAACTAAGATTATAAATGTCTTCTGTGCCCCCAAACATCTATTCACATATTAAACCTTTTAGTATGCAAATAGGCAAGCATTTACAAAAGCAGACAGGATAGTATCATGAAACCCTATACACCCATTATGCCACCTAATGATTATTACTCATAAACCCTCCTGTCTCCTATTATGTTGAAGCATTTCATTATTTCATGTCGTTTCATCTGTAAATATTTAAGTAATGATCTTGAGAAGATAAGCACTCTCTTTTTGAAAAAAACAAAACAGAACTACGACAGTGAAAAACTTAGCATGCATTCTTCGACATTAGAGAACACCCACTCAAATGGGACCCACCATCGTAATGGTAGTTTAATATTCCATTGTGAAAACTTAGCATCCTTTATCTCACTCCCTATCATTATTTGTGTTCGCCGTTTTCAAATGGTTTCCACATCTTTGGGGTTAGACACTGATGTGCTATCTCGTTAGGATAAATTCTTAAGATGCAGCTTTAAGGTTCCTGGCCCTTCACGAACAACCTCTCAATCTTCCCTGTGTCTTCCTTGCTGAAAAGCAGCCGATGACCCAAAAAAGCTCACATCAAACTGAGCTGTTCTCAGCAGAAACCAACGGAAGATGGGGCGAGGCAATCTAAGAGGGTGAAGATAGGTCAGCTGTGACTTTCTGCCCTTTCCCCCTTAGCATCAATGTCATCCATAAATAAGCAGTTCAGCGAAAGCTAAAGGAAAACACCAAGTGTTCAGGAAACGAAATGCCCAGAATTTACCAGCATGGACCAGCTGGGCCTCCTATCCTGACAGAGCCAGCCAGTACCAACTATGGTCAATTTCCACCCCAGGACTTGTGCATGTCCAGTCTGCCATGCTCACCAACACCCTGAGCTCCCTAGTAAGTGTATCTAGGAGTTCTCACTCCAAGGAGCCTCTGGCCAATATCCCCCAGCCAAGTGCCTTTCTCAATGCGACCAGAAAGCCCCAGGGGTCCTAAAGAAGAATATACCCTTTGCCCCACTCTTTGTCTGCAATACTTGTCATTAACAGACATTTGAGTGGATGGCGCTCAGCTGCTGAAAGCTGGCAGTTTGAACCCACCTCGTGGCCCTGCCGGACAAAGGAGTGGGCAGTTCCACTCCCATATAGAGTACAGTCTAGGAAGCCCTAACAGGCACTTCTCCTCTACCACTCAGGGTCACTATGATTGGGCACCACAGCACCTGCCAACCAACCACAGAGCCCAGTGTGATGTCCCTGGCTGGTGCAAATGGTTAATGCATTTGACTGTGAACCCAAAGGATCAAAAGGATGATTCAGACCTACCCAGCTGCACTTAGGAAGACAGGTCTAGTGGCTTTCTGTAAGGTCTGAGCCTTCAAAACCCTGTGGAGTAGTAGTCCTACTGTGTGCACGCAGGGGCTGCCGCGAGTTGGCATTGACTCAGTGGTAGTTAGCAAGAACAACAATGCCAAGAGGAAACACTTACTGAACCCTTACATGTGGCAACCCTGCTCTAGCTGCCTTCCTTGCATGGACTTCACTAAGAATCATGTCTGAACAGTCTCTGGCTCTCTGGCTCTCATGTCAAAGAACAGGCTCCAGCGCTCTAAGCAGCTTCCCTGTGCTCACCACTCAGACAGGGATGGGGCAAGTCGGGGTTCTTGCACAGGGGATAAGGGCATTTCACCTGGACAGTGGGTACATGCCCGGTGTCATGGTCTCAACTCATTTAACTGCTCACAGCAAATCTGTGAGGTGGATTCTGTTACTGTCTCCTTTTGACTTCTGAGCACTGGGAGATTTTGAGAAATTCTATCACTTGCTCAAGTTCAGCTAGCAGATTGGGGGGTGGGGAGTGGGGGAGCCAGGATTTGGCCTCACTCCAAAAGCCATGTTCTTAGACCAGTTTGCAGTCGCCTTTGAGTTGATTCTGACTCCTGGCTACTCAGGCTAGGATTTTTCACTGGGTGATCTTTTGGAAATAGGGCAACTGACTTTTCTCACCACACACCTCTAGGTGGACTTGAACTGAACCTCCATCCTTCTTTCTCAGTCAAATGCATCAACCATTTGCACCAGCCAGGGACGCCACGCTGGGCTCTGTGGTTGGTCGGCAGGTGCTGTGGTGCCCACTCTAGTGACCCTGGGTGGTAGAGGAGAAGTGCCTATTAGGGCTTCCTAGACTGTACTCCATATGGGAGTGGACTGCCCACTCCTTTATCCGGCAGGGCCACGAGGTGGGTTCAAACTGCCAGCTTTCAGCAGCTGAGTGCCAGCCACTCAAATGTCTGTTAATGGCAAGTATTGCAGACAAAGAGTGGGCATAGAGTATATTCTTCTTTAGGACCCCTGGGGCTTTCTGGCTGCATGGACTTTCTATTATGACCATTATTTTTTTTGGAAGTTTCCAAGTTGAATAGATGGGAAGAGAAGGGGCTGGATAAGAGGTCGGCCAATCTATACCCTTCCATACCTACAATCCTCTGAGAAACTGCATCACAAGGGCTTTGGGGGGTTTATTTGTAATCTGAACTAGGCTATAATTTCAAGTCATCTCTCCTTTATCTTTCACATTATCCATAGAAGCCACCCCATGCATTATCTTCAATAAATCCAGTGTCTCCCTCCTGGAGCTTTTCCGGCCCTAGATTTGTCAAAATAAACATACGGTCAGAACGCCCTGCACCTGCCGGCCAGGAGAAAGTTGGCAGTTCATGACTTCCACTGCCATTGCTCCTCACTACCCCAAGGGGCCACTGGGAGAATAGGTCTCCTGAGGTCCCTCAGGCCATACTAGTCTTCGTCTCTGACCCTTTGTTGGCTTCCACTATCGTGGCACTCGAAACCTGTAGACCAGCGGTTCTCAACCTTCCTAAGGCCGCAACCCTTTCATACAGTTCCTCATGTGGTGGTGACGACCCCCCCCCCCACCGCAACCATAAAGTTATTTTCATTGCTACTTCATAACTGCTATTTTGCTACTGTTATGAATCGTCATGTAAATATCTGATAGGCAGGATGTATTTTTGTGTTTACAAATTGAACATCATTAAAACATAGATTAATTCCAAAAACAGTATGCAATTCTATATTGTGAAATATTGATTTCTACTGACCAATCAGTGATGTTTTGTCTTAAAGCATGGTGTAGCCTGGGTAACAGTCTTCACGCCGGGTACTCACACACAGATGGGCATATCTGAATGTGGGTGGACCCACCTGGGGACGGACAGAGGAGTGGTGTCTCGGTTCCTAAGACCATGGGAAATATGTGTTTTCTGAAGGTTTTAGGGGACCTCCCTGAAAGGGGTTGTTCAACCCCCAAAGGGGGTGGTAGAGGTTAATGAGATGCCTGCCCCCAGATCACCGGGCCACCCACCCAAGGGAGGCAACTGTTAGGGGCTCCTGCTCTGTTTGAGGGACGCTGTCCCAGCACATCCAACCAAAGCAGTTTGCCAGCCATACCGGCTCTTGCTGAAAAGCCTGCAGGGAAATCAAGGGTTTGGGTTTTGTTTGGGGGGTTATGTTTTGTTTTCCTCATCTGAAGCACCCAGGTGCAGGACATAAACCATTAAAATAGATGGACAATCAATGTGGAGGGAGATATTTCCTCAAAGTCAGTGTCCCTCAGAGGTCCTGAGCAGAGCTACGGCTCAGATTCTGGGGGTCCTCTTGGAAACCTGTCTGGACTTCATCTTCCCAAAATATCTCCTGCGCAGGATGACAAAGTCAGCAAGAATGCCCGGAAAAGCACTTTTTCTGCCCTGAGCTAGAAAATGCAGCGGAGCCAAATCAAACAGCCGGAGAAGCACCGAGAATGATGCTTCAGCAGATTCCCTTAGGGGACTTTTGAGGCCATGGAGTCTGGGGGTGAGGAAATGCTGGCTGCCCTGGTGCCTGCTCAGGCAGACCCAGGGGGTCTCATTTCAAGAGCGTCCAGGGCCTGGCCCTGCAGTACATCTGACTGTGTGTTTAGCTGCAGGGATTGGTCTGGGTCAGAAGAGCTCTAAACAGAGTGTTTCCAGGCAGAATGTCAGGCGATTTAAAGACGCCAAGTAGAGCACTGCTTTGCAAGGTTTTATTTTACTTTTTTTTTTTAATCGGTAAAGATTATGCAGAGCTGAGAACATCAATCTAACCCAAACTGGCTACATCGGCGATCTGAATCTCCATTCCTGTCCTGAGAAAACATAAAATGCCTGCTACTGAGAAGCCAGCCCTGGGTTCCTGCGCACCTATGCCTGGAGGTCTACCAGCACCCAAGCACAAAGACTTGGGGAAGAGGGTGCCATATGGCAGTCCCTGGAGCACAGTTTGTAGAATACAGGGCAGGTGATGGCCTCTGGGAGTGGGCCAGGATCCTTGGTGGAGTAGTGGTTAAAAGCACTTGGCTGCGAACTGAAAGCTCCGGGGTTTGAGCCCAGCTGCAGCTCCGCGGAAGAAGGAGGTGGCGGTCTGCTTCTATAAAGATGGCCACCTTGGAAAGCCTGTGGGGACAAGGCGACTTTGTCTTAGAGGGCTGCTGGGAGTTGGAATTGACTCAACGACCCTGGGTCTGAGTTTTGCAGCTGTTGAGCAACCCTTCATCAGTAGATAGCAGTTAAAGCACTCAGCTGTTACAGGAAGGTTGTAGGTTCCCGTCTACCCACAAGTCCACTTCAGAAGACATAGTCTCTTCAACCGATGGTCCTGGCACACTGAGTTTCCATCTGTCAAAGGATGAAACCCACCCCGTGTACAAAAACAAACTCAAGGTGGATCAGAGACTTCATGGTGGAAAATCCCAGTACTACAAAGATCATCAACCAGCAAAATTAATGAAGCAAACACACACAGTAGATGACAACTAGATGACTGGGACCTCCTAGGAGTAAGACATGTATGTGCAGCATAAGACTTTATTAAAAGAATAAAGAGAAAACGCACAGGGGGTGGGGGAGGTGGATCTCTGACAATGATACAACAGATGTGTAAGGTAGAACTGGGTCGTGGTAGTGGAGGGGGAGGAAGCATTCAGGAACTAGAGGAATGCTGTATGTTTCATTGATGCTATTCTGCACCCTTGTTGAATTGTCCCTTCCTTCAACCCTTCTGTGGGGGGATGTTCAATTGTCTACAGATGGGCTTTGGGTCTCCACTCCAACTCCCCTCATTCACATCGATATAATTGCTTGTTTTGGATCTTTTGATAACTGATCCCGTCAACTCCCCATAATCAAACAGGCTGGTGTGCTTCTTTCATGTGGGCTTTGCTGCTTCCCTGCTAGAAGACTACTTGTTTACCTTCAAGCCTTTAAGATCTCAGGTGTTATATCTTTTGATAGCTGGGCACCATCCACTTTCTTCACCACATTTGCTTATGTACCCACTTTATCTTCATTGATTGTGTCAGAAAGGTGAGTATCAAAGGGTGCCAGGTTATCAAAACAAACTGTTCTTGTGTTTAGGGGGGCCTTGAGTAGAGGCCCAATATCCATCTGCTATCTTAATACTTAACATATAAATATATGTACATTGGCCTCTATCCCTTTCATTATAAATTAATATATTTCCATGTACACATGCCTATAGCTATACCTCTATAAATAGCTTTTGCCTCCTAGTTCTTTCCTCTATTTCCTGTCACCTTCTTCCTATTCCACTATCATGCTCACATCCACTCAGCTCTCAGTAATTCCTCTTGGATACATTGTACTTGATCAAACCCCACCAGGCATTATACGACCTCCTCACCATCAATTTTAGATCTCTGTTGCCTTATCCCTGAGTTTTTTGGCTCCCTGCTCCTCCTCCCTGCCCCCCTCCTCTCCCATCCCCCCCACCCCGGGGGACCACCAGTCCCATTGTTTTCTCCTCAGGATTGTTTGTTCTGGCTATGTGGTATAGATTGACATAGGATGAAAAAAGGAAGAAAAAAAATAGATAGAGAGCTCCAGGTCTGTCTGCTGACTCATATGAGTATTTTCCAACCAGGTCTGATGAGGTGCCAAGCCCTGTCCCCCGAGTCAGAAGTCTATGTTCAGGATTCCTCAGGGACTTGGTGACTTTGCTCCCCTTGCTGCCCTCCCTTCACGTTTCACCCCGCTGAGTGTGGGGCAGACTGGGCATACTTTCTACACAGTGCCTCCAGTGCTGTCCCCCATAGCATTATGGGTCAGGCGGGGAACATCGTGCTTCATGGTGGGGCTGGTCCTACGGTCCTCTCTGTGCATTGGCTGCTCTGAGCAGGGATGTTGTTCCCGGAGCTTGGTGGGCCATGATGAGGTCTGTCCCTTTTAGTTCAGATTTGTGTGCTCTAGATAGATCCACCACTCTCCCCGGGCTTCTCCCAGAGGTTCTAGTGAAACTGCTTTTAAGAAAAAAGTCACTATGACCAGAGAGAACTTTCCCAGGAGATGCCACTGGATGCACTAACTCAGAGCAAGTTGCTTGATGCTCGCCCAATGGGAAAAATGTGTACTACGAAAGCTCTGCCCAGAGGAGCTATTTTTATGGTTTGGTTTGGTTTTTCAGGGGTACCTAAAGACTTAAGAGCCATAGCACGAACAGACATGCACTCCCACGCATAAGAGCATGAAGTTGGAAACAGTCCAAATACCCATCAGTGAAAGAAAGGATACAGAAGCTTTGGCACATTTAGACAACATCAACTCTATGTTGAAAAAACAATGATGAAACCATGAAGCACCTCGTGACATGGATGGACCTGGAGAACCTTATGCTAGGTGACATTAGTCAATCACAAAGGATAAACACTCTATGAGACCACTACTCTAAAGATAAAAGTCAAGACAAAGACTTATATACCAAAGGGAACAGACGTTGGTTGCCAATGGGGCAAGGTAAAGAGGAAGCAACCAACTAGCAGACAGGCAGATGTTGACTTTGGTGAAAGGGAAAATCAAGGTCCACAAGAGGAGAATATAAATTGGGGGGTGGGGGCAGGAGAACACTGGGAGGGTTGATAAGTGGTTTGAACTGTTGAATACAGAGGTGATGGTCTGAAAAGTAAACCCCTATCTAATTCACATTTTTTTTTTTTTTTGCAAAATCTTTAAGAAGTAAACAGCTGGTACATATCACTAAGAAGAAGATGACCAGCCCAACAGAAACACCAGTTCCAAGAAAAACAAAGAGAATATTTAGCAATGTATTTTTTAATTCTCTCAACATCACCCATCATTCAAGAACCAGAAAGTCAAATAAGGGACCACTTAAAGACACAGAGCAACAAATACTTAAGTTTGCTCATACACAGCCCTGGTAAAAGTATGGGAAAAAGAGGAACTTGGCCAAATCCAGTCCATTTAAAGTGATACATTTGATTTAGTTGCTCTTTAAAATTAAAATCAGATTTTTCCAGGAGCCCCGGTGTTAGTTGTGCCTTGGGCTGCAATTGTCAGGGTCAGCAGTTTGAAACCACCAACCACTCCTAGAGGGAAAGATGGGACTTTCTACTCCAGTTACGAGTTAGTCTCAGAAACTCCCAGGGGCCGTTCTACCCTGTCCTAAAGGGCCACCCTGAGTCAGCACTGACTCAATAGCAGTGAATTTCTTCTTTTGAGAGTTGTATATCAATTCACACCTTGATTTACATTACTTTTTTTTACTGTTTTAAATCCCCTAAACTGATATCCTACCCACTGTGATAAAAGAAAACAGTAGGCTGTTCAATTACTGTGCTTGAAGCTTTGTGTCTATAAACTCATTCATTGTTACCACCACCACCCCCAGATAGCATGGGGAGTAAGAGTTATATACTGAAGGAGAAAACCCTGTGTTATGGGCTAAATGAGCTAAAATTTAAACGTCCTTCAAATAAAAATGGCCCATACCTTTTATGAACACTCTGTGTAAAAAAAAAAAAGTGTGCTGATGCATCCTTGAATGTGGCCACCCATCCAGATGTTTGTGCAGCAAGAATTTTATCAAAGTCAAGGGTAAGACTGAAATGACGTCTGAATCTATGGGTCAGTAAGAGCATTTCTATTGACATAGCCAAAGGAGAGTTGATTTTGGCAAGGGGGTTGGGGGGGGGCTATGTTGATTGGATTTTTAAATTGTGTTTCGATGGTTATTTTATGTACAAATATGTAAGTCAATGTTATCTCTGTGTGTCGCATGTTAATAATGTCAACTACCAAAAAAAATAAAGGAAAAAATTAAAAATAAAACATTTTAAAAGAAGAAGAAAGGCCTGGTGATCTACCCCTGAAGAACCAGCCAGTGGAAACCGTATGGAACTTAGCTCTACTCGGACAGACATGGGGCCGCCAGGAGTTGGGGTTGACTCTGCAGCATCTGGTTTGGTTGATTATTGGTCATCACTCAGAGGTAAAATAACAACTGCTAGAGTGAAGTGCCGGTCTCACTGTTAGAAGTGAAAGAAAAAAAAGAAGAAGAAGAGAAGTAAAAGCAAAGAGTTTCACTGTAAGGCCAGGATTTTTAAATTGGAAGGCATACTAACACCCAGGCAGGTGTTCGTCTGGAACTGCAGTGTGCTAACTTGCAAGAGAGCGGAGATATGTTAAAAATAATTTTATTGGGGGCTCATACAACTCTTATCACAATTCATATATCCATCGTGTCAAACACATTTGTATATTTGTTGCCCTCATCATCCTCAAAACATTTACTTTCTACTTGAGCCCTTGGT
>NW_022111312.1:9056336-9082230 GCF_000313985.2 Echinops telfairi
TAGAAGAAAGTATTCTTGCATTGAGAGAGTACTTGAGTGGAGGCCCAATGTCCTTCGAGAGCAGAGATTTTTATCGAGTGGAGTAAACCTCGGACTACGTGCTCACACAAGAGGAGCCTTGGTGATACAGTGGCTACGAGTTGGGTTGCAATCCCCAAGGTCCACAGTTCAAAACCACTATCTGGTCTGCGGGAGAAAGACGAGGCTTTCTACTCCCAAACATAGTTGCAGTCTCAGAAACTCACAGGGACAGTTCACCCTTGGGTTGAGTTGTAATTCTGTGCGAGTCACTGTGAGTCAAAATGGACTTGGTCGCAGTGAGATGTTGTTCACAAGCAGGAGTGGTTGTTAGACAGCAGTTCTTAAAAGGATCATTTCTATTTTCTAACCTCCTGGACACGGTGACCGAGGCTTTCTTGGATGTGACCAAGCAAACACGATCGACAAACATCTTGTAAGCAACAATTCCTCACACAAGCTAAACTCGTGACCCTTGTTCCTTTTGTGTTACAAGCAGTTAGGCATAGATAGAAAGCTGAATGGGCTCTTTGGCTGTAGCCGTCGTGTCAGACCCGCCTGTGGTTTGATTGAAAACCGAGCTGCGTGCAGATTGAGGGCCGCCAGTTTAGTCATGCCCTGTGCCAAGAGATTTCAGGAGAAAATGATACACAGTCCAAGTGTGGTGGTCCACAGACTACCTGCATCCTTTAAATGTGTGTGTGTGTGTGTCCTGTAGTTCTTTTGAGTTAGCACCTTTCGGCCCTTGTTGGGTCTAGAAAATCACACAGCTAATAGCTATGGGGCAGGGATGACAGACCAGGAAAACAACCTGCACAGAATTACAACCCACCCACCCCCGTTCCAGTTGATTCTAGCTCAGTGACCCTGCAGGACAGAGTGGAAATGCCCCCACGGTGTTTCCAAGGCTGTGAATCTTCCTTGACATAGACTGCCTCACCTTCTCTCTCTGCAGAGGAGCTGGTGGGTGAGAACTGCCAAATGTTCAGTAACAGTATGGTGTGTAGCCAACTGCACCACCAGGGCAACCTTGAGGGGTGGTAGATACCTCCAAACGAGGTAGCAAGCCATCTGGGAAAAGGCTGTGCCTCACCTGGAGCCTCTCGGCATGCACAATAGCAAGGACAAGGAGTGATCCCAGAAAGGCCGCCAGAAACTTTCTTCCCATGGTGACAGGCTAGATCAGGGGTGCTTAATACGTCGATTGAGATCTACTAGTGATCGCAAATGTAGTGTGGGTAAATCACATGGCATTAAAAAAAAGACATAAGCCTATCATCAATCCTGTCACTTAATTGACATTCAGCGCAGCCAATCAGATGCAATCTAGGTGTCAAACGCATGGGCAAACAACTGCGCTAAGTGCAGTAAAACTGACAGGCTATCTCCAATTTTTAGACCTTGCTTTTTTTTTTCTCTTAAGAAAGGGTATTAAAATGAGTGGGGGAGCTGGACCAAGTAAGAAGACAAAAATGTATCATTTTCATACGGAATGGGAGATTTTGACACCACAAGCCGACATTCAGCTGAAGTCCAGAGCTTCTGGAACTTACTCTCAGAAGGAAAGTACCCAAACATGAGAACATGTGCTACCTCCTTGACTGCATTATTCGGCTCTACTTATTTCTGTGAGTCAGCCTTTTCCCATATAAAGATCATTACATCCAAGTGCCATTCCACTATGACTGATGATCATTTGGAAGTGTGCTTGAGGCTGGTTGTCAGCAGCTACTGTCCAGACTACGCATCCCTGGCTCATTCCGTTCAGTGCAAGTCGTCAGAGTGAACTCACTCAGGTCCTGACAAAAAAATGTAATAGATCATTGTGTTGTGTTGTGTTGTGCAATATGGACTCGGGAGATTACGAAAGGTACATAAACATACATTGTACATGTAAAGAATCCTCAATGCATTTATGAATAAATGTGATAAATAAAATATATGTTTTGCATTTTTGTAGTTTGTAGATCATTTTGACTTGATCATTTTCTAAGTAGTTGGCATGATGAAACAGTGTGAGCCCCCCTGGGCTAGACCCAAGCTATGAATTTAGGAGGGAAGCTTTGACCACCCCCACGCTCCACCAACTGCACCTCAGACACCCCCGGTTTCACCTCATCCTGACAGTGAGTGACGAAGTCAGTGAGCGTTCCTCCAGGGGCTATAGCTCTACAGCAGCCGTCCTCCCATCAAACAGAAGAACGTGACTCAAACCAACTCAGGCTGGTGGTCTCACCCCCTGGTCCACCGTCTCTTGCCTGCCCCGGAAGGAGGAGCCGGCAGTGTTTTGAAGATGGCTGGCACACTCTGGAAAAAGCCTTTCGCCCTGCTAATGCATTTTTATGTCCACACTCCTGACAGATCCATGAAGGAGGAAAAAGAAAAAAAAATCCTTCCCATTCCATTTCGCCATTAAGCATAATAGGTAATAATGGGATTGCAGGGTGGGTTTGCATTCTTTAAAAAAAAACTCAACTATTTTTTTCTCAGAAGTGAAAACTCCCGCTGAAATGCCTCCCAACGCTGCGACTGTCCTTCTCCAGCGTGCTGAAGGCAGGGAGGCTCCTCCTGGGTCCCACAGACCCGAGTCCAGATCCTGGCTCAGCGACCTTTCCATCGCGTGCCTCTGGGCAAGTGGTTTCAGTGCTGTGAGCCTCAATTCCTTCATCTTTGACGTTCATGTCCCTGCTGCATAGGGCTATTGTGGGGATTAAATAAGACGGGTATTTTGGTTTTGTCTGATATGCAGAAAATTTTCAATCTGCATTAGCTACCTTTAGAATTGTTTCACAGAGTCGGAGCCCTCCCCCAGGGCTTTGCCCGACAGTATTCAGTTTCTTCTGCATGCTCTCCAAACCTGAATTTGCTTCTACTTGTGATGGGCAAGTAGACAAGGTGAGGAGGGGAGGGAGGGGAGGATGGCAGGAAGAGATACATTAGACTCCTCAACCAGGCAGGCTTGTTCCAATGAGGTTCAGAGCGCAGACTAGCAGTTGCCTAGAAACCAGAGCAGCAGTGGTGGGCTTCCTCTGTCTTGCAGAAATCACCCTAATTGGGATGCATATAGAACTGTTTGTTGATACTTGGCAGGTTTATACTCTTCTTCCAGAATGAACTCACATTAATTAAAGAGTAGCCCTGGGCCAAAGCATCTTTTAACCACAGAGAAGCCAGCAGGGATCAAAGCCTCTGTCAACAATTGGCCTTGAACAAAATGGCCATCCCTGTTTTTGCATTTCAATATGTTTACAAGGGCTAGAGTGATTTGTGGCGGCCAGCGGTTTTGTGTGTGTGTGTGTGTGTGTGTGTGTGTGTGTGTGTACAGGGAAGTGACAAACTCTTGCAAAGTCAATGAGATTCTACCATCCATCAAAGCATAACATGTACATAGTGTGTAACCTGGTAACAAATGCTGGTTCGCGGTTCCCTGTAGGGATTTCAACAAGAGTTGTAGTCGTTTGGCATCAGGTAGGTCAGAGACTATATTAGACACTAAAGAAATAACTTTCCCTGAGAGGCAGGGGCGGGTGGGAAAAGCTGGTTCATTTGGTCACTTCTTCCAGCATAATTATACTCTATTTTCAAGTTGGGGGAGCAGGGAAATATATAAATACACACACATATTTCAAAGGCACCCATTTCTCTCCATCCCATTGGAATCATGCAGCTTCCGCCCATTTGGCTGGCACCCCAGCTCCATCCCAAGAGAAAGAGACTACAGCGCACACATAGAAGGTGGTGTCCACATTACATGTCAAAACACAGGCATGCACTTAATTAGGAACTTCAATCTAGAGATTTTAAATGGTTTAGTTATTCATCTGGTAAGCACTGCTCGAGGCCTTCCTGTGTGCCAGGCACTGCACCAGGTTCCAGAAACAGAAGAGATGTAGAACATTGCCCATGTCCTCAGGGAGCTAGTCTCGTGGTGGGAATGGGAGGAGGGCCTCCTTGGATTGAGAAGTCCAAGGACTGGATTTAGATTAAGGTAGCACAAAGCAGGGGTGCTTAGTGCAGCTGGGCAAAAAGGAAGGCACTTCCAGAGGGCTTGGGGGAGGAGCACTTTCTAAACAATAGCAGTTTTCCAGGTCAACCCAAACCAAACCCACTGCCATCAAGTCAAGTCCAACATATAGTGTTTTTTGGGGTTTCCAAAAGTATAAAAGCATCCCGGGGGCAGTCTGATCCTTCTCCCACAGAATCGCAGGTGTGCTTGAAGTGCCAATCTTGTGGTTAGGAGCTGAAAGCTTAAGCTACTGCACCACCAAGGCTTCATTAGCCAGGTAAAGAACAGGTGGGGGATGGGGAGCACTCCAGATTTGGATGGAGCCGCACCTGTTGTGTAACAGGCTCTCTGGTAACACTAGAGGATCAAGTGACAAGGAACTGACCGGGGAAGGTGGTGAGTCTGTGGGCTATCTCACAGAACCTAGACACCAGGTGCCAACCAGAAAAGGACCCGTTTTAGAGGAGGGAAAAGGAGGCCTCCGTTTTAAATACAGAGCCAATCAGAGTCCAAATCATCTGGAGAGCAATGGGTCTGGAGGTTTTTGGTTTTGCTGTTCACCTACTATATAGAAATCACTTATTTATAGTTCTGCGGTGGTGGGGATCAATCCGATTTTCTGATAAATATAGTAAGGCAGCATTTTTTTTCTTATGTCTTAAAAGGTCTCTACCAAGTTGGGAGCTGAATGATGTGTGTAGGGAGAGCGTTAAGAAGCCAGATGTAGTCCTGCCCTATCTTTGGTTCATGATCAAAGATAAGAATTAGTCATCCAATTCATTTGCACATGTTTGGTTGGTTTGGGTATTTTGGAAGATGACCAATTTTTTTTTTCTTTTACAACTCTCTCTTGTTAAGTAGTTTTGATTTTTCCTTTAGCATGATCAGTAACCACCAAAATAGTTTAAACCCCCCCTTTCCTAGGTTTACCTATGCCTACCTTTTCACACTGGAATTACTAGCTTTACTGAAGATAAAGTTACCCCCTTTTATAACAAAAACACATTTCATAATATCTAGCTTAGATATTATAGATTTTTTTTATTTTTAAGATTTTTCCTTCAAGGCTGATATGGTACAAGACATAAATCTTTGTCAAAACAAAGTCATGTCTATAAAATCTTGGGACTACTAGGATTATTTAATTTAGATAAGTACCCATTTATTAGTAAACCAAATAAGAATGAGTTCTTGAAGAAAAATTATAATTTCCTTATCACATCTGAAAGTTAAAATTATTATATTTATATAATAATGCCCTTAGCATGATTTTTGTGAGTTCCTTAAGATAAAGCAATTTAGAGTAATGTGTTCTTTTAAGGTCTTGCCATGTCAATCAAAGTAAACTTTGTTCAGTGCACTTTTCAAATAGACTGATCTACATAAAAGTGTCTCCAATATAGATCAGGAGTTACTGTCTCTCCATGAGAATTTCACATAACAGGTTGGGAGCTGCCACCTTCCACCTTGTGAATTTCTTTAAGATTTGTAATTATACCCCAAACTTGCATACCAAAAAAAGTCAGATGGCAACAGTGAGGCACTGTGTTCCCTTTCTCAAAGTCTCAGTGTGGTAGTTAACATAATTTCAAGTCAACTTGATAAATTGAATGGAGGGGTGGAGTCAAGCCTGTCAATCAGGTCTCAAGGTAACACCCACCAGGAGGATTCTGGGGACTTCCTCTCTTCCTCCCTGGAGACAAGACTTACTCTCTCTCTGCTTCACATTCCTGTTGACAAGCCACATGGAGCTATGCTGATGGCAGCCGGAGCTCTGGGAGCTGAAGGAGCCATGTGGAGACCCATGCCATTGCTGAGATGCTTCCACTGCCACTGGATCCACAAGACTTTCCACCCACTGGCCTGTGACCTTCCTGCATTCAATATCATTGCATGTGCTGTGTGAGTCTGAAGAGGAATTTATGGACTAGTATCAGACATGGGCTAATATTCAACTTATGGACTTGATCTAGACTGGGCTGGGATGTTTTCTTAAGATACAATTACACTTTGATATAAAGATCTCTCTTACACACATATGAGATTCTCTGGATTTGTTTCTCTAGTCAACCCGGTCTAATACACTCAGTCAAAGGACTCCAAAATATCTTAAAGCAACTTTGACAAATATGCACAAAAATAAGCACAAAACTTTGGTTAACAGAAATCTTGAAGACAGCATCCAGACCCAAATGTCGATAAGAGAGCACATCAAATAAAGAAGCCCAACCTGTTTGCTAGAGCACAAAGAAAACAAAGTCCCAAAAGCAGGCAGAGCAGCAAAAATAGCCAGCAAAATTCCTCCTAAAATTTATAAATCTGCACACTCACACATTATTAGAGATGCTATAAAACCATCTTCAGGCATATGTAATCCTAGAGTGTAATTTCCATTTCTTACAAGTCTAAATTATAAATATATATATGCCAGAGCCCTGAAGAGATCATTAAAGCAGTCTTTTGCATACTTGGAAATGCAGTTGCCAGCAAGTAAATGGGAAGAAATCATTTCGCGAAATCGGGAGTATTCTCCTAAAGTAAGACCCAGTTAAAAAAACTCAGCCTTAAAATGAAACATAGTAACTGCCTACATTCACTGACTTAGAACACTAACTCAGACCCCAGGCCTGTACAGTACCTTATAACATTAAATATTAAATAGTTTTCTCTGGGAAAGAAAGGCACAGATGGAAACTTTTTTTTTTGGTGATCACTGAAATTCTATATTTTCACTTCCATCAGGTCAATTCTGATTCATTGTGTCCCCATAGGGCAGGGTAGAATTTCCTTTTTTGGGGTTTCTGATGCTGTCAATCTTTACTGAAGGAGACAGCCTCATTTTTCTCCTACAGAGTGGCTGGTGGATTCAAAATGCTGACGTTGTGGTTAGCAACCCGACATATCACCCACTACACCTCCAGGACAGTGGGAGAGCCATAGAGCTTGTCTGTGTCTCAGGCAGGAGTCCCACAAGGGGACTCTGCCTTGCCCTCAGACAGGGCATGTTCCATTTTCTGGAAAAGCTTGTTTGTTAAGTTTATGACACTCAGGCTCAGTAAAATTCTGAAAGGGGGCGTAGCATGGGTTTTAGACAGTTTATTGCCTAAACCTTGTGCACAGGTCTGACTGGCGGGCAGCCTAGAGCTTCTGACCTGTTCTATGAATGAGCTTTTTCTGATGGAAATGTGTCTTGTGCTCATAGCAACTGGCCTACTGCTTTTTAAAAAGTCATCCTTCGTTTTGAGGGCTTACATAAAGCCCAAGATTCCATAAACTTGAAAAATATTTAGGATGGTGATTCACCAGCAGACACAGACTCTTGACAAACACAACATCTGATGGTACTTCGACTAAGGGAAACAACCAACCTTTGGCAAAAAATTCCTGCACAACCAGCATTAAAGCAGGTAAGATCAAATGAAACAGACAGACAAAACAAAGGCAGAAGCCAGCAATAACTTTGGCAAGCCCTACACACACACACACACACATATACACACGCACACGCGCGCGTGAGTTTGAATTTCAAAGAGTTTTCACCTGGTGGCAATTCCAAAGAAATTCATGGAGCAGTGAATCCAAACAGCCCTGCTGAACACCAACCCGGTCCTCGGTCTTCAGGATTTGCTGTAGACAATGCCCTTTTGATCCCACTACTGAGGCCAATAAATGTCATAGAACATCGCATACACAGGATAAAGTAAAAGAGGTTTATGGAAGGATGGGACAATTCATGGATCCAGTAGAACAGAGCAAGCTGACAGTTAACAAAGTGCTCTACCAGTCAGTCAGAGGCTACACAGGCTGATCCTCGACATAGAACACACCCAAACTTTTGTTAAGAAAGCTAATGGATCTGATAGAAGGATTCAGCAAGGTGGCAGAATATAAGATCAACATACAAACATCAGTCCAATTCTTCTATACACTTTTAGACTCTCAAGAGACTGAAATCTAGAAAGCAATACCATCTGTCATAGCCGCCAACACGATGAACTACTTAGGAGTAAACTACCCAGGAACATGAAAGACTTACACAGAGAAATGACAGAACACTAGAACCACTACCCACAATAGCAAACCACATAAAAACAACCTCACACCAACGCTGGTCCATAAACACGGTAAAGAAGGACAACAAATCTGTGAACCTGGAGGACATCACACTGAGTAAAACTAGTCACAAAAGAATGACTACTGGATGGAATCACGATTGTAGCAAATAAAGAAAAGGCTTTCACAGTAAAAGAAATGCTTCCATGGTTTCTAGAGGTGGTAGTGAAAGAGAAGGAGGGAAAGCCAAAGGCTAAAGGTAGACAAGTTTGACTTGGGTGAAGAAGAAAGTAAGACATAAGTCGAAGATCAGGAAAAAATGATGGAGGTAGGGAAAGGCACTAGGAAGATTGCAAGAGGCAAAGGCAGCAGAGGCAGATACTGTTAAACAAAAGGCCTGCAATAGTAGCGTTCTATTAGTAGATGCATGGCTAGACCCGCAGACTGAACAGATGTAGGAGATCGGGAGTATGCCCACGAGTATAGGGGGATTTGACAGGGATTATTTGTATAGAATATCTTTGCTGAAAAACTATTTCTGTGGTTGTGGCAGAGCACACAGAAGGCAAAGCTAAGAAAACTTCTTGGACATAACCAAACTCCCTGAGGGAATGAGTCACTGGGACGTGGGGGCTCAGGATCACAGCCTAAGGGAACACAAGGATCAACTGGTGCAACAGGTCACAAAGACAATGACCGCCATCCTACCTGGGTAAATAGGGACCGGATCTTAAGACTTCCTGAGCACTCACCTAAACGAGCAAAGATTGGTCGCTCCTTGTCTGAAGGAAAGGGGAATGATGAAAACCAAAATACTAATGGGAACCATCCAAAGGACTGAGGAACCACAGAACCATCCTTCTTCATTACCCTGAGACTATGAGAACTAGATAGTGCCCAGCCACCCCCAGCAACTGTTGCCAAGGATCACATTAGAAAGTCCTAGATAAGGTATGTGCTGGGGGTGCTGAGGGGGAAAGAATATGGAACAAAACTCAATATCAAGAAAGAGACCAGGCTTACTGGCTAGAGAGAAACTGGTAGAACTATGGCCCTTCGTCACCCTTCAAATATGGAACTAAACTTACTCCCATGTTAGAATAACCAGCCATTTAAGAGCAAAAGAGAATCACTTACCATGGCCATTACATAATCTGTCAATTTATGAAAGGGTGGAGTCTAGCCTGTCAATCAGGTCACAGCCAATAAAGCCTCCGTGTGGGCATGGCCTTCTCCTGAGGATTCTGGGAACTCCTATTTTCCTCCCTGGAAGTGAGACTGACACTTTCTCTGCTTCGTCTCCCTTTGTGACATTCCTGTTGACAAGTCACATGGAGATATGCTGATGGCATCCAGGGCCTTGGAGCTGAAGCAGCAACATGGAGACCCACGCCAGCACTGAGATGCTTCCATCGCCACTGGATCCTCAAGACTTTCCACACACTGGCCTGTGATCTTCCTGCACTAGGCGTCCTTGCATGTGCTGCATGAGTCTGAAGGGGAATTTATAGACTGGGATTAGACATATGGACTAATATCGGGTTTATGGACTCCATCTGTGCTGGGCTGAGATGGATACAATTGTTCTTTTATGTAAATCTCCTTATTATACACATGAGTATCTCTGGATTCGTTTCTCTAGTCAACCTAGACTAACACATTTCCCCAAGAACAAAGTTTGGAGGGTTAGGAAAGGAGGAGGAATGGAAACAGGAAGCACAGGGGTACGGTACATCTATTGAGGGGATTGTAATGAATGAGTTGGAACAAAATGTCTATGAATTGTTGGATATAAAACTGTAATCTTCCCCGTAACCCTTCACTTAATTCATAATAAAAAGTTAAAAAAAATACTACCACAAAAAGCAAGAGAACTCTATCAATGGACGGAAAGACTTGTACACGGTAAAAATATGAATACGACCCCAAACAAGATAAAACGCAGTACATTCCAGACTCATGGCCCATCATCAATCTTTAGAGATGGGAAAACTAGCCACTAACTTTATAGAGAAAGTAAAGAGACTCCAAAGAAGCAAAGCACTACTAACGAAGAACAAGGAGGACTCATAGTTTCTCATCTCAAAACCACTGCACAACTACCGTGGTGGTTAGATCATTTTATGCCAACTTGAAGATGTGTTAAAGTGTAGGCATGGAATCTAACCTGTCAATCAGGTCACGGCCTGATGCTGTCTCTTGCGGGGCATGGTCTTCTATAAGGAGGACCCTGGATCTCCCCTTCTCTCTCCCCACCATCCTGCTTGCTGGGCAACCGGAGAGCTGCTGGAGCCCTTCAATGTTTACGCCCACCTAGGATTCACATGGCTCTTCATGCCTTCTCCATCACGGTATGTAGCTACCTCAATCTGACGAGGGACTTGTGGACTAGTGTTGGACTTATGGATTTGAGTCAGACTACGATGCCAGGATGCTTCTTTGATATATAGCCACTTCTTGATACAAAACTCTTTCTCATACATATGTAAGTGTCACAGGGTTTGTTTCTGTACTCAACCCAGCCGAACACAATCATGGTAGTCAAAACAGCCTGGTACTGATACAATGACAGACATATAGAACAATGCAACGGAATTGAGAAGTCAAACTCAAATCTGTCCACCCACGGGCAGCTGATCATGGCCGAAAGGCTGAAACCCATGAAGTGGTGAAGAGGTCATCTTTTTGACAAATGCTGCTGGCAAAACTGGTGTCTGATTGCAGGGAAATGAAAAAGGGCACTATCTAATATCATATACAAATATCAACTCAAGATGGATCACAGACCTAAATTTAAAATCTAAAACTGTAAAGACTATAAAAGAAAAATAACCCAAATATGTAGCATAAATACACTATGACACCTAATTAAATATGCACAGACAGCATAAGGTAAACTAGGTAACTGGGATCTCCTAAAATTGAAACTCTTATATGCATCAAAAGACTTCTCCAAAAGAGTACAAAAAGAAACATACAGACTTGGTAGGGGGAGGGGGTTGCAACAATATAGTTGACAAAGGATTAATCTCTAATTTTTATAGGAAGTGTTACATCCTGATAATAAGGAGGTAGATGCACAGGGAAAAAATAATCCCTGAGTATATAGTCAAACTCTAAACCAAACTCACTGAGTCCATTCCAACTCTTAGCAACCCTGCGACAGTGTAGAACTGCCCGTCTGGGTTTCCAAGTCTATAAATCTTGGACACATCATCTTCCTCCCCAAGGGCAGCTGGTGTGGTTAAACTGCTGACCTTGTGCCTAGCAGCCCAACGCATCACCTCCTTTGACACCATGAAATTACTGGGATGAAAGAAAGACAACGCTCTTTAAGGGAGAAGTCAGTACAACAGAAACAAAGCAAGATACTGGGAGGTGCACAAGAGTAAAACACAGCATCTGTAAATACTGTTATATGCATGATTCTGCAATAATAAACAATGGTAAACAAGTGGATAAATACAGGTAGAGATGTAAACTGAACAGGACTGAGGTGGTGGCTGGGACTACACCTGTAGTATGCATAGGTTTGGCAGAGGATACTTAGGCATATGTATCTACATGTGAGAGGAGCCCTGGTGGGGTAGTGTGTTGTGTGCTGGGCTGCTAACTGTAAGATTAGCAGTTCAAACCCACCACCCACCATGAGAGAAGAATGAGGCTGTCTGCTCCTCTAAAGATTTACATTATAGAAAACCCAGAGGGACACATCTACTCTATCATATAAGGTTGCTTACTTTGAAGTCAAAATTGACTCAGTGGCAGTGGGTTTGGTTTTATTTGTATGCACTACAAAGGTAATAGAGCAATTGGGGGTGAAGTTATGTAAACCTATAGTCATAACCAAATACTCTGAGGGACTGAGTCACTGGGATTGAGGGTTTAGAAGCATGGTCTTGGGGGGACATCTAGGTCAATAGGCATTTAAAGATAATGCTCCCCATTCTACTTTGATAAGTAGTGAGTACGATTTAAAATTTTTCAAACAGCCATCTAAGTTACAACTACTGGTCTCCCCCTCTAGAAGAAAGAGTGAAGAAAATAAAAGAGTCAAGGAAATAATCAGCCCAAAGGGCTAATGGAACACATGAACAACCACTACTGTCTGAGACCAAAAGAACTAAATGGTGCCCAGCTACCACCACTTAATCCTTTGATCAAGTCCAAAATAGAAGGTTTGGGACCAAGTAGGAGAAAGTAGTGTGAAATTCAAAACCATAAAAAGTAACAGACTTACTGTTAGCTACTGTCTGTTAGGAACTGGTGAACCCCCAAGGCACTGGCCCTGCACCTGAACCTGAACTCATTCCCAGAGATTATCTTTCAGCCAGACAATGTTGTTGCTATTGTTAGGTGCCACTGAATCAGTTCCAACCCACAGCAACCTTATGCACCACAGAAGGAAACACTGCCCCGTCTTGAGCCATCCTCACAATTGTTGCGATGCCTGAGTCCACTGTTGCAGCATCCTGTTAAGGACCTTCCTCTTTGGGGCTGCCGCTCTACTTTGCCAAGCATGATATCCGTCTCCAGGGACTGGTCTCTCCTGACAACATGTCCCAAGTATGTTAAGACGAAATCTCCCGTGCTTGCCTAGAAGGTGCACTCTGGCCTTACTTCTGCCAATACAGATCGGTTTGTTGCTCTAGCAGGCCATGGTACTTTGAATATTCTTCACCAGCACCACCATCTAAATGCACTGACTTTGCTACGGTCTTCCTTATTCACTATCCAACTTTCACATGCACACGAGGCCATGGAGTACACCAGGGCCTGGATTAAGTCATCTTTGCCCTCAAAGTAATTGCCTTGCTTTTCAATACCCTACACAGGTCTTGTGCAAAGAATGTGCTCCTCAGGATAGCCAACCATATGAAACAAAAAGAGCATCTTTTACCCAAACACCTAATCCAGCAGGCAGGAGAGCCTTGCGAATGGAAAAGGGGAGTCCAGAAAGGAAGTGCAGAGGGTTGCTGTGACATTGATGAACGGCAACTAACTGTCATGAAACAAAATGTGTATACTTGTTCAATGGAAAACAATTGCTTTGTGAACTTTCAGCCAAACATCACTAAAAGTGTCTTTTTTTCAAGATTACAAACTTGGAAGCCCTGTGAAGCAATTCTATTCTTCCCTATGGCATTGTTCTGAGTCAGAGTTCTCTCCGCAGCTACTAACAACAGCCTAAATCAATAGGGTGGATTACAATTAATTGCCTGGTTATCAACAGTGTCTCCCTCTGAAACATCTTCCAGGCTGTGATGGGGATTTGTTAGAGTCTTCTTCTTCCTTTTCCTCCTCCTCTTTCATTTCTTTAGTGAAAGTCTGAGAGAGAGATTAAAGGAAAACCCCGGAAAACAAAACCACTTAAAATAATTAGAAGGTTCCTGCATGTAATCTCTTATTCAGCAGAACAGAGGTTAATTCTCTGGCCCTTTAGCTTAATAAGTTTCATTACTTACATGATAACCATGCATTTATCCTCCCACCGCTATATGCAGCCGAGCCACAGACCTTTATGAATTACTGCATAATGCAATTTACTAAATCCTGAAATAATTGTGGTCTAAATTAGACTGTTCATGCTGCCCCCCCTCAGAGAACCTCCTGAGCTCGCCACTTGAACCAAGTGCCACTTCCCAGAAGCCTGTGGGGTTTACAAGTCAAAGCACCCGCCTGCCTGTGTGCAGCACACCAAGAGCCTGGGCTGGAGTGTTGTCACAGCAGTCATTACATGACTTTGATGATGATAATGATGGTTGCTACCATTTACTAAGTATCTACAATGGGCTAACTGCCTCTTATATGTTATTTCAAGACTATCCTAGAGTCATTATATTGAACCCCCTCCAGCCCCCCGAATATAAACTGGAATCCTCACCCCTATACCTACAGATATAATCTTGTTTGACAGACTATTTTGTTATGTGGATGAGTCCCAATCAGTGCAGGGTGCTTCCTAAACCGAATCACTTCTGAGTTAGCGGCCACATACTGGGGAAGACAGTCACTATGCGAGGATCGTCTACAAACCAAGGGACCAAGGACTACTGACAAGCCAGGAATCGGCACGAGTGAAGGGGAGTGCAGGGGAATAGGGGACTTTGTTTAGACATTTAGCCTCTAGACCTAGGAGAAGAGAAATTTCTTTTAGTTTCTTGATGGTGTAGTTGTTACCCATTGGGTTGCAATCCGCATAGTCGACAGTTCAAAACCGTAAAACCACCAGCATCTCCCAGAGAAAAAGACTGGGCTTTCTACTCCTGTAAACAGTTACCGTCTCAGAAACACACAGGGGCTCGCTATGAGTCAGCATTGACTCGATGGCAGCGAGTTGGCAGCGAGAGTTGCTTGAGAGCAGCACTAGCCAACCTAGACATATTGTACAGATTTGAGAGGTGGCGCTTAAAGAGATGGCAAAGCCCACCTAAGGTCATGAACATATTGATTGCAAAGGCAGTGCGTTTTCCTAAGAATACTTTACAATCAGACTTTGGGTAAGTGTCTTTGAGTTCGTCCCAACTCATAGTGCGCCTGCTGTGTACGACAGCCTAGTCCTTAGAATCGTTGCCATGTTTACACCCATCGTTGAAGCCACTGAGTCTTTAAGTCACCTGGTTGAGAGTCTTTCATCTTCCCCCTCACCATGTACTTTGCCAAGCATAATGTCCTACCCCCGAGGCTGGGTGTTCCCGAGAACAGGTCCAAAGTGCCCGAGACAAAGTCTCACCATCCTGAGCTTCTTCCAAGACATATTTGTTCAGCCTGGCAGCCCGTGCTATATTCAATATTCTTCACCAGCACAATAATTCAAAGATATCTCTTTGAACGCATCCATTGGCAGCCTTCCTGATTCAGAGTCTTAACTTGCACACGCAAGTCAGTGACTGGAATACCATGGCTTGGTCAGGTGCGCCTTGGTCCTCAAAGGGCCCGCTTTGCTTTTTAACGCTTTGAAGAGGCTGTGCAGGTTTGCCCAGTGTAATATGTCATTTTATTTCTTTACTGCTGCTTCCACGGGTACTGACTGTGGATCCACCTAAAATGAAATCCTCGATAGCTTTAATCTTTACTGTTTTCCTAAAACCTGGTCCAGGTGTAAGAATTTTGCTTTTCTTTCCTTGGAGGTATATATGCCATAAGGTTATATCATTTGCATATCACTGGTTATTAATGAGCCTTCCTCCAATCCCGATGCCTCGTTCTTTTTCATGTCATCTAGCTTCACAGTTTGCTTCTCATATAGATTTACTAAGTACATTGAAATGATACAACCCTGACTCATACCTTTCCAGAATGTAAACCGTACAGTATCTCTGTGTCCTATTTAAATGACTGGCTCTTGGTTCAGGTCCAGATTCTACGTGAGTTCAGCCAGGTGTTCTGAGATTTTCATTCTCTGCAATGTTATCTATAATTGTTATGACCCACACAGTCGAATGCCTTTGCAAAGTCAATAAAACACAGACAAACCTCTTTCTGTCTGGTATTCTCTGATCTCAGCCAAGACCCATCTGAAGACAGCAATGATATTCCTTGATCCACATCCTCTCCTGGATCTGCAAGGTCCCCTTGTAATTGTTTTTTTAATTACCTTCAGCAAAATTTTACTTATGTAAAATTATGCATGACATTAATGATACTGCTTGTTCCTTTTTTCATTCTTTTGGATCACCTTTCTTTGGGATGGGTACAAATGTGGATTTCTTCCAGTAGGCTGGACAGTGTGGTAGCTACATAATCTCGTGTCAACTTGAGGGTATTAAGAGTGAAGGGGTGGAGTCTAGCCTGTCAATCAGGTCACAGCCTGATGATGCCTCCTTGTAGGCATGGCCTTCCCATGAGGATTCTGGGAACTTCCCTTCTCTCTCTGCCTTCGTCTTCCTGTTGACAAGCCACAGGGAGACTTGCTGCAACCTACAAGGAGCAGCTCTCTCTGCTTCACTTTCCTGCTGTTGAGACACTCAGAGAGCTGGAGGAGCCATGTGGAGACCTGTGCCAGCGCTGAGATGCTTCCACTGCCACTGGATCCACAAGACTTTTCACTCACCGACCTGTGATTTCCCTGCATTCAGCATCATTGCATGGCTGCACGAGTCTGAAGAGGAATGTATGGGCTCGTATCAGACATATGAGCTAATATCAGACATATGAGCTAATATCAGACTTCCAGACTTGATCTGGACTGGGCTCGGATGCTTTCTCAATATTCAACTGCTCTTGTATATATAATTACTCTTTGATATAGACCTCTTTCTTATACATATATGAGTGTCTCTGGATTTGTTTCTCTAGTCAACCCAGACTAACACAGGCAGGTAGCCATCTTCCAAATTTCTGAGCACAGACAAGTGAGTGTGTCCAGCTTTGCATGGGTTTGTTGAGATATCTCAGTTGGTATCTGGTCAGTCCCTCGAGCCTTGTTTTTCACCAAGACCTTCAGTGAAGTTTGGATTGAATCAGGCTACCTGTGTTTAAATTGTAGCTCTATCACATCATAACTCTATGATCAGAAGACGTGGCCTCATTGAACATGACCATCAGTAAAATAGACATAACAGTAGCACCTGCTTCGTGGAGGTATTACTGAAGATTCAGTGAGATAATGCTTAGTCCAGTGCCTACCACAAGGAAATGCACACGGTATATTAATGCACCTCTCCACTGCCCCAGACAGGACCCATTTCTCTCCAACGTCAACCCCTCCCCTACTCTCTCAGGCCTTATTTCCTCATGGACTAAAAACCTCCTTTTGTCAATTTTCCAGCTGCTTTGGCATCCTCTTGGTAGAGTTTCATGCTGCTCCGGTTACTTGCTCTTTTCTGTTATCCAAACTAATTTCTCTCAGCATTTTTCCCCGCTCTGTGGAGTAGTAACCAGTGATAAGGCTAAGGGTGGTGGCATTGTAAATGTGAGAACCCTAAGTTTCAAGCAAGGACAGAAAACCTGAGAGAAGTTTACTTCCTGTCACATGAAAGAGGAAGTTGACCATCAAAACTGGGATGGTATTTCCTGGGACTCAGGTTCCTTCTATCATTTGCTATAAAATGTTTAGTGTTTGCTTTCATCTGTAATGTTTCCTCATTGTTGCAACCGACTGCTAGAGGCTCTAGCCATTAGCGCCAACCCCCAGACAGCAAGAAGGGAACAAGGGCCAGAGGAGCAGGTGTTGCTACTGTAGACGACATCAAGTCAGTGCGAAGTCAGAGTGACCCTATGTGCAACGGAATGAAACACTGTCTCATCCTGGGCCCCCCTCACAGCTGTTGCTATGTTTGAGTCCACTATTGCAGCCACCAGGCCAATCCACCACCAAGAGGCTCTTCCTCATTTTCCATGACCCCCCACTGTACCAAGCGTGATGTCCTTCTCCAGGGACTGGTCTCTCCTGCTCATCGGTCTGGAGTACCGGAGATGAACTCTCTCCATCCTTACTTCTAGGAAGCATCTGGCTGCCCTTCTTTCAAGACAGATTTGTTGGTTCTTCTAGCAGTCCAAGGCATTTTAATATGCATCGCCAGCACTAAAATTCCTATGCACTATTTCTCCTGTGGGTTTCCCTGGTCATTGTCCAACTTCCACAATCATTTGAGGCGACTGAAAATACCATGACAAGATCTCAGAGTTGGGTTGTTGTGGGGTTTTTTAAGTTTTGTTGGCTAATTACATAATTACATATCATACAATTCAATCATGCTATCATATCAAGGAGAATTGTATAATCATTACCAGATCCATTTTAGAACACCCCCCACCTCATGGTTAAATCACCTTTAAAATGAGTTGTGCAATCACAGTCAGTTCTAGTGCTCCCTCCCTGCTCCGGCCTTCATTTGTTATTCCTGAAATCCCCTTTCCCTCCCTATCACGCACCCCCACCCCTGCATCCCCTATCAACCCCTGTATCAGTTTTTGTGCCTATGCATCCACTCCCTGCTGGGCTTCACCAACTGGGAAACCCAACAGAAACAATAAGAACCAAAACTGAAATAAGGTGGTAAGTATAAAATAATATAAAGACAAAAATACAAAAACTGAGTAAGAAAGAAAAGACCCTCATCAACACTCCAAAAGCGTGGGGGGGGGAGGGGGGTTCTGTCATGGAACAACTAAGATATTTGCACCCAGAACCAATTCAGGTCTGGTCTATCGGGAGGTCATCTGACCAAGTATCAAGTTCAAATCAGCATGTTCAAAATTACAGTGGTCTCTGCCTGACTGACAGCTGCTGTGGCTGGAGCGGATCTGTCAGCAGTTCAGTCTGCCTAGGTGTCTGCAGGTGGGCTTGAGGTTCCCACTGTCCTCTGGAGCCTCCTGCAACCTGGGTGTTCATTATCTTGGCTCTGATACTTTCACCTTTGCCATATTTGAATTTTTTAATGATCACCTTTGATCACAAGCTGGTGTGCTTCTTCCACGTGGACTTGGTTGACTCCTTCAGAGTTCTTTCTAGAATCCCCCGCCAGTGGCTTTCTTTTACTCAAGGATGGCTGGGAAATACAGCTTTATTTGTTGTTTTTGATTTTTTTTTTAGGTAGGCATATCAATGGTCAAGATGCTGTGGTCTGTTACTAAGGATGCAGGGGGAATAGCGATTTGGTAGGCGATTAGCACTTTCTCCTAATGGGTGGACGAGTGGTGGGGAAGGAAAACCAAGTGCGGATCACCTACTCCACACCAGATATAACGTTTGAGGAGCCCACAGTCTAGTAGGGAAGGCAGACCAGTAAGAGGCAAGTGCCACGTATTGTGCGGGTGTAATGATGAGAAACACTTAGGTACAGGAAGCTGAGACCTAGCTTGGAGGTGATGGCATTGGAATGGCCAAGAGTTGGTCATTGTTCTTATTTTATTAAATACTTTCATTGGAGGCTCTCACATCTCACATCACCATCCATCCATCAAGTGCGTCAAGCACATTTGCACATATACTGCCATCATCATTTTCAAAGCTTTCTCTTCCCGTTTGAGCCCCCAATACCAGCTTCCTATTTCTTCCCCCTCCTTCCCCTGCCCTCTCTAGCCCACGAACCTTGATAAGTTATAGATTATATTTTCAATCTTAAATCGTCTTCCATCACCCCTTACCCACTTTTTTGTTGTTCATCCCCCTGGGAGGGGGTTATATATTGATCCTTGTGATCAATTCACCCTTTCTTCCCCCACCCTCCCCTAATCCTCCTGGGATCTTTACTCTCACTGTTGACCCTGAAGGATTTTTTATCCTGGATTCCCTGTATTTAGGACTCTTATCTGTACCAGTGTGCATGTTCTGGTCTAATCCGATTTGTAAGGTAAAACTGAGATCATGATAGTGGGGGGAAGGAAGCACCAAAGAACTAGAGGAAAGTTGTGTGTTTCATCAGTGCTATATTGCACCCTGACTGTTCATCTCTTCCCTGTGACCCCTGTGAGGGGATGTCCAATTGTCTACAGATGGGCATTGGATCTCCCCTCCATGCCCACCCCCACCCCCAATTCACATTGGGTATGATTTTGTTCCAGTTTTAGATGCCTGACACCTGATCCCATCGACACCTCTGAGAGGTGATCATTTTTCCCGAGCATTAAGGCCAAGAGCCAAGTGAAGACAGGCAAGGTCTGCAGCAGGGAGAGGAAAGGTGTGCGCAATGTTGAGGGCTCAAGAGAGACATAAAGGCGTGACCCAGTGAGTGGTTAGTGATGAAGTCCAGATCTCAGAGACCCTTGCTGACATGGAGTCCCTGAGGGGGGGAGGGTGTCAATGTACTTATAACCAAAAGGTTGGTGGTTCAAGCTCACCCAGAGGTGGCTCAAAAGAAAGGCCTAATCATCAACTTTCCAAGGAATCTGCCTTTGAGAGCCCCGCGGAGCACACATGGGGAGTTGTGGGCTGAGTCCACTAGAAGGTGACTGGTTTGATGTCCAAAAAAAGGGAGAAAGGACTTTGGACTTCATCCTGAGAACAAAGGGAAGCCAGAGAAGGATTCTGAGCATTATGACTGGAATGATGAAAGACTGGCATTTGGGGAAAGTTCTGTGGCAGCCAGTAGAGAAAGAAGAGACCCAACAGGACGGTGGTTCTAACCTTCCCATGCCGTGACCCTTCATACAGCTCCTCATGTGGTGGGGACCCCAGCCATAACGTTATTTTCACTGCTACTTCATCACTGTCATTTTGCTACTGTGATGAATCATCATGTAAATATCCGATATGCTGGATGTATTGTCATTGTTACACATTGAACATATTTCAAGCACAGTGATTCGTCACAAAAACAGTATGTAATTATATCTTGTGAAATACTTATTTCTTATGACAAATAAATGACATTTTGTCTTGAAACAGGGTGTAGTATGGGTAACAGTCTTCACACCAGATACTCGTAGGTGGGCATATCTGCATGTGGGCGGACCCGCCTGGAGATGGATAGAGGAGCGGTGTCCCGGTTCCTAAGACCACAGGAAATATGTGTTTTCCGATGGTTTTAGGCGACCCCTGTGAAAGGGTTGTTTGACCTCCAAAGGGGTCGCGACCCATAGGTTGAGAACCGCTGCACTAGGAGCATGGTTAGCACAATGGAGGTTAGCGCGTGACGGCTTCTGGTCAAGAAGATACATCTGGGAGCTAGAGCTGACATCACTTCATCATCAATTAATCGGCGAGGAAGAAGTTCAAGGGACATCTCTCCATTTTACAGTAAAGCCAACTGGCTTCCGGTGGCACTGTCGTTAAGCCCTTGGTCAGCCATTCACACCGATCACCCTCGGTGGGGAAAGATGAGGTGGTCTGCCTCGATCAAGGTTACAGTCTTGGAAGCTCCGTGGGGCAGCTCCATCTTGTCCTACAAGGTCACCAGGAGTCAGAACCACTTGTTGGCAAGGAGTTTGGTTTGCTTATGTGGTTTTTTTTCCCTTAGTTTTTTGTTTGTTTCAGTGGGTGGTGAGGGGGCCAGGGGGCTGGGGTGACTTCAGTATAACACTCTGATTGTTGGCCAAAGTCACGCTCTAGGCTGCACCTTCTAGCAACTCACATAGCACCCTATTTGTGTGTGCCTGTTACCCCGGCCTGAGAAATGCCATGTGAATTTTGCAGAGGAGCCGGAGAGAATAAAACTGTAGCCGCTAAAGTGGGTTCTCTGCTGAGAGTCAAATTTGGGGCACCTTTACAACTGTCCCATAGCAGCTTTCTTCCACCTGATTTATGATGAACAGGGATACATGAATGGATCCTCATTAATGGGCCCTTCTCTTTGAGATAGGGGCCCTTGTGGTCATCAGGTAAGCGCTAAAGTGCAAGGTTGGCGCTTCAAACCTGCCAGTTGCTCCTCCAGAGAAAGATGAGGCTGCCTTCTCCTATAAAGACTGACAGCCTTGAAAACCCTACAGAGGGTTAGGAGATGAAATCAATGTACGGCCATGGGCTTTCTTTGAGTGGGTCATGCCCGAAGGAGTGGAGTCTGTATGAAGCTGAATGGTGAAAAAATCTGACTCTGAAAATCTCCCATTCCTGGCCATTACAATTAGCAAACAACTCAGGGATGGGCAAGTGATGTTTCAATGTGATTTAATAAGAATGCAGTTGCAATAAGCACTCAGAATATGCTTGTAATCAATTTACTGTATACACAATATGCTACCAGAGCAATCTTTTGTGTGTGCAGTTGACCTTTATCTTGTGCAATCCTGTCCTATAAAGCAGAGTGAAACCTTCCATGGCAAACCATTAGCACCGGGGAAATGGCTTCCATTTGCATGCTGACAAAGATATTAACTTAAGTGTGTTTGCGGGGGTGGGGAGTGGAGGCAAAAATAATACAACAAGTCCTTTTGTCTGAAAGGCAGTTCAAAATCTATGTTGTGACTACAGCTGACTGAAGTTCAATTACTGTAATAAATGTATTCCAAATTTCATCTCAATTGCATTTGCATTTTAATGAATGATTCTCACCTTCTTGTCAATTTGGCAGCCGGGCTGGATTTATTAAGTTATTGTATAAACAGGGCATTCTAATGCGGGGATTTAAATGAAAAATATTTGCTCGGTGTCTTTGAACTGGGGGCTGCCTGTTATTAATTTGCCTGCACCAGGTTGGCCTGAAAACTCGAGAGTTTAAGGATGGCGTGCTTCAGATCCCTCCACTCCATCATGTGCATGGTGCACTCTTCCTCTGAAATCCACGTGTCTGGGACCGCCTAACGAAGCCAGGATGGAGCCCGCCAGAGGAGTGGGCTCTCCTCGCCTCCAGCCTCGACCAACTGGGGCATGTTCTGATTTATTTGCTATTATTTGAAAACAGTAAAATTTGTTAAGTGCAAATTTCCCGGATAGGCAATTCCCTCCTGCGAGAGGACATCCCTGAAATCACGTTGCCAGGAGCGTTTGTTCATCTTAATGCCATTCTGCCATACCACTGAAATCCCCGGCTTTATGGAGCCGTATGTCTTAGAGGCAGAGGCAGGAAATGAGAGTGAAAAACAGCTGGAAAAAGGGCCGTAACATCATTTAAAAAAAAATTTTTTTAAGTAAATCTGGGCTGTTTGTTTTTAACCAAGTGATTTGGGGTGGTTAAGCCCATGCCCCCATTAGGGAGCAGAAAGGTGGGTTGCTTTCACTCCCTTCCCCCACCCCTCATCTCTCCAGAGTTTGGCAGTTTCTTCTGTGGGCTCCGAGAGCTGGAGCTGCTCATTTAAGGTGATGTCCAGTCCTTGTTTCCTTTAGGACCCTTGGCTTGGGTTGGAGGCTGATCCAGGTCATGGGGGTGGGGATGGGGGCTTATTACAAGCAGCACACTCTCAAAGGGGTGGCTTCCCATTAAGGAGATTTTAGAAGGGGCTTGTGAGATGAACTAACTGCTAGCCTGTGTCACGGTTTTATTTGGGGCCACCAGGAACCACCAAACCAGTTCTGGTCAAGCCAATTGCAAAGCATGGTAACCCTATGTAGATTCAGAGGAGAACTGTGCTTTGTAGGGCTTTCCGTGGCTCATTTGTCAGGACTAGATTGTCAGAACTTTATTCTGAGTGCCTATGTGTAGACTTGAACCTCAGCCTTTCAGTGAGCAGCAGAGGGTACTAACGGTTTGTGCCAGACTACTTTTAATAAAGGCAGCTGGGAGATTTCCTTCAGAAGAGAAGTTTTTTTTAAATGGGGAGGAAGAGTAACTAGATCAGTCCATCCAAAACTACAATGTGTACAGTGTGTGTGTGTACACATATATGGTAGTTACATAATCTGTGGTCAAATTGAAGATTAAGTGTAAAGGGTGGAGTTTAGCCTGTCAATCAGATCACAGCTTGATGACCTTATTTGGAGGCACTAAGGAGACAAACGTCTCGCTGGAGGCAGGACACCAGCTCACTCCCTGGGAGACATTGCAGCTGACAAGACACATGAAACTTTGCTAGTGCCCTGAGCTACCAGGGCTGAGATGCTTACAATGCCACTGGATCCACAAGACTTGCCACCCACTGGCCTGTGATCTTCCTGCATTAGGCGTCACTGCATGCATTTCATGAGTCTGAAGAGGACTTTAAAGATTGGTACCTGACATATGGACTAATATCGGACTTATAGACTTGGTCTGGACTGGGCTGGGATGTTTTCTCAATATTCGATTGCTCTTGTATATTAACCTCTTTCTAATACCCTATGAGTGTCTGTGAACTTGTTTCTCTAGTCAACCCAGACTAACACAGACCCCCTGGAGTCCTGTTAAAATTCAGGTTCCGCACTTGTAGGTCTGAGGTCAAGCCCAGGACTCTGTATTTCTAACAGCTCCTGGGTGATGGAGATGTTGATGCTGTTGGCATAGGAACAGCATCGTGAGTATCAAAGAGTTGACAGTGTCTCTTAAGGAAGGAACAACTAGTTGAAGGTTAATAATCTTGTCACAAGTTTGAAGGGCCAGCTGCGTGGGTAAATCTAACCCCTAAAAGGATGCTTGAGCTCGTCAAAGAATATTCCAGAGCATGGCTACTAGATACTTCTCAGAAAAAACAACACACAAGCAAGCAAGCACCCATTGCACTAGAAGATTCTAACTCGTGGCAAGGAGCAGAATTCTTCCACAGGGTCTTCTTGGACATGATCTTTCTGGAAGCAGATTTTCAGGCCTTTCTTCCATGGTGCTTTGGTGCACTGGAAACAGGAGCCTTTTTATTAGGTTAGCAGCTGAAGGCAAACCATTTGGGCTAACCAGAAACCTGAATACTTTTCAGAAGAGGCTGTTAATTTTTAACATCATTTCTACATTTTACGCCAGACCATCTTTCCTTGGGCAGGTCTGAAATAACTTCTTTACATCATGTTTTGTTACAACTAACATTTTCTCCCATATTTTAACATCTCTGCATTTAGGATGCCTGGAGTCCATTGGTATGTGGGGTCCAAAAAATCATGGTGCATCTTACAACACGTGATCTATTAGTCAGCTACTTTCACCATGATACTACCCCAAACTCAAGTTACTTTTAATACGTTGTCTTATGTGGCTGTTGCTTGACTTGGGTTTGGCTGATAATCGGCAGCGAGTCAGGGGTAGAGTTCTTGCCCACCATGCAGGAGACCTAGGTGTGATTCCTGGCCACGGCACCTCCTATGCTGCCCAGATCCGCCTGGCCCGGAAGGCTCCCTCAGTGATATGACACTAAACAGCAGAGCTTCTAGACTAAGACAAACCAGTAAGAAAGGCCCGACAATCTACTTCCCCCAAATTAGCTGATGAACACCCCACGGACCACAATGAGATATTGTCTGATGTTCTGTTGTGCTGGAAGGTGAGCCTATACCAGGTTGGCAATCTCTCACCATGCAGAGTGGCTTCCACAAGGGACTCGATCATAACCAATATGGTGAAGGTGGTGCAGGGTGGGGCAGTGCTTCATTCCTCGGGCATTGCTGTGAGTCAGGTGATCTGTTAGAGGCGAAGTAAAGATTTGAACCCAGAGGTTTGTCCTCTCCAACACCTTCACCACTATGCTCCCTGCCTCTCAGAGCTTTCTTGACTGCAGTCCTTTGGCCTGCGGAGCACATTCCTGCTGCCGCAGGGAGCGTCCTGCCCTTACAGCCCCGCACAGACTCCCTGACAGAGAACACACGCTCCTGAAACACACAAGCCCGGCCCCTCCCTGGCAGTGATGCTGAAGAAGTCGTCCTGAGTAAGAGGAAACTTTCCGTTTTACAACCCCTCTTCTGCTTGCCGAGCCCAGTGTCTCATCTCACCCCACCATCCTGAGATGTTCGCCAAGGGAGCTGTGCATTGCGGCGAGGGAGAGCCAGAGCCCCCCGATGAGTGGTTTGAAGGGTAAAAGCTGCTCTTCCCTGTAAATAGCTCCCGTCACACAAATAGCCTGGTAATCAGCAATAATGATGAGGGAAACGAAGGAAGAACGTACAAGGGAATTAAATGAGAATTTGCTAAAATATGAAGCCATTTCAGACAGGCCTCCGTGGTATTAAGAAGCACTTCCGTGTCTGCTGAATGAGGATCCCGCAGCCTGAAGTTCCCAGAATAGACGGATGTGTCTGACACAAGGACCCCAGCCCTGTTCTCAGCTGCTTCCACGTCTCACAGGCAGAGTCAGGGCTGATTACTGTTCGTGTTGAATGGTTTGCTACAGACTTTGGCTTTGCATGGTGTCTCCTCCCTAAACCAGGGTCTTCAAAAACAATTGTGAAAAGGTGCAATATGTATTTGATTCCATTTCCTCTGTGAACTTTTGGAAGCCCCTTATGCCGATGATGGAGGAAAACTTCCTTCCAGCTTCAGTAGCAGGAGCAGCAAGATACCTCCTGAGCAGCTTTAAATATATATATATATATATATATATATA
>NW_022111312.1:9082420-9093355 GCF_000313985.2 Echinops telfairi
ATATATATCTATCGTATGGATATACATACATGCATACACACATATATATCTATCGTATGGATATATATAGATATATATAAAATCTCGTATGGCCTTTTGGGTAAGGATTGTGTTTCCCTCTTCCCCTGGCTACTAGACTGCTCAGGGCTGAATCTGTCGACATGAGCTTGGACACCTACCTGCCTTACCTGATTTGTTTTCTTCCTCTCGGTTTTCCTCTCCCCGGCTTTTTTCACCCTTTCCCTCCCTCTAATCCTTTTTCAAAGAAGCGCATACGTGAATCAAACAAATCTCTTACCGACCTTCTAACATATGCCTTTCACCAGCTGGCACTGAGTCCATGCCGACTCACAGCAACCCCATCGGCCAGAGTGGAGTCCCCAAAGCTGTCACCTGGTGGAGGCAGACGGCCTCATTGTTTCCTACAGAGCCGCCGGCAGGCTCAAAGCGCAGAGCTCTCAGTTAGCAGATGTGCGCTTAACCACTGCGCCACTATGCCTCTCATTCTAAACCACTGCCGTAATAATCTCAAAGGTGGAGGCCAAGGGCTCTCTGGGGAAACAGAGCCTGATGAGGGCCTGGCACATAGTAAGTGCCCAACTCAGGGCCTGATACACAGTCAATGTCCCACTAATATTCAAGGCCCTCCTATTGACTGTGACCTGAACCATCTGCCTGGCATTCATGAGAAAGCTCATTGAGTTAGGATGTTGCTGGCCCTCACCATCAAAGAAAGTACCAGTTACCTTGGGCCACTCACTGCACAGAGAACATTGGATTGTGCATTGCAGGAGCCACGGTGGGTTATGGACTCCACAGGGTGAAAACAGGGGCTCTTGTTCTTTTCTCCATTGAAACCAGAGTTCTAATCCTACTCAGGGAGTGCTGGGTCTGGCACCCCTCCCATTGTCCTACACAGCCACCAGTCACCAGACTCCTGGATGCTGGTCCCAGTGGCTCCCTCCAGACTGACAGGTCTCACAGGCAGCCTTCCACTCTCTGAGACACTCTGGTCACCAGCAAGGAGGTCCCAGAGCTCAGAGAGAGTCCTAGCCCCTGCCAGTCAGTGACAAACCACCCAAAGTTTGCCCTGGGATCACGGGGGCAATGGAAGGAGGTCTGCACGACAAGGTGGTGGAGTCCACATTTAGAACCAAACTGGGGCAGTGCGGGGCTGGACGCTGGGACTAGGTCATGGCCCGAGCCCGGATGCTGCTCTGCTGCTCTCCAGCTTGGTGATTCACCTTTGTGGGCCTCCACAGCCTCCTCTGTCAATGGCCATGACCATTACAGGACCAATAGGAGAGCCCCACTGTGACCATCGATCCGTGGATGCAAGCACCCAGAAGCAGGAAGGTTGGGAGGCAGGCATCAACACCCTTCTTGGTAAGCAGCCCAAGGCCCAGCGAAGGGGGAAATCACCACACGGCCTGGGGCGCTGGAAGGCCCCTCACTCGGCTTACAGGTCAGCTCCCTGTCCACTGGAAGTGGTCCAGCAGCCTCCCTGGAGTCAGGCAGCGGAGGGGGTCCCGCCTGTGCGGGTGGGGAGCCCTGCTTTCTGGGGATGCGCCTCTTAACTAAAACGGTAAAGGCTACTGTGCCTGGAGTGACAGCCCAAAGTGATGTCATTGGGACGCTGGAGTCACCTGGTGCTTCACTACCTGTTCAGACCCGGGGCACAGCAGTGGTCTGCCTGCCACCCCCAGCCTGCCTCCCTGTCTGCCTTTCCCAGCTCCCCTTTCTTCTCCTCCATTCCCTTTCCCTTCCTCCCTCCCTTCCAGCAAGGAGGTTCCTTGACCGGCTGACACCTGTGCCCACCAGGGCTGGGTTGGAATCTAAACCCCACTCCTGTGGCTAGAACAGAAAGCAATGCAGCCACAATGCCATGTACCATCACCTTCCAGAATACAATCCAATGCTACGTTCACGGATGTGAGCAAAATGCCCACTGCAGAACCGACGGGCTAAAATACATGCCAAGAGAAGTGTGTGCCAAACACATTTTTGTCTGATGCTTTTCATAGTTTGGTTTATCTGTAAATTCCCTTTAATAAAATGACATCAGACATTTTGGAAGCTCCTGCAGCATTTCGAGAGGGTATATCCCTAGCAACCTCCAGTTCCCAGCTTGCTTAAATCTCCCACCTGCCTTCTGTGCTCATACATTCTAAGATGTCAGATGCTCCCCAAGCAAGCCATCTTTCGACTCACCACTTAGCCTGTATACAAAGCCCTCCAGAAAGTCTCTGTGGCAGAGACCTAACTGTGGAAGTAACATAACTTCATGTCAACTTGAAAATAGATAAAAGTCTAATCTGTCAATCAGGTCACAGCCTGATGGAGACTCCTTGTGGGCAAGGCATTCTCATAAGGGTGCACCCTGGGAACCTCCCCGTCTCTTTGCCTTCACCTTTCTACTGTCATCAGAGACCTGTCAGAGCCCTATGATGAACTGTGTCACTGGATCCACATGACCTTGCACCCACCAGCCTGTGATCTTCCAGTATCCTGCATCATTGCATGTGACTGGGTGAGTCTGAAGAAGGACTGATGGACTAGCATTGGACTTACAGACTTGAACTGGACTGAGCTGGTATGCTTTCCTGATATAGAAAGCTTCTTGATATAAAGCTCTCTCTTACACACATATGAGTGTCACGAAATTTGTTTCTCTAGTCCATCGGGTTTAACACAATCTCGCTAGATTTCTCTGGGGTCCTGTAGCACACTCTGTTGGCAACATATACATATTCATGGATGAGCTCCCTCCACTAGACTATCAGCTCTCTGAGGACACATGCCTTGTCCAACCCTGCACTGATGCCCGGAATAGCCTTGGCTTCTCAGAGACACTGTCAGCCAGAAAAATGAGTGAATTTAAGTTACCACTTGGCAACCACCTATGTGAAACCATTTGGAAAATGCAGGGAAAGGCCCACCGCCCACCTCCCAGCATCCTCTCAGGGGACATTTGCCAGCGTCTCCTGCAGAAATGAACATGCCCTATGTAACATCTGAGCACTTGCGAGCAAAGAAGCAGGGATCCATCAAGCTCATCAGAGTCTGGCGTGACAGCGTGCTGAGAATATTCCCATCCAAAATGGCACACACAAGGACGTCCAGGAAAGGGACAGCTCTGAAAGCAGGAAAGAAGATGCTTCCTCCACGAACATGTCCCCAAGTCAGAATGAGCGACCCCCTCGCCCCCCACCCCACCACCCTCACACACTCACAGGTCCTCTCTCCCTGTCATTCTGTGCTATCACCAAGAACCCAGGTGTCTTCCTGCCTCTGACTAGGCCATGAACTCTAGGGGAGCCAGTGCCTTGGTCATCACTCTGTCAACAACTGCCAGCACAATGCCCAGCACCCATGGGTTGTTCATAAGGAATTTGGGGAATAAACAAAATTGAATTTCATAACCAACCTACATACCTGGAGGAGGTAGAGGAGGCTTATGACAGTCAGACAGGTGAACAGAGAGAGGTCATGTTCACACCACTTGGCCTCCCTCCTTCCCCAGCATACTGCTGCCAATGCCAACACCAAGAAGAAGAATGGTCCTGGGGAGGGAAGGGTGGAGACCATCAGGGCACAGGATGTTCACACCCCAATATCTAGATGTAGGATTATAACACATGCGTTGAGTCAGCAAGAAAACAGTAATAAGGATAATAATAAAGCCCCAGCATATGTTACCTGGCACAGCAAGCACCTACACATGAGTACTTGCACATCAGAACTGTGAGTACAAATGTTAGCATCCAGGCAAAGTCGAGAGCAGGCGGTCTTGGCCAGGAGTCCACCACCTATAGCACCTCCTCTGCCACCGTGTCTCATGAACCAGCCCCTTGTGGACGGCAGGCACCCTGCTGATCCCTATGCATGAATCTGTTTTGTTCAGCCTGTGGTGTATGAGTCAGCATATCAGCGGTTCTCAACTTGTGGGTCTCGACCCCTTTGGGGGCCGAATGACCCTTTCACAGGGGTTGCCTAAGACCATTGGAACACACATTTTCCCCATGGTCTTAGGAACCGAGACACCGCCCCTTTATCCATCTCCAGGCGGGTCTGCCCACATGCAGACACCCCCACCTACAAGTACCTGGCATGAAGACTGTTACCCATGCTATACCATGCTTCAAGACAAAATTGCACTTGTCATTAGAAATAAATATTTCACAATATATAATTACATATCGTTTTGTGATGAATCACTATGCTTTCATGTTGTTTAATCTGTAACAATGAAAATACATCCTGCCTATCAGATATTTACATGACGATTCATCACAGTAGCAAAATAACAGTGATGAAGTAGCAACAAAAATAATTTTATGGTTGGGGGTCACCACAACATGAGGAACTGTATGAAAGGGTCATTAGGAAGGTTGAGAACCACTGCATTAAATCATAGCGCCCAGCAGGGACCTGAGGAGCTCTGGTGTCACAGTGCAGTCCACGTTGGGCTGCTAACTATAAGGTCAGCAGTTTGAACCTACCCAATGCTCCAGGGAGAGCGATGAGGCTTTCCGCTGCTAGAAAGCATTAACAGCCTTGGAAACCCACACCGGAAGTACGAGCTGCCTATAAGGTTGCTGTGCATCAGAATCAACTCAATGCCCAGGAGTTTGGTTTTTCAGTTTGGAGTTTAACAAAGAAGTGTTTACCTAGCACAGCACTCGGTGCACTGGTTCCTCTCCAGAACACACAACTCTTTGGTTTTTTACCAAAGACTTTCGTGAAGATGGAACTATTCTGAGTGATACTTAATGTTGACTGAATGATAGGAGTGCTCAAGACATGCTGAGGTTAAATGACTTGTCCAAGGCCATTGATGAGAGGCTGGTCAGAACTCAAGGTTAGGCAAAGGTGGGAAGGCTCCCCACCTGCATGCATGAGGGTGCCCCTCAGAGGTCAGTGCTCCAGGTCACTAGGACCTTGTCCTAATAGTCAACTCTCCTTTTTAAAAGTATTTCTCTCCCTCTCCTCTCCTTCCAGATACTTGATTCAGTCGGTGAAGATAGGCCGTGGGTATTTCACCATGCTGAGGGAAGAGAGTGCGATGAAAAAGAGGCAGCAGCAGTTTCAGAAACTGGAGGAGGAAGAAAGAAACAAATTCCAGCCAGCCAAGAAGGTTTCAGAAATCCATTTCGGGGACGCTCTTTTGACGTAAGTGGATGTGGTGGCTCTCGAGAAGGGCCCCTGGGAGTGAACGCTGCATGGCTGGGCTTAAGAAAATCCTCACCACACACATCCATCCTCAGAAGTGACACAAGACACCTGCCTAGTCCCCAAACCGGCCTCTCTCCCTGTCCTTCCTAGGTGTGTCTTTGCCTCTAGAACTTCCCTGCGCTGCTCCGTGAGTCTTCAATGACCTTCTCTGCAGCCTCTGCCAGCTGACCTTTGTCCTCTGCACTCAAAGCCCAGCTTCAGTCCAGTCCTCTGCGGACACTTCCCAGCTTTCCGCACAACCCCATCAGGAACCCTCTGGGCTCTGGGTCTTGAGAACATGTGTCTGGACGCTGCTCTGCGTGTTCTCCTTTAACAGACCGGGTTCCAACCCTTCAGCGGCGTCTCCAGCTCCCAGTGCACAGGAACAAAGTAGCCCCAACTCGTTGGTAAAGGACATTCCCTCTCGTCGAGGAAGACCATCGGCCCAATGGGCCACTGTGAAATGTTCATCAAGATAAAAAATAATAATGAGGAGGATGAGGATGACCACAAAATAAGGATAATGAGCACTTATTGTGTGCTTCATGGATGTTTTATTTTCATGGAAACCTCGAGCCATCCCTAAGAGACAGATTTGATTATGCGCCCATTTAACAGATGTAGGATGAGTGAGGCTTAGCGATATTCACTATCTTCCCCCAAGGGCTTAAATGAGAAAGCATCACGGAGGCTCTAACTTTCTTCAGTCTGTCATCCAAATCCACTGCCTGCCCTCTTCTGCATGGACACACTCCTGGGGTACCCGGCTTGGGAAGACTGAATGAGGAAGAGGCAAACAAGTGGGGAAGCAGGCAGAGGGGAAATGCACAGTAAACTGACCTGTGGCCGTGCCACCGACCTGGGATGGCAGCACATCACAACCTCCTCAACATTAGAAATATCCAACAGCTATTTATTCACTTATGTCGAATGCTGACACCCAAACCACACCAAGCCCATCAGACGCTCTGGGAGTGCGGCTGGACACCGTATTGTTAAAAGTCAAACGAGGTGATTCCAAAGTGAAGCCAAAGTTGAGAATCACTAGGTTCAAGTGATTGATCTATAAATAGAAGGCATTCAGAGGGTGTGGGGGGTGGATAGTCTCTTTAATAAAGGGTGCGGGCAAAACTTGATATTTCACAGCACACTCAAAAATTAACTCAAGGTGGATCAAAGTCCTCAATGTACAATTAGGGGCAAATGTAAGGGCTCTGCTATGTGGCATAAACACACTATGAAACATATCTGAAAACATACACCACAGCAGAAAAGAAACTAGTCGTCTGGGACCTCCTAAAAAGTTGACCCTTGTGTACATCAAGAGATTTCACCAAAAGAGTAAGAACCCACAGACTGAGTGGGGAAATATGGCAATGACATATCGGACAAGAGACTAATCTCTACAATTTATAGAAGATTTCAACACGTCAGCATCAAAAAGACAAATAATTCAGTTAAAAACTGGGCAGACAACATGAACAGAAACCTCCCCCAAAGAAGACCTTCAGGTGGCAGCCAACAAACAAAGAAGAAACTGGCCGTTTGAGAGATGCACATCAAACCAATTAATAACAGAGTTCAACAGAACAGAAACACAAGTGGTGATGAGGATGTGCAGAGACTGGAACTCACCTCCATTGTTAGTGGTAATGGAAAATGGGCTGGCACTTCCACAGAAAGTGGGACATAGAAATACCACATGGTCCAGCGTCCCAACACATGGCATACATCCGAAAGGAACCAGTAAGTACACACCCACATTCGTCACAGCAATACTCACAGCTTAAACGCCCACAGTTGGCAGAGTGAATACACAAACTATGGTGTCAAGCGCTGTTAGCTGTTGAGTTGGTTCCAATTCAGAGTGACCCTACGTATCACGAAACAAAACACGGCCACATCCTGCACCATCCTCATCATCGTTATGTTGAGAGCCCATTGGTACAAGTCACTGTGTCCTGTGATACGTACACACAACGGAATACTTCGCAATGTGAAAGAATGACCGAGAATCTTTCAAATGCCTCAGAACACAGGTGAACATGGAGGATATTAAGTGAAATCAGTCAACCCCCAAAGAACAAACACTGTATGAGACCCCTATTATAAAACAAAGCCGACAAAAGGTTTCACACTTAAAAAAAATTCTTTGCTGATTACCAGGGTGGGATGGGAAAGAAGAATAAATCACTAACTAGAGGGTAGATGCATTTCAACGTAGGTTAACGAGAAGGGAAAGCGAGAGAGAGACCTAATTTTAAAAATATATCCTTTGGCTATTTTTCACTCAAAATGTTGGTATGGTATGCATTCCTTCATTAACATATTTATTCACTCTAAAATGAAAGAAGACGATTTCTGATTTACAATTCTGCCTTCCATGCCTTTTATGGAGTGGGCATTCCAAGGAAACACCTTTGTTTGAAGAAGAGAAGCTGTGTGAATGGAAGTCGGAGAAAACCTGCTAAATTCACATCAGGGATGGGCCAGAGGTATCCAGAAAACAGCAAGGCATAAAGGGAGAAGGGGCAGTTTGCCAGTCTTTCTGTGAGGGTCCCACGGGCTAAGCCCAAATCCTTCCTTCAATCCCAATTTCATGGCACCACAGAACCTGATTTTCACCTTCTGCTTAGCAGCCGAGAGCTTAACCACTGCACCACCTTCAGCCCACATAATAGTCCCAAATTCTCAAACTTGCTAGGAGGGTTGAATGAAATGATCCTTCGCTCAGAGTCTGCCATGTAATAGTAATTGGTCAATAATTACTAGCCAGAAAGGCACACTGGTGGCACAGTGGCGCCTTCCGAGAGGTCAGTGGTTTGAATCCACCATCTACCCTTTGAGGAAAGATGAGGCGGTCTCCTTCTGGAGAGAGTTGGCATGTCGGAGACCCTACGGAGCAGTTCCACTCTGTCCTCTACACTTACTATGTGCCCAAGACCGCCACACCGGCAGTAGGTATTGCATTTTGCAAGCTCGGTGTTGACTGTGCTTGGTGGCTAAACAAAAAGTGGATGGTTCAAAGCCACTGGCTACTCCACAAGAGAAAGATGTAGCCATCTGTCTCTACCAAGATTCATAGCTTTGGGAACCTTTTGGAAACTGCTCTGTCCTATCTGGTGGATATGAGATGGCAGTGGGTTATGATGCAGTAAGGAGTTCCTGGTTGACGCGAGTGGCTCGCATGCATTGTCACTAACTGAGACGCTGGAGGGTTGAGCTCATGCAACTGCATCTGGGAAGAAAGGCCTCAGAGCGTCTAAGTAACCAGCCAGCCCCACTCTGACAACACCTGGAGTGGTCATGAGTCGGAATCCACTTGACAGCCACGCACTTGTAATTATGCAAAACCAATGCGGAGTGAACGATCCTAATTTCCATAAAGGCCGGAAACTGGGTTGAAACTGGGTTGGACCGGTCTTTGCAGGGCCTTCCCCTGCTAAGCTGTGCTTTCCACAAACACAACCCCAGTCACAAAAGTAGCAGAAAACAAAAGTTCCTTTCAAAATACTTTCATTTGATCTTGTGCACTATACAAACAAAAGGGACTATTCTCCCCCCTCTGGATCGGAGACCACAGGCTAGATTCTTTTAGACCAAAGTTTATGGCGGACAAACGAGGCAGGTCAAGAAAACCAAGCGTGTCCCTGCAGCCTTCTGCCTGCAAGCTGTCTTTCCCACCGTGCTCAAAGAAGTCGCTTTGCAGCGGCAGTTTCAGCTGGAAAGGTGGGAAAAGACGGTGTGTAGAACTGGTTTCACGATTGTGGTTAAGAGAAGACATAAAACCAGAGATTAGGGAGTGTGAAGGCTGGGTTAATTTCCACATATTCTAAGCCACTGGGCAACACGGTCGAGCTAGAAAGACAGGGTTGGTCAATGTCATTGCTTGTGGTTTCCTCGGCTCTCAGAGTGGAATAAAAAGCCCATGGAAATGAAAATCAAGAGACCCAAGTTCTGACCCTAATTTTTAAAGGACTGCATGACCTCAGGATCATCCTTAAAGTCCAGACAGGATAGGAAGTTCCTCGCATGTGTCCCTGGCCCTCCATCCCACTCCCCACACAAGACTAAGTGACCTTGTTCAAAGTGGAAATTGCTCCCAGCCTGAAACCATCAATGGCTACCATTGTTGACAAGGTGGGAAAAAAATCTGCAATGAGACCACCAGGCCAGCCCTGTGTGGTCTGCTTGGCCCCTGGCTACTCCTCCACTCTGTAGCATGGCTTCCCTTGGCTCCCTCTACTCCAGCCACTCTGACTTACCCACTGCTCTCTCACTGCATGCCCTCCCTTAAGGGCTTTTGCATGGGCTAGTTCCTGTGTAATTTCACGCAACTTTTAGCTTGTCGCTCAGTACTTCTTTTTTTGCCAGGTACTTACTGCCATGAGCAACCGCCCCCAAAGTCTAGAGCAACAAGCATTTACTTCCCTCATGAACCTGCATTCACTGGAACAGCGTCAAGGATCCACTTCCAAGATGGCTCATTCACGTTGGAGCTGACTGTCAGCTGTCAGCTGAGCCGGGGTTGAAGGCCATAGACCTGGGTGCCTCTGCAGGTGGGTCTCTTCACAGGCTGCCAGCTAGGTTCTACACATGGGCATTCCTGAGACAGAGAGCAGAGAGACCAATGCCTACAGACTGGGCCCAGAAACTGCCTTCACACCACTTTTGGCATATTCTATTCATTCAGCTAGTCACAGAGGCAAGATTAAAGGGGGAAGGGACACAGAGCCTTACTTCTCAATTGGAAGTATGTCAAGAAATCTGAGGAACCTGTTTCTCAATCGCCCCACCCTCCTCCAGGAAGTCCTCCCTGGCTTCCACTTCAGCCCAGCTTCCTACTGTAGGCTCTCCGAGTGCCAGGCTCACTCCCTCCAGCAGAGATTCCCCAAGTCTGCAATTGCTTTTGTCAGTCTCCCCCACTGGAGAGAGGGGCGAAGGCTGCCTCCTACATCCAGCACAGAACAGGCATCCGTCCATACGCATGAGGGGGAAGCAATGAGCCACAGAATCAGTCATTCACGAAGCCCTTAGTCTGGGGCTCAGAAGCCAAGGCATTCAGGGACACTGGCAGGCAAGAGGAAGGGGTGGGGGTGAGGGTGGGGGCAAGCCAAGAAGCCTACACCATAGAGTCAGTGGGTGCTCCGCCCCATCCTTAGCTCTAGCTGACACCTGACTGGAAGCAAAAGCCAAAACTAGAGAGAGAGGCCTACCACTGCCATCTCTTCTAACCCCAAACCAAACCCACTACCATTGAGTCGATTCCAACCCAGAGTAACTCTACACAAGGGCTCCAGACTAGCAGACAGCCTCACCTTTCCCCCAAAGAGCAGCTGGTAGATTTAAACCACTGACCTTGTGGTTAGCACCCAACCCCTAGCCCACAGTGACAGCAGGGCTCCTTATAACCACGGCAAGGACTTGGGCTTTTTCTCTGGCCCAGAGTGGCCAGAACTCTCCATTTGCCAAGAGTCCAGGCTTTATGATCTTTATGTGAAATCGCCTCATTTGAAAGTAAACAATCGTCAGCTAATGATAACTTGGAATGGAGGATGGACTTGGGTATGGGCAAAAAAATGAGGTACCTCGTGATTTAGGCAGGCAAAACAAACATCTGAAATCGTTTACTCCAATTAGGAAAACAAACAACCCCACTGCTGTCTAGCCTACTCCCAACTCATAGGGACCTGAGGGAGTCACATCATCTGGTGTCAATTT
>NW_022111312.1:9093764-9151407 GCF_000313985.2 Echinops telfairi
AATTGGTATCAGACATATGGGCTAATATTGGACTTGTGGACTTGATCTGGACTGGGCTAGGATGTTTTCTCAATATTCAACTGCTCTTGTCTATAAAGCTCTTTCCTACACACACGAGTGTCCCTGAATTTGTTTCTCTAGTCTACCCGGACTGACACAGGACCCGGCAGGACAGAGTAGAACTGTTCTCTAGAATTTCCAAGACTGTTGGTCTTTATCGAGGCTCACTGTCTCATCTTTCTTCCACAAAGTGGCTGGGAGATTCAAACCGATGACCTTTCAGGTGGCAAGTTGGGGGCTGTCACTGCCTTCCGTGGTATCCAGACTCCTATTCCAATGGCAACGGAGGAAAACATTCAAACACAGTCCCATGTGTGCCTTCTTCCCTTAAGCTGGGAAACCGTCTTTGGCTTCCAGGAGGAGCACCCTGTTCGGGCTGTTTCCCTCCTTTGTAAAGATCCCCCACCCTTCCCCAGATGGTGTCTGACTTCAGGGAAAGCCTCCGTATGTTCTAACAGAGCTCATAGGCCTCTGGTTCCCCCAAGCAGCCTGCTTTGGTGGCTGCTGAAATGGGACTTGTTATGACTAACCTTTTGGGAGAAGCCCATTTCTGAAGTTTAAGGTCCACAGACCACATGGCTGATTCCACCCACTGATTGGTCAGCAGATGATGGGGTTGGAGAAGCCGCCTTGAATAGTCTGAGTCCTGGATCCCAGGCAGGGCCTTCCTGGTGCCCCTCGCCTCATCCTCTGCTCACCTTTCTCCACGCCAGCACCTCACTGGAAGCCAGCCTTGTTTCTTGAGCCAGAATGGTGGCCATGGCTCCTCCTGGGTCTCTGTGCCTCGACTCTTGCTCTCCGTGCTGAGACCATTCTGGCAACACCAGCCAGAAGGGACTCTTTTCAAATCCAAGTCAGATCTTGTCTCAAAATCCTTCCTGTCACAAAGAAAATCGGGGGAAAAGCCCAAGGCCTTCCAGTGGTCTACAATCCCCCTCTCTTGGGGTCCAGGTATCGTTCCTCACTGCTGCTGCTAGAACACAGCCCAAGGCGGTGTGAGCTCGGGCCGGACCCTTGTGGGGGATGCAGCTCACTCCCTCACACTCTGGAAGGGTTTCCCCATGTGTCACCTTCTCATGGACATTTCTCCCCACCTAGAACTCACAGTTCCCGCTCCCCATGCTCCCCACTTCCCTGCTGTGTTTCTCCAGGAAAGGTCAAGCCCAGCCTACCACCTGATTTTATCAGTAAAAGGCTGACTGGGGGATAGGCATTTACAGACCTTATACGTTTTGTCTTTCATGCTACCAGCTCCGCTGTGGGTGGCGGGGACAGAGACCAGCTCTTCTTGAGAGTCCGCTCCCCTCAAGTGGGCACTACAGGCGGGCGGGAGTCTTCACAGGCTCTGGTCCCCCAACGTGGGAACAATCGCCACGTGGCTTAGTTATTTGTTGTCTTGCTCCAGCACGGACACAGGGCCGAAGTGTCTCAACAGATGTACCAACAGCGGCACCTGCTTCCTGGGACCCACCGGCGATCCCATGTGTGCCCGATTATAGAACAGTCTTTGGCTCCTTGAGGTTGTCCGTGACTCAGTCGGACAAAGGTTGATTGTCAGGCCTTCCTTCCAAGGAGCCTCTGGGTGGACTCCTTCCCCCACCCCCCAACCTTTCGGTCGGCTGTGGAGAACATTCTACTGCTGGCACACCCAGGGGCTCCTCTGGCACATGGGAAGTAGGTGTCACCACACACAGGGTTGAATTTCAGCCCTAGCAACACAAGAGCAGACGGTGTCTTGCCTGCTGCTGACCTCCCTCCCTCTGTTCTCTGTCCTCCCACCAGCACGTACACCGATGAGAGGATGAGGAAGGTGGAAGGAGGGACCGAAATCTTGCTCCGCCCCTTCACCCCCTGGCACAGCTGCATCTTCTCGCCCTTGCTCCCCCAGGCCCGAGTGTAAGCACAGCCCCAGGGTCCTGTGCCTCGCTAGCTGCTAGCTCGGAATTGACACCGAGGTGGAGTGACTCGCACATGGTAATGCGGTGGGGGGTGGGGGTGGGAAGACCAGGGAGGCTGCACTTTCATTCCCGAGAAAGGCACGTGGCGCCTGGAGCTGGCAGAGCCATTTGGCATATAATCCTAACAGGAAGCAGACATGCTGGTGGAGAGTGAAGTGGCAGATTAGCTGGGGTCGTGGCAGTCCATTTCTGACCAAGCCAGGCACTCTCATGTTCAAGAGCTCGCAGAGCGGATGAAGGCTGTCTGGAGCCTCTCTGAGCTGGGGCGGGACTGGGGTGGGTGGGAAGCCAGGGCTGGGGACAGACGTGTTCTCCCCAAGACACCGAAAATAACTACCCAAAGAAGCTGGTACAGTCTCTGAACCCTCAGGCATGGACTCATCATCATTATCATCCTCATCATCGCCAGGCGTGGGGGGCGGGACGGGCCGCAGACAGTTCTCTGTTGTTTGCGAGTACACATACCTGTGCATTGTGGGGTGTTTACAAGCACCACTCCCCCCAAAACTGCCCCTCCTCCTTCCAAAGGAAAACACTGTGGTCAGGGCAGGGGAAAGAGTACAATGATGTCTAGACTTCTCTGTCTGATCATTTGTCAGATGTTAGACCCCGAGGGTACGCACATACAGTAGAAGACCTGGTGACACAGTGAGTGGTGCTTTGGACGGCTAACCAGGTCAGCAGTTTGAAGCCACCAGCAGCCATTCCTCGGGGGAAAGATGAGGCTCTCTAATCCCATGAAGAATCTCAGAAACCCACAGGAGCAGTTCTGCTCCATTCAAGAGAGTCGTTGGTAATAAGTTTTTGGTTTGTTTTTTTTTAAAGGTGGGCAAAAGGAGTTCTAGTGGCACTGTGGGCTAGGCATTGGGCTATTAATGACAGGGTTGGCAGTTCAAACCCACCAGCTGCTCCTTAGGAGAAAGAAGGGGCTGTCTGCTCCCATAAAGATTTACAGTCTCAGAAACCCCACATAGGGGTGCGACTCAATGGCAGTGGGTATGGTGTGCATGGAGACAGGGGTGGTAGGATTCAAATCTTCCCAAGGTTGATTTCTTGCCACTGCCCCTCATGTCTCTCAATGGAGGCTTGCATGTTGCTATAAAGTTGACCAGGTTTTTAGCAGGAGAAGAAGAAAGGCCTGGTGGGATTTACTTCCACCAGTCAGCCAATGAAAACATGACGGATTACAATGGTCAGATCCCACTGTTTCTGGAATCAGCTGCCATGAGTTGGGAGTCAACAAGAGCTGACAAAAGTGGTGTCCCTGTTGATCTTGGCCAGCCTACCTAAGTCAACCCCACCAGGGTCGTGTGAAGTATGGGTGTATTTATCTCCATTTTGCAGATAAGGAAGCAGATGCTTAGAGAGGTGTACTCGCCCGCCTGGCAAAGGTCACAGGGCTCAGCACGCCACTGCACTCGTGTGTGAAGCCAGGTGTGTCTAGCCTCTGAGGCCATGCTCTCACCAATAGATGAACCACAGAAAATGTACGCAAAAGCCTCACCCCTAAGAGGGGCAAGTACTTGGAGGGTCCTTGTACTTGGGGAGCCAAGTCTCAAGGACTTGTAAAGCGAAATAAGGTGAGACAGTTAAGTTGTAGGGTGAAATAGCAGTTCTTGATAAGATCATTGAGCTTACGAATGGAAGATGCAATCCTCACCACATCTTCATTTGACATCCCAGCCTTTGATGAAGCTCCTCCCTCTTCCCTCCCTTTGATATGATGACTGGCATCTTGGGAGACCAATGCATTCAAGACACTCCAACCTGCAACTTTTGCGATCTGTCCTGAAACCATTACCTTGCAAACACTCAAACTCCCACGGCCATCAAGTTGATTCCAACTCATGGGTTTCAAAGAGTGTAACCCTTTCCTGGAGTAGAAAGCCCAGTCTTTCTCCCACATCTTGCACAAGCAAACCTCAATTTTCTTGTAATAGCCTTTAGAAACATCTACACTTCTGGTGCCTGTGTGTCCTGTGAGCAAGCCCACTGCACCCCAAAGGCACAGGGCAGGGATCTCTAGACTTCACCTTCCATCAAACTCACAGGGGGCACATGAGCAAAAGCCTGTTCTTGGGCCTCACCCTTGGCTCTGCTGGGCTGAACAGCAGAGTCACAACTAAGGACACGGAGGCCTGAATCAGCCACTGACGTGACTAGTGACTAGAGAGAGGACCTTGCCCATCGTTTCCTCGAGCACCATGGGAGAAACCTGCAGCCCAGGGAAGGAGCAGGAGTTGCCAGGAGTCACCCAACATGTTGTCGGCAGACCCAAGACTGCAATGTAGGTCGTGACTTTATACCTTGAAATAATCATTTCCCAGAGGAACTGGTACTCGTATTGTCACCGTGGTTACTGTTTCTTCACTCTTCTTCATCCCGAACGGGGAAAACCCACAGTTGCACATCCGATGGCTATCACAAGCTCTTAAGACCCCAGTCATTCAACTCCAGATGCAGAACATTGTCTCCTAAGTTTGGGATAGAATTTGCCATAGATAGAGGTATGAAAGGTCAGAATTTGGGATAGGTAGACTATAAACGGCTAGACTTTTTCTGTTGTTGCTTTAGAGTTTCTAAATGGCTAAATTTCTTCTTTGGTTTCTGTCTGCTCGTGTTGTCTACTCCCGTCGGTTAGTCTGTTTCTGGAAATGTGTCCTTTTTTTCTTCTTCTGAGTTTTCAAACATGTTGGAGTATGGTCCTTCGTAGGATTCCACTATCCTTTCTGTTCCCGTTAGCTCTGGTGTACTTCCACCCATTTCATTTCCTGTTTCTCCTGTTTGCACCCTTTCCTTCTCTCCCTTTGTAAGATTTGCTAGTGGGTTGTCAGTTCTACTAGTCCTTTGGAAGAACGGGCTTCTAGCAGCATTCTTATTTTCTCTGTGACTCCTGCTTCCCTTATTTAAGCTTTAGCCCTTGGCATGTCTTCCCTTCTGGTGACTGTGGGTTTATTTGGTTGCTCTTTTTCTAATAGGAAATTTGGGATGAAGGGATTGCTTTGGGTCCTTCTTTTCTGACATGTACATTTACGGCTATAAATTGCCCTCGCAGCACTGCTTTTGTTTGTCCCGAAGGTTGTAGTATGTTGTGTTTCCGTTTCCACTGGATTCAAGACGTTTGTCATATCGTGTTACCAAGAGAATACATCAGTGCACTACTGCGCTTCCAGGTTTTAATTCTTCCCTTGATCTTGCTGATATTTATAATTGCATCGCACTTGGATTTAAGACTAGGTCTCAGAGTATTTCAATGTTGAATTTATTAATGCTTGTATTGTAGGCATGGTCTAATCTGGAGAATGTTATGTAATAGAAAGCCTGTCTATGGTACCGTTGGTGTCGGAGTGCTCCCTGTATGGCTATGAGGTCAAGCTGGCTGCTTGTGCTGTCTTCTGTGTCTTTATTGTTTATTTCTAACTGTTCTGCCCACCAAAAGTGGTGTATTAAAATCTACTATTATTGTAGAGCTCTGTCTTTCTTCTTCCTTTCTGTTGAGAGCTGAATATTTGTATTTTGAGGCCCTTTTATTGACATATATTTATCATGGCTATGTCCTTGTATTCAACTGACCCTCTAATAGTTACATAATGCCTTTGTCTCCTACATCGCTTTTTGTCTTGAAACCTGTATTATCAAAAATTAATATATCGCCGATTTTTATTGATTGCCATTAGCACAGTATTTTTCTGTACTTCGACTTTTAGTCTAGTGTTGTCTTGGTGTCTAAGGTGTGTCTCTGGTAGAGGGCAGGTCGGTGGATCCTGTTTTCTCATCCGTTCTCTCCACTGACTGGAGCATTTAATGGTTTTGCATCATTGTCATTGTCCACAGAAGTGCATCTGTTGCTGTCACTTTGCCGTGGTGGAGCCGGGGGACCCTGTTCCACATCAGCTCCGGGGCTGCGTTCATTGTGCCCGTGAGTGTGCCCGTCATTCCCCAAGTTGCTGCTGTCTTAGTGTCTGTGAGTCCATACATGATTTCCCCTCTTTTCTATTCCGATGAGGGGTTTATTCGCTTTTTTGTGTATTTCACCCTGCAATTTATTATTCTTTTCTTCCAAAGTATGAAACAGTCTGTTCTACCTTGAGGGTGGGACCAGCCCCGTGCTCAAAAGTTAGAGGAACAGGGGCACCACCCTACCTGTCTGGCCACCAGGCACTTCTGAGTGAGTGGTGCCAACTCTAAGGCCCTTGCCCCAATGGGAAAGCTGCTTGCAAAGTTCAAGATGGCCATGCTCTATCAAGCCAGCTCTAAATCTCAATTCTGTTGTCCCGCTCATCATGTTTGTTCAGTTTCTCTTCAATACTCAATCCTTTCCTCTGAAACCCCGGGTCCAAAGAGTATCATCCCTCTCTGCTTCCTCTAGGCTCTAGTGTCTTTATTGTAGCAGGTCCAGGTAGCCTGTCAACCTTGTCCTCGATTCGCTGTAAGTCCCTTCAACCTTCTCTTGCTGCTTCCTACATCTTTCAATATGTTACCAAAAAAGACGCAAAACCTACTGCCATCAAGTCTACTTCAATTCTTAGGAACCCCTATATAGGGTTTCCAAAACTGTCAATCTTTACAGGAACAGATAGCCTCATCTTTCTCCTGGTGGGTTTTGAACCAATGATCTTGAGGTCACCAGTCCTGCCACTTCCCCTACTGCTCCATCAAATTCTGCCTGGGAAAAAGTAAGTGCTCTATGGGAAGTGCTCAGTCTCTTGTTGTGATAGTGACTGTTTTTCATTATCCCAGCAGTTCGGCATATGAGGCTAGTGCCCACATGATCATGTCAGGGAAACATCAAACCCCAATCAATTCATTCCTGTCTTCTTGCTTTGAGTCTCCAGCAAGGTATTGATCCTGTGCTGGGGGAACCAGAGTACCTGTGGTACAGGCTCTGTAGCTAGCAGGTTCAGCAGTGAGAGAGGCAAGTAAACTGAAGACCTGGGAGGAAAGGAGAAGAAAGGGGAGGGAAAGGGAGGCAGATGGGAAGAAGGGAGGTCCACAGACGATAGAGAGTTTGTTGCTGGCTTCTAGTTTTCCTAAGACCCGACAGACATGGCCACCCCAGAACATGGGGAACAAGTGAAAACAACGGATGCCTCTAAGCAGGGACACTGAGAGGCATATCTGATTAGCATCATGGATGGATGTACTTGTGAGAGTGTTTTCCTGGAAATGGGGAGGGTGGATTCCTTCCTGTCCTTGTGAGCATCATCAGGCCCAGGAGCCCTGGGGACTTCTGATGGGGCAGCAGGCAACGGCAGAGAAGAGCAATTACACAGGCTTCTAATGGATGGACCATTAGCTTAAGGGAGAAACCACTGGCGGGAGGAGGCAGGGCTGCTCAGGAAATAGTTAACCCACTCCTGACCTCACTCGCCACTCACTCTGAGTTGGCTTCACGGGCACTTTGAGCATAGGGCCACAAGAGGGTAGGTGGACCCTAGGAATAAACAGACCCAGGTTTGATCCTCGTTCATCACCTAGCAGTGTGACCAGGGACAATACACTGCACCTCTCTGAGCAGAAGGGAGAGGGAAATGACATCTCTGTAGAGGGGGAAATGACACCGCCATAGGGCTGTCCTGAAGACTAAATGCGACCTCTTCAGATCCTGTCATCAACAAGCTGTGTGGCCTCTGATGAGTAACTAGCCCTCTCTGAGCCCCAGTTAGCAGGTAATACTGTGCAGCCAGCTCTGCAAAGAACGGGGTCATGTGTGTGAAGTGTCCGAGTTGACGCCTGGCTGGTTGCAGGGGCTGAGTCAGGTGCAGCACGTCAGACAGCATAGGTCAGAGTTCTCGTGCAACTATGCATGAGCTACAGCTTCAAATAATGTGCGCAACGTTTTTCGGGTGAAGGACATACGTTAATACACCCTGTCCAGTGTCGAGGCGAATAATACTCTTAAGTGCACTCAATTCCTCTGTGTCCCCAGACTTTGGGGATGCGCTATAGTTGTGTGTATTGTACAAACGAACCCCACGGCAACTGAGTCAATTCTGACTCAGCGACCCACAGGACGGAGGAGGGTTTTGTGTGGCGGGAGGTCAGATGCGCAGGCATTCCCCCACTGAGGGCAATCAGTTGCCAGACTGCTGTCTCATCCCTCCACAGGGGTGGGCCTGCTCCCTGCCTCTGGGGACAATGGACAGGCTCCTGTAGGAGGAGTTCGCATCCTACTGATAATGGTCTCTATCAGTTGGGCCTGGGACAGGCCAAACCGGCTCGGCTGTCCCTCTTCCTATTGCATGTATGCCCCTGGACCACCCCCTCATTACTGTGTAACCTATAGTGCAGCCCCTTCCTGTGACGTATGTCTCTACCTGTAATTAGTGGGCTGGCTTGCCCCCAAAAGGTATATAGGCATGAGTGTGAGTCAGCAATGTAGATCTCTCTCTGGCTCTGAGCTCCTTGATGCTCACTCCCTGGTCACTTCCCTCTCCCTTGTTCCCTTCCCCTCCTTCCCTTCCCCCTCCCTCCACGTGGACCACCAAGCTGGGCTGAGGTGAGCAATGGTACCATGTAACATGCCTGACTGTATTATTGTAATATCTCTCATGCTCTTGATGACTTTAATATAATGCTTACATATCTCAACCGTACAATTGTGCATTACTGAACCCAGAAGTAGTATTACTGAACCAGTGAGTTCTAGTAGCGGGTGGGGCTGGCACCCCACTCCCCCGAGTCATTTTTTAATTTAATACTACAGTTTTGCATAAATCTTTATCCAAAAATAGTTTCCTCTTTCTCCCGATGAGCGAGTTCAAACTGCAGCCCGTCTGGTGAGCAACCAGCGCTTGCCCCCTGTGCCACCTGCTCTCCTTAGCCAGGGAACCCTCCTTCCACATGCCAGCTACGGTATTCATTTCCTTCCAATTTGCCTGAGCTCAAAACTCCCAGCGGAAGGCCCCTTGTTGGGCCTTTCCCCCCAACACACACACAGACTCAAGGTAACACATAGAGACTCAAGGCTTAGCCTCCTCTCCTTTCCCATCATGGCTCGGCCTGACTGCTTCCAAGCCTCAGAGTCCTCCTCTGCGAAATGGGACTCCTGAATGCCTCCTAGGGCCATTGTGAAAGTCTACTGAGACCAGGTATGTGTCTTGGCAGCTCTCTAAGCCGGGGGCCGGTGCACGGGCAACGACTGTCTACCTCAACGGCTGCTGTTCTGCTGCTTCCTCCTCACAGGTCCCTCTCTGTGTCTGCAGGGAGCCGCTCTTCCGCCAGCTCTGTGCCCTCCACTGGCTCCTGGAGGCCCTGACCATCGACCACACCCACCACACCATGAAGCCTGTGATCACCTGCTGGAATCTCAAGTATGCCTCAGCCCCGCCCTTCCTTCCCTCCTGCGGCAGTGGCAGTGGTCCTGCTATGGGTGGGTTGAGGAGTTCTTGTGTGGGCTCAGGGGGGATCCTGACAACGCCGTCACCAGCTCCTCCAGGTTGGTGAGAGGTCTCTTCTAGCTTTGCATCCCATGATACCCCAGTTAGTAGCTTCAAGTCAGCCACCAATAGTATGTTCCCCCAGGGGAATCAGCAACGGCACATCAGCCGGGTGGTGTCCGTTTAAGGCTGAGTCCACGATGGCACAATGACCAGCGCTCCACTCGACTCAAAGCCGGAGTTCTAATTCTCTTCTTCACGGTCTCCAGAAGCTGGTTTTTGTTGGCTCCTCTTCTTTTTCCTCTTCTGTCTCCCTCTCCATGTTCCCTGTACCAGTCCGTTGTTTGGGTTCTGTTTGTTTACCACCGCCCACCCCAATTTCTTCGAGATGTGTTTGTTCATGTTTAAAAGTATATCAGGGTAACTCTTTCTACTGGAATCCTGAAGGAGTCTAAATGGCTGGCATGCTTGACTCCTAAAGTTTGGAGGTTCAAGCCCCATCCAGGGATGCCTCAGCTCCTGTAAGATTTCAGTCCCGGGCAATGGAAATCCCTGGGGGCACAGTTCTGCTCCGACTTGGACACGGAATCGCCAGGAGTTGGCTCCACGATGGCTGCTGGCTGTTTCCTTCACGAGTCTTTCTGCTTGTACCCAAAGAAGCACCCAGGTGGTCTCTGGAGTGGCTACATTTGCTTAGGCAGAGGCTCCAGAGCAGCGGTTCTCAACCTTCCTCATGCCGCGACTGTCATACAGTTCCGCATGTCATGGTGACCCCCAACCATACAATGATTTCCGTTGCTACTTCATCACTGTCACTCTACAGATAGAGCTCACAGCACACAGAATCCAGGTCAGATAAACCCCTCAGGAACACAAATGGGAGTAGTGATACCAGGAGGGCTTGGGGAGCAGGGTCACCCCCTGCCCATGGGGATGAACAACAGAAACATGGGTGAAGGAAGACTGTGGTGAAGGGAGACTGTAAAATATGAAAACAATAATAATTTATAATTTATCAAGGGGTCACAAGGGTGGGAGAGTGGGGAGGGAGGGAAAAAAGAGGGGCTGATACCAAGGGCTCAAATAAAATGTTTAGAAAATGATGGTGGCAACCTATGTACAAATATGCTTGCTACAATTGATGCATGGAATGCTAGAAGAGCTGTAAGAGCCCCAATAAAATTATTTTTTTAAAGCAGGAGGTTGGGGTATCTGGGAGGTCTGTAGCCCCTCCAACTTGTTCCTGTCCCACGTCCCTGCCATGACCTAGCTATGTCTCAAATATCCTTTCTGTTTTAAAGCCACAACCGTAAAGCATATCACATACTATTTTAAGAAAACAGACTAGGCAACTATAATCTACTCAACAATCCATACTGATTTTCCGGAAGGAGACCTCCAGGCCTTTCTTCCACGCATGCAGGGGAGCGCCACTTTCAAGGCCCATGTCCTTCGCAGGAGGCCCTGCGTTGGACGGAGAGCTAACACCCTCCACTGCTATACCAAAGGCTGAGGGGCAGGCACCCAGAGGCATGCTGGGAGAAAGACCAGGAGATGGAATTCTGAAACACGGTTCCCCTCGGACACACAGCAGCAGCTGGCTTTTTGCCTGGGGTCCTTCCAGATATTCCTGACGGTGTTCCTCGTAAGTATTCGCAAACACTTTTTTTTGTTTACGTGAATTGGATTACACTCTGGACATGGCCCTGTAGATCATCTTTTTACCTTTGACAGTGTCTCGGGGATATCTTTATGACGCCACACACAAAAAGATCCCATATCCTCTTAGCAGCTGCAAAATATGCTATGGTATATGGACAGCCATTTCTCCACTGACAGACAGCAAGGTCATTCTCAAGTGTTTTACCATTTCTGGCAGGGCTGCACAGAATATCCTTGTCCATCTATTTTGTGCCCAGTTGAAAATATTTCTCTTAGCTGGATTCTAAGAAATGGAATTGCTGGGTCAAAGCAACAACCAATTTTTTTCACAGTCGATTGCTTAGATTCTAAGAAAAAAGGCCCCTGAGCCAGTGGGCTTCTAATAGCATTTCATCTCTTGAACAAGCCACAAGCAGCAACATTTTGCCTCCGACCCGAGGGCACTCATTCTCCCAAACTGCAGGAAGCAGCAGCTCAGGCAGAGTTTGGATGGAAGAATGAAAAGGAACCACCGTTTCTGCCTTTGGTGGGCCTGACAGCTGTGCCAAGAATGTAACCAACAATGACCAACAGAAGTGGGCACGCTGAGAACAGCGGGGGCTTGCCAAGACTTGTAAGGGCAAAACGCCACCAGGTCATGAGGATGCAAAAGAAGGTAGAGGATTCAACGATGGGGGGAAATGCAGCCCCCAAAAGATTCTCGCTTAAAGACAGAGTGCTGTGGTTTGGATTTTTCCTAGTTAGCTATTAGTTCAGTGTTCGTAGGGTGCTGACCAACATCAGTCTTCAGGAGTCAGTATGAGCAGAGGCCAGCACAACATGGCTCAGTGTTCATTTCTTTAAACACTGTTTATGAGTTCCTGGTTTTGTGGAGGGGGGTGGTTACATTCCTGAATGCGGGGAAAGCATCTCTTAGGCTAGCGAGGAGGTAGAGGGATGTTTTCTCTTAAATCTGTAATTTCTACTTACGGTTCATGTGCCTTAGTATTAGTCTTCCCAAGTCTTCAACTGCACGTTTTAAAGCCAGAAGGATTAAAGTGAGTCCGAATCAGATGGCTCTGGGTGGGCCTGGCATTGCCGCTGTGTGACCTCAGGCAAGTGACTTAACATCTCTGGCCTCTGTCAGATAGCTTCCTGCCTCATAGGATTTATCATAAGGACTGAGCAAAATATCATATAGTCAGCATTTAACCCGATGTCTGGGAATGCAATGCGTGTTCCCTGAATGATGCCTACTAAAGAGAAGGTTTTCTGTTTTAAAGAGCAATTAGCTCTTTGGTTATCGCTACCCTTGAGAGTGGGGGGAAAAAACTACTTCTGAGCAGAATTTTACCAACAAGTAAGACAGGTGCTTGCTAGGGTAATGGAGAAATATATAAATGGAGAAAAAGCACCCAAGGTCAGCCAAAATCTGGCTGCAAAGACAAACAAGCCTGGAAAGGATCCCAAGAGGTAAATAACCAATCCCTGGCTCCCGGAGTGTGCGTGTCTCATGAGTGAAGCATGCTGAGACAGGAACCCTGGGCGCCCACACCCGCTGTCTCCATTACCAGTGCTGCTCTAACAGAAACAGCACAGGTGGGTGGCTTTCAGAACAGAGGTTTAATCCCTCACAACTCCAGAGGCTGAAAGTCCAATTGCAGGCGTCGGCTCTGGGGGCAGGCTTTCTCTCTGGGTTAGTGCTCATTGGAAAGAGGCCTCTGCTCCTTTCAACATCTGCAGCCCTGGTGTTCCTTCCAGAGCCCCATGTGTCTTGACATCACCTTTCTCTGGGGTCTAGGAGGGTCTCAGCACAGGAACTCCTGGCTTTTTTGCTTGGTGGTAGTAGGTCTCTCCCTCACTTCTTGTCAAACAACAGGTAGTGCAAGGACACTCTCGACATCGGATCAGGGTTGTGAGGGGCTTAAGGCTATTGCATCCCACCCTTAGAACGGATTGATCTATCAGCTCACACCACAGGGGGCTGATGACATCATTAGAGAACAGCCCAATTACTCATCATTACATAGCAGCCAAATCACTGAGAACTATGGCCCCACCAAGTTGACACATTTGGGGGGACGAGGGGGATACAACTCAATCCATGACACCCGCCAGGTATTTTCCTAAAGGAAACATCCCTCCTTCATTTCTACCAGCCACAGTGATGGCAGCAGACTTGATCCCTCCCCTCAGGGATTTTATAGCAAGGATACGAGCTTGGCTCAGTATCTGTGCGTGGGCTCCTTACAGATAGCACGTTTCAATAGCTGGTAGTTTAGTCAGGCAGCTACAAGCAGAGAATGGCCTTCATTACTTGCAGAAAGACCCCTGCAATTGGAGAGATTGGACCAAGGGGGGGGCGGAGGGTGGTGAGTGGACACATGGCAGCTTTTAGGAGGTCACCACAGGCTGCACCTAAGTCTGCTTTGTTTAAAAAAAGACTTCCTAGTTTCACCATAATTCAAACACATGGTCACTTCCCCACAGCCTCATTAATTCTGCTGCCAACAGGAGTGCTTATTACAACTGACAAGATGACTGGGTCCACACAGCCGAGGTAGACACTGAGCCAACGTTAATGAATGTGCTAATTACCCTTCCCCGTGAGACCCGCACTTCTGTGGAGGCAAAGACAAAAACGCCTGTGTACACAAAGACCCACAGGTCTTTACACAAACCCTGGGGACCAGCTGTGTTTCCGACTCAGATTCTTTCACATTGTAGAAAGGAAATATGGGGTGTCTGCCAGAGGGTAACATACCACAGGGGATGGAAGTGGCGCCTGTCATTTCTGCAGAAAACGGGGTGAGCGTTTACCCTAAGCACACAGGAAGGAAAAAAAAAAGCCCTGCGTAGACGCCCTCACCAGTCCAGGTCAGCATGAGCTGCCAAGTAGGTGATGAAATTCTCTGGGCTGTCAAGACTCTTGGAATTTTAGAAGTAGGTAAAGGGTTTGGGGCCGTTTAGTCTTCTCATGAAAAAGTAACTTTCTCAGGACCAATTAGGACTAAGTAGAACTGAGCAGACCTTTCCAGAGAAGCAGACCACCAGGTGTTGCCGAGCGCCCACCCAGTGCTATGGAGTCCACTGCAGCCCAACACAGCCCTACAGGAAGGCGGGAACTGTCTGGGGCTTCCGAGGCTCTCCCGCTTGGCAGAAACAGACGGCCTGTCTGTCTCCTGAGAAACAGCTGGTAGGTTCCAGCCGCCAAGGTTTCTATTAGAAGCCCAATGCTTACCCCACCATGCCGCCAGACCTCCTGCATGTTACCTTATGTGTTAGTCTGGGGAGACGAGAGAAACAAATTCATAATCACGCATATATATATAAGAGAGAGTTTTATAGAAAAGGTAATTGTACATTAAGAAAACATCCCAACCCAGTCCAGTCCAAGGTCATAAGTCTGATATTAGCCCATATGTCTGATATCGATCTATAAAGTCTTCAGACTCACGAAGCACATGCAATGGAGCCAAATGCAGGACGATCACAAGCCAGTGGGAAGAAAGTCTCTGGATCCAGTGGCGTTGTAAGCATCTCAGCACTGGCAGGGGTCTCTCTGTGGCTTCTCCGGCTTCAGAAGTGTGGTTGCGTCCACGTGGCTTGTCCGGCTCAGGGCACTAGGGTAGTTCCATGTGTCTTGTCAGCTGCAATGTCTCCCAGGAAAGTCAGCCTTGTCAGTCGAGAGTCTCCAAGGGACTGAACTGAGAGGGAGAGTATCTCTCGCCTCCAAGGAGGAAGTACCAGATTTCCCAGAATTCTCAGGAGAAGGCCATGCCTACACAGACGTCTCATTGGCTATCTCCAGGTGAACAGCCTAGACTCTACCCCTACACTCTTAATCCTTAAAGTAACACCAGATTAGGTGACTACCATACCTTATGTTGGTGATCATCGGCAGCACTGATGGTGCAGGAGGTGAGTTTTGGTTCAAACTTACCAGCCCTTCAGAGAGAGAAGGGAGTAGTTTACTCTGAAGGGTAGCTCTGCTCTGTCCTACAGAGTCGTTACGAGTGGAAATCGATGCAAGAGCACAAAACAACATACTGTATTTGTTATATTATTCTATTCTACTGTATGTACTGCGTGGAATTATATTACACTCTATTATTAAAGCATGTTTGGGGTGATCAACTTATTGTTTGCCACCAGCTTCCCCCCACCCCGCCCACCCCCATTGGCCCCTCACTGGACCATGGCTAGCAGAAACCATTCCCGTCTTGTTCACTGTAGGCTCGCCCGTGCCTCATAGAGACGCGGCAAATATTGACTGATGAAGTGACCAAAATCGTGAATGGATTAAGTCAGTAAGATAAGTTCACTTCTCTGTGATCCGTCTGCCCTGACCGGGGAGGGAGGAACAGAGAACTGGAGTCTTGTCTGACTTGTTCCCAACCCTGACACCTGAGCAGCTCAGTAAATGCTTGTCATATGGGTAGGAACCTGCACTGGGAAGGTCATATGTGACCTCGGCCCTCCAATGGCTCTCCTGACCTCTGCTCTCCCACTGCTCCAAAGATCGTCCTGCATTCGGCGCCATTGCATGTGTTTCGTGAATCTGAAGAGGACTTTATGGATTGGTATTGGACATATGGGCTAATATCGGACTTATGGCTTTGATCTGGACTGGGCTGGGATGTTTTCTCAGTGTTCAATTGCTCTTGTATATAAAGCTCTTGCCTATACACATATGAGTGTCTATGAATTTGTTTCTGTAGTCTACCCGTATTGACACACAAGCCTAGTGTACTTTCTTAAGAGACCACTGCTGTGGAGGAATTCCAACTCACAGAAACCCGATGGGTCAGATGAGGATAGCCCCCCACCCCACCACCTGCCACCACTGGGTTTCTGAGTCTGTGAATCTTTATGGAAGGAGACTGCCTCATCTGTCTCCTGTGGAGCAGTTGATGGGTTGGAACCACCAGCCTTGCTGTTGGCAGCCCAATACTTAACTCCTGACACCACCACTTCCTTAATTGGAGCAACAGTAGGTAGAACCTTGACTTATTAAGAGAGTCCAGACATTTAAGGGTGGGGCCATCCAGACACCACAAAACCAACCAACCTCCCCTGAACAAATCAACACGCAAAGGTGTTTCCAAAAGTTCATGAATAAATGAAATTAAAAGGTAGAATGCTGTGTGTGCAGCAGATTTACCCCTCACAATACACGCCATTTGATTTCTTGACTGCTGCACAAGACCTCTTTAAAGTACTGAAAAGCAAGGGTGTTACTTTGGATGACTACGGTGTGGCGGACCCAAGCCATGGTATTTCCAATGGCTTTATAAGGCCATGAAAGGCAGATACTGAATACGGGAGACTGAAGAGGAATGGTACATTTGAATCATACTGCTGCCAAAGAATATGCGACGTCCTTTGGACAAACATCTGTCTCAAAAGAAGGATAGCCAGAAGGCGTCTTGGAAGTGAGGATGGAGACACCTCATCTCACATATACTTCGGATATGTTGTTAAGAGAGACCAGTCCCAGAAAAGAACCGAATTCTTGGTAAAGCAGAGAGGCAGTGAAATAGAGGAAGACTCTTGACGAGACTGAAGGGCACGGTGGTTACAGCACGGGGCTCAAACATAACAATTGTGAGGATGGCCCAGGAGCAGGCAGTGCTTCGTTTGGTTGTGACTATGAGTCAGAAGAGACTTGACAGCACCGAGAACAACACCATTTTCCCACAAACAGGTTGCAGTCCCCTGATACAGCTTAAGGAGACCACACTTGCATGTTTCCAATCCGACACAGGCACCTCAATCCAGCTACTGTATGGTAACGATGCTAGCAGGCATTGGATGCCTAGTCCTGAGTAGATGACCTCATGGAAGCTTCATTCGGATTTACAGGTGTGCAAACCGAGGCACATGGTGTCTTAGGTAACTTGCTCAAAGTTGCACAGCCAGTTAAGGACAGATCAGGGCTTGAAGCCAGAAAGCCTAGCTACCGAGTGTCTCTGCTTCTTCAGTAAATGAGCGCGTCCTCTGCTCCTAGCGAAACCCCAAGTCTTCCACTGATTTAGAGGACACTCTGGTGCCCTCCTGGGGCCAGAATACAAATGGGATGACTACTTACCAAGATGCCATATGATCTATAAACCCATCATTTCCTTTGACAGAAACCAAACCCATCATTTCCTTTGACAGAAACCAAACACACACCAAACCTCCCCACTGCTCCCTCCCCCAGCCCCCCCCCCCCCCCCCCCCCCCCCCCCCCCCCCCCCCGCCATCCCCCACCCATGTCTTCGAGGCTGTGGAGTTTATCAGCATATGAGCTACAGATGCTTTAAACCACCTTCAGTCTCTCCCCGATTTTCACTCCTTTGAAATTCAGAATAGCACCCAGGGCACAGGTTTTTGGGTTTTTCTGTTTGCAGCTTCATGGTTGGTTTTGAAAATGAGCTTTTTAAAGATCATTTGGGGGGGGGGGGGCGGAGGGGTTCTTAAGGCTCTTACGATAATCCATACATCAATTATATCAAGCATATTTGTACAAATGTTGCCATTAAATTTTCTAAACATTTACTTTCTATTTGAGTCCTTGGTGTCAACTCCCCTTTTTACCCTCCTTCCACCACCACCCCCAACCAAACTTTATATTTAGTATTCTGTAATTATTTAACACACACGTTAAATGGTCTTAGTGGGGGAGGGGGGAAGGGTAGGGTCTCGCAGATTAGCAAGCAAAGGTCAGAAAGGCAACCTATTGGACGGCATTATCTATCCTTGTTTGGGGTTTACTGCGTGAATAGCACTTTCCTGAAGCAAGCATCGATCTCAAGATCTTCAGCCCGAGAGCATCTTGAGATTTCAGTTTACAGACACCCGGAAATCTCAGAGTAGCAGCAAAACCCACCACCCTTCTACTATCTAGCTCGTTTAGACAGGCAGAATGAGTCATTGCTCCATTTTGGATGGCTGGATGTTTGCGGGGGTCTTAGTATTGGGCACCTCATTGACTGGGAAGACTCAGCTAGGAAGTGGCCTTCAGGGGCACTTTAAGGGCATTGCAACACTAGTACACAAGTCAAGGCCTACACATTCGCACATTTGCTGATTGGAAGCGGTCTCATAAAATTAAACAGGTTTTACTCTCACAAGGACATAAACATTATGGAGGAGAACTTAAAGATGGGAAAAGTTTTTTAAAGGAACACAACTTTTTCTTGATAGTCCTTGGGTCGTTCTTGGTTTTGTTTGCTTCTTTGAACAGGGATGTGGATCCAGAGTTTTGTTTGTTTGAGTATCTGCTTCGGCCTCCCCTCCATCAGATTGGCCTCCTCCATGGCCATCACCTCTTGGTGCCCCATGGTTTGGCTACGGCTCTCAACCTGTGGGTCATGACTGGGACCCTTTTGGAGGGATCGAACAACCCTTTCACAGGGGTCGCCCAATTCATCACAGTAGCAAAATGACAGTGTTGAAGTAGCCACGAAAATAATTTTATGGTTGGGGGTCACCACCACATGAGGAACTGTATGAAAGGGTCGTGGCATTAGGAAAGTTGAGAACCACTGTGCTAGAGGGATCATGTGGAGGAGGAGACCCCCCTTCTCTATGGATTGGGGGAGCCCTCTTTATTGTCTGCCAACCCGATCATGATCACTTGGGTTGAGATCACTTCAGCTGTTTGAGTAACTGTGTCTACTTCCACCATGCCTGTTCCGTGAGCTGCTGCAATCATCACAGTGACTTTTCCACCATAAGATGGGGGGGGGGGGACTCGTGTAGATGGAGCACCATGTGAGTTACCATAGCTCTCATGGGAGTGTCTGTAGGAACCTCCACTTGGATGGTCTGAATAGTCAGTCCCATCAGGACCATAGCCATCTCTATCACGATGGCCTCCAGAGGGGTAGTCAGCACGTGAACTGGAGGGGCCATATTCACCATAAGTATAATCTCTTATATCACAAGAACTGGGGTGACCTCTGCTTAAATAACTGTCTTTAGTTGACTATCCAGCATCTCTCAGGGACAAATAAACATCTCTGTGGAAGGGCACGGTGAGCCCCCGTAACTATCTCTTCCAACGTGATACAGGGACTCTTCCTCCCATCCCACTGCTGCTGCGCCTTGGTCCCGAAGGGGCTGTGGGGGAGGTCCTCTTTTTACCGGAAGTGGTCCCCCGGAATAACTCATGCTGAAATTCTTGGAATTACCACCATTGGCCATATCCTCCTCCACTTGAAGGGAGCCCCCTGGCTCCTCCACGTTCTTCTCTCCCACCTCAAAGACCCCTCTGGAGGCCCCGGCTTCTTGGAAATGGTGGCAGTCCACGTCTACTGCTCTCCAATGTTGGTTTAGTGGCTTGTTTGACCTTGAAGGCTTTTCCATCTGCGTACTTTCCATCCCTATCTCCGGCTGCACCTTTGGCATCTGCTGGGCTTTCAAAGGTGGCAAAAGCAAATCCTCTGATTTGTTTGTTTCTTGGTCTTTTCTCAGGAGTACTTCCACGATTTATCCGTATCTGCCAAATCCTTCTTTGAGGGCTTTCTCATCTGTTTCTGTACTGAGCCCAGGGTGCCGCCATTGTATGTCACTTGTTTTTGCCCCGTGGTGCCCTCCAGAAGGAATCATGTCCTCAATCCTGTTTGTTCCAGACACTGCTTTGGATACAGCAGAGAAGGTAGCAAGCCACGGTTCTACTCTCCGGAGCGTCCATTCGAGAAGAACGGGGCAGATCACACACATGCAAGCATCAGGGTGGTTTGTCATGCCACATGGATGGGCGAGGGGTGATTTGGGGATTGGATGGTTAGAAAAGGCTTGCTCAGGAGGTGGTTTTCCTCTGGCATGGATTCACTCTCATCATGCCTGCAGGCTGGCACTCAGGTGGCCAACCCTGCAGAAGTGAAGGAACAAGGCACAGTGACCAGGGCAGCTGCCTCTCGGGAGATAGGAGGCGATACCCATCCGGGGAGATCTCAGGAACCAAGGCACTCCCCCTTAGCCTCAGACAATGGAGGGGTCTTAAAGCTGTGGACAAGCGTCTCCCAGGGGTGTAAACGGTCCACACACTCAGCTGCTCATTGAAAAGCAGGAGGTTGGGGTCCTCCCTAGAGGCACCTCAAGAGAAATATTTTGTGATCTATGTCCAAAAAAAGCAGGCACTAAAAATCCTGTGGAAATTTCTACACACAGGATATGTTACTGAGGGAGCAGGAATCTACAGATCCCAGGTCCGCATGAGCGAGAACAGGCTCCAGGGCCGCTCTGTCACACGGGTTATGCTGCCAACGGAATTTCCACACTGGGAAGTCACTATTTCAGCCCCAACAGGAGTTCGGAAAGACATGGAGTATTTGAGAAAACATGTGCTGATTTCCACTGAGAATGGTACCCTCAATTGGCCAACAGGAACAAATTGCTTGCTTCCCGCCCAACGAGGGCAAGCGAAAGGAAGAGAAACAGCTGTCAACACCCTCTTCTCGTCATTTCTGGCCAAGAGGATCCAAAGAAAGCTACCGTGAAGGGAAATATGGACTGAAAGTTCAAGTCAAATCGACCCCACCCCCTCCCATTAGCTCCTCCTCCACGCCACATGGAGATACCTTGATTGGGAAAAGCATCTCATCTTCACAACAATCCCAACATAGCGAATGCTGCTGCTGCGATTGTTGGGGTCAAGTGCCCCTGGGTCAACTCCAATGCATAGCAAGGTCAAGGACGGTGGGACAAAACACGGCCATCCTCACAACGCAGATTTGTCCCCTGCAGTAGTACACCATTTGATTTCCTGACTGCCACTTCCATGATGGTTGGTTGTAGATGCAAGAAAACAAACCCCGTGACAACTTCCATCTTTTCTCCATGGATCATGATAACTGTCTGTTGGTCCAGTTGGAAGGTTTGGGTTTCTTTACAGAAAGGTATCATTCATACTGAAGGTTGTAGTACTTGATCATCATCAGTAAGTGTTTCAAGTCCTCTTCTCTTTCAGCAAGCAAAGCTGTGTCATCTGCATCTTGTAGGTCATTCAGGAGCCGATCCTGATGCCTTATTCTTTTTCATATGGTCCATCTTCTCAGATTATCAGCTCAGCATACAAATAAGAATAGTGAGAGAATACTGCCACAATGCACACACCTTTCCTGATTTTAAACGATTCCAGATGCCCTTGTGCTACCCACACAACTACCACTTGGTCTGCCTACACGTGCCAGATGAGCAAAATTACATATTGTGGCATTCCCATGCTTTGTAAGGTTATCCAGTTTGTTATGATCCACACCATCGAATGCCTTTGTATGGTTGATAACACACATCTGTCTGATATCCTCTGCTTTTAGTTCAAATTCATCTAACATCAACCATAATACCCCTTGAGGTAGTTAGTTTATTGTGCCAACCTGGCTGATAGACACTGAAGGGCGGGGGGGATGAATGGCTCCGTGAGCCTCGCCTTTCTAGTTCTCAGGTCTCTTGCTTTCTGACGGTCGGACCAGGGTGAAGCTGCCTTAGTCAGTTCCTTGCTTTAGCTGGCAAGGCTCACTTCCTGCAAGATATCCCTGAGGAGAAGCCACATGGACCTACCCCGATGCAGCCCTTGGTGCTGGAGAGCACCCATGTGGAGACCCCTGCCAGCACTGAGATGCTTACACGTTCACTGACTCAGCTGTCCTCCTGCAGTCGGCATCATTGCATCTGTTTTGTGAGATGGAGGACTTTGTGGAATGGTGTTGGGCGTTAATGGATTAATGTTGGACTTGTGGGCTTGGGCAGCACTGGGTTGGGATGTTTTCTTGATGTGATCTTACCCTTTATATAAAACTCTGTCATACATGAGTTTCTGTGGATTTGTTTCTCTGAAGGATCCAGACTAACACACCCCTCATTCCACATCCTCTTCAGAATCTGACTTGAATTTCTGGCAGCTCCCCATCAATGGACGCTGCGACTGTGTGTTTTTTTTTGTTTTCTTCTGCAACATTTTATTAGCACGTGGTATTAACTATCCTGGTGGATCATTTGTGCCTGCTGTTGCATCTCCTTCCTGTAGAAGAGGCACAAATACGGATCTCTTTCTGTCCAGTAACCAGGTAGCTGTCTTCCAAATTTATTGGCACAGGAGAATGAGTGTTTCCAGCACTGCGCTAGTCTATCCGCTTGTTGAAACATGTCCACAGGTATTGTGTCCACGCCTGGGGGCGTGTTCTTCGCCAATGCCATTGGTGCCACTTGAACTTCTTCCTTCCATATCACTGGTTCTTGATCGTATGCTACCTTTTGAAATGGTGGGTCATCGACCAGTTATTTCCGGTACAGTAATAATCTTCTATCTCCTTTTGATGCCGCCTGCATCATTCAGTACTTTGTCTTTCCACCCAAGGCTTACGTGTTTTCTTCCGTTCTTTCGGCTGGAGACAGGCTGAGCGTGTTCTTGCCTTTGGCTTTCTCCCTCCAGGTGTTTGCATAGCCCCTTGAAACGCTTCACTTTGTCTTCTTCAGCAGCCTGCTCTCTGTTCAGTTCTTTCATTTCCTTATTTCCGGTGAAAAGCCCGGAGATCACAACGGTACCCGTTGGCAAGTGTATCACTGGGCTGGCACAGGACCAGGCAGCAGGCTGTGCTGTCGGTCAGAGGGTCACCATGAATCAGGGGCCAATGCCACAGCATCTGACCACAGCAAAAGTCTGAGCAAAGATGGTCACCATGCTACACCTGACTTCAAGGAGCAGGAGAGGACTGAGATACCTGGGGGGTGGCACGCATGCCACCTTCTCCAGACCACCTCCACTTGGCACAGGGTCTGTGCACTGAATGCTTTTGTTCCCTCCCTCGATTGATCTTCTCTTTTGGTTGACCTGCTACTGAGCATGAAACATCAGAGAGCCCGGCTCTGCCTAACCAGACCCCTTCATTCTCTCCCCGTGACTTTGCAGGAGCAAGGGCTCGGGGCTTTGAAAATCTGTGGGAACCAGGGTGCCTTTTTAGCTCATTTAAGTCAGCATTAACAGCCCACTTCCATCTTCCCGCTTGAGCCTGCATATTTAAGATGTGGAAGGCTTGGCTGGATCCAGATTTAATTTTACATGGGGAAGGGGGGCTGCTTTTGAACTTTAAGCAGAAGGCTGGAGGCTCAGCAGGAGCTGCGTTAGCAAAGGGAGGAAGCGAAGAGCCCTGTGGTCTTGAAGGACATGCTCCTATGCAGAAAAGCTAAAGCTTCCAGTTGGTGAGCATTAAATCAGACTTCAAAAGCACCACTAGTTTAAGTATTATTTAGAGGACTGAGGTATGGCTCCTTCTCCCTCCGGATGAATTTTAAATATTCCCTAATTTGATTACTCGGGGGAGAGGCTGGCAGAGCCCACATTAAGTGAGCTTCACTGTTAATTATTCAGAGGGCTTTTCCCTGTGTACTCAAACATGGGATCCTATAGAAGGCTTGGTGTCACACCCTCAGCCTTGAGCTGGTAAAGTTCAGCAGGGCCCTACCGGAGAGGAAGCTGTACCTTCCCCACCCAGGCCTGCCTGTGCTGTTGCTAGCCGGGCTCCATCTTAAGAAGCCAGTCCTAGCTAAGGTGTGCCCTGATGACATTAGTCCTCCTAGATCCTGGCATCCTCCCCTGCTCTCTGTCCCCGTCCCCACCTTCAGAAGTGGCCTGTCCATCTTCCCATTCCTATCTAAGCTGACTAAGATCCAAATGGCTGAAAGGACCTCACTCATCTAAGATCACATCTACAGAGAAAATGGGGACAAAGACGGAGATGGATGGATGGACGGGTAGATGAACGAGGGGGTGAGTGAGTGGAATGACAGATAAATAAGATTTAAAGATCAATAGATTGCTACATTGATCAACAGAGAGATGAAAACACAAGATCACAAGATGAACAGATTGATGGGCTAATAAGTTTCTCAACAGAGATAAAAGTTATAAAGATAGAAAGACCCAGGAAATGATAGATGAAAGGCCAACAAATAAACAAATGGATGGATGTGGCTTGGACTCTACCTGCTTATTAATAGAGACCCAAAATCTAAAAGGCTCTGAAAACGCGTTTGTTTTATAACTTATTTGGCAACAACATCTGACGTGAACCAAACTAATTTGGTTGTAAAACCTGACCTGAAGCTATTTGTTATCATTTATCCCATTTACGTTCAACCCGGGCCCATTCCCTTGCAGAAATATCCATGTCTTTGATAACAGGAGGCTGCCCCAGATTCCAGGGCCCCCCTTCTTTTCCAAAATGCCCCCATTCATAACTGGGCAGCCCCTCCAGCCCCTGCATTTCTGACGGGATGGAGCCTGGCACCGGCAGAGATGCCAGGGATTCTGTGTCCTACCTATCAGTGGGGAGGGAGATTGTCTTGGTCTCGTGGTGCTAAAGCGGATCTCATTCAGGAGGGGTGCTCCAGGGAAAAAGAGAAATTGGAATTGGGAGGGGTTCTGGAGAGGCATCCTGTAGCTTCAACTCCATTCCTCCTGGCCAACCTGCATCCAGCCAAGTCACTGAGCCACTGGGTTTGTTTTTCCATCTGTAAACCTGGGCGGCAACGGCCCCAGCACGAGGTTCTGTTGCAGTTAAACGGTGAGAATGCACTGAAAGTCCTGCACTCGCTCACCAAACCCAAACCCCTGCTAGCTGCATTCTGAGTCCCACATCACCCCCCCACCCCCATCCCACCTCAACCCAGTAATGCCTCTTCTGTGTCACTCACAAGTGTCCCTGAGGGTGGGGCCAGGGCCGGCAGGGATTCAGACAAGCTTTTCAGTCAACCTGCAGAGTCATTGCAAACCTGCCCAGAATCTAGACGGGGACCTGTGTCCAAAATGCAAATACATCCGGGATACACTCATGTACCTACATGCATGTGCGCGCGCACACACACACCACTTCCCCCAGCCCTACCCAGCAGCAGTGACCACTCCTAACCTTGACTTTCACTCCTCAGACCATTCCCCCCTAAGCCCAGCCATGAGAACTATCCACCTCCCTCCTTCACAAGTGCTAAGGGAGACAGTGGGGGGGGGGGGGGCGGTGTGAGCAACAGTTTGTTGTAATAAACCAAGTGTTTTGGAAACAGAAAACGCTACTCAACTGTTTTTCCCTCAGGGACCCAGGTGGAAGCAAGAGCACAGTGAAAAAAATCCTTAAGGACAAGTCCATGGGACAGAAGTGGGAACACTTCGTCACGGCATCCAAGGTAGACCAGGGCACAGGACACAGCCCTCTAGCCGCCGGCCACCAACATCGTTGGGTGTGTTTTTGCCAGTCTTTTCTTTGATGGGATTTTTTTCTCTCTCCATAGTTGGTTCTCAATGTTAAGGAAAGTCAGAAGCACATGCTATTGGATGGGTTTTTGTAAATTTTAATTAAAATGGTTGTCTGAGGATCAGAGAAAAAATGACATTTGGCTGGACACCACTTGGCAGGGGACTGGGCAGGGGAGGGGCGGTGGGCACTGCTTAATAAGATGTCACCAAGAGGAAATGGGCTCACCTCAGCCTGTCTTTCGAATCAATAATAGTCATTTCTCTCTGCTTTTTTAATACTCAGTCTGAAAATAAAAAGTGAGGGATTTCACGAGACTTTCTGCAAACTAGAATGCATGCTTAGTGTTGTTATTAAGAGGACACGGAAATCTATTCTTGTCACTCAAAGCTATTCCTAAACCCAAACGTCCCCAATTCATCTGCTCCACAAACTAGAACCTGACTAATGATCATGGCAAGCGGTGATATTTAAAGAGCGTTTGTTACCTTGCTCTCTGACCCACAAAGTAGGCAGAGTACTCATCCCTGCCCACCTCACAATGTCCGTGAAGAACCCGGAACACAAAGGAAACTCAATCTGGAAACTTTAGAAATGCTGACTGTCACTATGGATACATCATTTTTAGGAGCCAAGGTATCTCACTTGGAGGGCTAAGGTGCCCCTGGTGTTCTGAATCACTTCCATATGCATGCCAAATCTGGACAATGAAAACAGAAGACCAAAGAGAGATTAATGTCTTTGAATTACGGTGTTGAGGGGAAAACAAAACAAAAACAAGAAACATGAATCTAGCATGGAATTCCAGAAGATGGGACAGCTCTGTCTGGGAAGAAGTATAGCCAGAATGCTCCTTCCGATCAACAGTGGCGAGACTTCTTCTCCCGTGTTTGGGCCATGTGATCAGAAGAGACCAGTCTCTGGAGAAGGCCGCCCTGGGTGGCAAAGCAGAGGGGGAGCAGAAAGGAGGAAGGCCTTCGGTGAGACACACAGACCCATCGGCTACAGCAATGAGCTCAAAAATAGCAACACGTGTGTGGGTGGCACGGGACTGGGCAGTGTTGTGTTGTGCACCGTGGGGCCACTGGGAGACAGAACCAAACAACACAGCAACAAGTTCTGTGCTCAGGAAGCTCTTCCGGTTCCTCATCCAGTTTCGGGCTCCTGATACTCCCACAGGGCATGCGTTTACCCCAGGTGGGCAAGGAGGAAGCTGGGATGCAGAGGGTAGGTTGTTGGCCTGAGGTACCCCAGCTGGGCCATGAGAGAGCCCCAAGTTAAAGCAGTGTCGGTTTATGAAACATGAATCCATGCTCTCCGTGATGCCATTATAATCGCCCCTCATAAAGATGTGATCACCAGTGTTTGCTCTTTCTTCAGGGGTGAGAGACCCCAGAGATAGGAGTCTTTGTTTTTATCACGGAAAGTTACTATGGAGACCACACGCATATCCGTCTCCAGAAATTCACAAAAAAAGCAGGTGCTACAAACCTTTTCCTTAAAAAGAAAATGTCCTTCAGGAATCGTCTTGACTACAATTGGAGTGGAGGAGGGTGGGGAATGGTGGAACTTGTTTTCTCACAAAAGTGAATTCTCTCGGAAAGCGTGTGGGTTCTGTCCTAGACACGTGGTGGTTGGCGCAGTACTAAGTTGTGAATCAGGACATGGCTCAGGCACTAACTCACCGTGTGAACCTGGTCAAGTCCTGTCTCTCTCCTGCCCCTGGCCTCCTTCGCCCCACACAACCGTGGTAAGAGACGCATCTGGCAGAGTCTGCAGCACCTGATAGGCTCTTCTGCCTGGCAGTGCCCAAGCTCACGAACTGTGGAGCCCCCAAGGGCCAGCCAAGCACTGTAAATGAGGAGGCGAGCTGGGGAGTCAAACAGTAGGGAGGGGTGAGGTCTGCAGAAAACTACCGGCAAGAGTCAGCTCGATTTCAGCTCATTCTGCCACATAAGGATTGGAGGAGGCCAGGGTTTAGCACTTACAAAGGGACCCAAGAAGCTAGGGTTTAAGCTCCCAATTGTGGAAATGCTAGAGGGTTAAGCACGACTTCATGAGGCCCACCCATTTGCAGGCTGTTTCTAAGAAAGTGCAGGGAGCCAGTGGGGGAAAATCTTCTTTTGTTGCCAAAAAACTGTCCCTACTGAGGTGGAACACAGGAGCCGGTTAATACCACTTTTGAGGAAAATCTAGAAAATAAAGAAGAGCCGTTTGGGGACTGAAGCCAAATCTGAGTGAGTCAGTTCAATAAAGGGCACGCAAGCTGCTGGAGCTGCCTGTCACATCGTCCCCCAACATTTTATTTCCCTGCCACTCTCAATTAATCAGAAGTGTCAGGCCTCCGCTTTGGATGTCCCAGCTGGGGTGGTTAATTGAATTTTAATTAATGGCGGCGTTCAGAGCATGGAATAAAATCCCAGCTCCAGGAAGATGTGCAGAGCTGTGGATGTGGAAAGCTCTTCTTAGATCTTCACCGTCGACTCTCTCCACTGGTGACAACTGAGGAAACTGAGGCAGGGAGCAGACCTCCTGGCTCATAGTCCAGTGCTCAGTGCAAAACTCCAGGCTGACTCTACAGCGGAATCCGTCCATAAGCTGTCAGACTGGCCCTGGTCTAACGAATCTGGTTCCCAGAGTCAGAGGCTCACATCAGGCCCGATGAGCCAGAAGTAAGGGACTTCTCTTACCCGTGTGGGACATCCTCCCTCCCTGCCATGGTGACAGGGCTCCTGCCAGACCAACAAGCTTGTCACCAGCAGCAGAGCCAGCAAACGGGAAACTATACCAAACTCCCCATCTCTGTGAGGACAGAGCCTGCCCACTTCGTCATTTGCTTTTCCTGGATCTAGTTGAACCCCGTTCCTCCAGTGCTTTATGTGCCCTCCAATCCCCACGTGTCTCCTATGCTCATGCATTCTGTCATTTGTGCTTTGAGGTTTTTACTTACAATTTGGAAGATGGGGTGTGCCATGTCTTAGACACCACAGCCTTCCCCATCTGGTTGGCTACACCCCCACCCCCACCTTCCCACCTCCCCCTTCCCTCACCCTCTCCTTCCTTTGTGCAACCCATGAAATCCCTCCCTCCTCCTAGTGCAGTGAATTTCCATACTCAATGGGAGGAAAACAATCACTTCTGATCACAGAGTGAGTTCCTGAAAGGCATCCTGCTTCATACAAGTGTCCCCACACGGTTAAGAATTTACTAAATGCTAGGTGGCCTTCGGTCTGGTCCCTTCCCCCTAGTGTCTTCCCTTAGAGCTCCAAGCACCACATTCATCCAAATAGCTGTCTGCTCTCCAAAGGCTTTCACCTTAACATCCCTAAAATAAATGAAGCTGTTTCTGTTGACTGCATGCACACGATAAACCCAGACCCTATGCTGAGCTCACCTGTCAGCAGCAGCGGAGGCCTACTCTTTCCCCATGGTAAACCCGGTCTTTTAAATACCAGACAAAATCACCAGCATGACTGGGGTCAAAGGCATGTTCAATGCCAGTGAGCAAGACAGAAAGCTTTGTGATTGGCTTGGTGTCAGCACGGACTAAGTTCAAGTGCAGCTCTGTGACCTGCTAGCTGTGGGTCCTTGGATAAGTAAGAAGGCCTCTGAGACTTGGATCATGACTAGCATGAGGGTATGACTAGGGTGAGGGTTCACACGTGTGCGCATGCACACACGCGCACACACACACACACACACACACACACACACAGCTGTAATGAGACCCTTCTAAAGTTCCACCTTCCGCTGCGGAACTTGCCCCTCAGAGTGGTGGTCACCCAGTCAGCCCTGACTCAAAGTCACCCATCATGCCAGAGTGGGACTGCTCACTGCAGACTCTCAATGGCTGGTTTTTCAGAAGTGGATCACGTTTGTTCTGGATAATACCAGGCCTTTCTTCCAAGGCACCTCTAGAAAGACTGGAATCTTGACTGTTTGCATTTCCCAGGGACTCCGCATGCTCCTTACATGATTCTTAATACTGCCAAGGACTTGCTGTCCAGTCCTGTCTGCCCACCATAACCCTGCCTTGTCCCCCAGCACACAAATCTACTTCCCTCAAACCTACCCCCCACGTTTCAAGGTTGGAATTTTCCCCTCCTGTGTTCTTTTGAGAACCCTGGGAAGAGAGCCCTTCATCCATTGAGGCCCAGGCATTACTTTGGTCATCAAGAAGTTGATAAATCCAGTTTAGGGTCCGAACCAAGATACAGCTAAATGAATTCAACTGATCCTCTCTACACAGTGTAATAATTAGCCCTGGGGTGATGATAAAGAGAAGTGAAAAACGGCCCTGGGCCATGGCGACATCTTTGGAACACAAATTCGGCTTCCACGGTCAGGACGCCCAGGCAGCCAAGACACTCGATGGATAGAACCAGCCCCAGCCCGTTGACTTCACACAGTGGAGTTTAGAGTGCCCTTCTAGAGATCCAGGCTATGTCTCATGGTGTTTGGAAAGAGCTAAAGGGAACTCACCCTCAGAGACGGGTTCTCCCTTATTTTCTTCCCTCCTCCTTTTCTTCTTCTGTGCTCCCCGCCTATGCCCCACCCCACCCCCACCTTCTTTCTTTCTGAAATCCCTCTTACTGCACTCTTTACAGCAAACCAAGAAACCCAAAGTCCCAGCGCTCCGCACCACCGTCCGAAAGTCAAGCCGGCGAGGCTCCACGCTCAGTCTGTCTCGGACCAGTGGGGGGTCATCCCCCCAGAGCAGCATGATCTCTGTGAACCCGGGCTCCGATGAGCCTCCAAGTGTGGTGACCCAGGGGACAGGCAGCAAGGACATCGAGGACAATGAGTCCTGCTCAACCAAGGCGGATGAGGAGCCTCTTCATCTCAGTAAGTCCTGCCTCAGATCTGACCACCTGCGCCGACCATTTGCCTATGCCTATGAGGCAGCCACCAAGGCCCCCTGTGCTCCACCTCTGTCTTCATCTAGGACTAGTTTCAGGAGGACACAGGGAGCTCAGAGCCCTGGTCAGTTTCGTTGGTCAGCCCTGCCTTCCCCCACTGGTGATCAGAAAAACACTGCTTAACCTGGATTCTACTGATCTATTTCTCCTAGGGAGGCCACCCAAGATTCCATGTAGACGGAGTGGTATCATTTTAACCTGCCATCAATATGAATGTCATAATGCAGAGACTTTCACACTGTTTCCACACCACGTCGTTAAAGGCTGGCGTCTCTCCCCTTTGCCAGCTTTACTTGGGTGTCATTTACATGCCACAGACCTCCCTCATGTCAAGCACACCATTTTAAGCGATCTTCCGATCATTTACAGAGCTGGGCGGCCATCTCCACAGCACAGGCTTTAGAGCTTCTGCACTGACCTGAGAAGAGGCCTGGCCTACTGCGGCAGCCAATCTGCTGGGTCTTCTCAGTGGGTCCTAACCGAGACAGGCATGCTCAGCCAGGGTCTCTTAGACTGTGAGGAATGCCTGAGGCAACTGAGACTCGGCGGGGCTGTGCTGTCAGGGATGTGAGGATGGCAGGGAGTTGGAGGTCAAGGTAGACTAGACTTCAGAGTCTGGGACCCAATGGCCAGCCCAGGGGGAGCCCTGATGGGCCAAGACTGGAGATGGTAGAAGGGTAACAATCTCATAGATGGACAGGATGGGCTGCCACTGAGAAAAATTCTCACCACCTCCCTTGTCAGCAAGAGGCTGGGAGGCCACGCCAAGTCCTGAAAAGCTGTTTGCTAAGTATTTGCTAGCATTAGCTCTGAGCAATGGTAGATGTGTGACTCTTAGAGATTTCCTTCAACCTGTTTTCATCCAACATGTTATTTACTGAGCACCTACTGTGTGCCTGCGGGTTCCTCCCTCCCCAAGTTTACATTTGAGAAGGAGACGGACAATAAACAAGAAAGTTGAAAGCTAGAAACCACAAGATAGCTGCAGACCACAGGTGCACAGGAGAAAGTCAAAGGGCTAGGGAGAGGCTGTAGGTGGGGATGGATCAGACCTAGCTCTGCAGGCAGCAAAGCCCCACACAGCTCTAGGGTTTAAATTGCAGCCCAGAGACAGAAGGTGGGGGCAGAGGCGGGGTCTGGGTCGCAGGGGGCCTTTGTGGAGCAAAGTGAGAATTTCGGAATCACTCAAAGTGCCACTGGAGGTCTGTGGGAGACACAGATCACAGGAGTGGCAGGAGATGGTTGACTTTTCCAGGGTCTCTCTGGGTGGTTACTAATCCCATGCCCATGGCTTTGCACGCTAAAGGCCTTGTTCTGAACGAAGAGGGGAGAAGTGGCTCCAGGACTGGCCTTTGGCTCTCCCCACAGAGGCCGGGGCTAACAGTAGCCAGGGCACTACTGAGGGCACTGGGGGCAGGGGAGATCAGCGCCCCCCTCTCCAGGTGTAGAGGACCCCACAGGACCTGCCTTGATGGCCATCCCCATCCCCCCTTTAACCAACTGTCTGCATCAAGCGTGCTGGTAAAACTTTGTTGGCCCCGACCTTCCTTCACCCCTTCTGCTTTTGCGTTGACTGAGAGACAGACACCTGGGTGTCCAAACCTGATCCTGTCAGTTGGGATTTTTTTCAAGACACACAAGTTTTGGACAACAAAAAAGCTTGGCCTTTTTCACATTAAGGTATTTTACTTGAAAATTCTGATTTGGGGAATGAGCCCACAAGCCTGTCTGTCTGAGAGCCATCAGCTGGTACTCTTCCCTGGGCCGAGGGCCTGTGCATGCTCGTTTGCCACAGGCCCCACTGCTCCCTGTTACCCCCAGCCACTGCTCCCAGTGGGCTGAGTATTGGTGATTTAACAACAGGTCGACCTTCCAGTCTTACTTAGAATCATGACAACAATAGTAGTTCATCGGCTGAAACTGAGGAGGACTTCCAGGTGTCAGACATCATTCCAGCTTCTTTTATCAGCGCGTTTTGCAGATGAGAAAAGTGAGGCAGAGAGAGCTGGCATTCACTGCCCAAGGACACCTAAGAAGGGCTGAAGCCAGAATTTGAACCTGGGCGATCTGGCTCTCAACTCACATATCATCTCTTACATTTGACCCAAGTTTCTATTAAAAAGGATGGGAAATAAGAAACAGACCAAAGGGGGAACTTGACTCTCCTTACACAAGTGGCCAATGTCACTCATTTTTGGTGCCTGGCCCTGTTGGTACCTGAGTTGGACCCCTGGTCTCCATTCTCACCACCTGTCAGATGACAACAGTGTCCTTAATTAGTCTCCTGCCCTCACCCATCCACTGAGCCAGAGGGGCCTTTCAAAACTCCAAATCTGATACAGAACTCTTCACGGGAACCAACAGCTGTCTATGCCTCCCTGGTGCCTTTGAGACAAAGTCCAGACAAGTATGTACACTGGCCAGAGGTTTAGCTTTTGCAACTTTTTATCTTAAACTTGGCCTTCCCTACTCCCAAACACTTTCTCCTTCTTAAGCAATCTACAGGTCCTCCTTTTTCTGCACCTTCAATCCATGGACTCCATTTCAAGTGTCAAAGCCCAGCTTCAAGGTCCCCTCTGTGAAGCCTTTTCTGACATCTTAGTCAGATGTCTCCCACGTCTTCGTCCTTTGCATTTGCTTTCACAGAGTATTTAATTTTTGTTTACAACTACACCTCACTGCATTGGGTCAGACCTGAAAGGCCATGGCTTAAAAAAAGCCAAGTTTCAATTTCTTAGCGACTACAGAAGACCATCCCAGGACTGGAGGGATAGCTCTAAAAGACTACCAGGGCTGCCACTTCCTTCTATGTCTCTTCTCCGTGGCGCTCTGCTCAATCACTTCGCAAACCCCCAGTCTTCACAGAAGGAAGCAGAAGGATGCTGGCAAAGGACCGAGGTACCCCTCCTGGCAGAGTCTAAGCAGCCTTTGCAGAGGCTCGATACCACTCTTCCGCTCAAGTCTCACTGTGCCCAAGAGGGCACACCTCGCTGCAAAGGAAGCTCAGAAACATGTCCCGGTGAAAGCCTCCCTCACAAGAAGGAATCCAAGTTCTATTCCACGGGAAGAAAAAGAGAGGCAACGTGAGTACCCAGCAGGTGGCGACCTGGAAAATCTCACTCACCTTCAGCCTGGCACACAGTAGGTACACAACCAATGGCTAGGTGGTGCATTTGCACCAGAGACCTATCCCCTGGGAAAGAAAGTCCTACTTCAGCCCCTCCAAACCTTTCCTCCATTTATAATTTAACCTTCATCCCATTTGTCACAGTCTTGACAAAAGTAGATTAATTCCCCAGCCTTTCATTGCCTTCTAAAACCTCCTCAAATTGATTGTGAATTCATGAAACCCATTCTGAGAGATGTGCCATTTGACCGAGGTCTAATTGTCAGGGCCGGCTGCGTAATGAAGTCTTTGTGGATGCAAATCACTGAAGACAGCAAGTTGGGGCTTCCCCTAGGACTGAGCTTATCCCGAAATCAACGGTGGGGGGATTCCCAAGAAACAAAAGCCCCATTCCTTTGGCAGCTCTTGAGGCTCCTCGTCCCAGACTACTACTAGAGGAACAACCTACTTAGCAACTTACATAGCAACTCAAAATGAAATCTGATGCAGACCGTGCCCCTACAACCAGTTCCTACCCAATAACCACCAAAGAAAACCCAAGCCAGTGATTGTCACCTAGGGAATGCCAACTCATAGTGACTCTATTCCATGGACTTTACAATGGCTGATTTTTTTTAAGGAGATGGGGGGTGGGGGTGGCATGTTAGATCACCAGAGGTCTCTCTTCAGAGGTGGGCTTGAACCCCCAACCTTTCAGCTGGTATTGCAACCATTGCATCTCCCAGGAACTCAAGAGATCCTTTACTACCCCTCCCCTGAGAGAAAAAGAAATGTGTACAGCCAAGGGAGACCTTCTTAGATGGGTAAGGGAAGGAAGAGAGATGGCTGGAATTTCTGTCTTTGGGGATACAGTTTGGCCATTGACAACATGCTGTGCCAGTGTCCCTGAGCCAGCCACAAACCTACAACCTGGGAATTACTGAACCAAGCTGGTTCCTCTGAGTGTGGGCATCCATCACGGGGCTTTCTGCCCCACCTGCATCCTCTCCAAACCAGCTTCCTCTCCCAAGTCGCTCTAGGGAGTAGATGCTGACCTCATAGTTCTGGCGCTTGTTCTATTTCACATATACACAGCTTCAGCAACAAGAGAGATGAAACTTCCGACTGGTAGGCCCCAGGCCGTCCAAAGGCCTTGCTGTCAAGCAGAAGGAAAGCCATCTGCAGTCCACTATGTGAGATGTGCATATTACACTTGTTTCTTCAGGAGGGCCTCCCAGTGTGGCAGGGCTTTAGAACCCCCTGCTGGCATCCACCCAAGGGTGGTCTGCACATGGATGGTGGTAGGAACACTCAAGCAATTCGATGTTCCTTCTTGGTACCCAGGAGAAGCAAAGAAAGTTGAGGAAATGGCCATCTCTTCTTCATTCAGAGGCTTCTTGAAACATCTTTCAAAATTCAAGATGTACGGGAGTGAGAGAAGAGGGCAAAAACAGGTCAACATGAAGGTTACATTCAGGTCAAATGGAATCATGCCCGGAAATGACTAGGCGGATAAACCACTTGAGATTTAGGGGTTGGATTAAAAATGCCTAAATGTTGCTAGTGAACATGGCCTACAGGATGCCCCAAAGCACTAAGGACTGACAACGTTTCCTGAGCATCCACCGACTGCATCCATAGACAAGACTGCACCTAAATGGCCTTCAAGTTGTCCTTGTAAACAGATCTTGACAACTGAGCCTGAGTCAGCCCCCAGGGAGAGATGTCATCCGTTAGGGACACCTTTCATCTAGTTCAGAGTCTCCCCGGCTCCCCCTTTTCCCTTCCTTGTGCATTCATTCATTCATGCAGCAAATGACGGCCGAGAGTCTTCTAGGTCAAGACAGGTACCCAGGCTAGCGAAAGAAAGGGGCAAATGAGACGTGGCCCCTGCCCTTATGAAACTCACCACCTACAAGAAAGGTCAGACAAGTGAGCAGTCCGTTGCCACGTCATGAGACCAGGGCAGGAATGCACAGAGAAGCACCTGAACTAGCTGGATAAGCAGCGGATTGCGAACCACAAAGTCGACAGTTCAAACCTACCAGCTGCTCCTCTGCAGGAGAAATGCAAGCCCTTCCGCTCCCATGAAGATTTGCACAGCTTCAGAAACCCTATAGAGTGGTGCTATGAATTGGAACTACTTCATGGCAGTGGAGCTATTGATGGATGCGCGAAAGAGTAAAGTTCTGAAATTCAGAGAAAGGGAGACGTGATAGGTAAGCACTACTATTTGCCATTCTGCTGAAGACTGTTCTGAAACAGTGCAAGCATCACCTATTCTTCACCAAAACCGAGCTTTTAAAAGTTGTTAGGTGCATTTATACTTTAGCTGATTATTCAGGGATGCCCGCCATAGACTGTTCATGATGAGACACGAGCAGCTTTGTACTGCTGAGAATGTATGTTGAAGACTCCCTATCGTGGTTCAGGTTCCAGGAATTATCAGGATTCTTGTAATTATTTGAAACTCATCTCAAAACAAGTCCCTCCACCCACACCCACCGCCCACTGGACTCCTTTGCATGTTGCTGATCTTAAAATGCCTGTCTGCCACGTCATTCCTCTTTCCACTTCGCCCCCCTCTTGTCTCTCGTGGCTCTCAATTCTGAGGGGGATTCTGGTGAAGCTCAGTCACCAAGGCGATCGAGCTCAGCCTGTGGGATTTCAGCACCGTGGACAGATACAAACAATGGGAAATGGGAAGTGTGAGTCCTAAGGCCTGTGGACTCTGTGTGAAGCAGGCACCTTGCTAGGGAAGAAGTGGAAGGTGAGTGCAGGGGGCAGGCAAATCCATCCCCTGATTCTGAGATCCATAGGGTGATTCTTCCCTTGCACTCTCCCAATTTTCTTGAAGCATGGCACTTACTCCATGGACACATCATATCCTAACTTTTGAGAGTGGTGGGTTCAGAGAAATCTTTCCATGGGAAATAAAACACATCATTATGAAGCATAATGATCAAAAGCAACCACAGCAAGGAAGCGTGTTGGGAACTTCAGGGATCAGTAAGTCTGCCTGTCTCAAGGTCGGATGCAGCAGGATACGGGCATGCGGAGCCAGCCTCACACAGATTTGGGTTTTCCCAGGGAAGCTAAAGGTCTGGTCTTCCATGTGAAACCTTCCAGTTTTCTAAAAGTTGGCATTCACATCAATTAAGACACCATTCAAAGTTCAGTTCCGTCCAGGGATGCCGAGCTTGGAACTTCGGGATGTGGATCAGAGGATGTTCTCTGGGCATGGCTGTCCCTTCTCAGGATTAGAGACAGTTCTCTCTGGTCACCGCTGTGTTGGAAGTGAAGGAGAGAAAACCTGATGAATCAGGAGAAAGGGGATAAAAAGACGCCAGATCCTGCAGAGCCCCATAGGTGAGAAGGGGGGATTTAGACTTTGCTCAAAGAGGATCAGAGAGTCGCTGCAGAGTTTTAAGCAGGGGAGTGGGGTGGCCAGATGACAGCCAGCCAATCACACCAAGCCTCCTCTCTAGGACCCTGATCAGTATTCCCTCTACCATTCCCTGACACGCAGCCCTGCACAGTCATGCCCCAAAGATACCCCCAAAAGGTGACCCTCCTGTTTCCATCAGATCTGCAGAAGCTCCTGGAGATGGTTCGGGAAGATGCCAGGAGGAGGATAAATGTGGTGGACGGGGCTCAAAAGAAAGTGCCCAGGTATGTGCCCTTGACTCTTGGGACCAAGAGAGAGTGTAAGAAAAGTAGTGGAGCATTAGCAGTTAGGCAACCTTCCCCAGGCCCAACCATGCCCGAGCTCGCTTCTTTGTTCATCTGTCTTGCCTCCCTGCACTTTGACAACAACCTCAACAGATGGGGGCTAAGCTCTTTATTTTATAGCTAGGCAGGGAAATAAGGCCCCCAGTGCTTATGTCACTATTCGAGGTCAGTGAATGGTAAACCCACCGTCCAAGCTCGGTCTTTCTAACCCCAACAGCCATTCCTGTCACCACTCTGCATAAGAGGTGGGGGTCAGAGAAATCTCTGCCAAGGAAGCAAACTTCAATCCGAGATTTTGGGATGATGCGAGAGAACGAGCTCACCAGCTCTTTCAGGTTGGGGGGTGGGGTGGAGAGGGTGCTAGAGACCTCGAGGCCCAGCTCAGGGATTCTAGTTTCCACCCTAAGCAATGGGGAGTCTCTGAAATGTCAAGCCTGTGACCAACATACTCGGCTCATAAAGAGATGTTATCAGACCTGAACCTCAGGTGTCCTCCTCCTGGTGGAAAGCCTTGTCCCCAAGATGTCTGATGTTGCAACACCTTGGAAAGCACGCAGGCGGGAGCTGGAGTTCCCTTCCCCAGGGCAGATTCCCTCTGAGTGGGGAAATGACTTCCTGAAAACAAATGAGGCACTAGAAGAGGTTCATCATCGCCGTCAGCCTACTGGGACGCCAGCTATGACTTATCGGTTATTGTTATTACCATAATTACAGTTCACAAAGCACTTGTGCATGCATCACACCCGCTTCTGCTTGCTAATGACAGATTTGTCTATGGCTGCCTCCACCAGCCTCAGGAAGATGGCACTGGGAGATGCTGGAGGCTGCTGCTGACCCACAAGCACCCCCACCATTGCTGTGCCTGATCTGTCAGCACCGGGGCCGGATAGTCCTGGTTTGGAGCATGCTCATCGAAGCACCTTCCTTTCTGAGAACGAACAGGCACCGGTGTTGAACTCAGACTGATGTGGGTCCAACCCTAGTGTCCTTGGACAAGTCACAAGACGTTTCCCAATTCTCAGTTCTCTCATCTAGAAAATGGAATTGGGCAGCAGTCAAATAATTGTCTCCATCATGTACTTGCAGTGTGACCCTGAGCGAGTTACTGCACCTCTCTGATTCTGCTTCTATAAAATGAGGCTTGTGTGCAACCTGCACTCAAAGGATTGGGGCGTGAATTTAAACTAAATAATCCTTGTGTTGAAGTTATGGAAATAATGCCTATGCAATGGTTCATTGTAAACATTTAGTAAAATATTTCATGCAATATACTTAGTATGGGCCAGACGCATAGCAAGCACTCAATAGATGGCAGTGACAGGTAGGGACAGTGATTGGTGGATTGACTTTTATTTCACACCTGGTGCCCCCTAGCATCTTCACAGCACCTTGCTGAGACTGGTATGCTCCCCCTCACTCCCACCCTAGCTCATGGATGAGAAGATCGGCTCTGAGTGACTAGCTGAAGATCTTTGAAGATAAAACCTCCCCAGAACCCAGTTTTTTCGAGACCTATCATGCAGCCGCTGCCTTCGTTTTAATGAGAAAATAACCATGGTTACAGAGCAAGAACCTGCTGGAATCTCTAAGCCTCAACAGCTCCCTGGGGGGTAGAAAAAAACTCCCCTGATCTCTCACTAAGGCAGCAGATTTGGAAGGCTTCAGTGTGGGCTGCTGAGAGGCAGTTTGGGAAGGCTGCCAATGCGGTCTTGGGCCTGTTTGGGCCTGCCCTACGGAATCTGGATCCTCTCTTGCTCCAGACACTGGATCTGCTCCCAGGAGGAAAGAGGTAGAATCCTGGGGTCTGGGGGAAAACCTCAGGAGCCAACGAAGTTGCTCTAGTTTCAAGGCGGGACCGCCCCTAGTTGTCTAGGCCTTTTCTTTTCCCCCAGCCTAACAGGGCTTCCCCAATGTCCCTGATGATATACGGCTCTGCTGAGGGCCCTTGTTAAAAGTCTGCAGACCTCCTCTCAGCTCCACTCATCTGAGCCTAGAGGAAGCTGCATTTGAAAAAACAAAAACACACATACTATTGTTGTTGTTGCTGCTGCTGTTATGATGTGCCATAGAGTCTGCTCTAATTCATCGTGACCACCTTCCCGGTGTCCAACAGGGCCTGGCCCTGTGCCGTCCTCACAACTGCCCCTAAGCTGGAGCCTATTGTTGTAGCCACCCCGACAATTCATCTTGTCAAGGACTTTCCTCTTTTTGGCTGCCCCGCTACTTTACCAAGCACCATAGTGTCTCCTGACAATATGTCCAAACTACGTGAGATGAAGTCTCACCACCCTTGCTTCTAAGGAGCATTCTGGCTGTACTTCTTCCAAGATAGGTTGGTTTGTCCTTTGGTGGCCCTTAGTACTTTCAATATTCTTTGCCAACACCACAATTCAAAAGTATCAATTCTCCTTGGATCCTCCTTATTCAACGTCCACCAAACACTCCTAGTGAGCCCTATTCTCGAAGAACACAGAGGAACTCTAAGGTTATTAAAGTTGGCTCCCAGACCATGTGTATGGGTGCCACATGACGTGCAGGCCCTGGAGCCCTGCCCCAGGCCTGATGAATACAAGTCTCTAGGATTAGGGTCCAGGAAGCTATTTAACCAGCAAACTCTCCATGCAGTTCTCTGCAGAGACCTGCTCTGGAAAGGGGACGCCCTCCCATGGCCATTCCCTGCACTCGATGCACTATGGGTTCAGTGCCAGCTTAAGACGCCCCTCTTGCTTTACAGCATCTTGTCCATGATGAAACAAAACAAGAGCGAATCTGCATGTAAGGACAAATCCAGGTAAGAAGGCCAGAGCCTGCAGGAGGTGGGGCAGGAGGCAGCCCACAGGTCGGAGTTCACCGTGAAAATCCCTCCCCGGGAAACTTCTCCTCCTTCTTTTGTGACTTCACTGGAAACAAACTTCCTACCTCCTGGAAGATAGGGGGTGGGGGTATCCATGGTCCCTCCCCAGCCATATTACAGAATACAATACTGCCAGCGGCATCGTTGGGGGGAGGGGGGGAAGGCCAGGGAAAGGAAAGTGTGGTTTGGGTGATTTGGGATGGGGGAGGGGGAGGTCTGCCCTAGTCCCTAATTTATTGAGAGAATGTTCGTCGGTTATCCCTACATCCCAGGAACTGCAGTGCCCTTATAGAACTCAGTCAAAGCAGGCCTCAAAACTTTTTTTTTAATGGACCACTTTGGCAGTCTCAGGAAACCTTTGAAAGATTCAGGCTTTAAATGCATAATACAAAATACAAGGCGTCCCTAGGGGTGTGTGAATCAATTAACAGGCTCAAATGGTCACCACAAGGTTGGCAGTTCAAGGTACCTGGAGGTACCTGGGAACCAACTCTGAAGAGGCTGGTGGAGCAGAGCTCTAGGCTGACACACAGAGGGTCGCCAGGGGTCCAAAATGAGTCAAGGGCAAGTGGTTTTCGTATAAAAGACAATGAAATCTACAGTAATACCAAGGACTAAAACCAACTTTATGATATAGTCATCTATAAGCATCTTTATTATTGACTTATAAGCTAAGGCTTAACGGTAGGTCTGTTAACTACCACAATTCTAGATTTGTGTTGAATATAAATGGATTTTTTTAAACTAACTCCCACAGTTGAAACGTGATTGCACATACTTGTGGTTTCCATCTTGGCTACAGGTTGGTCAAAAGCAAGGCTCAACGTTTTCCCAGTCTACCTTCTTGTCCCTGGACATTGGGCTGAGAATCGTTGGTCAGTTGGTTAGTCAACTGTCAATCATATGCGCCCATAGCTGGCCGCATAATCATGACCGTGGGCCATGTTCTCCAGCAGAGGCAGCACAGGGTGCACACAAGTGCTCACCAGGATGCTAACCAGGTAGAGTTTGACATGTAAGCGGAGGCCTGAAGAACCCAAAGGAGTCAGCTAACCCATGAGTTGGGAAGAGGACACAAAGCACGGGGAATAGCATGCGCCCCTGGCAGGAGGGAGCTTAGACGCAGTGAGGAGGAAAAAAGAAGAACAATGCAGCTGGAACTCAGAGCAGACCAAAATGAGAGGAGTGAGGCAGGCAAAGGTTTCCTGCTATTTGCTTGTTTATCACCACTGGGCAAACTGAGGCTTCACCAGTATCTATTTGAATAAGCCTGGTCTCCTTTATGAGTTTGAGTTTGTTCCACATCTCTCTCGCGCTCTGTCCAGGCCCTTCTAAAGGGATCCCTTTCAGGGCAGTTGGTAATGCTAGCCGGGCACCATCTACTTCGATTGGTCTCGGGGTTGTGGGGCTGCCGTTCATTCATGTGGTACATTAATCTGTTGGACTATATGTTTTCTTCATTCTTCTTTCCTGGGACAGGAAGAGACCGACAGATGCACCTTAGAGTGTGAAGAGCCCAGTCCCGAATCACCCGAGTAGGATGTAGAACATTATCTTTGTGGGCGATGTGATGCTAACTGACTTGCTGTGTCTCATTCCCTCCTGGTGCTTGGTTATGTCTCAGAAGTTTTCCAAACTTTCCCCCTGTATGCTCCACCACATTCATTGGCTGTATTTGTATCAAAAGTAAATACACATATACAAATACCCTTTGTCCAACCCATATCTATATTCATTAATATACTCCCACTCTCTCTCCCACACCCATTCAGCCAGAATGTTTATCCAAGTGCCCTTACCTCATGCACTCCTCCCAGGGTCCTCCCAGGGTCATCCATTTGCTGGCCTTCTTCGTGTATGTTGTCTTCTTCCTCTTCAGTCAGGTTCATATGTGCCTACCCTCTCGCTGGCAATTTACACTTCCACTCCTACCCATAGCAATCACCAAGAGTGTTTCCTTCAGAGTGAAAACCTTTCCCTGGCCTTTTACAACAAACCGCTGTGATGACTTCAGTTCACGCCACAGAAAGTCCTCAGGTACATTCACGTTCTGAGGGATCTCGCAGATTCGCCTTTATTCTTTAGTGTCACACAGTCTTCCATGGTGCGTGTGTGCCGAGGTTTGTTTATCCTTTTTCCCACTTGGATTCTTTCTTTGGGTGAATAGTGCTGCGGGGATCACAGATGGGCATGTGTCTATTCGTGCCACACCTCTTAATTCTCCAGGACATATCCCGAGTCGAGGGACTGCGAGATCACTATCTCTATTACCAATACCGTGCGACTTCCAGTCTCTCCACACCTGGACTGCACTTGTTGTTTTCAGTTTTGGTTTTAATGTTCCGTGATAGCTCGTTGCTGTTGTAATTCACATCCCTTAAAGGCCTCATGACTGCAAGCATCTATCTCTTCCCATGCTTGTTGGCCATGTTGGTAAACATTCCACCCTGTATGTGCAACACAAAAATCTAGAGTCCTGGAATGGCTGGTTCAACACATTTGCCCCCCGTGGGGGAAGAAAGAAAAGAGGAAGAAGGTTAATACTATTTCTGAGCCTCTGCTAGGTCCCAAGTACTTGTATCCGGGATTTTATTTGGTTAATCCATGTCCCATGGTGTAGATATTAGAATGCCAATTTCACAGCTACAGAAACTGAGAACCTAACGGGGGAGTGAGCTGCTTGCCCTTGGACTGAGACGCGGTAGTGGGAGGACTGGCCCTGAACCCAACTCTGCCTGCCACCAAACCAGGGCACAATTCCATACAATGGCTTAAGTGAGAAAAGAGGACCCTTGGACAATGAGAGAGTATGGGGTCAGGAACACCGAAGGAAGAATGACTGGGAGCCTCACTTATCTCTTCCTCAAACACGGGCCCCCTGTGATAGGCTGACTGGGGACTGAGAGCAGGACAGAATTCAAAAGGAACGCGCCCTCCTGACATAAAGACCAATTGGGTAAAAAAGTACAAGCAGATCCAGCCAATGTGTAACTGACAGGACGCAGAGCCCGACGGTCAAAGGTAGCTCACAAGCGTGTGCATGGGCATGCTAGGCACCGGGAAACCTGGGCAGGAGCTGAGCAGCCACAAAAGACACCAGGAAAAGGCTCCCAGCTGGGGCTGCAGAGAAAGCAAAGGCCCAGAGGTGGGGAAAAGCACCATCAGTTCTAAGACTGGGACCCCAATCAGTCAGAACCTCCTCCTTGACAGGAACCCTGATGGCTGGTCATGACATAGTGAGGATGGGCGGAAGGGGGCGGGAGGCACCCTTTAAAGGAGGGCATCCCTTTATGTTGCAGTGACAAAACCAGCAGCACAAGTGGAGAAAGCCACACCCAGCTCATCTCGAAGAAGTTTAAAAGGTCAGTCAGGTGGTGGTGGTGGGAGGGGAGGGGCAAGGAATGAGCCAATGGCAAGCTAGGCTAACTTTCAAGGCAGGGTACACCCAGACAAGATGCTGCCCAGCAATGCAAACAAGGGCACCCAAGCCCGCTGTGCCAGGCACTGCGGAAAGAGTCCGCCTGAATTCGCTGCCTTGCTCAATCCACACAGACAACCCTAAGAGGTGGGACCTTACCCCCACTGGACAGGGACGCAAACAGAAGCTCAGTACACTGGACCGTCTCCCTGAGGTCACACAGTAGTGACACTGAAATTTGAACCTGGGTCTCCCAGCTCCAAATTCCCTTTTCATCTCTCCATCTTTTGTCACTAAAGAGTCGTTTAAGAACGCCCGATGCTGCCTGGGAGCAGCTGACCTTCACGCACCCAGGCGGGTGCAGAGGGAGGCTCTAGAGGAGGGGAGAGAACCCTGGTGGGGATGGAGGATCCCCATGCAGACGACCTTGAGACCCAGGGGTTGCAATGGCCCGTGAGGGACGCCATCCTTCACGTCTTTCTTCTCTGTGCCTGCAGCCGCCAAGCTCAAGCCACGCCCCATTGCAAGACTAGCGTGTGCACCTCCATGAGGGCCAAGTTTTACAGCGTGGCCGAGGAGGCTGGCTTCTGTCTCCAGGACAAGATGGAAATCCTCATGAAGTAAGGACACGCCGGCCCACTCACCGGAACAAAGACACTGGCTAGGCATTTGCTGTGTGCCTTGATGCAACAGGTGCTGGGGCTTACATCAAGGGACACAGAAGACCTATTACATGTGCTCCTGGAACTTCGTCCACTAACCCACAGCCGACGAGTCTGACTCACAGAGATCCGACAGGGCACAGGAGCACTGCCTCACAGGGTTTCCAAGTGTGTACATCTGTGTGTGAGCAGACAGCCTCAGCCCTCCCCACCCCACAGCAGTTGGTGGGGTCAAAGCTGCTCACTTTGTGGTTAGCAGCCCAACACACAAACCACGGAGGGAGAATACAACCAGTTCCATTAGCTCTCAGCATCTCTGCAAGCATCTCTGCACAGCAAGGGAGCAGCAACGACTGAGATGCCTTGTATGAAGAGGACTTGGCTGTGTGTAGAGAAGGGAGCGGGCATTCCAGGCCCTTTCCATGGTAGAAATGGGGGGTTCAGGACCTCCGAGAGAGCTGAGAGCTGTGTTCTTTGGCCAGGTCCCTGGGGTGGGGAGGAAAAGGAAGTGAGGTCAGGGGCAGCAAGGGTCGGGTCGTTCAGAGAGGGGATCTGATCCCCACACCCCTTTCCCACACCACCTGCCTTTGTCAGCGTCCAAAGGAGAGGGGTCTCCATAAGTTCAATTCTTTCTTTTCCGTCTCAACATTTCCAAAGGCCATAGCGAAAATGAGGCGGCGGGTCTCCTTACTAAAAGGAGATGCAGAAAAGGTGCACACTGAGCTCCAGAAGGGAAGGAGCACGGGCAAGGTCGAGGGCAGGGGGAAGGGACCGGTGGGTGCTGCCTCGTGCACAGCCAGAAGCATACCTCGAGGATTTGAAGAGCACCCAGAGGCCGCTGCAAGCTGGGTGTTTCTATCCTGGAAACTCACTGACTACGCCCTGCCCCACCCCCAATGAGCTCATTCGTCCAAGAAAGGCTGCCAGTTGGCCCTCTGTCCTCACATTCTTTTAGTGTAATGGACCCCCTGCTCTGGGCCTGGGACTGAGATGACTGGTGCAGGCTCCTGCCCTCCAGGAGCTGCCAGTCTGGGAGGGTGAACACACAAGCACACCACAGGTACCACACAGAGTGGGGAGGGCTGCCAATGGAGTAAATAAACAGAGTGGGCTCAAGAGGTACAGAAAAGTGATGTCCACCTGGGCCCGGAGAGTAATCAGAAAGATCTAGGGGGTCTTTCTGGAGACAATGGCATTTGCAGCTGGATTAAAAATAGCTGCCATGTCTGGGGCAATCGCTATGTACGAGGAGCAGGCCCCAGGGCTTGGCATGCATTTACTGACTCATTGGGTCCTCACCACAATGCTATCGGGTAGGTGCTACTCTTATGCTCTTGTTCATGAGCACAGTGGGTCTGAGAGATGGGATAGGTGCTACTCTTATGCTCTCGTTCATGAGCACAGTGGGCCTGAGAGATGTCGCCTGTCAGATCTCACCCAGTAGCAAGGGTGGAATTCAAACCCAGAGTTGCACAGGGAAGGGAAAACCAGGGAAAATCAAGAGCCAAGTCCCAGGGCCCAGGGGGACACAGTGGGCTGGGCAACTGCCAAGAAAAACAAACAAGCAAAGTTGAGGCTTAGGGTGCCTGCAAGGTGGTGAGAGAAATGGAAAGGAGTCAGATCTTCAAAGCCAGGTGTGGAGAATGAACTTTATCTCAAAGACTGATCAAGAGTCTCGGCCCAAAATGCTCCCAGAAAGGAAAGTGGGATGGAGAGAGATAAAACTGGAGAACGTTGTAGGGGCCAATAGCGCAGGGCCTGGGAGGGCAAATTACACACATTTCTGAGACAAATGGGGAGTTGTCTTCAGGGGAGCGACTTGGTTATCTCTGTAAGAATAGGTCTCCATGGAAAGAAATGGCATTGCACAAAGTGCTAAGGGGAGCAGGGAGGAGAGGGAACACTCACAGTGTGTGTTGCTCTGTGCTCAGTATTTTACACACATGCCCTCGCTTTATCCTCCCCTTACGGATGTGGGAACCATTTATTCGGCCCCATTTTACAGATGAAGAACACAGTATGACTACAACCAGAAACAGGAGGTGAATGGGGAGTGAGTCAAAAAGTGACTGGGTATAACAGGGGTGACCGAGGGTGTTCAAAAGACTACGTGCTTAGTTCCTAACCAAGAGGTTAAGAGTTCAAACCTACTCAGATACCACTCAGAGGAAATGCTGGGTGGCCTGCTCCCAACAGGTCACAACCTTGAAAAACAGATGATGTGCAGTCCGAGCCTGCACCCATAGGGTCACCGTGAGTCAGACTCACATGGCCAGAGCGTGGTTTGATTGCGCTTAGCAGGAAACTGGTGGTTCGGGACCTTGGAGAGAGCTCTAGCCAGACTCCCAAGGTTGGGTGGAAATGGAGGTGAGGTCAGACCTCACAGGGCATCAAGGGTGGTGACCAGCAGAGAGAGAATCTGATTCCACTTCCTCTTTTTCACACCCCCTGCCACGTAGGCGCCAAGAGGAGCGCGGTCTCCAGAAGTTCAATTCTTTTTGTCTCGTCTCAACGTTTCAAAAGGACATAGCGAAAATGAGGCAGCAGGTCTCCTTAGTAAAAGGAGATGCGGACGAAATTGCGGACCACTGGTAAAGATCCCAAAAGCCACCCTGGACAGCGCTTGCCAAGGGTGGGCTGAGGAATGTTGCTGTGACAGGATTACAATGGACCCCATTATCCTTCAAGGCCGGGAGGTGCCCCACCTCCAAAACGGCCCAGGCCACCAACACAGTCCTCCAAAGAAGCAAAATCAAGAGCACGTTAGTGATTCTTGTCAGGTACCGTCAGTCAGTTCCCACTGACAGGGGTGCTGTGCACAGCAGAATGAAACACCGCCAGGGCCGGCACCCACCTCACCATTGTGCCTATGCCCACCTCCATTGCTGGAGCCACCCCACCATGTCAATCCATTTCCTTGAGGGTTGTCTTCTTTCTCTCTGAGCTTCCCCCCCCCACCCCCCACTACACACACACACACACACACTTTACCAAGCACAACCAGGGAAAAATCCCTCTATCCCTGAGCTGCAGACAATCCAGCTTTCCATAATCACCTTCTGTTGAACGTGGGCTTGCAATGGCAGACTAACTCCCAAGCACTCCTGGGGAAGGTGGGGAAGGCAAACCCACCACCCAAGTACCTAGACCTGGGGTCTAGATCACTCTAGTTCCCCAAGCATGTAGGCTCTCGAGACCGCAAAGCAGGCCAGCCGAGGGTGGTGCCCTGTGCCCCACCAAGGAGAGCCGGCAGCAACAACAAAAGGGCCAGGGATTGAGTGGTTACAGGAAGGCAGGCACCACCAGCAGCACTTTCATGTATTATTTCGTCCTCGCAAGAATCCTGAAGTGTCCGTATTCACCTTCCTTTTACAAACATGGAAACCAGGGCTCAGAGAGGTGGTGCCAGCCACTACGCTCTCCTACAGTAGAAATGCCATTCCACTAACTTGATCCTGATCAAGAGCTGAGCATGTCTACAAATGTACCCAGAATCCATTTCACACTTTTCCTAAGCTGTAGCTTACTAACACATTCTTGAGACCTTGGCAGAGTGGTGGGACCTTTCACACTGTCTCCACTCTTGGGCTGTGTCACTTCCTCTCCCAGCAATATCTGACCCAAAAGATACATAAGGCTCTCAAGAGAGGCTTCCAAGAGAGAGACCCTTCCCTCTCCTTGGAGCAGACTAGAAGAGGGAGATGAGGCTAGAAACGAATTCACATTAAGGTATTAACAGGGCAAATTAAGATTTGGCCAAAATCTCTAATGGTGGAATTTTTGCCGCCATTACAGAAAGGGCATTTATTGGCCTTGATTGTAACATTACAATCAAGCCACGCAGGCAGTTCCTCAAAGTTCACCATAGACTTATACAACTCAGAACCCATGGCCATCAAGTCAATTCCCACTCGTGGCAACCCTGTGAGGACCGCGTGGAACTGTCTCGTGAGCTTCTGAGGCTAAAAGCCCCTATAGAAGCAGCCTGCCACATCTTTCTCCAGTAGAGTGGTTGTGGGTTTGCATCACAGACCTTCCCCTTAGCACCACTGCACCACCAAGCCTCCTTAGAATCACCATAGGAACCAGGATTCCATTCCTGGTGTTTCACTCCAAAGAAGCGAAAGCAGGGACTCCCACAGATACTGCAATGCCTGAGCTCCTTGCAGCGTTATTCACAACAGCCCAAGGTCAGAAAGAAGCAATGTAAGTGTACAGCATCAGATGAATGGAAAAGCAAATACAGGGTGTGTGTGTGTGTGTGTGTGTGTGTGTGTGTGTGTGTGTGTTTTACGTACAAATATGTATTTTAGGTACTCATTTGTAGATGTACTTATATGTAAGTTAAATGGAATATTATTCCACCATAAGAAGGAATAAGGTTATAACATGTGCAACCACATATGCTGAGTGAAACAGGCCAAAGAAAGCCAAACCGTAGAAGATGCTATTTGTAAGAACTATCTAGACTAGATAAAGGCATAGAGACAGAAGGCACACTGGTGGTTATCAGGATCAGGCAGGGGGTTGGAGTGGGAGATGCTGTTTAATGAGCAGAGTTTCTCTTTGAGGCGAAGACACACTTTTAGACACACACAGTGGTGGTGGGTGCACCGTGTTGTACGATCCACACCATAGATGTAGCGCATGGTGAAAATGCAAAATGGGTGCTGTGTGTGCTTTGCCACAATTCATCATCACCGAGTCAGACAAACCACAGGCTTTTGGAAATGATGCTAGGTCAGAGCTATTCAAGCAGCCAGGTAGGCATCCCGCGGTCTTTCGCATCAGACTTCCTGAGCACCGCCAATGCGCTAGGCAGAGAACCTAGCACTCTGGATACTGAATGACTCGGGCAAGGTGCCCATTCTCACGGGGCTTTCCTTCTAAGCACAGAGATGTAAATATCAACAGGTGTCACCAGTAGATCACAATATAAGTAGCCTGAGGGAGCAGGGATCATAAAAGAGACACCATCCCTCTGCCTGAAATCCCAATCACGCTTGAACCACACACACACACACACACACACACACACTCAACCTGGTCCCACTATCCTACAGAGTACCATAACTGGAGACGTCCTCAGAGCCCACTGAAACGCAGCACCCTCCAAGGAGGGAGGTGGACTACACATCACATGCCCTATTGCTGTCAGCATCTCCTGAGAGACCCTCTTGCTAAGGCCTCCCGTGGATGTGCCCGTGTCCTCCCTTGGCCTAACTCTCAGAAGAGAAACTTCAGAACCACATGTCCCTTCCTATCTGCACACATTTCATGTTTCTAGCTGATAAAAAAATTATCAACGAATCTTTTTCAAGCAAGTCTTTCACTGGCAATTTTTAAAATAAGATGCAAGCCAGGCTCCAGCTTTGACTACCACTAAAAACAGGCCTTGTCTGATCTGTGGGGTCCTTTACAAGCCAGGAGGGAGGAGGTCACCCAGATAAGGACTCCTGGCTCCCCTTCAGACAACCCAGGAAAGAGAGTGGGGATGGCGGGTCTGAGGGGTCCCAAAGCCTCCCAACAACTTCCTAACTCACCCTCTCCTCTTGCAATTGAAGGTACTTTGATCTCTTGTCCAAGCTCCCTGAGGATCTGAAGAACTTCCGCCCCGCCAAAAAGATCCTGGCAAAACTACAGAAGTTTGGGGAGAACCTGGACCTGAGGATCCGACCCCACGTCCTCCTGAAGGTGCTGCAGGACCTGAGGACCTGGGAGCTGTGCTCCCCCGACATCGCTGTGGCCATCGAGGTAACCAAGTCCTGCCTCCTCGTGATGCCTTGGGTGCCCTCGGCTAAGTATCCTCTCAAACCAGGGACACTGTTTAAGCCCCGGGGACACGGTAGTGAGAAGACTTCAAGGTGCCACCCCCACAGACCACGTATTCCAAGAGGAGAGGGGGTTGTCCCATGGCCTTGATTTTCAACCGCTTGCCATTGGTCAACTCTAACTCATGGTTGACTTCTGATGTGTCAGAGAACTGGGTTCCACTGGGTTTTCTGTGGCTTGTTTTCATCAATCGATTGCCAGGTCTTTCTTCCAAGGGCCCTGTGAGAGGACTCGAACCTCCAACCTGTAGGGCAGCAGTCGGCACATCAACCATTTGAACACCCAGGAACCCCATTCAACTCCAAGGGACATTTGTTCTATATCAGTGGTGCCCCCTGGAGGCTCCATAGAGACAAGTGGGTGAGATGCCCATCTACCTTTTCAGGAACCCTGGTGGCATTGTGGCTAAGCCCTTGGCTGCTCACAGACAAGTCAGTAGTTCAAACCTACCAGCCAGTTCATGAGGAAAAGATGTGGCGGTCTACTTCTGTAAAAAACATACAGCCATTGAAACCCTATGGGGCAGTTCTACTCTGTCCTTTAGGGTTATTTAAAAAACAAACAAACAACAACTCCACTGCCATCAAGTCAATTCTGACTCACTGGTACCCAGTTTTGAACTGCTGACATTGCAGTTATCAGCCTAATACATGACCTACTATGCCACCACAGAGTCCTTGTGGGGTTATATGGGCTGGAATCCACTAACAGTACCATCCTTGGTTTGGTTTGGTTTTCCATGTAAATAAGGAGCACTCTCAACTCGACTACTGAAAGTGTGATCCATGGGCCAACAATGTGCTAGTCTGGGTTGACCAGAGAAACAAATCCATAGACACTCATATGTGTATAAAAGAGTTTTATCTAAAGGGTAACTTTACATTAAGAAAACATCCCACACAGTCCAGTCCAAGCCCATAAGTCTGAAATTAGCCCATATGTCGGATACCAATCTATAAGGTCCTCCAGACTCACAAAGCACAAGCAATGACATTGAATGCAGGACAATCACAGGCCAGTGGATAGAAAGTCTTTGAATCTAGTGGCATTGTAAGCCTCTCCGCGCTGGCAGGAGTCTCCATGTGGCTTCTCCAGCTTCCAGGGCTGCATCAGATTAGGTCCATATGGCTTCTCCTTAGGGATGTCGCGAAGGGAGTCAGCAGAGAGAGATAGTGTCTCCCGCCTCCAAAGAGGAACACCGGATTTCCCAGAATTCTCAGGAAAAGGCCATGCCCACACAGAGGCCTCACTGCCTCTGATCTGATTGACTGGCTAGACTCTACCCCTTCACTCTCAATCCTCAAATTGATGAACGATTCTATAACTACCACAAACAGCATGGCGCTCACCTGGGGGCTTTCATAGGTAGAAATGCAGACTCCCAGTCCCCAGACCCCACCTACCAACCCAGCATCTCCACCTCGAAGTGGCCAGGTGATCTATGGGCACAGCGAAGCTTGAGGAGCACTGGCTGACAGGGCCAACAGAGCGGAGGCCGCAAAGGCAATGGCCCAAGGAGTGGAACCCCTCTGGGGGGCTCAGTGGGTTGGGGAGGAAGAGAGCAAGGAGGTGTGAGTTCCCAAGAGCCCTGCAGAGGTGGCAAGGTCTCTCTGGCAACAGCGGAGCCCAGTTACCAGGCTCTCCCCATCGCCACCAACTCTAAGTGTGGGTGCTCTGTTGGCTGGTTGTGGTCCGCTCCACTGACTCAGCTCTGACTCTGACAACGGACAGCACAGCAGAAGGGAAACGCTGCCCCGCCCTGCACCGGCTTCAGGCTGTGTCCATCCATCTTCCTGTGCTTCTCCCTCATTTCCACTGGCCCTCTTCCTGAAGTCCTTCCCTGGCATCTTTTCTGATCAAGGGTCCAAAGCAAGCCTCAAGGGGAAAAGCACTCCACACTAAGGTGTTAGCAATTATGAAAGGAGTCATGTTGGCATTTCTCTCAGGTGACGTGAGCCTCGTAGGACTCTTTCAAAGTCTATTAGTCTCAGAGGGTGGAAGTCTCTCTCTTCCTGGGCTGTCCTATTAGGTTGGCCTTTCCAAGGGCTGACCTGGGGTGGTGGTGGTGGTGGTGGTGTGTGTTGAGTGCAAGATCAAGAATGATGGCAGTCGGGGGCTGTTTGACAGAATGACCCATGGACAAATGTAGACGTTCAGACTCCACTTCCCACACCATGTGAAGCTCTTTCAAGAAAGACTATCCCAAACTAGTAATAACAAGCACAGAGAAGGCCACCAGAGTGGGTAAGAGAAGGGGCTTTAGAGGCTCCCACCAGAAGTTAGCACACTCTCCTCCTCCCTAGTGAGAACCTCACAGAACTTCTGATAAGCGGGAGGGCGGGGCAGGGGGGAGGGGAGCAGGCTCCTTTGTTTAGACTGTGGGAAACACCCTCTAGTCCCCTTCTTACACAACACGTGTCTAGGAACAAGTCGTCACTGTTAGGCATTCTCAAAGAGCTCTCTGTAAGCCAAAAGGTTGTGGGAAATGCTGGCTGTTTACATAAAGGTACGAAGGATTGAGAAAGATGTACATTTCACATGGTTGGGTTTTTCCTGCCTCACCAAACGTCCCAGGGTCCACAGTAAGATGAAAAAGCATACAATGCTCTAGAATGGGGGATCCTTTGGGCACAGTGAGTTACAGGTGGCACTACTAACCCCAAGGTTAGTGGTTTGAAATCCCCAGCTGCTCTTAGGGAGAAAGGTGTGGCTCTCTACTCCTGTAAAGAGTCACCGTCTCAGAAACCCAAGGGGGCAGCTCTACCCTGTCCTTTAGGGATGACGTGACTCAGAACAAATGCAGTGACAGCGACTTTGGGTTTGGGGTATTTTGTTTTGTTTTGTTTTCATTTTTCTCAGTGAATGTTCCCAGCATGGTATGCCAGCCTGAGGACTGCTGGAGGGCAATTAGGATGTGTGTGTGTTCGGGGGCTGGGGGAGGGGGGGGATGACCAGTGTTACTCACCAAGCCTCTGTATCTGGGGGAGAGTCTTACCTTTCAGACCGGGGTCTGAGGGCAATGCCACTGTCTCTACCCTGCAGTTTGTCCGAGAGCACATCATTCATATGCCTCAACAGGACTATATCACCTGGCTGCAGACCCGCCTCAACATGCCCATCCGCTCCCACAGCGCCCCTGCATAACCGCCTCCCAGGCTCACCAGCTGTCCCCAGGAGGGGCACTCACCTACAATCCCTTCCACCTGGCTCCTTGGCTGCTGCTTATTGGTTACTCCCATGGGCCCTCCTGATCCATGAGGGTCATCAGACACCTGGCTTCTGGGTGTGGTTTTTCAGATCTTAATAATAAAGAGTTTCCATTTGGTGAGTTTCTGTAATGTTAGCGGCCCCAGGGCTGCGTGCTTTGCCTGCACAGCTACATTTAGATCTGATGGTAATTTGGTTAAGAGCATTGCATTACAGTGTGGTCCTGGGCAGGTGGACAGATGTTAAGTGTGTTAGTCCGGGTTGACTAGAGAAACAAATTCACTGCACTCATATGTGGATAAGAAAGAGCTTTATATACAAGTGCAATTGAATTGTGCTTATTATTGAGAAAAGTTCCCAGCCCAGTCCAGATCAAATCCATAAGTCCGATATTAGCCTGTATGTCCAATACCAATCTATAAATTTCTCTTCAGACTCACACAACACATGCAATGATGCCAAATGCAGGAAGATCCCAGGCCAGTGGGTGGAAAGTCTTGTGGATCCAGTGGCGGTGGAAACATCTCAGCACTAGCGTGGGTCTCCACGTGGCTCCTCCAGCTCCAGGCCTCTAGCATAGCTCCATGTGTCTTCTCATCGGGAATACCAAGCAGAGTGTGTGTGTGTCCCACCTCCAGCAAACTATTTATCTCCATAGTGCCTGTAAATGAGGTCATCAAGCAGCAACCTGATTGGCAGGTTAAACTCCACCCCTTCACTCTTTTTTTTTCTAATCATTTTATTGGGGGAACGTACTACTCTTATCACAATCCATGCATCCATCATGTCAAGCACATGTGTACATTTGTTGCCATCATCATTCTCAAAACATTTGCTTTCTGCTTGAGCCCTTGGTATCAGCTCCTCATTTTTCCCCTCCCTTCCCACTCTCCCCTCCCTCATGAACCCTTGATAATTTATAAATTATTATTTTGTCATATCTTACACTGTCGGACGTCTCCCTTCACCCAATTTTCTGTTGTCTATCCCCCATGGAGGAAGTCACATGTAGATCCTTGTAATCAGTTCCCCCTCTCTACCCCACCCTCCTTCCACCCTCCCGGTATTGCCACTCTCACCACTGATCCTGAAGGGAAACGTCCTGGATTCCTGTGTTTCTAGTTCCTATCTATCTGTACCAGTACATGCTCTGGTCCAGCCAGATTTGTAAGGTAGAATTGTACCCCTTCACTCTTAATAGTCTCAAGTTGGCACCAGATTGTGTAACTACCACCTTAGGTGAGGATGAGTGGGTGATACATGAGTGGACAGATGGGTAGATAGCCGGGCAGGTAAATGGATGGATGGGAACGTTCTCTAGAAAGTTCCAATGTTGTGCAAGAAAAAATCCAAACCTTATGAATCCTGCTGTGTGTTCAGGTGCTCTTGATTGCACAGAAAGCATATTTTCCCGACACTGCAAAGTGCGTGTGGACTTTTTAACCTCTGTGGTCACCTGGGTCTCGTGGCCACCTCTATGCTCACTCTAAGTTAGAGGAGCTGCAGACATTGCATCTCTAAGCAATAGCCACACAGAGCTAAGACCTGGACTTGAGTCTCTGCCAGGCTCAGGTTACAAAAGCACTCACAAGGGCTGGGCCTCGAACATTTCTCCAAGTCCACTGGGCAGGGGTATAGAATTATAATGATTATTCAGCCTAAGAGACATCTTACCCATCCTTTCACCTACCCATCCATTCATTCAGTGAGTATTTATTCAGAGCGCACTATGCACCAACCTAGTTTTAGCTGTGAGGTGTATGACACTGACCACAGTAGACAAGGTCCCTGCCCTCATACCGCTGACACGGAGGCAAGCAGGTCAGCAAAATACGATGGGGAGGGCGGGGCTGCATCGTCTCACACAGGACTCTGTGTTGGCTATGATACCTAACAAGCCATTTGGGGAGTAGGTGTGCGTCCACTCTCTCAGAGGACTGGGAATGCCAGAGAGCCTCAACGTCTCCATTTTAAACACGAATATGGACGAGAGGGAGCAGAGAAAAAGGGGAGCACAGAGGTGAGCTTGAGGACGGATGTGGGCCTCCCTCGAGACAAGGTACCGGCGACTGCCTGGCATGCATGTGGAAGTTTGGCCGCGAATGAGGAATGTCAAAGAAGAATGCGTACCTTTGAGTCACGGCAGTGACAAAGAATAGGGAATGGGCTGCCAGGAGAAGACACAAGTCTGTTTGGGAAGCATTACAGCCAGAATGTTCCTCATAAGGGTGGGACACTGTTGTCCTGTCCCATGTACTTTAGACATATCATCAGGAGAGACCAGTTCCTAGGACAGCCCACCATGCTTGGTAAAGTAGAGGTTCAGAAAAAAAGAGGAAGATCCTCCAGGAGATGGATTGACATCGTGGCTGCAACAATGGCCTGGAACATAGTAATGACTGAGGGTGGCCTAGGGCTGGGGAGTGCTTGGTTGCCCATGGGGTCGTGATGAGCGGGCAGTAGCTCAATGATACCCAGCAAGAGCTGCAGAGAATCGATGCCAGGGTGCCGGATTAAAAGTAGTCTAAGAAGCTGCCACCTGGGAAGAAAGTGAGGGAGAACAAACACGTTGAAGGTCAGGAAAGGCTTCCCAAAGGAAGTCCCTGCACAAGGAGGAGGCGCTGGCCAGGGAAAGAAGGGCCGGCAGGTAAAGGAGAGAGGGGAGCGCGTTCGGAGAAGAGGGAACACATGGTGCAGAGGCCTAGAGGCAAAAGGGAACGTGATGTCATTGGAGGAGCTAAAGTAATATGGATGTGGCTGTCCTATCAGATCTGATTGGCAGGAAGGAGGCCGGGGAGGGAGGTCGAGTCATGTTATCAGGTGCCTCACAGGCCATGCTATCAAGCTTGGAGTCTATGCCAATGGCAACGAGGAGCCATAGAAGGTTTTTGAGCAGGAGAAGATCGCAATTTGTGGATGGGTAAGGCGGGGAACAGAGAAAAGCTCCAAGATGGGGCTGTTGGAGGTACTTACAGGAGAATGGTGGTCACTGAGCGCTGGCCCCAAGGTCATTGGTCTGAGCCCACCCGTTGTCCTCTGCCCCACAGGGTCATGATGAGTCAGAATGGACTCGGTGCCAGTCGTGTGGTGTGGTTTGGTTTCTTGAGGGGACAGTCGACTGGAGAGAGGGCTGCCCGAGAGATCAACATCCTGTGGGTGCTGATGGGACGAGGAAAGTGGTCTAAAATGGGCATGGGAAGAGAGGCAGGAGTACCGAGGCCCCGGAAGCACCAAGGAGCCACCCAGAGTCCCCATGTAGGGCGGGCTGCCACTTCTTTCCAGACACTGCGCAAACTGCTGCGCGTGGATTATCTCGTCCGTCTTCTTGGTGGCTGTGCTGCAGGGCCAACCAGACCCACTGTCCCGAGTCAACTCCACCGCACAGCTACCTGATAGGTCAGGCCAGAACTGCCTGCCCCGTCCCCTTGCCTGAGATCACGATCTTTAAGAGAGCAGACAGCCTCCTCTTTCTCCCTCACAGTGGCTTTGAACCTCTGCCTGGTCGAATCCACTCTGTGACCCGGATAACTGCATTCTTCCTGTGTTACAGGTGATGAAGGGGAGGTGTCCAGAGTGCCCTCCCCCACCCCCAAGACTCCCAACATTGTAGGACGAGGCAAGGAGGTGACAAAAGCTATCACATTTCTCCCCAGAAGGTGCTCCAATGGTGGAGCTCCCCATCCTCGCGTTCAGAGGACCTCGCCCAGGGACAACTTCTGTAGTGCTCACAGCATCCTTCTGAGATGTGCCTTAGCATCCTTCCCACTGTGTGCATGCGGAGACCAAGATACAGAGCAGCTCTCAACCTGTGGGTCGCAACCCCTTTGGGTGTCGAACGACCCTGTCATAGGGGTCGCCCAATTCATAACAGTAGCAAAATGACAGGGATGAAGTAGCAACAAAAATCATTTTATGGTTGAGGGAGGTCACCACCACATGAGGAACTATCTTAAAGGGTCGCTGCATTAGGAAGGTTGAGAACCACTGACTTAGAGCCTTTTGCCCACAGAGAGTCACACAGCCGGTCACTGGGAGAGCTGAGCTTAGAACCACACCTGTCCCTTGTGGGAAGGAAGATGGTGAAATCTAGAGATTTACCCAGCCCTCCTGCTTGGGGCTTTCTGAGCTTCTTTCTCAGATCTGTGTTGCCATCTAGTAGCCAGTGTTAGTACTACATATCCACTCTGCTCTCCCAAATGCAACCTGCCCCAAAGGATGAAGACAAAGGATGAAAATTACAGCCAGAAGACCTACTGTGCTTCCCAGAAGACTCACTCACACACGGGAAATCTTTCACTAATGAGATGGGGGCGGGGGCATGGAAGACAGTACAGAGTACATCACTTCCAGCAAGCAGGCTCAAAGAACTGGGGGGAGAAATATCTTGGGTGTGAGCTTCGTAATCAGAATCATAATTGAGTGTCTGCTATATGACAGCTAAGGAGCCTGGTGCGGCACTGGACTGACAAGCACAAGGACAGTGGTTCGAGAGATAAAAGTGAAGCTGTTTTAGTTCAAGTAGGCCAAAGAAACAAATTCATATACACTCATATGTGGATAAGAGCTTTATGGGCAGTGGGGGCACAGGGCACTAACCCACCCAAGGGGAGGGTATTGTTTATATCTCCACAGGGA
>NW_022111312.1:9153826-9157886 GCF_000313985.2 Echinops telfairi
GGATGGACAACAGAAAAGTGGGTGAAGGAAGACGTCGGACAGTGCAAGATATGACAAAATAATAATTTGTAAATTATCAAGGGTTCATGATGTGGGAGGAGCAGGGGAGGGGAAAAATGAGGAGCTGATAATAAGGGCTCAAGTAGAAAGAAAATGTTTTGAGAATGATGAGGACAACAAATGTACAAATGCGCTTGACACAATGGATGGATGTATGGATTGTGATAAGAGTTGTATGAGCCCCCAATAAAATGACTTTTTTAAAAAAAAGAAAGAGCGTTATATAAAGAGTAATTGTATATTAAGAAAACATCCCAGGAAAGTCCAGATAAAGTCTGTAAGTCCGATATTAGCCCCTATGTCCAATACCAGTCCATCAATTCCTCTTCAGACTCACACAACACATGCAATGATGCCAAATGCAGAAAGATCACAGGCCAGTAGGTGGAAAGTCTTGTGGATCCGGTGGTGGTGGAAGCATCTTAGCACTGGCATGGGTCTCCATGTGGCTCTTCCAGCTCCAAGCCACTGGCTGCCTAGGCATAGTTCCATGTGTCTTATCAACAGGAATGTCTCGCAGGGAGAGTGTGTGTCCCACCTCCAGCGAGCTTTTTATCTCTGTAGTGCCTCCAAAGGAGGTCATCAAGCTGTGACTTGATTGACAGGCTAAACTCCACCTATTCACTCTTACTAGTCTCAAGTTGACACCAGATTATGTAACTACCACAGAAGCCATGCTCCTGCACAGAAACCCTTCGTTGGATCACAAGGAGTTGGAATCAACTCTCTGGCAGTGAGATTGGGTCCTTTGCTTTTGTTTTTTGATGACCATGTGTGCCGGGTGCCCAGGGCCCACTAGTCCACTGCTATGACAAAGCCATGTGCATTTTTGTAAGCAGAGTAGGGCTGGGCACACTCTTTCTGTGAAGGGTCAGATAGGAAACCTTTGCAGACCCCATCTGTTATCTGTCACCTATCTTATTTAAAGAGGGAGATAGCGCTTTAAAATTGTCAGACGAGGTGCAGGTGCTGCTTCCCCCACCCCACTTCGACCTCCCGTGTCAGCTGACACCTAGTTAGCTCTTGCTCCTGGCAGCCTGATGAGTAACAAAATCCAGCCCCGCCCGGCCCCGCACCATCTTCACGACTGTCCTCACCACTGCTAGAGGGGAACATGAAGATGGAGGGCAAAGTCCAGGTCTCTGCCACAAACAGACAGGAGAAGTGAAATAGCGCAATGAATAATGGAGGTAAAATGTGTCTGGTGTGTCTTTCACTCTTGGATTGATAATGGTTCGTCTTCTTGGGAAAAATGAATGGATGTATAGGGCCGACATACCAACCATGAAAAAATATATATGAAAGGGGCTTCTAAAGGTTTGTGAGGGGAAATTCCATGATTGCTTCATTCCATTTCCTTGTAAGCCTTGTGGAGTCCCCTCGTATACTGAATAGTTAGTATCCCCCTCCGACTGGGCCCCACTGCCCTCCAGGAAGGTGGCCACCGTGGGACCTATAAGTTGTGTATCTTTCCAGGGACAGTTGGTGTCCACATAGAGAATTCAAGGGAAGCATTAACTAAGTGCTGACTGTAGGGCAGGCCCCCGTTCCTCCCTCACCTTCCCCAATCAAAACAAACCTATAGTGATGGCAGCCAGGGGACTCCAGGAACACAGTCACACTCCCAGAACATCCAATAGAACTGCGGCTTTTTTCCTTCTGCAAGTGTTAGGTACAAGGATACAAGAGACTTAGAGCTTCTGGTGGACCACCACAGGGAGCCCCTGCCAAGAGTGAGAGAGAGCTGAGAGAGGCTGCAGGAGAGCAATCACGGGAATGCTGGTGCCAACCAGGTCTGTGGCTTGTTCACAAATCCCCTCCTGGCTACAGCCAGATTGTTTGGTTCCCTTCCTGTGCAGCAAAAGGATTCCCGGTTAACGTCACAGTGAGAGGAAAAGGGGTCTGCCTCCCAGCACTGCTAATTTCTGCACACCCCTTCGGAAGGGCCCTTTCTCTAGCGGGGCAGACAGCAGCCCTGGGACATCGTGCGGGAGAGGCTCAGAGAAAAAGCTAGGTCAGACCCCAAACATCCATTGAGGGAACACTGAAAGGAAGATACAGGACTTTGATCACCCAGCTTTGCAGCAGGTCTGAAAAGTGCTGATGTGGAATTCCAGAGCATGAAACAAATGTAAGGTGGGGATGATTCTCCAAGCCAGCACCTATGCGTCTACCCACTGTGCAAAAAGTCACCAGCTAAAGGGAGGCCCTAGCTCCAGGTCTCCAGGAGAGAACGTTAGAACTTAGCGAACGGACCGTTGATGTTTGACTCTTGTTAGTTGTCTCCGAGTCAGCTCCAGCTCCTGGCTGAGTCTGTGATCAACAGAATGAAACATTGCCTGGTTCTGTGCCATCAGCATCGCTCCATGGCAGCAGCCACTTTGCCTTTTGAGGGCCTGGCAAACTAAGGGCTTCCTCTTCTAGCACTATGCCAAACGATGTTGAGTTGCGCCTTCAAAAAGGAGGCGCTTCCCAGGGGAGAAATGGGAAGCTGGCAGCACAAAGAACCAGCAAGCAGTTGGCTGACATGGCCTGTAAACGGGACAGCGAACTGAGCCATGAAGTGGCTGGAGTTCACCTATGGGGAGACAATCTAGATGGCCGAGTTGGAGTAAACCACAAAGGGCCCTGTAGACTCAAACTTGAGAGTAATAGGGACACAGGGGCATGTTTTAAGCCACAGAAGAAACTGGTCACACAGGCATTTCAGAATGTTGACTCCCCCTACAGCGTGGAGAGCTGGTTAAAGCTTCACAGTCTGTTTTGGTAGCTACTGGCCACATTTGACTGCACACTTGAGACGTGGCTAGTCCAGCCCGAGATATACCCTACAGGTAAAATACACATCAGCACCTGCTGAGAGGCCGGACTATCTAAAGAACACAGTATCGGGGTCTTAGAAAAATTCCCTAACAACCTGCAACATCCAGATGACATATCCTTGCTTGCTGAAAGCCAAGACAACTTGAAGCACTTATCAATGAAGATCAAGTACTAAACCCTTCAAAATGGATTACAGCTCAACATAAAGAAAGCAAAAATGTTCACCGCTGGACCAATAAAGCAACATCACACACACAAACACACACACACAAAACAAAAAAACAGTTGAAAGATTGAAGTTATCAAGGATTTCATTTTACTTAGATCCACAATCAATGTTTATGTTAGCAACTGTCAAGGAATCAAACAATGTACTACATTGGGCAAATCTGATATCTAAGAACTTTTTAAAGTATTAAAAAGCAACAATGTTACTTTGAAGGCTAAGGTGCGCCTGAGCCAAGGCATGGTATCTTTAATCACTTTGTATGCACACAGAAAGCTAGACAAGGAATAAAGAAGACCAAAGGAAACTTGATGTCTTTGCATTGTGGAGCTAGCAAAGACTATCGAATACATTACGGATTTCCAGCAGAATGAACAAATCTACCTTAAAAGGAGTACAGCCAGAATGCTCCTTAGAAACAAAGATGATGAGATTTTGTCTCATATATTTTGGACATGTTATTCAGAGGAACCAGTGTGTGGAGAAAAATTGCATGCTTGGGAAAGTAGGCGGTCAGTGAAGAAGAGTAATACCGTCAATGACATGGCTGGATTGGCAACCAAAGGCTCAAATGAGACCAGACAGTGGTACATGTGGTTGTTCATGGAATGACTTTGGGTCGGAAGGAGTTAACTAAACCTAACAATATTAACAAGTGCCAGGCACCATCTAAGTACTTCTTATGCATTATGTTGGTAAAAACTTGGAAAATTTCCATGAAAAGAATGAAGACGAACAATCTGGAGGAAAAAACAATGGGACATGGGAGTGGGGGAGGTGGGGGTAAAGGAAGTGGTGTTAACAAACCCAGGGACAAGGGAACAACAAGTGATCCAAATTGGCAGTGAAGTGGGTGTGGGAGGCCTGGTAGGGCATGATCAAGGGTAATGTAACAAAGAGGAATTGCTGGAACTCTGGTGGGGACTGAGCATGATAGTGGGACAGGAGGAA
>NW_022111312.1:9159101-9178570 GCF_000313985.2 Echinops telfairi
GGGCTTAAGTGGAGAGGAAATGTTTTGAGAATGATGAGGGCAATGAACGTACAAATGTGCTTTACACAATTGATGTACATATGGATTGTGATAAGAGTTGTCTGAGCCCCTAATAAAATGATTAAAAATAAAAATTTAAAAAAGAATGAAGACGCTGAGGCTCAGAGCAGCGAACAGGTTGGTTGCAAATGACAGAAATCCAACTCACACTAGACTAGAGAGAATGATGCCACCTAAAGAGACTCAATGAAAGGTTGAAACTAAGCTTGAGATGGACAGAGATACTCTCAGCTTTGATGCAACTCACAGGAAGGGCTCTTTCTCCCTCCCTCCCACCTGCTTCTCTCTGCGTTCCAGCTGCTCCCACTGATGGTAATGTGTGCCAAGGCCCCTGAGGGGCTCCTCCTCTTCTGTTCTGGGTTTCAAAACACGGGGGGGAATAGTGCTGATTGGTCCAGCTTGGGTCAGGTGTCCACCATGGACCAAACAAAGCAATCTCATATAATAACAGGGAAGCTCATGCAAATTATGTGGGTTTGAGTGAGCAGGGAAAGGGAAACCCATTTCCTAAAATAAGAGGAACATAGGCTCCCAGAATGAACAAAAAACAAAGTTACCAGAGTCCACGACTTCCAAGAATGGGAGCCAACAAGTCTATTAAGTAAAGAGGACAATAACTCTCTAAATTTATGCTGCTCTGAAATTACTTTTGAAATTATTTGGAGTTCATATAACATACGACAATTCAATTTCACTTCACCTTCATTGAATTTTTACTGTGTACTGGCATTATGTTCCAGACTGACACATATTATGAGCTCCATAAATATTTGCTGAATGAATAATACAAAGAGGAATAAGGTGAAGTCTCTTTCCAAAGAACTTACAGCCTAATAGTGGATTTTGGCAAAGAAACAGCCCCAAAGGAGCATATGAAGCGCTTAGAGAATGCAAGTTCATGAAAAATGACCTCGGGTGAGAATCATTAGGGAAGTCATCAGTGAATGGGGCACTTGAAGGAAAAAAAAATTGGGGGGGGATTTCAACAGGTAACATGGAAGGAAGGTGCACCAACAGAAGGTATGGAGGCTGGATTGACATGTCATCTTGTTTTACTGATGGACAACCTAGTGACATAGGTGGTCTGATCTTATTATTTAAGCAACAGGGAGCCAGAAGGAACATCATGATACCCTTTTTAGAAAGCTATGTGATTAGATCAGAAGGGACAAGGATAAATATTGGGGGGAGGGGAAGCAAACTTGAACAACACACAAGAAAACATTAATGATGACCGCCTCTTGCTAAATGCTTGTTCTTCTCAATGCTTTCTTGTGTTCCCTCCACTGCCCCCCATCACCATAGCTAGCTGCTCATCTGCTCATATATCCCAGGAAGGCATGTGCTGTCTCTGCTCCCTCTTTTCCCAGAACCTGGGACCGGTTTCCAGCCACAAGAGAGGCTCCTGACATATTCTCTTCCTGAATCTCTCAGCAGTGAGATCTAAGAGTTTTGTTTTTTGGAATTTTTTAGACCTCTATTTAAATATACAATAGCAAAGAAAAGACACATAGGTTGGCATCATGTTCAATATGACCAGCAATGCTAATCTCCCTCTTCATCACCGCCAACACCAGTTTTCTGGTCATGCGGTGGCTCCAAGGGCTTCACTGCAAGAGGCTACCAGCCGACACCATGGCAACATCAGAGTGCTTGGTTCTAATCTGAACACACCCAATGTCTCTTGCCTTCTTCCAGATCCCTGGGTGCCTACTTTCTCCTGTGTGCCCACTCAACACAGGAAGATGCCATTAACACCATCACACCCCCATAGACTCCGGAGCCAGAATAACCTGACACCGGTAGGGCATGTTCTTGGAAGAGTGTACCCAGGAAGAAGACCAGTCAGTATCCATCTCTGCCCTACCCTTACCCTGGCCCCCAATCCCGGTGACTAAGGAGAGCATTTTTAAATGTCAGAGCTGACAAAAGTGGGAGGATGATTCCAGACTGTGGCATAGCAAAGTACAAGGGAAGCCAAGTAGCCCACTTAGAGATTCATCTTACAATTTGGGGGCATGAGCACATGATTCAACAGTTGTGAACCAGAAACTAACTGAACCAGAGCTGGATCTCAGTGAAGTGAGTCACAGGCTGACATACACATGAACAACTAACACTTCACCACCCATGCTTTTGAGTAATTTAATATTGATAATAATTTACAGTACAATTTACTCTGTTATATATATATGTTTAGACACGGTTTTATACTCTCTAGTCTATGTAAAACATGTGTATAAAGTTGTATCATATACTCATGTATGTCTATGTGTGCATATATACACCTACTGGCATCATGGCTGCAACAAAGCACTGGCACATGACAATGGTGAGGAGGGCACAGAAACAGGCAGGCTTTCATTCTGTTGCACACAGAGTCACTATGAGTTGAAATCAACTCAGTGGCATCTCACACAACCTACACTATATGTCTATGTGTATGGCTGTCATTTCACCTTTGTCTCCGTCGAAAGCACCATTATGAAGAAGGTTCTAGCAACCTGCTTGTGAACAATGAGCAAATAAACATGCTACACGTCATAACAGAATATTGCTCCGTATAGTGCTGGACGATGAGCCCTCTAGGTGGAAAGTCCTCAAAATTCACAGTAGGCGCAACAATGGAGTCAACATGGAGACAGCACCACTGCATTGTGTTACATGTGGCGTCTTCATGAACTGGAGACAGCTCGGCAGCAGCCGTCAATGACATCCTTTAGTCATTCATTCAGTGCATCAGTGAAACGGGAACCTGATATTTTATGGCACTCTTTAGGCTCAAAGTGGGGAACAAAGAACCTATGATGAAGCCGCCAGCACTGACGTCAACTTCGTCATAGAGGCTGGAAGAGCAGGGCAGGAAGGCATCTACTGGGGAGAATCACTATAGTGGCCTCTGGTTTTGGTTGGAGAAGATCTTCCTGAGCACAGCCATGTTTAGAGCCCTCTACAGAGTGCACTAGAGAAGGGGTCTCCTTTCCTCAGAACAATGTGGGAGTTGGGAGAGAGAGGGTCTATGGCACTACTGACCCCAGGAAGCAAGCTGACGCCACAATGTGATGGCAGAAGAGGAGGTGCTGACCACGAGCATACCCCTACAAGCTCTGTGATATTGGACTTCTAGGATTCGGAGTCCAGGTTTGCCTTTCTCAAATGCAGTGTTTCTCAACCTTCCTCATGCCACCACCCTTTAATAGTTCCTCATGTGGTGGGGACCCCGCAACTATAAAATTATTTTCACTGCTACTTCATCACTGTCATTTTGCTACTGTTATAAATCAGATGACCCCTGTGAAAGGGTCGTTGGACCCCCAAAGGGGTTGTGACCCACAGGTTAAGAACCGCTGCTCTAAAGCATTTTTCTGTTCATTGCTCCAGGCCTTTAGTAAAAGGTTGATGGTAAAGCAATGACAATCAGATGGCAATCAGAGTACTTGGAGCACGAATCCAGAGAAAGGCTCTCAGGGGAGGTATGGACAACAGGGAAGCTCTCTTTAGGAACCCCCAGAAATAACTAGGGAGACACCTGGTACATAGCTGCAGTTCCAGTGGCCCAAACAGGGAGAGACATCAAAGGATCATTACGCAATCACTGATGGAAGATTGCCCTTGAAAGCTGGAGAGTCCCAAGACACCGAGGGCACAATCAACTCAGAAGCAGGGAATGGGTATCAAGTCTGTATCCAGAACTTGGAGGACAACCTTGGACAAGAGAGACATGGTTTCAAACCTCACAGATACACCAAATATTGAAGTAGAGACTTATTGATTCCAATAGATATTATAGTCTAGTGTAAGCATGCAAACTTTCTCCATGAAGGGACCAGTAGTAAATATTTAAGCCATACAGGCTACGCAGTCTCTGTTACAATTCCTTCATTCTGCCCATGTAGCGTGAAGACAGGCACAGACAAGATACAGATAACTAGGCATTGCTGGGTTCCAATAAAACTTTGTGTATGAAAGAGGATTCCATACAATTTTCACATCCAGCCACTTTATCCACTATTTTCAATCACTGAAGAAAGTAAAATGTGTTCTTTGTTTCCAGGCCCAGATAAGTCTACAGTGTAAAAACTAACCTGTTTTAAAAACAATACGGTTCTGAGTACTTGGTGGGTTCTAGAGGCTAAGTGTACTTCAATCACAATAATATGATTCTTCCAAGTCCACCGGGAGGTGACTGATCAGAGAAGCCTGGCAAACCACTATAGAAACACCGGCCATTGATCACCCTAAGGAGTACAGTCCACTCACACGCACAGGCCATCGGGAGTCAGAACCAAGCCTTGGCAGCAACTGGACTCGTTGGGTCTGGACTCTGCCTTTCTGGAGCATGACCTCGAGTGGAGAGAAAAAGAACACTGCAGCTCACTTCCCAAGAACTGAGCAGAACTCCAGGTGGTTCACCCTCAGGAATATCGTCTATCACGTCTGTCTCTTTCCAAAGACAGGCCTGAGCACAGCCATCCGCATCACCACCTCTCAAATTCAAGAAATCAGAAGAGCTCCCCAAGTCTAGTCTTGCCACTTTGTGAAAGAGAAAACAGAGAGAGGCTCCAAGGGACTTACAGAATAGGCACCTTCAGACAGCACCCACACTGCCACCTCTCCGGGTCCACTGACCAGCATCCTCCTCCAGCCTTGGTGGCCTTCCAACTTCTGGTCCCAAGTGGTCAAAGGGGATCAAAGAATACCAGTGGCCTTGGGTAAGCAGATCCTGGTATCCAACGAGGGACACTGGCTAAGGGAGCCTCACTGTGTAGAGAAGCACATTTACCAAGCGGCTGGGCAGGCAGCAGGGCCCTGGTTATTGATGTAAAACCATTTGCCAGAATAAGAGCTCTTTGGGGACCTTTGAAGATGTTTGGCAAGGTCCAGCCCCAAAGGCTGCCGTGTACTGAACAGGACCCGTGGGCCTCTGAAAACTGAGCAGCCCAAAAGTTACCTCCCTCGGAGCTTGTTAAAAGTGCAGCATGAGCATTTCCCCATCCAAGGCGGGTGGATGAAAGTGGGCTGCCGAGTCTTTTTTAAGACATGCCCTTCCTCCAGGAATCCCTAGGGGTGGGGGGGCAAGGTCAAAGACTTGACTGCTAACCAAAAGGTTGGAGGGGAGCTTCTCCCCAGAAGAAAGGCCTGGTGATCTGCTTCCCAAAATATCAGCCATTGAGACCCTCAGGGGGGCCCCTCAGGGCAGAAGTTGTTCTTCGCTCCCACCAAGTCAGTCTCAACTCAAGATGACCTCAGGAATCTATAGTCCGGTCAGCTGTGGTGAGGATGAGGCAGGGCGGCCACTATAGATGCCAATCACCCACCCTTCCCCACAAAGTGTCTGTGTTACTTGAACCCCTGCGTATCTTCCACCAAATAGAATCGCCTACGTGTTGGGCTACGATCTGCGTAGGTGGCAGTTCAAAATCACCAACAGCTCCATGGGAGAAAGATGAGGCTTTGTACTCCTGGAAACAGTTGCAGTGTAGGAAGCCCACAGAGGGCTTGCTTGAGGGAGAACCACGAAATAGAAAAAGACAAGAAAACCCTGACACCACACCTTGACTCAGAGTCCACTCAACGGCCATTGAACAAGCGCGCCCCCACCCCCCACCCCCTCTGCCCCGCTCCAGTCATTTCTCCTTTGGAACAATTTCCACAGCTACAATTCATTGTTTGTGTTATTTTTTTTAATCCCTACAAGACTGACTGCTAAGTTTGTTCACCAGGTTGTCCCAGCACCTCGCCAAGCACAGGATACCATCTTCCTGAGTAAATGAAATAAAGAACAGCTGGGGAGAAGCTGCATTTTGAGATAGTCAACTCAAACCAAGCTCACATCAGCCAAAAACAAGGTTTAGTGGCTCCCATGACCCAAACTCCCCAAACAGATGTTTCTGACACTGACGGAGTCAAGTGTTTGTTCTAGTGATGGCCTCTTGGACCTGTCTCCATCTCTGAGTCCAGCTTCACCCAGGTTTGGGGGGAGATGGGCACCTGATGCTGAAAGATGGATTTGCTCCTGTCCATGTCAGTTTCCCCCTGGATTGGACACTTCAGGGACACGACTTTGAAACCTTCTCAGTCTCCCCTTACACTCTAATCACAGTTGGGATGAACGGGACTATGTAGGCTCTGACCAATCACAGACAGGTGCACCTGGGCAGTGCCTTACTTTAGCCACTCTGCATTCCCAGGGGTGCTGGCTCTGACATCATGAAGGAACAGACGTCAAGACAAGTATTTATGGGCAAATCATGAATATGGGTTAGAGCTAGGGCTGGGGCTAGGGCTAGTGTTAGGGCTAGGGTCAAGGCTAGGGCTAGGACTAGGGTTAGGGCTAGGGCTAGAGTTAGGGCTAGGGCTAGGGTTAGGGTTAGGGCTAGAGCTATGGCTAGGGTTAGGGCTAGGGCTAGGGTTAGGATTAGGATTAGGGACAGGGTTAGGGCTAGAACTAGGGCTAGGCTTAGGGCTCAGGCTCGGGTTAGGGTTAGGGTAGCAGCAGAAGTGACATAGAAAAAAAGCCCAGAGCAGGATAAAGTGTTAATAAGCAGAAGACATCTCAGGGTAGCTCAGGCTCAGTCTTAGTGGAAGCTGTGGAGACCACATAGAGTGAGCTTGTTCCTTTTCATGTAGTAGCCTAGGAACCTGAGGTCTGTATCTTCCCTTTTCTGTCCCGTGCTGGTTGAGGACTGCTTTCGGGGTACCAGCATACCTGCTTGCACGGCAGGCAGGCTAAGACTGCTGCTGGGGCCAGAGGCCAAGTGCTGGCCGGAAGAAGCCATTGGCACTGCAGGAGGTGCAGAGAGATGGGAAACTTAAGTGGGGTGAGTGGATGGAAAGATTGTGGACGCATACAGATAACACTAGGGAGTTTGGGGGTTAACAGACTGTGGTGTACCCTCATTGTGTGATGGCAATTACACAAATCTATAACTGGTGGCCCAGTGGTTAAAGTGCTAACCAAAAAGTTGACAGTTCAAACCCACCAGCTACTGCACCAGAGGAAGCTAATAGTGCCCTGCTTCCTTAGGAGGTGGTTCTACTGTCCTAGAGGGTTGCTACGCATCAGAATAAACTCAACGGGAATAAGTTATACAGATGCTAAAATGTGTACAATTACACATCTCTGAAAGTCCATTTTTCAATATGTTAATTGAGAGAAGTAAATATTCAAAATCACATCGCAAAATAAAAGGAAAGAAAAATCGAGCAAGAGACAAGTCTGCTTAAATTATCAAAAATATTTGAAAGTAGTAAAATGGAACTACTAGAAAATTTTAAATCTAGTCACTGAAAACATATTGAATAGGTTGTAGAGCTGTTTAGATCTAGCTAAAGAGAAAATCAGTGAACTGGGGTGGGGTGGGGATGGAATTGGTTTAAATTACTCAGATAACTACTATGGTGAGGTGAAGTTAATTACTCTCATCTATCCATTTCTCTATAACTCCCACCAAATGACTGGGTGTAAAAGACTCTGATCTGGGAATTAATCAGTTTGGCCATTCCTCTGAGTATGAGAGCCATCTCAGAAGCAGAAACAGATTCCTATTCTTGTCCAGAGAGAAGAGCCCCCAGCGGAGAATGAGAGATCCCTGTGTAAGTGGTGGAGGCAGAGGAGGCACTGCACTGCTGAGGCCATGGGCAGTGAGCCGAGTGGCGGGCAGGCTTCCGACCCACAGAAGCAGAGCCCAATAGACTGCGTGACCAGAGGACTAAAAAGAAATCTGGCTGCTGGCTAAGAAGAGCACTGCTATGAGCCAACAAGAGTATCCTTAATGTTTTCTGATCCTGGCTTGTGGGAACCGGTTAAGTACCCTAAGAAACTCCCGTAATCATGAGCACTATGAGTTCTGTGTGGCCATGACTCCTAGTGATCCACTTGCAGAATTTTTGCTTCCTATCCCAGCAACCCTACACTCTTCAGACCTGGAGGTCCTAGTTCCGAAGGAAGGAACACTCCCACCTGGAAACACAGCACTGATTTGACTGAACTGGCAGCTGAGAATGCCCCCTAGCTACCTGGGGGTCCATATGCCTTTGAATCAACAAATAAAGAAGGATTTCACACTGAGTGGTGTGACTGATCCCGATTACCAAGGGGAAATTGGACTAATGCTACATAAGGGAGGTAAAGAAGAAGGTGTCTAGAATCCAGGAGATTCCCTAAGCCATCTTTTAGTACTACCATGCCCTGTGATTAAAGTAAATGGTAAACTACAGCAACGCAATCCTGACAGGACTGCTAACAACCAGACCCCTTAGGAATAAAGGTCTGGGTCACCCCACCAGGCAAAGAACCATGGCCAGCTGAGGTGCAGGCCAAGGGCAAAGGAAATACAGAATGGGTAGTATTTGGTAGATCTACCTATCAGTTATGACCACATGAGCAATTGCAAAAGCAAGGTTTGTGATTGTCAGTATTTCTTCTTTATATGGGTTTATTGAATATCTTTACTTTGTTCATGTATAATATACCAACCACAAATAGATTCAGTGTCTTTTCATTTATATATATGATGTTAGGTATGTGATTTCATTAATGTCTGGAAATTATATATGGCTAAAAAATTGTGTACAAGTGCAGAGTTGGCAAGGGGTAGATTGTGATAGTTAGGTTTATTGTGCCAACTAGGCTTACATAGGAACATGTGGGTGGAGGTTAATCAGGTCATAACTTGCTTGGAGGACAAGATAAATGACTTTCCAAGGCCCGGGTTGACTAGAAAAACAAATTCATAGACACTCATGTGTTATGAGAGAACATTATATCAAAGAGTAATTGCATATTAAGAAAACCTCCCAGCCCAATCCAGATCAAGTCCATAAGTTTGATATTAGCCCATAAGTACAATACCAGTCTGTAAATTCCTCTTCAGACTCACACAATGCATGCAATGATGCCGAATGCAGGAAGATCACAGTCCAGTGGGTGGAAAGTCTTGTGGATCCAGTGGTGATGGAAGCATCTGCACTGGTGTGGGTCTCCACTTAGATCCTCCAGCTCCAGGGCTCTGGCTCCATCAGCATAGCTCCATGTGGCTTGTCACCATGAATGTGTAGCAAAGAGTGTGTGTGTGTCCTGTCTCCAGGGAAAAAGACAGGAGTTCCCAGAATCCTCAGGAGAAGGCCATACCCACACAGAGGCCTCATTGGCTGTGACCTGATTGACAGGCTAGACTCCACCCCTTCACAAGTTCACAGTTTATGTAACTGCCACACTAGCCCCCTTCTGTCGTTCTCCCTGGTGATCAGATAAGCATGCTGCTGCTTGAATTAGTTCTTTGCCTCAAAGCGTGTGCTGCATTACCTGCGGACCAAGCCAACCCGTGGATTGTATTGCTCCTTCGAGACCTGCTTTACCTCATTGCTGGTGGATCGTGTAGATGTGGTACATCCCTGGAGCTCAAGACCCCATGGGGCCTGCTTCACTATGGCCCTGTGCTACTGACTGTTGCTGCTCCACCCTGTTGTCTGCAGCCTGTGGCCAACTCTACCTGTCTTAGCTGAGGGAAGACTCCGCTGTCTGCTTCCTTGACCTTGGACTCAGTCAGCAAGAGTTGAAGGACCTTCAGTATATTAACTGTTCCATGAAAGTGAGTTAAACTGAACTCTCTATACTGCTGTGTGGACTAATTAGCCATTATATTCCTTCTCGCTATATAAAACTATCTCTCTCTCTCTCTCTCTCTCTCTCACACACACACACATTTTATCATAAGTGTCCTGGTTTTGTTTCTCTAGAGAACCCTTCCTAACACACTATGGAAGCAAATGGTCAAACCAAGCAGAGATGTAGAGTGGTGTTGGATAAGCTACTGGTGTCAGACCAGAGTAAAGAAGGGTGGAAGTCTGTCTGGACTCTGCTTGTGGCAACTGATCTTGAGTGATATGAAGTTGGATTCTCCTTCTCCTTTGTGTAGCCAGAGGAGGTCAGATGTGGCCCCTGTGCCATGTCCTCAACTACATACAGATATAGAGGTAAACTATCTGAAAGAAATATTACCTGACATGGAAGACACATAAAGAGAGCCTAATGTATGTGTCACCGTGAGTTGGAATTGATTCCACAGCATCAAAGAAGTATCCAACCAAAGTACTAGTTAGAGATTGAAGATTCACCTGCCCTATGACTCACTAATATAATCCATTGCGGTGAAAGGAATTCTAACTCTGACTCATAGCTACACTACAGGGCTAACTTAGGCTTGGTTCTCTAGAAAAGTAAAATTTATGTATGTGTATATACAGAAAGAAATTTATCCTAAGACAATGGCTCACAAGTTGTAAAAGCAGGTAAGTCCAAGCCAAGGCAGATTCCAAAACCATGGATCAGATGTTTGGCTAGAGCAGTGGTTCTCAACCTTCCTAAAGACACGACCCTTTAATACAGTTCCTCACGTTGTGGTGACCCCCCCAACCATAAAATGATTTTCATTGCTATTTCATCACTGTAATTTTGCTACTGTTATGAAACAAGCGACCCCTGTGAAATGGAAGTTCGACCCCCAAAGGGGTCACAACCCACAGGTTGAGAACCGCTGGGCTAGAGGCTTCTCCTGGCTCAAGTAATCATTGAGACTGATGAACCCAAGATCAGTGGGAAGGCAATAAGCTGGTAACTAAACAGATCAATGAATCCAAGGTTGGGAGATGGCTGCTGAAGGGTCCCGGGATTAGCAGGCAGTATGGCAAACCACTGGCTCAAGTCCAAAGAACTGGAAGTCAATGAGCCAGATGCAGGACCCACATCCAGCAAAAGTGCAAACTTTTTCACAGTATCTCCTTATACTGACGGCAGGTCACATGCCCAAGACAACCAATGACATCAGGGCTCTGACCTGAAAAAGGTGCTGCATTCCATTCTAATTTTATACCGTCCTGGAGGTTTATGAAGTAATCCTGGTAGCGCAGATTATATGTTGGACTGATAATAGCAAGGTCAGCAGTTTGAAACCACCAGCTGCTCCACAGAAGAAAGATGAGGCTTTCTACTTTACATGATTTTAAATCGTGTAAAGATGCACAGTCTTGGAAATCCACCAGGGTAGCTCTACTACGTCCCCGGGGTTGCTCTGTGTCAGAATCCACTCAATGGCAGTGAGTTTGGTTTCCGGTTCATGCAGGCTTAAACCTGACTGGCTCTAACTACATTGTGTTGAGTCAGGTCATGGAGGATTACTAGGTGTTAATTGCCAAGTTGACATAAAACCTTATCAAAAGGACAGAGAAGAGCTTCTCCATAGGTTTTGGAGACTGTTAATTTTCACAGGAGCAAACAATTGGTCTTTTTTTCTTCAGTGGGTTTGAACCACTGGCCTGGTAATTAGCAGTCTAACACTTAATTCACTGTGCCACTTAAAGCTAGTCATCCTAGAGAAACTTTCACACAGGAACACTAAGAGACAATCACAAGAACAGAATGTTTATAATCACATTGGTTGCAATAGGAAAAAAATAAGACTACAAATGTATAACAACAGAATTGGCATATTCACTTAATGGGACCCTGTGCATTAGTGAGAAAGAATTAACTACAATACATGTAGCAGTATAGATAATGCTCAGAAATAATGTAGAACAAAAAGAGAAGACCGCTGAAAAATGCACCCAGTCTATCATTTCAGTTCATTAACAGACTAAACATGCAGTTTAAGTTTTAAAGATATGTAACAAACTTGTTTATGAAATAATTTAAATATATATTTTAAACACATATGCAATAATATGCGTATGTGTATAAGGTTTGAGCCCACCGAAAAGTACCTCAAAAGACAGGTCTGCCTGTCTGGGTCTGAAAGTGTATAGCCTTGAAATACATCCACATGGAGCAGACTTCTACTGTGTGCACACAAGGTCACCATGAATTAGAGCTATCTGGACAGCAACAAACAACAAAAATGTATACATATAGTAAATATGCATACGCATATATACATATATGTAATGAAAGGAATTATAAGCAAAAAGTAATCTTAGTAGCCACAGGAGGAGATGCAAAGAGTATCAAATAAGGTGGGGTACACCAAAGGCTTTAAATATATCAGTAGCTGTATTGATAATATTCCACTCCTTAACTAGCATGGTTCTAGGCAGTTAATATTTCTAGGATGCCTTGCAAAAGGAAAAAGATAGTCTAATTGTGCTTGAAAAACAAGTCCTCAGTCCAAGCTACCAATGATCCTGCAAAGAAACCCTAATGAAACCCTAATCTAAAATTACAAAGCACGCACATACACAAAGCCCAATGTGTGAAAGGTCAGCAGATACATGAAACAATAGGATCATACACTCAAGACCTTCAGATAATAGGAAAATCAGAAACCATAAAATAAATATGTTTAAGATGTATCGAAGAAATTTTAAAAGCACAAAACCAAAATGCCTTTCTTAAAAGAACAAACCAATTTCAATAGCTGGAGGGAACTCGCTCATCAAATTGTATTTTGCCTTTGTTTATTTAACATCTATTTTTCAAGCATGAACTAAATGTAGGCACATCGTTATAACAGCATCCACTGGAGTGTGCTAGCCAATAAACCGACAGATGAGAATGGCAGCATGGCAAAGCCAATGCCCACAGTTCTCTTTTAAGTGGGTTTATAAAGGGGATTGCACTAAGGGGTTGGGTGAAGGTAATGAAGAAGGAAAAGCCAACACTAGTGACAAGTGGTGGGAGGGTCTACCGTGGTTTGGCCCCATCTACACCTCTAAGAGGAAAGGCAATCACTGAATGTGACTAGGAGTCTTGATTCACAAACAGGAAACAGAGTTCTCCTCCCCACTTCTTCACTGAGCAGAGAATACTAATGGAGACAAGCTAACTGGAGCATTTCAACTGTTAAGGGAACTAAGAACCCATACCTTTGGCATGGAAATCCATGTTTCAGAGTAGAAATCAGCAGCAGGGAGGCATCCTCCTGTGGCTCCACAGAAAGGCAGCAAAGCTAAAGAGTATAAACAAGAGGGAGGAAATTACACACACACACCCTGAACTACAGTATATATAGCATCAGATCTATCTGTACCAGGACCTACCACCCATGAAAGGAGGAGCCCTAGCACTCAGTTGAGGTTCTGGTGAGCAGATAAGAGCAAGTGACGAGGACTGCTATGGTTTATGTTTCCCCAAAAGAACTCACAAGTCTTATTTACCTCTTTTTCTTCAAAGTCTGGTACAGGATCGCCATTCTCTGCTGAGTTAGTAAATAAATGAGTGAGGGAATGGGTCACGCCTCCATTCTTTTAGTATCTTTTTAGTGGGGAAAGACTGCAATCCCAAATGCCTGAACCAAAGAGCTGCAGGCACTTAGGAGCATCCTGCATCCCGCTCCGCTTCAGCCACAGAGACAGCGTGGAGTGCAATCTTCCCCAGGGGGACACCAGGGAACACAGTTAAGTGCTAACACCATCCACTTTTTATGACCACTCTTTTGATACCTTCCATTTTCCAGTACAAAACAGTGATGCCAACTCTCTGATGCCAAGCTCAGTCACCTCTGGAATTAATCCTTATTGATGCCTACATGCTAAAGCGAGCATTTAAGCACACACAGCCTCACCCAGAGGAGGACTGTCATTGTTAAATTATTTGCTAAGGGGCCAAACTCCATAGAAATTTATTTTCAAATATCCAAGATAATATAACCATTACTGCTAACATCCTAATTTCAAATATTTAGTTCCCTTTACTTCCTAAGTATTCTTGAATTTATTGGAACATGTCCCCAAATTTGGTCTCTGAGGAAACCGTGGTAAAATCCTGGATCTAATCTTGAATAATATCATCGTCTGTAAAAAATGAATGTTCTCACATCATTCATTTCAATGGTACCTTCAAGTCCTAATGCTATTTGTCTCCAGACAACCTGGTTTCTTCTTAAGCAGCTATGGCTCTGACATCCATGCTGTAATTGTTCATTGGGTCCAACTCATAAACAGTGCGGTTGCTGAGGTTTTGCATCAACCTGGCTATGCCAGGATTCGCCGTGGTTTGGCAGTTGCTGCTATTGTCGTCAGGTGTCACAGAGTCAGTTCCCACCCACAGAGACTGCACAACAGAACAAATACTGCCCGGACTTGCGCCATCCTCACAACTCTTCCTGTGCTTGAGCCCATTGTTGCAGCCGCTGTGTCCATCCATCTCCTGAAGGACCTTCCTCTTTTTCACTGTTCCTCTACTTTCCCAAGCATGATGTCTCCTCCGTGGACTGGTCTCTCCAGACAACACGTCCAAAATCTCACCTATATTTTCCTCTAAGAAGCACTCTGGTTCCACTTCTTCCAAGACACATTTGTTTGTCCTTCTGACAGTCTATAGGACTTTCAACATTCGTCTCCAACACTGCAATTCAAACGTATGGATTCTTCCTTACTCTTCCTTATTCAAGGCCCACCTTTCGCAAGCATATGAGGCAATTGAATATGCTATGGCTTGGGTCAGGTACACCTTAGTCCTCAAAGGAACATTCTTGCTTTTCAATACGCTCAAGAGGTCTGGTGCAGAAGTTTTACCCAAGATAACGCATCTTTTGATCTCTTGAATGCTGCCTCCATGATCATTGACTGGATCCTTGACAACTTCAATCTTTTTTCCATTTATTGGTCCAGTAGTGAGAATTTGGGTCTTCTTGACATTGAGTTTTCATCCATCCTGAAGGCTACAATCCTTGATCTTCATCAACAAGTACTTCAAGTCCTCTTCACTTTCAGCAAGCAAAGTTGTGTCATCTGCATATTGCAGGTTGTTAATAGGCCTTCCTCCAATCCTGATGCCACATTCTTCTTCACATAAATAACCCAGCTTCTCTGATTATTTTTTCAGCATGTAGACTAAATAAGTATGGTGAAAATACAACCCTGGCACACACCTTTCCTGATTCTAAATCATGTATGCCCTTGTTCTTTTGCACAACTGCTTTTGATCCATGTACAAGTTCTGAATGAGCACAATGAAGTATTCTGGAATTCACATTCTTCTCAAGGCTATCCATAGTTGATTCTGATCCACACCGTTGAATGCCTCTGCATAGTCAATAAAACACAAGCAAAATTTTTTCTGGTATTCTCTGCTTTCATTCAAGCTCCATCAAACATCAGGAAAGATATCCCTTGTTCCTGACCTTCTTCTGAATCCAGCCTGAACCTCTGGCAGCACCCTGCCAATGTACTGCTACAACCATTGTTGGAATGGTCTTCAACAAAATTTTTCTTGCATGTGATATCAATGATATTGTTTTCTAATTTGAGCATTCTGTTGGATCACCTTTCTTCGGAAGTTAACACCTACTTTGGCAGGTAACACCTAGTAACCTCACATCCCACGATATAATCACAGCCAATCAGTTGTAAGCCTTTATATACTGGGATATGATTAAGGTGGAATGCAACACCTTTACTGAGGTCACAGATCTGATGCCATTAATTGTCTTCAGTTGTAGATCACTTCAAATATAAATGGACACTACAGCAAACTTATTTGCTTTTTCTGGGTCTAGATCCTGAATCTGCCTCATCTACCTCAAGTTCTCTGGACATGAGCCAATGACTTCCCATGTTGCCTGCTGACCCCAGGAGTCATTAATCCTACCAACCTTGAGTTCACTTGTCTCTGCAGCCACAAGCCTGACCTGCTGACCTTGGATGCAGCCAGGTCTCCAGCTACCAGCCAATCCTCAGACCCCAAAGCTGCACGAGACAAGAAAAGCCTCCAGCCTAAAATCTGGCTCATGGACTTGAAGCCTACCTAGACTTGGACTTGTCTGCTTCTACAATTGTGTGAGCCATTATCTTTATATAAATTTCTCTGTGTGTAAGCAATCACTGGTCTGCTTCACTCGAGAACCCAAACTAAGGCAAAGACCTTATTTATGTATAATAGAAGGAAACATTGCTTAGTCCTGTGCCATCCCCACAATAGCAGGTATATTTGAGCCCCCTGTTGAAACCCCTCTGTCAGTTCATCTCATGGAGGGTCTTTCACTGCTCTGATGACCAGGTGGTGCAGTGGTTATATGCTTGGCTGCTAACCCAAAGGTTGGTGGTTCAAATCCACCAGTTGCTCTGTAATAGAGAGAGGTGGTCATCTGTTTCTGTGACATTGGGCCCCTGTGGAGAAGTTCTACTCAGTCCTAAGGGCAGTATGAGTCACAACGGACTCCGTGACATGCATATACCACTGTATTCATTCATTTGACCAACATCTAGTGAGCACTTCGTAAAGGAAAGCATATGCAAAGGATTAAATTCCATGCAACTGATGTACTAGGGGAGATGACAAATGCTAAGTAATAAGAACTGAAGGATGACATCAAATACTGCTAAGAACAGTGGAAAATAAGATGACGTGATAGCGATCTGATGGCTGCATCCGCCTGTGTGCTACTGAGGCGGTTGAGTCAGCTGTGACTCATGACAACCTCACATCCTCCCCCTCTCCCCCTTTCCCCAGAGATAACAGGAAAAGATGCTGCTGGGTCCCACTCCAGCTTCCCCATCATTTGCTCACTCCACTTGCTTAGTCAGTGTGTGTTTGGAGTGCCTGCCAACCTAGCTAGCTGACCTTCCACCTCTATGGAACAATATTCTGTGTGGATCCACAGGGTTTTCAGTGGCTAATTTTCAGAACTAAGTCTCCAGGACTTTCTTCCTAGTCCACCTTAGTATGGAAGTTCCACTGAAGCCTGTCCACCACGGGCAGGTATATGAAATGCCAGTGTCATCACTTCCCACTTGATAGCCTCAGCTTTCGCCCTCAGAGTGACTACAGTTTGCGAAGCACAGACCTCCCGGTTAGCAGGCCAACTCTCAACCCACTGTGCCATCGGGGCTAGTATCTCTCCCACTGACTGAGCAGTATTCCTTTGTACGTATGAACCACACGTAGTAGTTTATCCATTCATCTGTGGTGGGCATTTTGTTCCCACCTTTGGGTTATTGTGACCCATGCCACAGTGAACATTGCTGTACTCGTCTGAATTTCCGATTCTCATTCTTGTGGGTATCTCGCTAGAAGTGGAATTTCTGGGGCATATGGTAATTCTATTTTTCATTTTTAGGATACTGCCTCACTGCTTTCCCACAACGACTTCATCATCTCACATTCCCAGCTGCCATGAGGAAGGGTCCCAGTTTCCCCTCTTCATTGCCAACTCTGTCTTTCTCTCAGCCATCCTCATGGGAGTGAGCTGGTACTCACCGGTGGTGGTTTTGATTTGCAAATTGCAGGCAGAGAGCATCTTTTCCTATAGGCAAAGCTTGCGAGCAGTCAGCCATGCACCACAATGGGTTTCTATTCACCTGGAGGGAGGGAGGAGAGTCTGGATAAGGAAACAATCTCACAGTGACTGGGAAGCACAGAGTAGAAGTGGCCACAGTCCCCAAGGCTGTCATCTTCACAGAAGAGATCACACATCTTTCTCCCATGAAGTGGCTGATGGGTTTAAAACTTATCAACTTTGCGGTTGATAAGGCAGCACTCGACCACTGTGCCGACAGCTCCCCCTTTGAGTCAGGGCAGGAGGAGGACCTGCTCTGTGTGGCTAGTTGTCTCCATGCACAACTGCTTCCTTTGCCATGAAACCAAAAAACCTGGATGGTGCCCAGTTACCATTGCTGAACATGTTAATCAAAGGTTTTATAGAAGAATCCTCATCAAAAGGGATAAAGTTCTGAACAGAATATCAAATTCTCATAGACTCAAGACTCCTGGAGCCATGGAGGCTGGATGAACCCCGAAACTATTGCCCTAAGATCTTCTTTAAATCTTAAACCAAAAATCTACCCCCCAAATCTTCCTAAGACCAAAACATAGTTGACCTTAACTACTAAGCATGTCTGCCCTATCACGGTGCTCTCTGAGAACTATAGATGGACTCAAAGGAGCCCGAGAGGTGTCGATGGTTACACGTTGGGCTGCTCATTGCAAGGTGAGCAGTTCTGACCCACCAGTGGGTCTCCAGGACAAAGGAGGGACCCACTGCTCTTGTAAAGATATACAGCCTTGGAAGCTCTAAGGAGCAGTTCTATTCAGTCCTATAGGGCCCTCCAGGGTCTCTGTGAGTCAGATCAAGCCGAGGACAGTAGGTAGATGAAATTAAAAAGAGAACAATAACTCTAAAGATTAGACAGTAACTGGGAGGAGGATGAGAACAGTTATACAACTATAAGAATGTAATCAACTCAATAAGAGTTCCTTATGCTATGTTCTGTCATTGGGCATAAACTGAATTCAATTAAGAATCAGGGCATCAATCTGAAAAAGACGCTCATTCTGACCAACAGAAATGTCTTCTCCCTTCTCCTTTCCAAGCATTTCCACTTGAATCACAACTAGGTCAAGCTTCCATGCTCTATGTTGAAGCATCTCAGTGGTGTTGGCTCATCTCATGACATCCCTAAGTTCTCTTTGTCCTTTGTGAGTGCCCAGTACCCAACACTTACTGACCCCTTGTCCTGGGCCTGGCATCCCACACATACAGACACGTGATGGGAATGATCTCATCATTCTCACAACCACCCCTCTCCTGGGTGGGCACTATTCCTGTTCTCATTTTAAGGTGGGAAAAGAGACTCAAGAGCCTCATTGAGTCGATTCCCAAAGTGATTTTCTGTGACAGACGGGCACTGTGCCAGGCAGTTTTCCTGGTAAAATCTTTATAGAAGCAGATGGTCAGGTTCTCCTCCCTAGAAGTCACTGGGCAGGTTGGAACCGCCGGCCTTTTGGTTAGCAGCCACATGCTTACCCAGGGCTCCTTCTCCTCCACTGCCCTGCTGACCTTTCATCTCCACAGGATAAGCTATTAAGGGTGCTTGTGACTCTTGGCCAAAATAAGGTCCTAAAATCACAGAGGGCCTCAGTAAGTGCCCAGGTCCTTCTAAGGGAGCTTAACAGTTACTCTCATTCCCGAGTTTCCAAATACCATCCTCCGTACCAGAGCCAGGCTGGCAGCATATCAGTCTCAAGGGAGGATTTTAAAAAATAAAGATGCTAGGATTCGAACCCAATGCTAAAAATACACCTGCCTTTTTGGAAACACGGAGGAGCCCTGCTCATCCAGCCAGCTCTAGTGCCCCAGACACAGTCTTTTCGGGAAACTCTATGAAGAGGCCCAAGATGGGGAGATCATCACATTCCAGATTGATCTGTTGTAATGGTTTGGGCCTTTTTTCCCCTCTCTCTCTCTCTCTTTCCACTGCCCAAACTTTCTGCTGCCTGGGACTCTGCCAGCCCTGCCACTGCCATGGGGTTGGAAGTGCTCAGATGCCCCACTTCGTACCCCACTCTCAAGACCAGTGCTCATTCTGTCCCCGTTTGTAAGGAAAACCAAACAAAAACACAGCACCCGGGAGGGTGAGTCACAGCCACAGCAGAAAACACGTGCCCCTCACTCTATCCACTAAGTAAAAAAAAA
>NW_022111312.1:9178691-9192157 GCF_000313985.2 Echinops telfairi
GTCCTACAGGGAGGCTGCAGACTGGCTGTGACTTTGAAAACCCCACTTGGAGTCTTACTGAAAAGAACCAGAGAGAGACTCTTCCCTTAGCAAATGTCTTCCCCGGCCAAAGCGTCCAGGAAAGTTTTAATCCTTTTAATGCACCAAAACCTCCCCGGGGCCCGAGAGCTTTCTGGCTGCATTGTGCTAGGAAGACCACTCCTTCGTGTATAATTGAAGGCATTTACGGTGGCATCACTGCCCTTCCTGCTGGCACTCGGAACTGCCTCTAAACCCTCTCTAATGTGCAGCCTCCCAGGAAGCTGCTCCAGCAATTAGCAATGGTTAATTCTGCTGCCCAGCAGGCAGTGAGCTCATCCCAGCTTCTGGGTGGGTTTCAACCACACGTGGAGGAGCGAGCCCTCGTGCTTCCAGCTTCCCCTCTCCAACTTGCTCGGCACTCAGGGGAGGCCCCACCGATGTATTCATAAAGCAGCGCCCACGGTGGTCACCTGGGTGTTACCTGTACTTCCCTTTCATTTCCCCACTTGCTTCCTCGTTTTCCATTTGGGGAAGTAAAGCTGTGTCACCCATGGGCCCTACCCCCATGATAACAGCCTGCTTCTGAGTCTGATGCTAGAATCCTGCCCTTTCACCCGTCACCCACTGCCATCGAGTCAATTCTGACTCATAGTCACCCTATAGGACAGAGTGGGACTGCTTCCCAGTTTCCGAGACTGTTAATTCCAGCACCTTTTGGACTCGGTGAGCATTATTTCTGGATTATATCAATATATATACACAGGCTCCTACAATGGGGAGATGGAGGAGGGGCAAAGGTGGCCTATTAAACCAGTAGCCTTCAAGTTGGTTGGGACTCGAGGTGACCCCATCATGTGCATCAGAGGTGAACTGTGCTGCATAGAGACTTCAAGAATCAGTTGGTCTAAAGTAGACTGCCAGGCCCCTGAGTGGACAGGAGCTGCCACCCTTAAAGGCCTTCACCATTTGTACCACTCAAGTGATCTTATCAGGTGGCGGGGTGGAAAGCTGTGTGAGCCACAAACCAGCAATGAACACAGCACCAGGGCCCTTGAGCAGTAATCTCCAAATGATGATGGAGATGTTGCCACCCTTCCTCCTCAGGGCAATGTCCCAACTGGTACGTGAGGGTGGGTGTTGCTACTGGCATTTAGTAGGATCTGTTATGCATCAGAGAGCTGTCCACAAACAAAGAACTATCCCACGGAAACTGTCAACAGAAAGGAGCCTTGGTGGTACGCTGGTTAAATGCTCAGCTGCCAACCACACATCAGCAGTTCCACACCACCCACAACTAGCTGCTCCGAGAGAGAGAAGGGCATGGCAATGTAGAGTCTGACCGCCGAGGAAACGATGCACTTGCTCATCCCACACGGCCCTACTGGGTCGCTATGTGTCGGAATTGACTCCACAACAGTGGGTTTGGGTTTTTTGTTGTGCTGGGTTTGAGGTTGTTTTTATTTATTTTTATGTTGGGGTAAGCCATTCACCATGCCGCTACTGAGAATTCTTGCTTTTGAGGAACTAGGGACAGGAAATGAGTCCCTGGGAGGTGCATAAGATGACACACTCAGCTACTACCCAAAAGAATGCACCCAGAGACACCTGGGGGCGGGGGAGGCCTAGTCCTGTCCCTCAGGAAAATGAGAGCCACTGAAACCCCTATGGAGCCAAGGTCGGCTCTGAGGTGCAGGCGTCTGCGGCAGTGAGGACTGACTTTTCGGCAGCTCCTTTGGCTTCTGTATTAGAAATCATGGAGTAGCTATAAGAAAAGTGAGAGGAAGTGGAAACCGATTACAAGGAAAATTACAAGAAAGGGGGAACTGATTACAAGGATCTACATATAACCCCCTCCCTGGGGAATGGTCAACAGAAAAGTGGGTGAGGGGAGACATCAGTCAGTGTAAGACATGGAAAAAATAATGATTGATAAATTATCAAGGGCTCATGAGGGAGGGGGGAGGAGGGAGGGAGGGGAAAAATGAGGACCTGATGCTGGGGGCTTAAGTGGAGAGCAAATGTTTTGAGAATGATGATGGCAACAAATGTACAAATGTGCTTGACACAATGGATGGATGGATAGATTGTGAAAGAGTTGTACGAGCCCCCAATAAAATGATTTAAAAGAAAATAAAAGAGCTGATACCAAGGGCTCAAGTAGAAAGAAAATGTTTTGAAAATGATGATGGCAACAAATATACAAATGGTCTTGACACAATGGATGGATGGATGGATGGATGGATGGATGGATGGATGGATGGATGGTGATAAGAGCTGTACAAGCCCCCAATAAAATGATTTTTAAGAAGAAAAAAGAAAGAAAAGTGAGAGGAAATCATTTCAAGCAGACAAATCATATAGGTACAAGAAGAAAGGAAAATGGCTTGAGAGTCATGAACGAGGGCTGTGCCCACAGGGGCTGTGGACCCTGGGGGACATCGCTTATCCTCTCTGACCTTCCTCTTACACAACTATCATATGAAGGAGACAACATAAAGTTCTCTTCAAGAGAGACCCATTATTCATCTAGCACAGATGCATCAAAGCCCACATGAAAGAAGCACACCAGCCTATGTGATCACGAGGTGTGGAAGGGATCAGGTATCAAGCATCAAGGAACAAAAATCACATCATTGTGAAAGGTGGGGAGTGCAGAGTGGGGAGCCAAAGGCCATTTGTGGGCACTGGACATCCCCTTACAGAAGGGTCACGGGGAGGAGACGAGCCAGTCGGGGCAGTGTAGCAACAATGAAACATACAACTTTCTTCTAGTTCTTAAATGCTTCCACCCCTCCACTATCATGCCCAATTCTGCCTTACAAATCCAGCTGGACCAGAGGATGTACACTGGTACAGATAGGAACTGGAAACACAGGAAGTACAGGACAAATGAGCCCTTCAGGACCAGTGTTGAGAGTGGTGATACTGAGAGGGTGGAGGAAGGTGGGGTACAAAGGGGGAACAGATTACAAGGATCTACATATAACCTCCTCTCTGGAGGTCAGTCAACAGAAAAGTGGGTGAAGGGAGACATTGGACAGTATAAGATATGACAAAATAATAATGACTTGTAAAGTATGAAGGGTTTATGAGGGAAGGGGGAATGGGGAGGGAAGGGGGAAAAATGAGGAGCTGATGCCAGGGGCTCACGTGGAAAGCAGATGTTTTGAGAATGATGATGGCAACAAATGTGCTTGACACAATGACTGGATGGATGGATTGTGATAAGTGTTGTACAAGTCTCCAATAAAATGATTTTTTTTAAAAGTTCTTGCCAGAGAAATTAGGCAAGAAAAACAAATCATAGGCATCAAAATTGGAGGGGGGGGAAAAAGACCCATTATTACTTAAGAAGCATTTTCCACACTTGGGACACTCCCTTTCACAGTATTTGCCAGATTGTAGCAAAAGTAAATCCTTGACGTCCTTTCTGCCTTGGACACGGTGGAGAAAGCATCATCAGGGTTTTTCCCCACCACCGGGCACACTGCCGTCAGGTCAAAGTCAGAGTCTCCTAAGGAGCCGGAAGAGCTGCAGAAACTCTTTGTCTGTGGGCAGAGCTTTGGAACAATGGATGAGAGTCTGTGGAGCCATTGTAAGCAGTGGGGGTCGCTCATGGCCTGTGTGGTCATGAGAGATCCAAACACCACACCGCCAGAGGCTTTGTTCCTAACTCTCCTGTGGAGGAGGTGGATTCGGCCATGAAGGCAAGGCCACACAAGGTAGGTGGAAGAGTGGTGGAACCAAGGAGGGCTGTCTCATGAGAAGACTCTCAAAGACCAACGTGCCCATGTAACAGTGAAAAAAGATCTTTTGTCGGTGGCATCCAAGAAGACACTGAAGAACACCACCTACGAGATTATTTTGAGCGGTATGGGAAAATGAAAGTCATTGCAATCATGATTGATCAAGGCAGTGACAAGAAGAGGGGTTCTGCTCTTGTGACTTTTGATGACCTTGACTCCATAGATAAGACTGTCATTCAGAAATACCATACTGTGAACGGTCACAGTGTGAAATAAGGAAAGCCCGTATGGCCAGTGCCTCTTCCAGCCAAAGAGATCGAAGCGGTTTTGGAAACTTCAGTAGTGGTCAAGGAGGTGGTTTTGGTGGGAATGCCACCTATGGTTGGGGCGGAAACTTCAGTGAACATGGTAGCTTTGGTGGTAGCCATGGTGGTGGATATGGAAGCAGAGGGGATGGTTATAATGGATTTGGTCATGATAGAAGCAATTTCTGAGGTGGTGAAAGCTACAATGATTTTGGCAATTACAACAATCAAGCTTCCATTTGGGGCCGACGTAGGGAGGAAACTGTGGAGGCAGAAGCTCTTGCCCTTACAGTGCTAGAGGGAAATACTTTGCCAAACAACAAAACCAAGGTGGCTATGGTGGTTCAAGCAGTAGCAAGAGTTATGGCAATAGCCGAAGATTTTTTTTTAATTTAATCGTTTTATTGGGGGCTCACACAACTCTTATCACAATCCATACGTACATTCATTGTGTCAAGCACATTGGTACATTTGTTGCCATCATCGTTCTCAAAATATTTGCTTTCTACTTGAGCCCTTGGTATCAGCTCATTTTTCCACTCCCTGCTCCCTCCTCCTCCCTCATGAACCCTTGAGAATTAATAAATTATTATTTTGTCATATCTTAACACTGTCCGACGTCTCCCTTCACCCACTTTTCTGTTGTTCATCCCCCAGGGAGGAAATTATATGTAGATCCTTTTAATCGATTCCCCCTTTCCACCTCACCCAACCTCCACCCTCCTGGTATCGCCACTCTCACCACTGGTCCTGAGGAATTCATCTGTCCTGGATTCCCTGTGTTTCCAGTTCCTATCTGTACCAGTGTACACCCTCTGGTCTAGTCAGATTTGTAAGGTAGAATTGGGATCATGATAGTGGGGGGGGAGGAGCATTAAAGAATTAGAGGAGGAAAAAAATAAAGAACTAGAGGAGAATTGTATGTTTCATCGATGCTACACTGCACCCTGACTGGCTCGTCTCCTCCCCGTGACCCTTCTGTAAGGGGGTGTCCAGTTGCCTGCAGATGGGTCTTTAATGACTACCAGGAAACAAAGCTTAGCAGGAGAGGTGAGCCAGACACGTGACGGGGAAGCTGCAGGTTACAACAGATTTGTGAACTCAACCAAGCAGAGTGGTGGTCGGATCTAGCTGCTACAAAGAAGGCATGTTGAGGCCATACTGGTGTGTGGGCAAGAGAACTTGAGGACTGTGTTTGTGTAAACTAACAGGTTATTTTCATTTCTGTTCTGTGGAAAGTGCAAAAGCATTTCAACAAAGGGTTTGAATGTAGTTTTGTGGCTTGGGTTTCTTTCACCCATGTTGTTGATTGCTAAGCGTTAATAGTCTAGTCATAACACCAAATAAATGTCTTTGTTTTTAAAAAAAGTATAACTTTTACTATTAACTTTCTACTTAAAAAAGTTTATATTTTAATCAAGATATTTGTTTTCTCTCTCTCTTTTTTTTTAATCTGTGTCACAACTACTTGTTTAAAGCCACTTTTACTTGCCACAACTGGAAGTAAATACCATTTAACGGAAAAGGTTAGAAAACTTGATACCAAATGCTGAGCCAGAGACCAGGTGCTCTCTCGTGGTTAAATGGGAGAAAGGTAAAAATCTGAGCCTTTCTCTTGCATCTGCAAGTCTGGAAGAGAATTGGGAGCAGGAGCTTTCTCCATACCAACTTCCATGACCAGTCACATCCTCTACACTTTGGAGTCAAGACTGAAAGTATGAGCCTTGGAAGCAGATTTACTTGGGTCCCAAATTCAACTTGACCCTTTACTGGTTGAGTGACTACACCTTGCTAGGGCCCAATTCCTCATTGCTGGCTTATGACTGGAAGTCTTCTCATGACCTCGCCATCACACTTTCATCCAAGCCTTTGTATAATCTCCTCTCCCGAGAGTGTGCTGGACCAAGGCTCTTGCTTGCTGACAATGCTGCTGTTGCTAGTTGGTGCTGAGTCGATGGTGACTCCTGAGGAGCCTGTGTGTGCACAACAGAACTATGCTGTGACCTTGCAGGCATGTCTTCTGAGGCATCCTTACTGGTTGGCAGATGCCACTGAGTCCCTTTTGACTCATAGCCACCCCTAGTGGCAGAGTAGTACATTACACGCAGGGCTTGCCTGGCAGTTATCACTATGAAAGCCCAGTGCCAGATCTTACTCTCCCATGGAGTCACTGGGTGGGTCCAAGTCAAACTGCCAGTCTTTGTACTATTAGTTGAGCACCACCCAAGTGCCCCCCCACCCACTAGCCACAACAGTATACAGCAATAAGGATGCGATGTCACTCCAAAGATTAAATAAGTCCCAGACAACATACAAATGAATGACTGTGTCGCCTGCATTCCAATACCTTACAAAGATGGGCACTGAACCTTTGTTTTCTGACTAGTGGTGTAAGAACATTCATGGGAGCTTGCCAGAGGAGAGGCCAGTAGAAACCAAAGAAACGGTTGTGTGAACAGAACAAGGGTATGCTACATGGTTTCAAATCAGGAGAAGTGTGTGACAGAGCTGTATCCTCTCGCTATACTATTCCATTTGCAGGCTGAGCAAATGACCAGAGAGACTGGCTTATAGGAAGGACGTGGCATCAAGTGATACACAGGTGGCATAACCTTCCTAGCGGAAAGCAAGGATGGCTTGAAGCACTTGCTGATGTAGATCAAGGATTGCAGCCTTCAGTGCGGATTACAACTCAATGTCAAGAAGATCAAAACCTCACAACTGGACCAATAGGTAACATCATGATAAATGGGGGCCGGGGGGAGGTTGAAGTTGTAGAATTTCATCTTGCTTGGATCCACAATCCATGCTCATGGAAGAAGCAGTCAAGAGATCAAAAAAAGAGTTGGCATTGGGTAAATTTGCTGCACAAGACTTCTTTAGAATGTTGAAAAGCAAGATGCCTGACCCAAGTCATGGCATTTTCAAATGCCTAATATGCATATGAACGTTGGACACTGAATAGAGAAGACAGAAGAATAACCAGTGCATCTGAATTGTGGCGCTAGAGGACCCTGGACTACTAAAAGGACAAAGTACCTTGGACTACTAAAAGGACAAAGTACCCTGGACTACTAAAAGGACAAAGTACCTTGGACTACTAAAAGGACAAAGCGATCTATACTGGAAGAAGTCTAGCCAGTGTGCTCTTTAGAGGCAAGGATCAGTGAGACTTTGTCTTACATGCTTTGGACATGTTTTCAGGAGAAACCAGACCCTGGAAAAAGACATCGTGTTTGGAAAAGCAGAGGGGCAACAGAAAGAGGAAGGCCGTCAAGGAGATTAACTGACCCAGCAATGGCAACAAACGGACTCAAGCACGAAGAACCGTGAGGAAGGTACAGGACCAGACAGCCTTCTGCTCTGCTTTGCATAAAGTCACCATGGGTTGGAACCAACTCAATGGTACCTAACACAACAACAACAACAGAAATCAAACAAAGACTTGCTGCTTTTAGCAAATTTACTGCACAAGATCTCTTGAAAGTATTGAAGGCCAAGGATGTCATTTTGAAGATTAAGGTGTGCCTGGCTAAACCATGATATTTTCATTCACCTCACATGCATGTGAGAGCTGGACTGTAGACAGGAAGTGCACAGAGGGGTTCATTGTCAGATATTTAAAGGGCTACAGGCTGCTAGAAGACCAAGCTGTCTCCGAGGAAGTACAACCAGAATGCTCCTTGACGGCAAGGATGGTGAGACTTTATCTCATACACGCTGGACGTGTTGTCAGGAGAGGGCAGTCCCTGGAAAAGAACAACAAACGGGGTAAAGCAAAGCATCACTGAAAAAGAGAAAGACCCTTCAGGAGATGGAGTGACACAGTGGCTGCAACACTGGGCTCAGACGCGACAACAAGGTGAGGATGGCAGCGCTTCATCCTGTTGTACCTAAGATCTCTCGCTATGAGACAAAACCAACCCAATGGCACTCAACATCAGAATATATCTAATATCCGTTCGTTGGCCGGCCGCCACATCTAAAGAACTCCTCGTCCTCACGTCACTATCATGTTTTCCTGTTTCATTTCTTTCATCACAAAGTATCTTACACATTTGCCCACAAGAACAGAAAGCAGTCTTGTTCGCCACTATGTCCTCACACCCTAGAATAAAGCCTGACACAGGCAACCCCTTAAATAAGCATTTGGTGAATTATTAAGACGTAACTACAGTAGATAGACGATCCAACTTTGCTTGCAGAATATGAAGGTGACTTAAAGCACTTACTGATGAAGGTCAAAGGACACAGCCTTCAGTGTGATTTACTTCTGAGCATGAAGAAAAGGAAAGGAAAAAAATACAGTGGTGGTGTCAACAATGTCATTCTGTTTGAATCAACAATCAATGTACATGAAAGCAAGAGTGATGTATTATTTCACTGGGAAAATCTGCTGCTAAAGATCGCTCAAGGTTTCAGAAAGCAAAGTTGCCACTTTGATAACTAAGGTATCCTCGATCGGTACCATAGTCTTTTCAATCCCTCTTGTGCCTGTTAAAGCTGACCAGTAAATAAGGCAGGCAAAAGAAGAATCAAATTCACACTGTAGTGTTGGCAAGGAGCATCAACCAGACCGACCAGACCGTGGGTTCCAAGAACAAACAAATCTTAGAGAAGAAATACAACCGAAATGTCCTTAGAAGCAAGGGTGGTGAGGCTTCCGTTCACTTACTTTGGACACAGCATGAGGAAAGACCAATCTTTAGAAAAATGCATCATGTTTCTTCATGTAGCCCACCAGGGAAAGGAAGGGGAGCCTTGCATGAAATGGACGACACCACAGCCACAATGAACTCAAACATGTCAGTGATCGTGAAGATGGGACAGGATTGAACAACGTCTCATGCTGTCACACATAAGGTCATCAATGGTGACTACCAACCAAGTCTGACACAGGTTAACAAAAATCTAGAATACCTAGTCTCCTTAACTTTGATGCAAAATGATATGCTTTGACCACAGAAGCCCCGCTCTCCCTCTGGCCACATTAAGTGCAATTCCATTTCCATCTTGCTAACACCCTCTCCAGACCAGACCTGCTCACCCATCACTCCAGGGCCTCCACCATCAATTACTCTGGGCTGCAATTTCACACATCAGTGTTCAGCCTCTAAGTGCTTTGGAACCCAGCTTCTTTAGAAATGTTTCCACCCGCTGGGACCTCGCCCCTACTTTCCGAGCACAGTCAGCTGAGGAAGGCATCCTTTCATTGAGGAGGCAGCACTTTCTTGGGCTAGGTATTGAGAAACCAAATAGAGGGAATAGGACTGAAAGGATCTCTACAATTCTGTGCCTCCTGATTTTTGAACATAAAAGATAATGTACCAAAAAAACAGGAACTTGTTGCAACCAACTCTATTTAACAGGGTATCCAAAACTATAAATCTTTACAGAAGCCAGCTGTCTTGTCTTTCTCTTATGAAGCAACTGGTGGGGTCCAATCATCAACCTTTAAGTTAGCAACCAAGCACTTTCATCAGCACAGCACCAGGGCTCCTTACAAAGATAGTACACTGTCATCAAACCAATTCCTTCTCATAGCAACCCTCTAGGACAGAGTAGAACTGCTTGGGTTTCCAAGGCTAGACGCCTTTACAAGTGCAGTCTGCCTCCTCTTTTACCCACAGAGTGGCTGGTGGATTTAAAGTGTTGACCCTTTTGTAAGAGCCCCCCCAACAAAATGATTAATAAAAATTAAAATAATAAAGTGTTGACTTTGTAGTTAGCAACCCAACACTTAAACAACTATGTTACAAAAGCCTCAAGAGCCTCAAGAATATTCCATGAAAGAAAAAGTTAAAGTATCATACAGTCATTAAAGCCATCAAAAATAATTCAACAGATAAGGGACATTGTATTCCTGTTAGCAATGTGTGGGAAAATTACACAAGGATATGCACACAGGACTAGAAGGGGACAAGACAGTCAGTAGCTAGGTATGTTAAGGATTTCGGCCATTGACAACTTTATGATTTACATGATCACTATTATTTGCATAATTACAGTGAAACCTGTGAGAGCTGGAACCCAGCGGAACTGCCTTTTTTATCAGGTGTCACAAGTTTTCTACCTTTGATAGATTGGCAGTCGTATCACTTTCCTGTTGCTAGTTTAAGTGGAAAATAGAATTTTCCTTCTCTGACAGGTTTCTGCCTTAAACAGATTCCATCTTTCAAAGGTTGTACTGTATTATCATGTGGTCCCTGCCCACCTCATCCATGAGCTTAACAGCCTGGTCCAGACACATGTGTGTTTTTGTTTGTTTGTTTGTTTTGTTTTTAAGTAGATAATAAATCATTAGATATTTATTTAACAGATCATTTTATTTGGGGCTCTTACATATAGCAATCCTTACATCTATAATATCAAGCAGACATGTACAATGATTGGAATCAACAATTTCTAAACATTATCTTTCTTCTTGAGCTCATTTATAGCAGTTCCTCTTTTGTTATTTTCCCTCCACCCACCCACCCCCAGCCCTGTGAACCCTTAATATATTGTTTTGTTATTATTATTTATACATATCTTACACTGCCCGACTATCCTGACATTCATCCCCTCTAGGGGGGTTATTCCACCATCACTGATACTCATTCCTCTCCTCCCCCTTCCTCTCAGTTCCCTTCCCATACCCTCCTGGAATCACTACTCCCATTACTGTTTCTGAGGGGGTTTGTCTATCCCAAGTTCCATATATTGGAAGCTGTTGCCTGTGCAGCTGTATGTGCACCAGACTAGTGGGATTTGTGAGGTAGGACTGAGGTAATAATAATACGGAGAAAAGACTAAAGAACTCGCGGCGTGTTGTGTATTTCCTCATTGTTAAACTGCCCCCTGGATGTATTTTTTCTTCTGCACAGCCCCTCTGTGAGGGAATGTCCACTTATCTACAGATGGGCTCAGGGTCTCTACTTTGACCCCTTCTCCATCACCTCTATGACACTGTTTATTCTGACACTTCTGATGCCTGTTCCCATCGACACCTCATGACACACAGGTTGGTGTGCTTCTTCCATGTGGGCTTAAAACTTTAAAAATTCAAGCTTTTAAGACCCCAGACACTATATCTTTTAATAGCCTGGCACCATCTACTTTATTCACTATATTTGCTTATGCACCCATTGTGCCTTCAGTGATCGCTGATGCATGATGTCACAGCATGCAGCCTGTAAGAAGAGTGCAGGCCAGGTTCTGTCCTTCCTCCCTGGTGCATCCGCAGAAGACTGGGGCAGAGACTGCATGTGAAGCCTGAGGGAGGCACTTTCCCTCTGTCCTGAATGGTTCCATTACAAGGCAGAGTTTCAGAAATTAGCAGGAAAGAGCCTGTTTATGCCCCTTCATATACTCCCTTGGCCCCTAATTTCAGCTGGTTTGTTTGTTTTGGGTTTTTCTTCCTTTGGGGAGGATCAAAGTTGTTGGAAACTGGAAAGGTAAATGGTTTCCTAATAATATTAGCCAAAAGATGCTGTTCTTTTGTAGCAAACCCCTGAGACCAGAGAAGTTGCTTTATGACTACTGAAGCCTGGTACTTCAGACTAATGGGAAACTTGGCAGCAAATGCATTCGACCTCCTACCATTTCCTAAAGATCTGGAATCTTTCTCTGGCATTTTCACAGATCAGCAGAATCTCAGCATCTCGTTTTCTCTGTGTCTATTCGTCTGTCTGTCTCTCCTTTCACTTTGGACACAGTTAAGATACAAAGATTTAAGATGTAAGGCCTAACAACTTTAAGATAAAAGAATTCTAGCACACACTCATGGATTCCAACCCCATGTCACTGCACAGCACAGACTAAGGGGTCAGTGTGGCACTAGGAAGGTATTCCTTGAATTCAACCCATTTTCAGTCCTGCTGGAGACCTGGTGGCGTAGTGGTTACGTGTTGGGCTGCTCACCATACGGTCAGCAGTTCAAAACCACCAGCCGCTCCTCGGGAGAAAGCCTAGGCTTTCTACTCCCATAAAGAGTTACAGTCTTGGAAACCCACAGGGGCATTTTACCCTGTCGCCGTAAGTCAGAATTGACTTGGTGGCAAGGGTTTGGTTTGGGAGTCCACAGAATCTCTTTCTTTGGCAGCATACATTTTCATTTCACCTTGAGTGCACATCTCATCATGCAATGTCTCAATCTGTCCATCTGCCTTTCTCTGTCCTTTCAAAGACTACCCCCTCCCTGTGAGACCACAAATCACAAAGAAATCATTACAAATTCAGACAATGAATTTCATCATGGAATTTGCATATCAACTACAAAAAATACTCAATGCCTCATGATCGGGGAATGGGTCCTTAAGTAAGATTCCATCTAAACAAGGGGGAAATACATACAAAGGAGCTTCCAAGAGTTCATGGGAAAATGAAGAAATAACAGATTTTCCATGAACTTTTCAAAGCCCCTTACAGACTCATATTTATAGATATATGCAAAGAGCCTTAACTTATAACACAGAGCAAAAAAGGCAAGAAACAACAGTCTGTAGCCTCATTTTAATGAGGAAACACACACACACCGAGCTGGACAGCAACAACTTTTCATGCTTGTGATAGTTACTGATGGCTGGTAGCTAACAGGTGACACCTCTTCTTGTTCTTGTTTTCCTTCATTCCCCAACTCCTCTAGGATCCACACGTATTACTTGTACATTCAAAAACAAAAGTTGTTCTTTCGGGTCAGAACGCAGGCAGGGATCCAGAAAGCCTTCCTGGGGACCAGCTGTTAGGAAGTCACTTGCTCTGCCTCCGTTGAGGAAAAGCACGGCCACACAATTAAGCAATCAGCCAGTAGGGTTCATCCAAGAGCAATAAACTGCCCTCTCAAGAGAGAATTAGTGAAGCCGAGAAATCAGAACTGGAAACCCTGACTAAGTGATCTAACGCATCCTTCAAGGATTGGCATATATACATTGCACTTTCTGGTGTGGGCACTCTCTTTTCAATTTAATTGCAAATGTTTCAAGTGATCGCCATTTCCCTGCTACATTTTAGACCAGTCAACAAGCTATTAATCCATCTTGCCTGAGCATCGTATAAAGAACTTAAGCAAAACTTCAGAGATGTCTGTCAAACTCTCCTAAGACGCACTGGCAGAACAAGTATTTCTAGTTATATCTGAACTTCGTTCAAAGCCCTGCCATTTCCCCTGAACTATGAGACCTCACACAAGTCCCTCCATCTATCTGATTAGTCCTAAATTCAACTCAATGCCATTGAGACCATTTTGATTCAAAATGACCGTATAGTATAGAGTGGAACGATCTCGATGGGTTTCTAAGTGTGTGAATCTTTATGGAACCTCATCTGTGTTAGTCTGGGTACTTCAAAGAAACAAATTTACAGACACTCATGTACAAGAGAGTTTTATATAAAGGTTAAGTGTGCATTAAGAAAA
>NW_022111312.1:9193406-9195115 GCF_000313985.2 Echinops telfairi
GCTGGCCAAGGTCTCCACACGGCTGCTCCAGCACCCAGGGCTGCATCAGGGTAGGTCCATGTGGCTTCTTCTCAGGGATGTATTGCAGGAAGTGAGCCTTGCCAGCTGGAGCAGGGAACTGGCTAAGGCAGCTGCACCCTGGTCCGAGCATCAGAAAGCAAGAGACCCGAGAACTAGAAAGGCGAGGCTCATGGAGCCATTTATCCCTCCACCCTTCAATGAACCCCACATGTGTTTATCAGCCAGGTTGGCACAATAAACTAACTACCTCATCGTCTTTCTTCCTCGGAGTAGCTGGTGGCTTCAAACTGCTGGCTTCATGGTTAGCCCAACTGGTAACCCACCACACCACCAAGCCTCCTTGTCCTCTGTAGAGTAGAAACCTCTCAACCAACCTCGCAAGAGTGACTGCAGGGAGTGAGTGAGGTTTTACATGCGAGGAGGGCATGGAGTGCACAGAGGAGGTACAGTATATATTTGATGACTCTGGAATGTGGAACCAATTTAGAGAGTTGTCTTCCTCACAAGCAAGCTAGGCTTCATGGAATCAACTAGAAAACCCACTTGATCTAGTCCTAATCCAAGAACAGTTCGTTCTGATCACATGGCCCTGCTCGATACCTTCATGAAATGATCACTGAAGATAAGGTTGCTACAGCAAAGTGTGGGGAACAGAGCAGATGGTGCCTTGCTATCAATCAGCATTATGTCTGGGAGTCTTAAAAAGGCTTATATTTAAGCAAGCAGCCATCAAAGTGAGGAGTCCACTAAGCCCAGACGGAAGAAGCACACCAGTGTGTGTGATCCAAAGATGACAATAATAAAATTCAAATATGACAAAGGGGAAAGTATCAGAGCTAAAATTGTGAACACCCAATTTGTGGAAGGCTGTGGAGGACAATGGGAGCCCAAAACCCATCTGTAGAGTATCTAGTCAGATTGAAACGCTGGCAGATGCCTCTAGCCACAGACAAGGGTCTTAAATAGCCTTCCTATCATCATTACATAGATCATTGTAATCCTGATTATACTGGATCAAACTTCATACTTGGTCAGTTGACCTCCCTCTAGACCAAACCTGAATTTGTTCTAGATGCAAGGATCTCTTGCTTATTCCATGACAAAAAACTTCTTCCCTGGCTTTTTAAATATGGATGGTGGTCCTTTATTTCTTACTCATCATTTATATTTTTATCTTTATATTACTATTGTTTTATCCTCATCACTTCATTACATTTTCGTTCTTTTATTGTTTTTGTTGGATTAAGGAGTGGATGCATAGAGATACAAACTGATGCAAGGGTTTATAGGGGATATTGGGGGAGGGATGGGGAGGATGAGGTGATTTCAGGAGTAAACAATGAAGGGGGGTTGAGAACTAGAACTGAAGGTGATTACACAACTCACTTTAAAGGTGATTTAGTTGTGGGGGGGAACGTTCTGAAATTGATTGTGGTAATGATTGTACCATTCTTCATGATATGATTGAACTATTGAATATAAAAGATGTGGATTAAGTGTCAATAAAACTGTTTAAAAAGGAACTATATGTGACCTCTTCAGAATTTTTATAGTGGCCGTAGGACTGAAACAATTATCCAGAGTGAAGCACCATGCTTGAGGCTGAATCAATAGGGTTTGATGAGTAGATCATGTAGAAAGCTGAAGGAAAGAGAAGACTCACAGGGAGGAGATGAGCCAGACAAGGT
>NW_022111312.1:9195531-9200891 GCF_000313985.2 Echinops telfairi
AAGGGCTCAAGTAGAAAGCAAATGTTTTGAGAATGATGATGGCAATAAATGTACCAATGTGCTTGACACATGGATGGATGAATGGATTGTGATAAGAATTGTACGAGCCCCCAATAAAATGATTTTTTTAAAATAATAATAAAAAGAAAGAGAAGACTCATAACCCAAGTCCCACTTGGAAAACTAAATTAACAGCTGGTTTGTCCACTCAACAAATATTTATTGAGCACTAACTCAGGCAGTTACTGTTCTGGACACAGGGCATAAAGCAGTGAGCCAAGGGGGTGGGTGGGGAGTTACCTTTCAGTAGGGCAATAAACAAGTGCAAAACTAAATGAATGAAGGGATTTCCAGTTGTGATGGCTATCCTAGAGGAAGTAAGCAGGATGACGGGCTAAGAACAGAGGACGGGAAGTAACATGCAGACGAGCAGCTCGTGAGAGATGGGAAGGCCACAGGTGAAGAGTGGTTGGGGTGCTTGGTAACAGACATACATGGCATGAAGGGGAGCAGCAGGTACAGAGACCTTGGAGTAAGAAAAGTGTTTGAAACATTCGAGGTTGAGGGAGACAGGGTGGGCGAGGGGAGTTTATTCTGACTCTGAGCAACCCTATAGGACAGTATAGAGCTGCTCCGGTGGCTTTCTGAGGTTGTAGCTCTTATGTTTTTATCCTCGGAGCATATGTTGGTTTCGAACTGCTGACCTTGCAATTAATAGCCCAATATGTAACCATGTCACCAGGGCCCCTCAAGGATGCCGAGAGGCAGTGGACAAGGATAGGCAGGAGATGAGGTTAGAGAGGCAGGCAGAGTCCATCAGCCAAGAGACAAGCCTTCAAAAGCAGGCCCTTGGGGAACAGAATGAGTTCACTGATGATTTGTTGAGTTTCAGACAACTGGGGGCATCTCTGGACTAAGATACAAGATTACATTCTAAGAAGTAGAGACAGGATTGGGATTTGAAAACGTGTTCTGCTGCATCAGAATCACTAGGGAGTGGTCTGAAAAACATAGATTGGGGAGGGCCACCCTGGGAAATTTTACGTCCGTAAATCCTAGTTAAGACTTGGAGATGAGGTCTGCAATGCTCCGAGGGACTTCAGATCCATCCATTTGAGAAAGACGCCTGCTCTTTGGCTCAGTGATATAAGTGCTGGAGAAAGAAGAGACCACGGGCAAGCAAGCACCTTACAGTGGTGAGGCATTCACAGATAAAGACAAAGCTGACCAAATAGAGTTCTGGTAGGACCTGCATTACATGAGCCTAAAACAAGACACCTCTTTGAAAAGGTGTCTTTGGAGGTGACAGCTGGGAATGAGAAGCAGACAATCTGAGACATAGTTTTCCATTCTTATTTGGCCTACCACTCCTATTTCAGAAAAAAATTACTCAGCGAGCCTCCCTGGCAATTAAAAACTTTTGTACTATAGCCCACAATCCAGGATACAATGTAGATAGCTGCTTTTGTAACCCCCCAAATCCCACACAATGGATTGTTCCAGTGCGCCCCCCCCCAGGGGGGGGGCAGTATCACACACTTTGGGAAACACTGATATAAAAGGATAGCATTCCTGGGAGTGGAAGCAGGCGTTTCAGAAATCCCATTTTGTGGCTTAATTCCTTGTTGATTAACCAACCAAGGTGGAAGAGAGAGGGCATTGTGGGAAGGGTTCTACTTCATTTTCAAGTATCCACCCTGCAAGCTGTACTAAGCACCTGTCCCCAAGATGAGCAAGACAGTCCCCTCTCAGGAGGGAGTCTGCAGTAAGATGGCTGTGGCAGGTAACCAAATACATAAGGGCCCCGTGAGGTGAGTGAGAGCCTCCTCAGTGCTGAGGGCACGTTCTGAGGAAGCCAGGCCGATGCTGAATACTTTCCAATATGATGATGTACGTATTTGGTTTGGTTTGTGTTTTTCTCTCTAAATTTATTTTGTGGCTGTTGAGAATATAAACAGAAAAATTCAACAGTTTCTGCAAGTGCAATTCAGTGAGAATGATTATATTCTTCAAACTATGCAAGTAATCGAACCTTCCTCTTCTGAATTGTGGTTCCTCCCTCATTAGCATAAGATCACTGTCCCCTTAACATTCCTATATAATCTCTCGAATTGCTGTTGTCACTTTGATCTTTTGGGTTGAGAGTTATGATTTCAGGGCAATTGTTTAGGGATTCATTCACCCTCCATAGCTCTGGAAAGTCTAAAATCCCATTCTTCATTTTCCCTCTTTTGGTCAGGATTTTTTCCATGGGATTTGTGATCAAAATGTTCAGTTAATGGCAGCCTGGTGCCATCTAGCTTTTCTGGTCTCATGACAAAGTTGTTCACGGAGGCAGTGAGCCATACCTTCTGTATCCTCTTTCAATTCCTGACTTTCTTTCTCGGTTGCTCCAGGTAAATCCAGACTAATGAAACGGACTGATCTAAAATGACCACACGCAAGCTTTTGAAGCCTCACGCACTACACAATGAACTAGGCAATAATCGAACAGAAGCCGGGATATTTCATAGAACTGTGACCCTCAACCTCTAAACCGAGGAGCCAAACCCCATGAAGTGTTTGGTTGTCCGTAAGCAGCCTTAGCAGCTACTCTTGTTTGTTACTGTTCTAAATATGGCTACCTTTTGCCAATCCAACTTTTCACATGTGTACAACTTACTAATAGCCATCACAATAATTTCCACTGCTACCCTACCCTTCATCAACATGATTTTTTCCATCCCTCCCACCCTAGTAAGCTCTAATAAACTTTGGTTTCTATAATCTGGCCTTGTATTTTAATATATAATATATGTGAGGCCATACACTAGTTGTCCTTTCATGATTGACTTATTTTGCTCAGCACAATGTCTTTCAAGCTCCAATCATACTGTATGTAGCAGGTATCAAAACTTCACTTTTTTAAAATCATGTTATTAGGTGCTCATACAACTCATTATAATCCATACATACATCAACTGTGTAAAGTAAATTTGTCCATTCATTGCTCTCATCATTCTCAAAACATTTGCTCTCCACTTAAGCCCCCGGCCAAACTTCACTTCTAAATTGACTGTGGTGTTGATTGTACAACTCTTCTAGATGTGACTGAACCATTGCATTATGTTCCATGTAAATTATATGCCAATAAAACTGTTGTGGGGGAAAAACTTCATGTGTACCAGCTGAATAGTATCCCATTGTATGTAAGGACCACGTGGTGTTTAGCCATCCGTGGATGGGCACTTAGGTTATTTCCACCTCTTGGTCACTGCGACTAGAGCTGCTGTGAACATTGGTGTGCAAGCTTCTATGTGAGTCTCTGTTTCCCAGCCTTTGTGTTTATCCCTAGGCTGGGAATTGTTGGGTCATACGACAGCTGTTCGAGCATTTAATTTTTTGTTTTGTTTTGTTTTTTAAATCATTTCATTGGAGGCTCGTACAACTTTTATTGCAATCCATCCATCCATCCATCCATTGTGTCAAGCACACAGGCACATTTGTGAGCATTTATTTTTTTGAGACTGTGCCTAATAGGCTACCATCAACTCTTTGTGGCCCTGCCAGCTCAGCTTATCTGGATTTTTGATGAAATCTTCGCAACTATGTTTGGGGGCAAGAGTGAGATCGTGCACTCAGGTTCGCCTGACAGACATCAGTCTCATAGAGTCCTCACCAGTCTTTCCATGTTGACACCATTATTGTTGTTGCTACCATTATTCCCTTATTGCAAATAAGGAGGTTGGGTCTAGGGCAGTGGTTCTCAACCTTCCTAATGCCTCCACCCTTTCATATAGTCCCTCATGTGGTGGTGACCCCAACCATAAAATTATTTTTGTTGCTGCTTCATCACTGTCATTTTGCTACTGTTATGAATCGGGAAGCCCTGTGAAAGGGTTATTTGATGCCCAAAGGGGTTAAGACCCACAGGTTGAGAACCGCTGGTCTAGCGACTCTGGTGACCTAGGCTTTCAGAAGTGCTGCTGTCAGATAAGCGTTGGACTACTCAAGCCACAAGGTCGGTGGTTCAAACTTACCAGCTGCTCCAAAGTAGCAAGGGGAGGCCATCTGCTCCCATAAAGATTTGCCACCTCTGCACTCCTATCACTGTAAATGGGAATGCACTCGTGCAGGTTCCAGACGATTCAGTTGTTGGGTGATCCCGGGGACAGCGGTGGCATACTGGGGTTGCACACTGCAAGGTCAGCCTCTTGAAAACACCAGCCACTCCGGGGGAGAAAGATCGGCTGGCTGGTGGTTTCAAACTGCTTATCCTGCAATTAGCAGTCCGCGTAGACAACTCATAACCACTATTCCTCCGCCCCACCCCCACCCCGGGCTCCTAGCTTCACTCTAAATGTCTTCAAATGCATGATTCAAAACAAACCAGGCTGATCAGCCTCAGCCCACTAGCCGGCCAGATTGCAATGGAAGAGGGCCTTCCTTTCAAATCCCTTTTTCCCGGAGCTGCCAGGAGCTACAGACTTCTTTCTCCGTGGGCGCTAAAGTCATCAAGGAGCGTAGACTGAGGTCAGTCTTTCCCCCCAGTAGTTGCAGACGGCCTGTCTCCCTCTCTCCTCCCCCACCTCCCGGCCCTCCACCCCCACCCCAGCCCCGCCTCCTAGGGAAGTTCTTGGCCCAGTCCTGAGCCCGAGCAGGGAGAGTGCAGGCAGAGGACTAGCGGGGTGAGGTCACCTCTCCCCTGAGCCCAAAGCTGGGGCTTTTCAGAGGCTCAGCAAGAGCTGCCGGCTAGAGCCCCAGACCCATCCTTTCTGCACAGTGCGAGCGACGCGACTGGCCTCGCCCATGTCCCACTTTGATCCAGGCACGGACTTTAAGAGTGCTCTGGACAGCAGTCCGGAGGCTAACACTGAGGATGAAAAGACCGAAGAGGAGGTGCCCAGGCCCAAGAACTACCTGTGGCTCACCATCATCTCGTGTTTTTGCCCCGCGTACCCCATCAACATCGTGGCGCTAGTCTTCTCCATCATGGTGAGTGTGCGCTCTGGGGCGGCGGAAGCAGCAGGGGCAGGGAGATGGTACCAGCCTACTCTCAGCAGCTCGCGGCTTCTCTTCCCGCCGCCCGGCCAGCGTCCCTCCCCCCGGGGCAGGGACTTTGGGTCGTCCAAGCTCCTCACCTCGCTCCCGCTCTTGAGAACCTTCCATGAAGCCACCCGCCAGCACCCGCCCTCTGCGTTCCTTGTGACGCCCAGAACCCCAGCGGAGGGCCACCCATAGACAGGCTTCCCCACCCCTCTCCAGCGCCCACTGGGCCGCTCTCTCCCCCATCTGCCCTGCCTCCTTGCCCCCCTCCTCTGCCAGCACTCCTAGGCTCCAGAGAAAGTCTCCTCCGCGTGCCTCCCCAGTCCCAGAGATAA
>NW_022111312.1:9200991-9211015 GCF_000313985.2 Echinops telfairi
AACTTTCTCTGAGTGCCCTCGGCAGCAGCCCCCTGCTCCCTGCCGGCGGCGTCTGTTCCAGAGTTAGCCTTGGGGATCTCCAGGCCGTCTCCAGTGAGTCCCCGCTTTGGGCTCAAGGGCCCGCGCGCTTTCTTTCTGGGGATGCAACAGTGCCTTCCTGCTTCTTCAAGTCCACCTTGTCACGCCAGGATCACCTAAGCCTCCTTCTCCAGATTGTCTGCGGGGAACACACCCGAACACACCCGCTCTGCGCGAGCCCTTCTCTGCTTACAAGGGCATGCTCACTGCCCTCTCTGTTACTGCTTCTACCCCACTTCATTCCCCATTTGCCACAGACCCTATCCTTGGCGGAGTCCCTCAAAGGCTCTGAGCCCGCTATGCCTCGGTGCCCTCTACACGTCTGCCTCCAGAGCTGGCACCTGCCCTGGTGCTCCCTCACTCTAATCTGTGCTTCCAGAGCCTCCACTCCACGACCCTCTTGAGCCAGAGTAGGAGCTCCTAGGAGCAGAACCCCAGCAGAAGGGGTTCCTCCAGGTCCCTGCCTTATTGACTGGAGCAGCTGGCTCAGGGGTGATGGCCAGGTGAAGCTCAGGAAGGACTGTCCTGGGACAACCCTTGCAGTGCGCTCCCTCCCCCACTGCCCACTGGTCCAGCTCAGGGATGATCCCCAGGGCCCCACCCCCCAAAGTCCTCCCACCACTGCCATGCTGGTACCACGTTCACTTTGTGGGTATCCCCAAGGACCCCGTTTGCCCCTCTCCAAATGTCTGCCGTGTGTTTGCCTCTGCCCTGTAGTGAAGTACAAGTGCATGGCTGCTGAAGTTCCTAGGGATTCAAATTCCTGTCCTAAAGCTGTTTGCTCTCCTGGGAGTCACTGTGCCTCTCTGACCCTCCTCCACCCTAGCTGGAGGCATTGCAGTGAGCATGAATGAGCTCACCATCAAGTGCTCAAGCTGGCCCTCCTGTGTTGCTTCTTGAGGCTGTCGTTGCAGACTGGTTAAAACAGAAATCACGTCAAGACCTAGCTAGCCCCCTTCCCTAGTTTTGGCCCACAGCACCTCTCTCCATCTACTATAAAACCCCAAACCAAGCTCACTGCCATCAGGTCAGTTCAGGCTGGTAGTAACCCTATAGGACAGACTAGAGCTGCCCTTTTGAATTTCCAAGGTTGTAATTCTTTAAGGGAGCAGAAAGCCTCCCTTTCACCAATGGGTCAGTTGGTGGAGTAGAAAGCAGCCCAATGAGTAATCTACTGCACCACAGGGTCCCAAACTGATTTGGCCTCCCTTTTCTGAAAAAAAAAATTTTTTTTAATCACTCAGTGCCTCCCTAGCAATGAAAAAGTTTTATATTACAGCCCACGATCCAGGATAAAGTGTAGGTATCTGCTCTTGTAGCCCTCCTGGATGGTTCCATTGTCGCCCACTTTGGGAAAAACACTGCACTTCACTACCACAGTGCCATCTGCTGTGGTATAGCAGCTCCAGTTATTAACACGCAGCTATAAAACCAAAACCTGCTGCCTTCAAGTCGATGCCAACACAGAGCGACCCTATAGGACAGGGTATAACTGCCCCTGTGAGTTTCAGAGACTCAAGACTCAGAATGGCTGATGGTTTCGAACCTTGCATTTGGCAGCCTACCACATAACCACTATGCTCTCCATATGAATACACTAAAGCATAGCAGCTATACTCTCTCATTATTAATATGCTACAGTACAGCAGCTACACTCTCCAGTTAGTAATATGCTAGTGTCTGTGTTTCCTCATTAAAAATAGAAGCTCCCTGAGGGCAGGGCTATTAGTCAGTGTTGTTTGCTGTGTGTCCTAGGCACCTAGAATGGAACCAGCGCTGGGCGCTGGCAGATGCGCAATCAATCTTATAAAATGAATGGATGACTGGTGTAAACAGACGATGGCGTCTGCTCTGCTCTGGCTGCTGTTCTCTGTATGAGAGTCCTGAAAGCCAGTGCATCTGGTCCCTTTAGGGCCAGCCCGCCCATTTCCTCCCTACCCTGCCATCCTAGAGCTTTGCTGGGGCTTCTGAAGAGAAGCTGGGGTGGATGCGGAAGCCCCATTTGCTAGGCAGCAGCCGCCTCCCTGGCTGACATCGGCACGCAAACCCCATTCCACTTTATTAATGAGGCAGCCAATCCCCCACACCCAGCACCATTTATAAAAATGCCTGCAGAGGCTTTTTTCTCGCAGGTCTGGAACCTGCTACCTCTCCAGCTGGGGTTAACAGGTTGGATACGAATACACTTGGTGTATCCTGGAGGTGATGTTTGTATGCGCTTTGAATAGACACCTTTTCCTGACCCCTCTACCCACCCCACCCCCAAATTCCTGTTCCTTTCCCTCTAAGCTTTTTGTCATAGCCCCAGAGAACCTTCTGTTGTGAGAACACCATTTTAGAGTCCAAAAACCACCTGTGGGCAAGTTACCATCTTTATCAAGCCTTGGTTTCTTCCTCTATAAAACAAGAATCTGAAGTGTTTTAAGTTGAAACACCATGCTGTGAGGATTCGAAAAAATTAAGCCTGTTAAGCACCCAGCACCACAACAGGTGCAAATATTAACCGTCAACAGACAGATTAGGAGCCTGGAGACATACATCGTGCATGAGAACAAATGCAACATCACAGAAATGACACCACTCCCCACTGAACTCCCTGGAGGCTTCTGATCGGGCTTTCCCACAGTGCGGGTCTGGACTGGGCAAAGGTGGCTTTCTGTGCCCCCAAGAACAAAGAGAAAGAGGAAAAGTGGGTGGAAGGAAGGTAGCCAACAAACTGCTACCAGGTGTGTTGGTCGCAAAGGTGTCTTGCAGTGTTCAGTCCTGGCTCTTTTCATTTCTCGTGGATACTTTGTGCTCAGTTCCAGCATAATAAGGGAGGGTGATACCACTCTCCACAGAGGCAGGTGGAAATGTGGGAGCATTTCCATCGGCCCCCCAGGATCAGGAGTGCTCCTAGAAGCTTATAGGAAGGGCCTTCCTAAGTTTATAGGAAGGACCCTCATGTCCTGCCATGCTGGGTATGGTCCTCCCAATGAGCATGGCCCCTTCGCAAATGCCTTGATACTTTAACGGAGCCCAGTTTTATCCAGACCATGCAAGTTTCCATGAGGTAGAACTGATTCCAATGGCAATTACCATCACTAAATGCCAAGAGTCCTCTCCCATGAAGATACGCTGTAAGATGATGCAAATTGATGAAAATATACACGTATGGAAAATATTAACAGGGCTCAAAATAACTAGTTCAGAGAACTGTAAAAAGAGCCTACAACCTCGAAAACAATGAATATCTTTCCTCTTTAGACCACCTCTGAGAAGGACCCCTGTAAAAGTGCAAAGCAGGCGTGTACAGGTGCCTTGAAAAGTCCACTTCTGAGAAGAGTGCTCAGAACGGGAGCCTCCAGAGTTGTCAGGAAGCACGCCGCAGATCAGGGCTGGCACAACACCACTTACTGGTGGGGCTCTGTGTGTCGGGCACTGCCAGTGGTGGAGACAGAGATGTCCGGCTTCTCTATGTAGGAAGACTGATATGTTGCAAGTCATCTTAACCTTTACTCCATTTCAGGGACCCAGAATTTCCCTCCAAATAGGATCACTGCATTCCCCATGTGGTCCCTTCATGTGAACTTTAAAACAGCGCCCGGACACCAGTCAGACACAGACTTGCCCCAGGAGACAGGGTTTGGTAAGAGGGGTGTAGGGCTGGCTTTCAGATCATCCTCATTGTGTCTCATCTGGGGCCACTACTGTTGTTAGCTGCTGTCAAACCGAACCCTGACTTATGGCCACCCCACGCAAAGCAAAACCGGCTGTTGTGATCCCTTAGGTCTTCATGGACTGATTTCTGAAAGAAGACCACCATACCTTTATTCTTCATCTCAGTGCAGCAGCTCTGCTGAAACATCCCACAGCAACACTTAAATCTCCACTGACAGAAGGTTAGTGGCTACACTTGAAGTGCATTGGCCAGAATTGGAATCCCGCCCAGAAGATGAGAATTCTACCATTGAGCCACTACTGCCCCCATCTAGGTGATCTTGTTTATTCAGCCTGAACGGAGCCCCAAACTTTTCTAGCATGGCTCTTAATCCAGGTAAAAGACTGGAGCCAGGTTCTGTTCCAGGTCTTGGAACGCTCAGATACAGTCAGGGATTTTGTGCCAGTTTCTGCTATCGAGACAGGACAGATCTCTGCCCTCCTGGCTCTGGAAGAGGGGTTTCAGGCAAGCTGTAATGGCGCTGACCATTTTGAGTGAGCTTCATTTGGTTTAGTAACTGGACTGGCCTATCCCTGGAGCCATGGTGGCACCGTTGGATAAGCCTTGGACTGAACACCAAGGTCAGCAGTTCAAACCCCACAGCCAGCCACTTCTAGGGAGAAAGATTTGTTCTGATAGCTATTTCTAGCCTTAGAACCCCTATAGAGGGGTGTTATGAGCCAGAATCGACTCAGTGGCAGTGAGTTTGGTTTGGGTTTTGGTCCAGCCCTGGAGACGGGAGCTGAGTTCCTACCGAGCCTCCAATTCACGATGGCTTTCAGGATACGGTCATTTGAACCAACTACTGTGAGTTGGAGCCAACTCGATGGCACCTACTAATGACGTTTGTGTGTGGTTTGGCCTGGGTGTGTACCAGTATTCTTTCAACAGAACCTCTTCGCCATCACACCTCTACAACCCATCTAGATACCAGCAACTAAGGTTCAAGTTCCTTCCTACTATGTATAATGTCTGCCACTTCGCATACAAGGGCCCCAGTCTTTCCGAGGCTTAGTTTCTTTCTCTCTCATTCGTGAAATGGGGGTAGTACGCACTGACATGCTGTTCATGATAAATAGTCCAAGCTATCCAATCAATGCTTAGATTAGGACACAACCAGAACTCTAAGTATTAACGATGGTGATGATCATGATAACCCACTGCCACTGGGTCAATTCCAACTCAGAGTGACCTTCCATGACAGGGAGCAATGGCTGCTCCCTGGGGCTGCGAGGCTCTCCGTCTGTACAGACTCTGAGCACTTCATCACTCTCCCACAGACCCGTGGGTGGGATCTCACCCCTGACTTTGCCGTTAGCAGCCCAACAGCTAACTCACAGAGCCGTCGGGGCTCCTGATGATAAGATAGATGTGGGTACATCCCATCTTATCATCAATAGGAATACCAGTCATTCTCTTTTCTCATAGCACCTTTACGCTTTGATTGAGATGGGCAATTTGGTCAAAAGAAAAGCAGTAACTACATGGCTGGGATCACTGTTGTAGCCCAAAGATAAATATCGATGCTAACCTGAACACACAAACAAAATAAACTTAAGAGGGCACCAGCTTAAGGATGGAGTATCGAACATACCTATTTTTTTGCCACTCCTTTCTCAGTTTAACGTACTAAGCACCCACTGACAAATTTGGAGAGCAAAACAGATGAGAGTGGGGAAAGATAGAAAAAAAGGCCACTTGAGCACTGACTGATATTACAGAGTATATAATTCTACAATTGATTCTGCAGAGAAAGAACCCAGCAGGAAGAATGAGAACTTGCTCAGCAAGACCCTAGAAACTAGGCCCATGAAGCGACGGAGATCCCTTCTTGGCAGGCAGAAGTGAAGGGTAAAGCTGAAGAAAGGGGGGACCTTGGAAGTGGGCTTGTGAAGCCCTTAGGCTACCAGGGATTGTCTACAACCCTGGACAGCCAGGTAGCCAGAAGATGGAAGATTTGTCCTCTGGTGATGTTCACCAGAAAAGCTCCACCCAGTCACCACACAAAGTTGAGAGGAGAGTTTCAGTGACATAACGATAAATCTGCATATTAAACAGTGAAGCAAATGCCCAACTCCTGCCCCACTGGGTTCTCTTCCCTGGGCATCTGGGCGAGAACCTGGCAAATTTCACTCCAAGGATGGGACAAGCCCAAGAAAAGAAAGGAGGGGGGGAAAGACAATAAAATAGCATTTTCACATTCTCCAGAGAAATAAACAGGTCTCCATCCAATGGCCCAGAACAGCCATCAGTTGATGCACCCTTGCCTCACTCAAAGACATCGAAGCATTTTACTGTGTCTCACTTTAAAACTTGAAGCAGTAGCTAAAGATTACAGACATTTGTGAAGGCCTGTGAAATAAGATACAGAAACAAATCACAGCAGGAAAAAGTGTAATGGAATAAATAATGTGAGGAGCAGAGTAAAGCCAAGCAACAGATTATTAAGATATATATAGCCAATGCTAACCCCAAGGTCAGCAGTTCAAAACCACCAGCAACTCCAGGGGATAAAGTTAAGGCTTTCAACCCCCATAAAGATGCACAGTCTCAGAAACCCACGGGGCAACTCTACTCTGCCCCACAAGGTCACTATGATGGCAATGATTTGTTGTTGTTTTATTTTTATGAGTCTACATCTACTCAATGAGCAGTTCTGTCTCAAATGTTTCTCAAATCTTGTCTTTCTTGCATTTAATTATAAAGAAATAAAATTTTATTCCTAAATCTTAAAATTATATATATGTGCATGTGTGTATAAATGTTTATATGTGTGTGTGTATATATACACACATATATATATTCAAGAAAGTGTAAGAGACTTTGAGAAACATTCTAGGAAATCTAGCATCTAGCCAACAAAAGTCCCAAGGGGGAAAAAAAGACAAAGAAAGTAGAAGAGAGTAAAGTAGCAAATAAACAGTATCTACACCTACCTCTATTACCTACCTATCTATATCTATACCTACACCTCTATCTGTACTTATAGATGAGCCCTGGTGGGGCAGCAGTTCTGCATTAGGGCTAAAACCCCCATGGTCCGTGGTTGGAAACCACCAGTAGCTCCTCTGGAGGAAGACTAGGCTTTCTTCTGGATGCACTACCCCCACACAAAGAGGTAAACCCAAAAGAGACAGACACAGAGTTGAGAAAAGGGGATTCAATACAGGGAAATGGCAAAGATAAGCCTTCCTCAAACAAGAAAACTAGGCTCATAAACCCACAAAAGAGGCAAATGATAACGATGGGTCTGAAGCCATTGTCACAATCCATGATCGGATCATAGGCTGGCACTGTAAGCCACAGATCTGCCCAAAGCCTAACCTCGCCTGCTTCTGGAACACAAGGTCTGTGGTCAAAAAAGTAAAGACCCACAAAATGAAGACGAAACCCAGCTGATGGTGTCCTTTGCACCCCACCCATCTCCACCGGGGAGCTGCTCATCCATCCCAAGGATGTTCCCAGTGGACTTCAGTGAGGTGTAGAATGCAGCGTTGTGCTTGTTTCACTTTGTGTTTCTCTTCCTTTTTGTAGTCCGGGCAGAAATTAGAAATAACAATTCTATAAATAACGCAAAGTAAAAATACCACCCCCAATGTGGGGCTCTGACTGCTCACTGTAGTTTGTTAGGTCTCTCAAAGTGACTCCCCTCAAGCCTCTCGGGTCCTTTCCACACAACTGTCAGTTGGAAAAGGGATCATTCTTATAATATATGATACTGTGGACCCTTTAGACCTATTCCTTAGGGATTTCTACCCTTGAAGTTCTGAAGGGAGTTGCATGGTTCCAGATCATAAAGATTTTGCCTGAAGTAAATCACTATGATAGACACCTACGGATTTTACACCTGTACATGGCACCCAAACAACCCCTGCCTACCTTACTGCTTTCATGAATCTCACCTGTATGGGAAAGGTGGGGGTGCCACCATAATTTCCACTTGAAAATCTAAAATTTAAACCGCTTCACAGTCCTTTCAGTCCTGGCTCATTGGAGCCACAGACTTAATCTATTTCAAGATATTAATTTCTGTGTTCTTACAGAAGTAAACATATTTAAAATGCCACCCTAACTTATTGATGAAAAGATAAAATAGCTGAATTTGTCATGATATGGGTAAAAGAGGAAGATAAAAGAAGATGAGCCATGTTGACGCTGGATTATGGGAACACGGGAACAAGACCTAGGAGAGGGCACAAAGGAACTCCGTAAATAACTGTAGAGTCGAAGCATGGCTGGCTGGATGCATCCATAGATGAAGTGAACAACTGATGGATCGATGATCTATGATCAAATGACTGATGGATCAGTAGAATGATGGAATGATGGCTCGTGCCTATGGTAGGCATATAGGGTAAGACAAGGAACAAAACAAATTAGGTCTCTACCCTTATAGTTTTGTAAAATAATAATAGGTACAAGTCATTGAGTAAATGATGTCTCAGAAACTGTGCTGAGTGTTTAACGTGTTTGATCCACAAAGCAACCAGTTGCTAATACTAACAATACTATTGATACGCTAGGAGTTCTGGTGCCATAATGGTTATATGGGGCTGCTAACCACAAGGTCTGCAGTTCGAAACCACCAGCCACTCCATGGAAAAAGACAGGGCTTTTGATACTGGTCAAGAGTTCCAGCCCCAGAAATTCACAGGGACAGTTCTACTCTGCCCTATAGGGTCACTATGACTTGACATCCACTCAATAGCAGTGAGTTGGGTTTTATTTTTGGTTAATATTATTTCAGATAAGAAAGGTGGGACTCAAAAGAGATGAGGTGCTTTGTTCAAGGTCACATAGCTAGTGAGTACAGGAACCATGATTAGAGCCAGACCTTTTAGACACCTGAACCTGTGCTTCTCTCTGGTACCCTTGTCTACCTGGTAAACCCTCCACTCCGACTCTTGTCTACCTGGTAAACCCTCCACTCCAACTCTTGTCTACCTGGTAAACCCTCCACTCCTCTTTCAAGGCTCATCTGGGCAATGGTCTCCTCCATGAAGCTCTTCTGCTGTACTGTAAGCCCCCAAAGCACCTTGATGTTTTTGTACTGGTTGTATAAGGTTACCCCTTGAGGTTGTCCTGTTAGCCAGAGCACCAAGCACGATGCCACACACATGGTCAGCATGTAAAGTCTTTGAAAAAATGAATTATCTACGGTGACATAGGCTGGGCTTGCTGCTACCTTCATCTCTAAGGATTTCCTGCCCTTTCTCAGCTATGTTCTGCCTTTGTGCCAAAACATTTTCCGAAAACATTCAAGAGCCCAGGTTAATGCCAAGGGTCACTGAGAATTTGGCCAAGGCTTGGTTCCCAGGATCATTTCCCTGGCTGGTCTGGAGCTCACCGATACTTTCAACACTGCAGACCAACAACATGTAGAAACGAGTCTTATTCTCAAGTGGCCAGTCCCAAGATGGAACCATTGACTTCAAAGCCCCTCATCCAGAATACGATGCTTTTTGAGGATGAGTGTGAACATAGCTGAAAACTCCCAGTTTTGCATGTTCTGGAACCAAGTTTGAATTTCCCAAACCATGCTTTTCAGATCATTGTTCTGCCAGCTGTTAACAAGTTTTAGCAAGGAGTTGTGAAATCAAATTCTTAATTAAGCAAAGGTCAACTGGTTCCTTACTCTCCAGCTTCTTAGAACCTTTAGCAAGCCGTTGTGTCTTGTGATTCTCTCATGGGACATTTACTACGTTTCCCAGGACCCAGTGAGCCTAAGGCTAATGGTCAACAGGACACACTTCCGGAAGCACTGTCCTTAACTCCTTAAGGGTGCGTTTGTTGTCACTTTCCGTGAGTAGAGGCCTTGTTGATAAGTATTATAGAGTGTTCCCTCCTTAACAATCTTCCCTGGCCCTTTTTCTAACACAGGTTTTTATTTATTAATTTTAACACAGAAGTTTTTAATGGGCCTCATTAATCAAACAGCTGCTGATTTTCTTCCTGTCTCACACCTTTACTCCGATGAATGAAATCAGGGACCTTTCCTTTCTATTTCCTTTACTGTCTATAATATCAGGGGTCCTCAAACTTTTTAAACAGGGGGCCAGTTCATTGTCCCTCAGACCATTGGAGGGCCGGACTATAATTAAAAAAAAACTATGAACAAATTCCTATGCACATTGCACATATCTTATTTTGAAGTGAAAAAGCAAAAGGGGCAAAAACACCCGGCAGGCCGGATAAATGTCCTCGACGGGCCGCATGTGGCCCGCAGGCCTAGTTTGAGGACCATGG
>NW_022111312.1:9211872-9230541 GCF_000313985.2 Echinops telfairi
GGACACTTCTCACTTGTCCTTGAGGATATTTATGGAGACAAACAGCCCAGAGGCCCAAGAGGCAGACAATCACGAAAGAGTTAATGGTGAAGAAGAAATGCATACTGTGGTCTGGAAGCCCAGAATTAGAATTCCAAGCACTACCTTGGGCACAGAAATAAAAGAGCAAGCAAAATGTAAACAAGAAATCCCATAGTCATCTGAAAACTCAGATGTTATGACTAAAAATATTTACTAGGTACCCACATATGTCAAGGTATTTTGATGGAGGCTGCTATCTAGGAGTTTGGAATCTAAGACAATATTGATCTATATAAAGAGAGTCTTTACACCTGAAGAAAAGTATCTCAGACTATGCTGACGCACTAAAGTAAGCCTACAAGTAAAGTGGGAGTGAGTGAGTGTTTGGAGAGAGAGAGAGAACCTCACTTACCTTCCACTAGCCAAAGATGTACTATACCTAAAAGGGTGAAGGAGATGAGAATGACTTTGAAAGATTAAAAAGTGTCTTGAAGAAAAGGGACTCTATTCTAAAATTAGTCACTTCAATTATTAGCAACTCAGTCAATTAAAATACTGGCGTGTTCAGAACAACCAATCCCCCCACAAAAAAAATGTTTAAAGGGGAAATAAAGTTAAGATCATGAAATGTCCACACAAAGAAAGCAGCACCAAGAGTCTGCAAACAAGCAAACAAAAACGGAGACGGCATCACGTACAGTATGTTCATCCCAGACGGTGTCTGCGTGTCTCACGGTGGTGACCTGTGTGCTGCCATGAGACTTAGAGCTATGCCACCTTGCTGATTGCTGGAAGGAGAGAGGGCTCAAAACACTCACTGGTGCAGGTCAGTTCACACTCCAGTATGGATTACACCTCAGTATAAAGAAAACAGAAATCCTCACACCTAGACCCCTAACCAACATCACCTTGATGAAGGAAGAAAATAGTGACGTTGTGAAGGGTTTCATTGTACTTGGATCTGCAATCAATGCTCGTGGAAGCAGCAATCAGGGGATCAAACGATACACTGACTTGGGCAAATCTGCTGCAAAAGACCTCTTTAAAACATAAAAAAGCAAAAATGTCACTTTAAAGACTAGGTGCATTTAACCCAAGCTGTGGCATTTTCAGTCACCTCGTATGCATGTGAGATCTGGACCAAAGGAAGACCGGAGAAGAAATGATGCCTTTGAATTATGGTGGTGATGAAAATACTAAATGTATCACGGATTACCGGAAGAGTGAACAAATCGGTCTTTGGATATGTACAGCTAGAATGATCCTTAGAAATGGGAATGGTGATGATTCAACCAGGGTGCAGCATAGCATTGACGAAACATACAACATTCTTCTAGTTCAGTGGATCTCAACCTTCCTAATACCGCAACCTTCCAAACCCCCCAACCATAAAATTATTTTTGTTGCTACTTCATAACTGTAATCTTGTTACTGTTATGAATGGGGCAACCCCTGTGAAAGGGCCGTTCGACCCCCAAAGAGGTTGCGGCCCACAGGTTGAGAACTGCTGTTCTATTTCCTGAATGCTTCCTCCGTGCCACTATCATGACCCAGTTCTACCTTACAAACCCCGCTAGACCAGAGTATGTACATTGGTATACTAACAGCTCTCTCAACATGGAATCCAGGACAGACAAACCCTCAGGAACAGGAGTGGGAGTAGTGACACCAGGAAAGTAGTAGGAAGGGGGTGGGGGATGGGGCTGACCACAGGTTGGATATATAAGCCTCCCACCCAAGGGGACAAAAAATAAAAATGTGGGTGAAAGGAGACAACGGGTGGTATAAGATAAAAAATAACAATAAGAATAATATGTAATTGATCAAGGATTCACGAGGGTGGGAAGGTGGGAGGGAAAAAAGAGGAGCTGATACCAAGGGCTCAAGTAGAAAGAAAATGATGATGGCAGCCAACATATGTGCAAGTGTGGTTAAAACAACTGAATTGTGGATTGTGATAAGACCTGTAGGAGCACTCCAATAAAATGATTAACTAATAGAAAAGAAATGGGAATGACAAGACTCTCTCTCAGACCTGGAACATGTTATCTGGAGGTGACAGTCCCTGCAGAAGGACAGTAGGCAGGTAAAGTAAAAAGTCGGTGAAAATGAGAAAGATCTTAAACAAGAAGGACTTCCACAGCGCCTGCTGCCACAGTGCTTTCAGAAATGGCAACAACGCTCAGGAGGGCACAGACCAGGCAGTGTTGTTCTGCTGCGTGGTGTCACCACGAGGCAAGAGTCAACTGAACAGTACGTAACATTCATCCCAGTACTAATTGTGGTAAATTACGATAGGGTGAATTAACACACAGGAAGCACGGTGCCTGGCACAGAGCAAGTGCTTCAGCAGTCGTCTTTACGCTGTAGCTGCTGGGGGTTATTATGAAAGATTTCACACAGGAGACTGATGAAGTAACTACCTCTATTTATAACGTGGACTATTATATAACCATTAAGAATCGTGTTTTGCAGAACATTCTGTGATACTGAGAAATGATGACGGTCTGAGAAAAAGATGAGAAAGCCGGAATATACATTGTATCTCAATGAGATCCACACTTGCTGTCCAAGATTTTGTATGGAAATATACTTTCCGTTTTCTTGAGGATATACCTAAGGGCAGGACGACTGGGTGGGTCATGTGGTGACTATGTGATGAATTCAGGGAACTGCCAGTTTCCTAAAGTGACTGCCCATGTTACGTTCCCATCAGCAGTGCACAGGAGGTTCAGTTTCTCCCCATCCTCGCCAACATTTGTTACCATCTTTTCTATTGTAGCCATCCTAGTGGGGTGAGAGGTGTCTCATTCTGGTTTTGATTTGCATTTCCCTAATGGCTAATAAGGCTGAGCATCTTTTTAAGTGCTTAGTGGCCATTTGCCTAGGTGCTTTAGAGAAGTGTGCCGTCAGATCCCTTGTCCATGGTTAATTGGCCATTTGTCCTTTTAGTGTGGCACTGTAAGAGTCCTTTTATATTCTGGATACGAGTGTCTCATCAGAAAAATCATTTGCAAATATTTCCTGCCCTTCGGTGGATTGTCTGGGTCTTGCTGCTTATAACTGCTTTGTGAGCTTTGTTAGAGGGCTTTGTTTATTCCCCCGGTATGCTGTGGCGTATTAGTGAAACAGCTACTTCTAGTTTTTGCTGAAAGCCTCTGTGTTAGTCTGGGTAGACTAGAGAAACAAATTCATAAACACACATATGTAGAAGAAAGAGCTTTATATACAAGAGCAATTTAATATTGAAAAAACATCCCAGCCCAGTCCAGGTCAAGTCCATAAATCTGGTATTAGCCCATATGTCTGATACCAATCTATAAATTCCTCTTTAGACTCACGAAACACATGCAATGATGCCTAATGCAAGACAATCAGAGGCCAGTGGGTGGAAAGTCTTGTGAATCCAGTGGTGGTGGAAGCATCTCAGCGCTGGCAGGGGTCTCTTCACGTGGCTCCTCCAGCTCCAAGGCTCTGGCTGCCATCATCCTGTCTCCATGGGGCATGTCAACTGCAATGTCTCCCAGGGAGTGAGTGTGTGTTCTGCCTCCAGTGAGCTAGTTATCTCCTTAGCGTCTCCAAATGAGGTGACCAAGTTGCCACCTGATTGACAGGCTAAACTCCACCCCTTCATTCTTAACCCTCTCAAATTGACAACAGATTATGTAACTACCACAGCCTTTCCTTTGCACCCTCCCTCCAAAGCACTGGTTGGAGACAGCTTCATATGGCTGGTGCCATGCTGGAATATTTGCAAATGATTTTTCTGATGAGGCACTCGTATCCAGAATATAAAAGGACTCTTACAGTGCCACACTAAAAGGACAAATGGCCAATTAACCATGGACAAGGGATCTGACGGCACACATGGGTTGAATCTCGACTCAGCTCTTGATCCTAACTTCTCCAAGGGTAGGCATTCTTCTTTACATAATCGGGAACATTAACCTCTGTGTTAACCAGTTTAAAGGGGGTAATTCTGGGCCCTTTACATTATCTCAGTTATCACAGCATAACTAGCCTGTGCTGTATTATTTCCTCATTTCAGAGAAGAGGAAGACTGAGATTTGCCATCATCCCTCTGCAACCTTATTTTTAACTCAGCTCAGATTGCTGTTGGTAGGTGCTGTCAAGTCAGGTCTGACTCATAGCGACCTTATGCACAACAGGACAAAACACTGCCTAGTCCTGTGTGGCCCTCACAATTGTCCTGATGTTTGAGCCCATCAGTGCAGCCACTGTACACCATAACAAAGGTTTGTGTATGGGGGAAAATCAAAGGGTATTGCTATAAAATCAGAGGAACATTTATTAAACAAAAATATCAACATGTGAACTTATTCTGAACACAGCCTCTGTCTAGCTATCGGTACTTTGGATAGTGGTGTTTCCATCCCTTCTATCCCTTCCCTGTATGAGTCCTGGTGGTCCTGTGGGCTAGGCATTGGGCTGCTAACTGAAAGGTCAGCAGTTCAAACCTACCAGGTGCTCAGAGGGAGAAAAATGGGGCTGTCTACTCCCATAAAGACTTACAGTCTCGGAAACCCTATATAGAGTTGCTGAGTCAAAATAGACTCAATGGTAATGGGTTTAGATTGGCTTGGTTTCACCTTTCCTTGGAAAATCCTAAGCGGTTCATCACTAGGTCCAAAGAGCCATTTCAGCATCCTCGAGGATCTCAAATCATTTCCCTTTTCAATGTTCTTTGAGTTGAAGGAACAAAAAAGCAGGCTGAAGGGACAAGATCAGGGATGGCGGTGCAAGGCTAAGGTTTCCCAATGAAGTTCTCTTAGGACAGGTCTGGCTGTCCTGGAAGGATGAGCAAGTGCTGTGTTGTGGTAAAAAGAGTAATAATTCCTCAGTGCAACTTTCTTGGCTTTTGTCTCACCATTGTAGGTTTCGTTTTCTTAAAACCTCTTCATAATAAGCCCCTTCGACGGTCCTTTGAGAAAAATACATCAAGATGACCCCTTTGAACCCCTCCCCCCAAAAGACAGTCATTATAACCTTCTGAGCTGACCTATCTGCCTTGAATTGAAGTGGTCCAGCAGACTCCCTCAAAAACCACCATTTTAATTGAGCCATTGGTTTGAAGGCACCTTAACAGGGCCAAGACAAGTGTATTGCCTGCAGCCACTTAATGATCACAGGCCCAGACGGGTCTGCGCATGGATGAACTTGCACCCTCGTACACCTTGCACCTTCCTCTCTCGTTTCCTAACGTGCACTGCTCAATTTACACACACAAACACCTAGGGAGGAGGAGTTTCCATTCAAAAGTAAAAAAGCATCAGTAACTTTAGCTTATGAAGTGAAGCTTGGAGAGTAAAAACTCCTTTGTGGACAAAACGCTTTCTTCTGTCCAGACGAACAGCAACCCCGCTGGGTCCCGTTCTACGGCAGAAACCATCCCTTCGGGGTCCCTGACCCAGCAGATTAGGTGGTTCGGTTCACCTTCTGTTTGGCCACAGGCAATATAACTGGTCGTGCTGGTCTGAAAGTTAAGCTGGCCAATTATTTCACTCGGTGTTTGTTTGCCTCGTGACATCCGTGGCAAGTGAGAGAGGACACTTCCCTGCCTGAGGATCCAGTCACCAAATGCAGGGTCCAGCATCTCCACTGGTCAGATACACTAGGCACATAAACACCTTTGCATTCCCACATGCCAACACTGCTCAAAAGGTATAAAAGAGGCCCGCCCACCTGTGGTTCTGCATTGTGACATTTCAGACACTGTCCAACAGCCTAAATCCTTCCCTTCTTGTCCAGGACCCAATCAAACCAGTCTATTCCCTTACTGTTGCCCCAACATGGGCTACCCATTGGTCGGCACTTTGAACCCACCAGTTACTCCGAGGGAGAAAGGTAAGGCTGTCTCTTTTCAAGAGTTACAGCCTCAGAACCCCCCCTCTCCCCCCGGCAGCAGTTCTATGCTGTCCTGTAGGGGCGCTATGAGTTGGAATTGACCTCATGGCAGTGGGCTTGGTTTTCAGGTTATTCTGTGTATGGGGATTTACTAAGTGTCAGGTGTGTCCCTGGCTGTCACTTTCAGAAGCGAGGCTGGTCATCTCACTTCTCAAAGCCCCCTCCTGTGTGGCACTAGAGCCCAACTCCTTGCCCTGGTCTCACTCGAGCTGCCCTGTGCTCCTGCAGCATCGCATCCTGATTCAGCCCAGAGGTCTCCCCCTACTCCAGAGTATGTGACGCTCTCTTGCCCCTCCAGACTTTGGAACATTCTCCCCGCTCCTCTCCCTCATCACTTAGGTCTCAGCTCACATATCACCTCCCCAGAGAAGTCCTCTCTGGCTTCTCTGGCCCGTCTTTCTCCTTGCCTGCTATCTCCTCATTTACCTATATGCTTACACGTTCATGGATTAGCTCCCTCAACTCTGAAGGGCAGTGACCTCGTATGCTTGACTCATTTAAAAGAAAAAGAAAAAGTGCCATCAAGCCAATTCCAATTCATGGCAAGCCGTGGTTTCAGATTAGAACTGTGCTCCATAGGGCTTTCAATGGCTGTAAGCTTTCAGAGAAGGAGCCAAGGTGACATAGAGGTTAAGCATTGGCTGTTAACTGCAAGGTCAGCAGTTCGACACCACCAGCAGTTCTTCAGGAAGAAAGACAGGGCTTTCTATTCCCATTAACAGTTACAGTCTCAGACACTCACAGGGGCACTTCTACCCTGTCCTGAGGGGCACTATGTGTCGGCATTGACTTGATGGCAGTGAGTTTGGGGGTTTGGGGTCTGGATCTTTCAGAGCAGATCACCAGGACTTTCTTCTGCGGCACCTCTGGTAAGAAATGAGCCACCAATCTTTCAGTAACTGGCTGAGCACTTCAGGAACTGCCTGACTCATACCTGCCTGGTGTCCCTAGTGACATCATCGTTTTAAACAGCTGGATGGAGGAAAGTGATTTGCATTGTTTGGGTTGTTTGGAAAACAGCCCCGAAGGCCAGCTGCCTTCTTATAGACTGAGTACTGACCAAATGCCAGGCTCTCTGCTAAGAGCTCTGGGCATCTTAGAGGCCTCAGAGAAGTAGATACTGCCGTGATCATCTCTCAAAGACAGACAGGGAGAGTTCATCATTCACACAAGAGTCCACAAGTGGGTAACAGAGCTGGGACAGAAGCCAGGCAGAGCAGCTGAGCGGCCACACACCTGCCCTCCATGTCACACCACTTCCAATAGCAGGGAAAGGGCCTCAGTCCTCCAGGTCTCCTCCATGTCAACCACACACGAGGCCCCACTTTGTCAAGCAAGCAGAGAGGATAGCAGCTCTTGTCTTTGAGAAACCTACTCTCCAAATGAAACCCTGTTTACTGGCCTCTTGCACGAAACAAGTAGAAACTGAGGCATTCATCCTGTCTCCCAGATCTTTATAGACAGGCTGAGCTTCCATACAGTAAGGAACACAGGTGGCCTCACTGGTTAGGCATTGAGCTACTACACACAAGGTCAGCAGTTAGATGCTACCAGGCACTCTGGGAGGAAAAGGAGGCTCTCTGCTTCCTTATGGTTTACAGTCTGAGAAACTCGAAGGGGCACTTCTACTCTCTTCTATAGGGTTGCTATAAGTCTGATTGATTCCATGGTTAGTATAGAGAAAGGAAGGAGGGAAAAAATCAGATAACAAAATTACTCAGTTCAGAATCAAATCAACAGAATTTTCCAACCATTTGCCCTGTCCAAAAGGCTAGGTGTTGGGGCAAGTATGTCTAGAAGACCATGGGGCCTGGTGGTACAGTGGTTAAAATGCTTCACAGTCACCCAAAGTCAGAAGTCGGAACCATGGAAGAAAGATGTGGCAGCCTGCTTCCATTCTGATTTGACGGCGTTGGAAGCCCTCCTGGACAGCTCTACCCTGTCCTCCTGGGCCACTGTGAGTTGAAACTGACTGGATTGCAAAGGAGCTATATCTGGCCTGTACAACGGCTATTTCCAAACACCACAACTACAGAATAGTAAATTAAAAGCCTGTCTAAATTATTTTATGATTTTTTCAGAAATCCATATTACAACTCAAGACACCAGACTTTATGGAGTCAGTGAGGCCAAATGCCCCCAGCCTCACCTCCATCCTCATCACCCAGGACTGGGATCAACCTCGAAGCCTTGAACTTTAAACGGAAACTTCCGTCTTAAGTCATCTTTGAGCCATGCAACAGTGAAGCACAACAAGGAAAGAATGTCTGCCTGGGGCATTGTGCTCTTTTGAGAAGTGATCTATATGAGATCAAATTAATAGCAGCAATTAGAGAAGTGGGGGCGTGTACATTTATCTTAATGGCGGTGGGATAACTTGGGAGGGAGGGTGAGAATAGGTGCACATCTTGAAGATGATAATCAATGTAGCTGGATCATATGTTTGTTGAACTAGTGATTTATTGCTGTATTTTCACACACAGAAAAATTAAATATACACCTGCTCCACAGTTATCATCTCATATCAAACACAGCACACTTAGAATAGTTAAAAAAACAAAAAAACAAATCTAGCATCTTGTTATTTTGCACATTTGCATTGTTCATTTGGCAGTAACACAGCTAGGCGCCCCATTGGGTTCCCTGACTGGTGGACCCCACTGTGTATATAGAAGTAGAGTTGGGGGGTGGGGGGTGGACAGACCAAGGGTGTACACAGGGGCAGCCAGTTCCCTGAAGGGGGCTTGCCCTAGGAGCTGGGGAGAAAACAAGACCCTGTTCCTAAGCTCAAGGAGTCCAAGGTTGGACCATGGTCAGATGAAAGCCTAAGGGGACACTCAGGGATCTGGTGCCTGTGGGTCCTATAGCACCTGAGCATCTCCTTCCACTTCCCCAGTGCCCACTCCTGAGAAAACACAGGTAAGGGCAGGGCAGGCTCCTAGGGAGGGAGGATTGGGGGTGAGTGACCAGCAGCAGCTGCAGAAGAAGGACAGGGGCAGTAGCCAGGACTGGCCGAAGTGGCTTGGAAGAAGCTCTGGATTGGCCATGTTTCTGGGGACAAGGGGACAGAAGTGAGGCCACCCACCCAGTGAAAGCCAAGGGCTGTTTTCAGGTAAGGGGCAGCATCCATGCCCACCTACCAGCAGTCATGCCCAACCTATTAGCATCCCATGCCCACCTGCCCCAACAAAGCCACCAAAGGAGTCACGGAGGGATAAGTGACTGAGGGATGAAATGTGGAGTCACTGAGGGATCGGCTGGGTCACCTCTACTGAAAAAACAGTGAAGATGGGAGAAGGAGGGGACCCTGGTGATGGGGCAGGATCAGTACTTGGCTCTGGAAGACTGGGTGTCTCTCTCCTGTGGGCAGAAGTAAGGGGCTAAGCTGGCATGGGGAACTCAGGGGCAATGGTAGCAGGGGTCCCCAGCAGAGACCTGGTGGGACATTCAGTACAGGTGTGTGGTTGGGGTATGGAGGGTGGTGGTGGAGATGATGTGATCATCTTTCATTTTTATAAAATACTGATTTGGTTTCTGCAACTGAACCAAGCCAATAAGTGAAGGGTAGGTGAGTCCGTACAAGAAGCATTCAAAAAGTTCACAGAAAAATTCCATGATCTTTTCCTTCCATTTTCCCACAAATTCTTTGAAGCCCCTTCATACGTCTATGCACACACACAAGGGTCAGTAAAGACTATCTGCCATAAAGTCGTGGAAACCAAGAATATCAGAATGTGAAACTAGTGGTTTTTAGCACATCCTCCTCCCATCAAGGTCAAGAACACGTCTGAAGGTGGTGCTTCTCTCTCTCTGATCCTTCTCCTGAACAAGTCTGTGCTCTCCATTCTATACCAAGTCAAAATGGCAGTTTGGGCATGCCTTGTGGGACTGAAATCATGTTCCTTTTCAACATCCTTTCAGTGTGGGAGACAGAAAGAAGTCTGAAGGGGCAAGACTGAGACCCCTGGTAGAGTGGACGAGTAAGGCTTTCTAGAAAAATTCTCATAGGACAGCCCTTAAAGATGAGTAGGGGCCTTGTTCTGATGGGGATGGGAGGGGAGGAAGTACAAATCCTTAGTACAACTCTCCTGGTCTTTCTCTTACAAATTCTCAATATTGTTAAAACTGCTTCATAATAAGCCCCATGATCAACCTGCATCCTAAAAAAAAAAAAAAAAATCTATCAAGATCAGCCCTTGGGAAACTCGAAACAATCACCATAACCTTCTGAGCTGGCTGGTCTGCCTTGAACTGATCGGCCCCATCGGCGGATCCCCTCAGAAGCCACTGTTTGAGAGGGACTTTGTGTGTGTGTGAAGACGCCCTGTGGAGACTCAACTAAGTGCATTACTGAGGGAACTTGTCTGTGACCAGTCACTGCCACAGAGACATGGATACATTTTGTTTGGGATAAACCCATGCACCAAGGAGCTAGAACCCAAGGCGCAATCCTTTTTTATCTCCCCTCGTACACACAGGCACCTACAGGGATGTTGTCATATAGTGTCCATTCGGGTTAACATCCTGACACATATGTCCAGGGAGAAAAGAGGCGGGGCTTACTTGGAAAGGCACAAGGAGGAGGGGCTGGTATTGCGTTTGCAGTACTTATGGTGGCAAAGGTCTGGCTGCAGCCCCTGAGCAGCAGCTCTGGTTCCTATAGCTTAGCTGCCACTGTGGCAACCACTTGTGCATGCCCTGCCCCTCGGCCCTATGTGTTGGTGCCAGCAACTCCCTCCTCCCTTGAGGCTTCTGAATCTGAGCAAGGCTCTCTGGGGCTGAGAATGCCAGGAGCCTAGAGGCAGCCAACTGCAGGTGCAAATTTGAAGCACCCTCATATATGATATCTATAATATGGTGCTCGCAACACACGCACACATGCACACACACACATATACACTTGTGTAATGAAATACCTATTAAAGCATACTAAGTGATCAGCACTCTGTGAGGTACAAGGGACAGGGCCCCAGCCACCTGCAGCTCATGGGAGGTGGGGAGCACAACCCTTCCAAAAATCAAAAGGTAGCTGAATAAAATAACAGCTAGTCAAGCAAATGTCCAAGGAGATCACAAACAAGGCGGTGAGTCAGAGCTCAGGACTGAGACCTACTTAAGAAGAGGCAGCCGAAAGCAGCTGCCCTGAAGAAGCTGGCATGTAAGCCGAGACTTGAAGAATGAGCAGGCACTGGCCATGTGAGAGGCAGAGGGAAATGCGCTCCAGACGAGGGAGCCACTGGGGACAGGAAGGGGAGGAAGTGAAGCAGAAAGAAGCCTCCAACTGACCTGGGAAAAGTGTGCAGGGGCCAAACCCACAGGGTTTTGCTGTGGCTCTTGTTATTGCTGCCAGTTGCCGTCAGCTGATTCATGACAAAGTGTGTACAACAGAAAGGAAGCATTACCTGGCCCTGCACCATCTTCGCAAATCCATGTTCAAATCCAGTGTTACAACATTAGGTACTTTGAGAGCTTTGAAACCTAGGAGGCTCATCTCCAAGCACTGTGTCTGGTAATAGTTTCTTCTAGTCTCTGGGGTTTACTATAGCTAATTTTCAGAAGTGGATCCCCAGACATTTCTTCCTCACCTGACTCTGGGAAATTCTATTGAAATCTAGTATAAGTGATCCTACTAGTGTGTGACATCCAAGTGGACCCCACCCAAGCCACCACAGTGCAAAGTGACAGACAGCGAGGGACTGCAGGGGTGGTGGTGGTGGTTGGGGATGGTGGGGTCAGTTCTGACTGACAGTAAATCCATGTGCAACAGAAAGAAACACTGCCCAGTCCTGCACCCTCTTTGGGAACATTGTCATGTTTCAGCCCATGTTGCAGCCAATCTTCCTCTTTTTCTCTGACCCTCTACTTTACCAAGGATGATGTCATTTTCCATGGACTGGTCTCTTACAATAACATACCTAAAGTACATAAGATAAGGTTCCAACATCCACAAGGCCAAATGAAGACTGTGTGTGTTTTTCCAAGGGCAGTGGGGAGTCAAGGTGGTATTTTCAACCAAGGTCACTCAGGGTTTCCACCCACCCACCCACCCACCCAAGTGGTTTGTCCTCTGTCCTCCTAATCTACCTCACCCTAGGGTGTTACCAAGATGCCACTCAATAAACTAGTCCTAGAAATGTGCCCACTGTGTCTTCCCAAAATCTTGATCTTCATGGAATTTTTATTTTTCTTAACACTGAGCACGATCAAGAGGGGAAGCCATCAGACAAGGGGATGTGGAACACACAAAAATCCATTTGCTAGCTCATTCATTCTCATCTTTATCAATCAGCATTTGTCATCAGATCTCAGTATCAACGGCAATTGATTAATGTTCATTAATACTGTTTCCTCCCCAAAGAAATACTGTTTCCCAGGCACTGGTCCAAGCATTTTACATCTACTAACTCATTTAATTCATAATGACCAGGAACATAAGATAAAATGACCGCGATTTCTTCCATTGCTGTTACTTTTGAGTTTTGTGTTATCGGAGGGTCAGCGTGGAAATTCTGCATGTGTGGTGGCATGCAAGAAGAAAGAAATGAAGAAATTTAGGAAGATGAGGAACATCTTAGTGTGCTTCTTAGAGGCAAGGATGGCAAGGTTCCTGTATCAGTGATCAGATTTCTATTAAATAGTCAAGCGAGCTATCTGGGGCTGGAGTATCAGCCATTCAATGGTGCAGCCAATTGATCTGGTGGATTTTCTTTTTATTAATGAAGAACTTCTTATAAGGGCTTTGTCAGCATGATACTATCTTGTGCTTAAAGTCTGTAGCCCAGTTAGCAAGTTACCACTGAAAGCAAAAGACTTATTTGCCCTCTTCTTTCCAAGTCTCTGTTTTCAAATCTGTAAAGTGGGAGTGCAAATTGCTTCAACTCCAATAAGGATTAGTATGAGAGCTCAATTATATGATGTAGGTAAAATGCTTCACCCAAGACCAGGCACAGTTGAGGTGCTCAATAAATATTAATGATGATTTTAATACATCAATTTACTGTTGTTATTATAATAGCCCGACTGTCCCTCCAGCCTTATCTCATCTTTATCTCCATCCTCTGTCTTTTGCTCCTACATTTCAGCAAAGCAGGTTTCCTTGGATCCCTTCAACAAGTAAGTTCCTCCTTACCTCAGGGCCTTTGCACTTGCCACCTGCTCCTCCTGATCTTTGCAAGCTTGGCTTCCTCTACCTGGGCCTTCTTGGAGAGAGCTCTCACCCTCCACCCCATTTCCCTTCAACCCATCATCCTCTGTTTCTTGGCCTTGAAATAGTCTGCATCTTCTTTTTTGTAATTACTCTGATTTGAGTCCATCTATAGAGCAAAATCACTTTCAACAATTCAGGCGCATTTTGATTTGTGACAATGACTGCAGTGCACACAATGCTAAGAGGATATATTGATTTGTCTTGGAAGAAGTACAGTCAGGGTGCTTCTTAAAGGCAAGGATGGCAAGACTTCGTCTTACAAACTTTGGACATTTTGTCAGGAGAGACCCAGGCAAAAGACATCATGCTTGGTAAAGTGAAGGGCAGGGAAAAAGAGGAAGTCTCTCAAGGAGATGGAGTTACCCTGTGACTGCAACAATGGGTTCAGGCACAGGCACAATCCCTAGGATGGCACAGGCCCGTGCAGTGTTTGCTTCTGTGGTGCACAGGGTCGCTATGGGTCGGAAAAGACTTGATGGTACCTTACACACAATGCCATCGCCCTCTTCCCACTTGCTTCCTGGGTTAACACCATTTTCCTTCATCCTTCTTTCCTATCCCTTCCTACCTTCTGGGCTTTCTCCCTGGGCGCCTGCTGCCCTCTGGACCTCCTGTGGCTGAGTGTTCTGAGCATGCACTCCCTTAGACACCTATCTTCTGGCTGAACGTTGAACCACATGGTGAGCTCAACTCCAGACCCAAAGGGCGACTGAGGGCCATAGTCTGGAAGTTCCACCAGTCTAACAGTCCAGTACGCCTAGTCTTATGATTTCGGTCCATGTTTTTCGCCTACACTATTCCAAGTGGTCTGCAGTGGGAACCAGGCATCATCTAGTTCTTTTGGTCTCAAGGTCATGGAGGCTAAGGTTCATGTGGTCCATTAGCCCTTTGCACCATGCAGCACTGATTTTCATCTCTTTGCACCCAGTAGGGAGAGACCAACAGCTGTAATTTAGAAGGCCGTTCACGAGTTTTTAAGACCCTAGTTGCTACATTGTCTTTGTGGACGATGTTGTGCCAATAGACTTCATGTTACCTGTGACTTGAGCACCCAGGCCCAGCGTCTCATTCCACAAGCTGTTTACTGAGAGCTAAGTAGTTTTCGTAGCTTTGTCAAGGTAGATGCTACTGGATTCATGGGTATATTTGTAAGACATACACATATATATGTGAATATATTCTCTGTCAAACCCATATATATTCATAGCTGTGGTCCCATTTGCCTTCCCACCTCTTGAGTGTCTATGTACTCATACATAGATTATTGTCACACTGTTATTGCTCCACTGTGAGTGGAATTGGATTTACAGCTGTTCCTTGAACTCAGCGGTCTACACCAGAATGCCTGCTCTGGCTTGAAGTACATGGAGTGCATTGAATCACGGCAAAGGGTGGAACCAAGGTTGGGAACCATAGCATTACAGAATATAATAAGTGTCACATTGGGGGTTTCATTGTAGATCTGCTCACAGGTGATGCCGTCTGTAAACTAGTGGGGAAAGAATTTGGTACTTTCCAGTCAGGGCTATTTGGTGGGAAGTGTCACAAAAGTCCTAAGACTCCAGGTGTCAAAAATGCATGGGGTCACTGGAAGCCTCTCCCTCTCTGAAGTGGGGAGTCCAGGAGGAGTTGCCTGGACCTTCCGGTGGTGCCAGATGTCCTCACTGTCCTGGTCTCCGCTTCCGGATGGTTCAGCATACACCCGTCACCCTCCTTGGCTCCTCGACAGCTTGTATTCCATGGTGTTTGAGTATCGTGTGTCCACCCAAGGAAAGGTCGGATAAATAAGCTTGAAATAACTTGATATAGTGACAGTGACATCGTTAGCATCTACTACAGGCAAGGGGGCTTGCCCACTTCTCTGCCAGAAGTATGACCTTCACTGGCTCAAGACAGCCGACTAAGCCCCAGGACTCTGACTAGGCTTTGTGACAGCCATTACATTTTTTTCCAGGCCCAGACAGCATGGGAGAGGCACTCCTGAGACTCTTGAACACCCTATAAAATCTAGGATGAGCTCCTCGTTACTCCATATTTCTCATAACGCTTCATTTGCAACACGGTAGAAAAAAGAAACTAAAAAGGAACAATTATTGTTGAGTCGCTGTTTCCACCCCAAGTTGAGCGCTGTGTGCAGTGCAGGAGAGAGCAGGAGGTAGACTGGAGAGGGGGGCATTCCAACCCATGTGTTAGATCTCCACCCATAAGCTTCAGGCCAGGGAAGTCCTGGGTGAAATCGGAAATCTACAGAGCCCCACAGCTGAGACCTTTCTGGGGGGTTGATACCTTCAGCCTGCCAGCTAGTGGTCAAACGACTCCTGGGACATGACCCAACATCTTTCTCTTCAGCATACTTTACAGGAGGAACAGGTGAACAACCGGCCACTAATACCTTAAAACAGGCATGGGTGGTGAATGAAAAGATGAGAGGGACTGATCACCCAAGAAGGAACTCTGGGCAGTATTTAAGCACTGGCAACCGAAGCTTGAAGGCAATGGACATGGAGGCTCTGGGGGAATTGGGACCCTACCTATCGCTGGTGGCAAGGTAACAGGGTGCAGTCAATGTGGAAAGGGTTTGATGAGTTGATGGGTCCTCAAAAAATGAGAGCTACCATGGGACCCAGCTATTCCACTGCTGGGTGGATGCCCGGGAGAAAGGAAAACGCATGCCCGTTGCAGAAACGGGGGTTTGAACGTTTATAGCAGCACTATCCCTAACAACCCAAAGGTATACCCACTGGTAGCTGGCGAAACAAAATGTGGCCTATTCATCAACTATAGAAACCAACACCGTATTATTATTCCATGCTCTAACTTAGCTGAATCTCAACAACATTATGCTAAGTGAAAGAAGCCAGATATAAACGGTCAACTATTGTATAAATCCTTTCGTAGGAAATATCCAGAAGAAAGGAATCCATGGGGACAGATAGCAGATTGGTGGTTGCCAGAGGCAAGGGGAAAAGGAAACAGAAAGTCATTTCTTAATGTCATCAAGCATGCCCCTAAGACATGACAACTCTGTGCACAGTACACTAGGAAGAACTGTCTGGTGAGCTACTGCTGAAACCAGCCAATGAAAACCCTACGGACCATTCGTCTCATCACGCGCGGCGGGGCAGCAAAGCTTCCTTCAGTTGTGCCTGGGCTCACTGCTGACCTGGGGGCAGCCAACAGTAGCAACTGCAAATGCTAAGCACTTACTTCACAGGGCTGTTAAGAGAATGGATAATCAGCTTTGGAAAGTACTCAGCACTGCCTTGCACACAATAAGTGTTATCTAGTGTCATCATGCCACCATCTGCCAGTTGGTTGTACTGTGGCAGCTGGCATGCTGCTATGATGCTGGAAGCTATGCCATCGCTATTTCAAATACTAGTGGGATCAAGTGTGATGAACAGGACCAGTCCTTTGTGGCACAGTGGTTAAAGCGCTCAGCTGTGAATCCACAGGTGGGCAGTTTGAACCAGTCACTCCATGGGGGAACAGAAAGGTGGGGCAGTCTGCTTCTGTAAAGATTTGCAACCTTGAAAACCCCACGGGTCAGGGCGGTTAGGAGTCAGAATTGCTTTAACAGCAGTGGGCTGTTTTGGTTGAGGTTCGATGGAATTCAAAATACACCGAAGTTGCACTAACAACACGCGCAGACCGACAAGGCATGTGAAGACAGCACGGGGTCAGGCAATGTTTCATGACTGCGAGAGCTGCTGTGCATCGAAGCCAACTCGAGGGCACCGAACCACCACCAACATCATTTAGTCAAAGGCCAGCGTCTTGGACAAAGAACAAAGGTTGACTGAAAACGAGGTGCCTGCTAGCCAAATACAAGCAAAAGTCATCCATGGGGACAAGTGCACCATGACCAAGGTCACCAAGCTCCACATCAGCCGCGGTGATGGAAAAAACAGCATCTTCCTCACAAGATTAGCGTCTCCGCAAAGAAGCTGCCCTGCACTCAGGCAGACACAAAGGTGGGAATGATGCTGTCTTGATCAAGACCTATGGGAAAAGTTCCTGGTTTCTTAATATTTAAGGAATCATGACTGGACAGACTGATCCTGTTTCTCGTGGTTTATCTTAGGGGGAAAACTGCTGTCTCCCTTCCCTGATGACAGCGTGCGAGGTGCTCAGCTGCAACAGAAGCAGGAGAGTGTGGCCATTTCCCCGTGGGGGGAAACCAAGCAGCAAAGGCACCAAGCCACTGACAATCATTACCTCTGGGAGGAGGGGGGCAGGGAAGAAGTTACTATCAACTGTTGGCAGTTGTAGTGCTTGAATGCTCTACATGTTCATGAGTTACATTTATCATATTGGCAAAAGCTTATGCTCATGAAAATTACGAAGAGCTAAGTTGTCCTTGTTTCCTCCAGTTCTTCCACAATAGAGTGGATGGTTGGTTTTCCAAGCTCTTCAGAAAAACATTTGTAAGCCAGACCACTTTCTCTCAAACCCATTCCTGCCACATTAGGATGGTGCAGCTGCCAGGAGACACTAAGTGTATAATTCCAGGTTGGAGATGGAAAAAATTACATCCAAAGAAAAGGGCAGGAGGTGGAGTGGAGATGGGAGGGATTCCATCCCATGTTTTAGATCTCTACCCTTAAGTTTCAGGCCAGGAAAGTCGTGTGTGAAATTGGAAAGTTCTAGAGTCTTCCTCGAGCACCCTCAGATTTATTCATTGCAAACCCCCCGCCCCCCCAAACTGGGAAGGACACTGGTCTCGAAGGAAGACTTATAGAGGGTGAAAGTCCACACCTGCTTCTTAGGGAGGCTTTTCATTTGTTTTGAAGACTCATCTCACACCACATTCCCGGAGAGATGAGGGTTTCCAAAGAGAAGGGGCCCTACATATTCTGCCCGAATGGCTTCAGCTGAGGAGGGCGGGTCAGGATTCCCTTGCTGCCTGCACCCAGTCTCTTGATCCTGGGCCACTGGCGGGACTCCGCAGACCTGTGACAAGCATGCAGGAGGCCAAGGGGCCCCATCTCACCTGCACCAGACAACACGGCCCCAGTGGCAGTTCTCCCCGAGCTCAGTCACTGCGGCTGAGGCCCGGAATGGGCCTGCTGAGGGAGGGGGTGCTCATTGTCCCTCTGTCCACGGCCCCTGGGGATAGCACCGCTGCCTCGAGAACTGCCCTTTCCGAGGTGGCACCACGGACTGAGGACCAGTGTGTGCGGGCCTCAGGAGGCATGGGATAAGATAGCATAGGAGTTCATGGGTGGGGCCCTAAGATTCTAGGAGTTTGTCTTATTTTGTTTTGGGGGCTATTTATTTTAATCATTTTATTGGGGGCTCTTACAGCTCTTATAACATTCCATACATCAGTTGTATCAAGAATTTTTGTACTTATGTTGCCATCATCATTTCCAAAACATTTTCTACTTGAGCCCTTGATATAAATTCCTCTTTTTTCCCTTCCTCCCACCCTCGTGAATCCTTGACCAATTATATTGGTGTCTTGTATCTTACACTGTCTGTTATCTCCCTTCACCCACGTGTTATTTGTCCCG
>NW_022111312.1:9232998-9234323 GCF_000313985.2 Echinops telfairi
TGCTTCTTATGGTGGCCTCTATCCAAGAATTAATGGAAGGTTCTGGAAGCGGAAAGTTCTGTGGCATACTAGGTGCTGCCCTGCCCTGTAATTGTTGGCATTTGCTTAATACTCCTTAATTGTGCAGGGAGAGGCATGATTATTATTGAAGGACTGTGCTGGGAGGATCAATAACGGTTCCAGAATCACTGTTCACAGTACTCATCGAGCCCCTCTGTACCTGACCTGTGAGTGCATAATTCCAGCCGTAGCTAGACCACAGGAGCACTCAGTTTGGGCAGTTCCTAGTAGCTGGAAGACAAGAGTGGGCTTACGGATCAGGGAGAGGGTTATCCTGGGCTATGTCCTGGGAAACTCCACCACACCTCCTGGAGCTCATGTGCCTGTAGGAAAACAGACATGCCTCTTCCTGCATCAGCCCAACCTCCCAGAGCTTGTCCAAAGCCCTTGCAACAAGGACACTATTTTAGATCTTGAACAAGTTTGGCATAGGCCTGGGATCAGAAAGAAGGCTCTGCCTGGCCAAATGTTAACCCTTAAGCTGCTGGCGGATAGAGAAATCTGGAGAGATGCTGAGAAGGGACCAGGAGGGCTGAAATATGACATCCAAGATGATAAATCTAGAGAGACAGTCACTGGATGAATGCTTCCTTGGGGGGTATGGCAGGGGAGGTTGGCAGGAAATGGGGAGCTAATAATGACGAATACAAGAATGAAGAAATTATCTAACACTCATTGTGGTAATGACTGTAAAACTCTTCCTGCGGTGACTGAACTATTGGATTGAATGACATGTGACTTATATGCCAATAAAACTACAGGGAGCACAGCTCGACTCTGACACCCAGGGGTCACTGTGAGTCCGAATGAACTGGATGGCAACTGGTTACTGGTTCAAGACCCACCAATGAGTTCCAGTTCAATGTCAATCTCAGATGGGCATAAATGTGAAACAGGGACTTACCTTCTATTACAGGGGTGTGAGAATGTTGGCTCTAAAGCCCTCAGTCATTCACTTTTTAGGCCTTGTTAGGTAAAAGGTCACTGTATCATATAGAAGCAACCCCAACCCAGCCCACTGCCATTGAGTCCATTCTAACTCATGCAACCTTCTGGGACAGAGAAGAATCGCCCCTTTAGGTATCCAAGGCTATAAATCTTTACAGGAACAGAAATTCTCATCTTTCTTCCTTGGAGCAACTGGTGGGTTTAAACCACTGATCTGAAGTTAGCAGTCCAATGTATAAGCCACTGCTCCAGTAGCCAATACTTAACCAAGTGAGCACGGCTGTTTTCCAAGCAAACTATGTATAAACATAGGTCAT
>NW_022111312.1:9235737-9237115 GCF_000313985.2 Echinops telfairi
GACGCTGAAATATCAAAGAACTCTCTAGGTTTCGTGCTTGAAAGATGGTAAATGTCTGGTGCTGGCCAGCGAGGGGGCAGGCAGTTGGTGAATCAATGTGAACACATGCTATTCACTCTTTAAAGGAAGAATACATGCTTGTAAGACATCTGTGGTGGCACAGCGAGTTAGGTGCTTGACTCTTAACCCAAAGGCTGGCAGTTCAAGCCCACTCCGGGATACCCTGGATGACAGGGCTAAAGACCAAGTCCCTGGGGAGCAGTTCTTCCCTGCACACATGGGATTGCCTTGAGTCAGAAGCAACTCAACCACATCTAACAAATATGTGTGCATGTGTGGGGGTGGAGATGTGCAGTGATGATGCAGGCTCTGGCCTCAGAATACTGAACTCAGGCCCCCTCTACCACTTACTCACTATGAGAGCATCCATCTATTGCTTAGCCTCCCAAAACCTGAGGAGGCCTCCGGTGGAAAGTGAACATTCTAATTTTACCCATTTCACAAAGCTACTATGAAGACCAGTGTTCCTCAGTCAGGATTTTAAAACACAAACCCTTTCCTGATACAGCCATCATGATTGTTATCAACATAATTGATCCGGATCCTCAAAATTTAAACCATGAAGCCATTAAAAAGCGTTCAAGGCCAAATGGAAAGACCAGTATTCCCAAGGGATGAGGCCAAGTCCTGGCCTATCTCCTAGACACAAGAAAGCATATACTGTAATAACAGCAGGGGACACTGCTGTCAAGTAGATGCCGACTCACAGGGCCCCTAGACAGGGTTTCTGAGGCTGTTTATCTTCACAGGAGCAAAAAGCCTCATCGTTCTCCCGCCCAGTGGGTTCGAACCCTGTGGTTAGCAGCCCAACACCGTGAGGGCTCCCGACACTCACCTTGTGGCTAGGTACCACTGAGTTGGTTCTGACCCATAGCCACCCTCTGAACAACAGAACGAGACACTGCCAGTCCTGAGCCATCCTCACAATTACTTGAACCCATGGTTGCAGCCACTGTCAATCCATCTTGTCCAGGGTCTTCCTCCTTTTTGCTGCCCCACTACTTGTATGTGAGGTGAAGTCTCACCATCCTAGCCTCTACAGAGCATTCTGCCTGTATTCCTTCCAAGGGAGATCCGTTTGTTCTTCTGGCGGTCCATGGTACTCTCCCTGTGTGGCGCTACCTCCATAATTCCAAGGCATCAATTCTTCAGCCTTCCTTATTCAATGTCCAACTTTCACATGCATGTGGGAAAATGGAAAATACCACGGCTTGGGGTCAGGTGCACCTTAGTTCTTAAAGTAACTTCCTTGATTTTCAACACTTTAAAGAAATTTTGTGCAGATTTACCCAATGAAATGCATCATTTGATCTGATTA
>NW_022111312.1:9238751-9240566 GCF_000313985.2 Echinops telfairi
TGGAAGGTGATGTTACCTGCCTAAGGGCTCCCAGCTAGTTATCCTTAGAAAAACTAAACCAAACTCATTGTCACCAAGTTGATTTCAATTCATAGTGACCCTATAGGACAGAGTTGATCTGTCCCTTTGGGTTTCTGAGACTGTAACTTTCAGTGGTGTAGAAAGCCTCATCTCTCCCTAAGTTAGTGTTAGGGGTGGGGTTTAAGTGTAGGCTCATCTAGCTCTGAAGTTAATGTTCTTTTTTTCTTTTTTTTAATGGTATATAATTATTTTAATATTGTCTCAGTTCCAAATATTTTTAAAGCATTAGGAGCTCTTAGATATTATTACAATCCATAATTCCATTAGATCAAGCATAGCTATACAATTGCTGCCATTTTCATTATCAATGCACTCTTTCTTCTTGAGCTCCTTGGTATCAGCTCCCCTTTATACCTTCCCTCCTCCACTCTACCACCCCCTGAACACTTTTTGCCATAATTTACACCATCCAATGTATCCATTCACCTAAAATTCTGATGTTCATTTCCCTCGAGTGGGATTATACATTCATCGTTGCTATCAGCTCCCCCTTTCCACCTTCCCCCTCTCCCACTTTTCCCGTATCTTCAGGGAATCATTATTCCCTTACTGTTTCTGAGGGATTTTTCTATCTTGGATTTCATGCATTGAAAGATCTTGATTGTACCAATGTGCATATGCAGGCCTAGCATGATTAGTGAGGTAAACTAAGGCCATAATAGTGTTCTTCATCCCAATGTCACGCGGCTGCCTCTACGCCAATGTGCCACTTCTAGGACACCGTGTGATCAAGGTCAGTGGGTGGCTTTCATCTGTGGGTAAAACCAGCCAACCCATCCATGGCTACAGAAGTGATTCTGGGTCACAGGGAAGCTGTGGAGGGTTTCAGCGGCTGTCTCAGCCTCATCTTTTCTCCCAAGGAGTGTCTAGTGGATTTGAACTGTCTGATCCTTACCTGACTGCACCACCAGGACACCTCTGGCTAATGTCAGAATGAACTTAAATGAAGGTAATGTAACCTTTCAATGTAAAGAAAGGTATGATGAGTCCGGGTTACACAGCCAAAGGGCTAAAGGGAGCAGGCAGGGAATCTGCAGGCAGGAAGCAGCCTGATTTAGGACAGCAGGGAGCAGTGGAGACGGTGAACCAAAGCTGGGTACATTGTTAGCACTCAGAGCATAGGCTTTATGAGCATCACCTTTCAAAAGAAGGTGGTGAGCTCCGTCCTTACATGAAAGCTCCTGAGGTTTACGTGGCAGCGACCAGTTCTCAGTACTGAAGTGAAGGCCAACCCACAAACCCCACAGCGTCAGCCTGGGCAGTGCCTAACTCAGAGTCACCGGGGAACACTGGGCTTTCAAGCAATAGTTTGCCCATGAGAACACCACCTAAGATGTTTTCCAAGGGACCCAGAAGTCTTTGCATATGCACGAGGGGCATTTCAAAAAGTCCATGGAAAGATAATGGGATTTTTCCAGGAACTCTTTGCGGCCCTCCTCATATATCGCCTTGCCCATTCTTAATGTAAGTGCTTCTCCCCCGAAGGAAGTATTATGTAGATGTGTTCAACTTTAGGGTTTAATAAGAAAGGCATGAGTGGGAGCTACTGCTCCACTCCTCTTAAGAGGCAGTGTTCCCAGTGGTTAGAGCCCCACCCTCAGTGCCAGCCATTGCATCAATGCTGACTCATACTGACACCCACCACCCACCCCCGTGGGTGTCTGAGACTGTCACTGTTGACAGTAGAAAGCCCAGTGCTTTTCTCGAAGCACTGGTGGTTTCAAACTGCCGACC
>NW_022111312.1:9241778-9243679 GCF_000313985.2 Echinops telfairi
AGAAACCTGACTTTCAAGGAGACCAAGGCAGAGAAAGTTAGACACAAAGCCTAGAATATGTCCTGGGTTTCAAGTCATTGGAAAAGAATGTAAGAATACCTTTTAAACGCTTTTACTGCTTGTGAAGTTCCTTGCCTTAAAAAAATCCTTCATACTTATCAAGAAACTGCACCCTATCTCATCTCCCCCAAAGAGTTAAAACACAATTAGTCTTTGAATCCTCTTGGATCATGACAATCTTACACCCAAGTTCATAAAAATGCCTCATCATTCTCATTTTATATCTAGAGGTAAACCACAATGCAGATGCTGCAAAGACAGATGAGGTTTCAGGACATCAAATATTCAATGACCTTGGATAGAAGGCTGTGTCGACCAAGGACACGTGTTCTGATCTAAGAGAAATCCCATAGTCTCTCAAAGTCAGCAAATTCTCTGCCCTGAAGTTGCCAGAAAAAGTGGAGAAATGAATCAGACCACCGTTTAAATATTGTAGCCATCTATTCATCAATCCTAATTTCTTAAGCCCCTGTAGGCTTTTACTTTCTGCTGGTGCCTTGGGAGTTGAAGCAAAGTTATTTTAGTCCTGGGTCTCAAAGCCTGGGTCTCAGAGCCACCTGCAGGAGAAGCAGCTGGGATGTTTGTAAAATCAAAGCAAAGTAAGAGGCAGGTTCCTGGGCCCAACTCAAGGCCCACTGACTCACCATCACTGGAAGTGAGGCCCTGAATATGTATCTATTCAAATCTCCTCCAACCCCCAAAACAATTCTTCAGTATTCTAACATGATGAACCACTGTTCTAGCGTTTTGTACTTGCTTGGCTGGGTGGGTAGGCTAACACAAAACAAGGTCTAGATTCTAAAACCAGTCCCTAGGATTTCTGGAGAGTCCCTATGTGCTCACACTCTCAATCGTGAACCAGAAGTCTGAGTGTACCCGGAGACATCACAGGAGAAAGGCCTGCCGTTCAACTCTGACAAGTCCAGCCAGTGGGAACTGCAGCCCTGCTCTCCTCTGACATGCATGGGTCCAAACCCACTCCAGGGCAGCTGCTAGGTTGCTTTCAAAACCTGCTGAAAGTTTCAGCCATTGCTATCTCCCCCTACTCCCCAGAAACTTCTTTATACACCTCCCAAGCTCCCTCACCATTATGGGCAGGCTCATGGCCACACATCTGACAATCTGTGACATTCCGTGGAACTTCTGTCGCAGGAGAACCAATTGACATGACAAAGCCTGGTGTGAGGGAGCCAAGCGTTCTCTACCAAACACATAGCAAGGGAGACTCTCAAACGACACCAGGGGTCTGGGGACGCTTCACCTGACTTGGGGGTTTGGCTTTAATGTCAGGGCAAAGGACAATCCCTGAGTATTAATCAGAATTCATCTGGAAGCATCCCCCCGGGAGGGCACCATGATAAAGACTTGCACTGCAGGTGGATCAGCCCACCAGAGCCAGCACTCCCCCCAGCACTATAAAAGAGTGCCAGGTCCTGTGTTGAACACCATCTGGAGGAGGTGCCAAATTCAGGACTGAACCACAGATGGAAGTGGGTTCGGTTTCCAAGCATGGGTTAGAATGAAAGCAGGCATCTCCAGCTCTCTTTAAATAGCTCTTTTCTAAGGAGCACGAACACACTTATGATGAAAATCCACCAAACTTAACATCTGAGTGGCTTTGTAGAGTAGATACCTAAGCAGCCAGGCAATATCTACCACATTCGGACAATACTTGGCAATACTCAAACTAAAACCAAACCCTTACTCCCAAGTCGATTCGGACCCATAGAGACCTTACAGGACAGAACATACCTGCCCCACAGAATAGCTTCCAGTGCTGTAAATCTTTACCAAAGCAGGTTTCACCTCGTTCTCCAGGGAGCAGTTGGTGGGGCCAAACT
>NW_022111312.1:9244628-9246628 GCF_000313985.2 Echinops telfairi
GAAACCAACATGACAGCACAAAACAGTATTATTCACACATTCATCAACCACCCTAAGAAGTTTGACACAGGTGCATTAAAAGAGATGTAGACAAGTTCTCCTGCCCTACTTGTGCAACAGAATCGCCTGAGGGAGTCTTAAAAACAATGCTCAGGTACTGCTGTGATCAATTAAATTTGAATCTCCAGTAAAGAGAGAGCTGGACACTGTGTGGCATAAGCTTTCCAGGTGATTCTAATTGTGCACCCAGGGTGGGGTGCCAGGATGTAGAAAGGTAACTATTGCAGCTGGGAGGAATTAGGGAACTGTGCAGCAATCTAAGTGCCCATAAGTATAAAGAGAAATGGATAAATAAGAACAACAACAACAAAAAAACCACAGCCATCAAGTCAGCTCTGACTCACAGCCACCTTGTAGCGCAGAGTAGAACCGCCCTGCGTGTTTCTGAGGCTATAAATCTTGACGTGGACAGAAAGTCTCATCTTTCTCCTGAGTTTAAACTGCCAAAGACAGTGGTCAGCAACCCCGTGCATAACCCATTACACCACAAGGGGTCCTTATGGCTAAATAAGTAGTGGTTTGTTCATAGGACAGACACTAGACTCTGGTTTAAACCTGGAGAGACCTCCCTAACTCTGGGTTTACAACAGTTTTGAACCGATTCCGCTCCACTCATTCAGTCCTGGCTGACATTGGAATAGACCTGAGTAGTTGGAATGTAGGGGGACTGAAACATAACTGGAATGGGACAAAAATATAGGTCGAAGCCAGGTTGGAAACAAACTCCATCATAGAAAGCAAGGGCAGCATACACATTGTATAGCAACCAAGTCTCTTGATGGACGTCACAAACAACTGTGCCCAACTCAAAGATGAGGCTTTCAATGTGTGTCGCACTCCAAGTTCTGGCAATAAGGCTTCTGAAATGGTTCTTCTAAGTCTCCTATTCCGGGGTTGGAATTTTTCCCATTCTGGTTAGCATTCCGTACCCTCCATTTTTTGAGATGTTGATTTCAGTCTGGTTCTCTTGGTCCCTATGACTGGCTCAAAGACCTGCTTTCCAAAGCCCTGCAGGATCTCGTGGCTGCCTCTTCTTCCTCATCTCCCAGCCCCCTCTCTCTCCTTTGAGCACAAGCACACTCCTGCACCAGGGTCTCTGCCTAGAACGTAGTCCATCCTGACATGGCTTCCTCCCTCCCATCTCTCCTTCAAGTGCTTACTGGTACAGTCCCTAAGCAGAGAGGCTAGCTCTAATCAGCTTCCCTCTTTCCACCCCCTCACCCAACTTTTCTTCTTAGCAGTCAACACAAAAACCCAACAAAATCCACAGGCAAGTCAATTCCACTCACAGCCATGCTGCAACCGTCCCGGACATCACGAGGGGGTTTCAAACAGTTCATGGCACAGCTCCCTATCTTTGTGTTCCACTTGAACATGAACATGAACACCATCACCTTGAACATCTTGAAGCTTCCAGGGTCAGGTCTGTTTCCTTTCCCAGGGGTAAAAACTCCAGATCACTTTATTTCTGTCTCAACTCAGAAGGGTACCATGCCACACTTAGAAGCTAGACTAAAGAGCTGCAATCGAAAGGCCCTTCTAAGTGGAGTCCCTGGGGGGTACAAACAGTTAATGCATTTGGATGTTTACTGGTTTCTGGTTCCAATCCACTGAGAGCCGCCTACAAAATAAAAAGGCCCGGGCCCCCACTACCCAATCCAGAGAACAGTTCTACTCAGACTCATGCACAGTCGCCACGAGTCTGCTTCGTGCCTGCGGGTTTTGACCTCTCCACAGCAGTAGGCCCTTCGACAAATCTTTTAAATAATCCACAAATCTTTTAAATAAGCCACATCTCAGTTCTCTTATCTATAAAATGGAGACGACAGCAGATCTAACTCGCAGTATTGTTGCGAGGTTTCCATTGGGTAAATAAAACAAACACTCAATGGACGGCCTTCGAGTCGGTCCGCACACATAGCAAACCTACAGGGCCGAGT
>NW_022111312.1:9248315-9250842 GCF_000313985.2 Echinops telfairi
AATGTAAACTGCCCCAGAGAAATGCACTGGTTTAAATGACACTCTTATTCTGCCTGCCCAAACACACTCACCACCCCACCCCACCCTTGTATTTCTCAAATGGTGAGATGTAGTCTGTACCACTGGTGGTGCAAGTAGCTCACACACGATTAAGGCACATTGACTCACAAAGACAGTTTTCCCAGTTCCTATTTTTCTAATCCTGATCACAGCAAGAGGAGGTCTCTGTTCTGTACTAGGAAATCTGTCGCCCCTTTCTACACGATGGACCCTTGCCCTTAGTAACAAAGAAAAGGCAGGTCTCAGGTTCACACAGCCTTCCACCCAAATAAGACTTAATAACAGTTTTGTTTTCATTTTTATTCATGAATTGCCATGCCTACTTTTATTCATGAATGACCTCCTACTTTAAGATGGGTTCCTTTTTTTTTTTTCAAATAAATGTATTTAAGAAAAATACCAAATGACTGACACAACAAATAATAGGAACATATGGCAAGAATCGTACAAAAAACTAGTGTTAGGAACACCATGATAACTGGGCCAACTTTTTTTTTTAAGCAAAAGCGAAGCTAGCCTATTCTAGTTAGATGAGAAAGAAGCTGAGCTGAGCAAATATCTGATGTCTAATGCCCCCTTTCCCAATAACCAGCTATGCAAGCTGATTTTAGGCAAGTGTCGCAGCCTCAGTGCCTCAAATCTCTTCATCTGGAACATGGACATAAGAAAGCCCACCTAATTACCTCAGATATTATGAGAATTAATTGCCATAATAGATGTGAATGATTGGGGGGGTGCAAAATATAGTTCTGTAATTTATTCTAAATCTCAGGCATCTGTTGAAATACTGAACCCTAACAGAAAATAAAAAAGATGGACAAGATTCCACTTGTCATTTTACCCAGATGTCTGCCATGAGCCAGCACTTGTCCCAGGAGGACATCTGAATCAGAGACACTTGTCTCAGCACACGAAGGTTCGAGAGTCAGCCTCGTGTATTGGACCCTCAGATTGCCTTTTCGACTATACTTTTGTTCGTTTGTATCTGGGTCCTTGGTCTTTCCCCAAATCAGATCAAAGTGTTGGTGAGAGGCAGAATAAAAATGGTTTTCAGAAAGCCTGTTTACCATAGTGTGTGCACTGTGTTTTTTTGGAATTCCTCACCTTCCAAAAAACTACAATGTGGTCAGCCACCCCCTGGCCCAACATCTGCAGGGTAGACCACAGAGAGAACAGGTCGTGGGTGAAGAGGTCTCTTTCAAACTTAACATACAGGTAGACAACCAAAAAGGTAAAAAAGCCCTTCAATGATTTGATTTCTAAAGGTTGTGCCAAGAAAGTAAAATTTAAATAAAGGAAATTCCAGTTACCAAGTGAAATCTCCCAGGTATAGAGAGAGTCTGATTTTTGTTGGCCCCAAAGGCTCCCTGCAGCCTGACAATAGGCGAGATCTCCTGGGGGCGGGAGGGGTCTCTGCAAGGCTGAGCTCACCCCCACCAGCACAGGAAGGGGAAGGAAGACCATTTGCATCAGTGAGGGGGGCTCATCCAGGAACTTGGTAGAGTTGACCAGCTCATTTTCACAACGGAAGATCCCAAGGATAGCTCCAGGCATGCTGTCCATCTCCATGCGTCAGCCCAATTTGCTCTGAGAAATTCCCCGGGGTGGCACATGGTTAAGTGCTCTGCAAGCTTAGGAGAGGTTGGTAATTCAGCCCATCCAGAAGCGTCAGCTAGCCGTCAGCTTCCGAAAGATCAGAGCCTTGAAAACCCAATGGGGACAATCTGCTCTTCACTCCTGGGGCTGCTGTGAGTGGGAATCTTAACAGCTTCCGCCGATTTAGTGTCATGGTTTTAGATGGTGGCCTGTAGCTTCAGCCTTCTTCCTGCCAGGTTAACCAGGCTTGTGGAAAGGAACAGGAGACCTGGTGGTTCAGCGACTTAAGCACTTGGCTGCTAATCGCACAGTAGGCAGTTCAAACACATCAGCTGCTTCCCTGGGAAGGCAAGTGAGGCTGTCTGCTCCCATAAAGACTTGCAGTCTCCAAAACCCTAAGGAGCAGTTTTACTCTGCTCTACAGGGTCGTCATCGAAGGTGTTGACTCAATGGCCTTGGGGGTGATTTGGGGGGAAAAGAAGTGCCTTTTCTCCCAATAGCTGGCAGAGGGAATGGGGGTGGGGCACAGGGTTCAGTTCAAAATAACGCCCAATTACTTTGGAAACAGCACCAGCCCATCGGCACGGCTCCCAGCTATTGAGAAACAGGCGTGGGCGCAGGTCTGAATAGACAACTGCAGCCAGGGGTGCTGTGGTGCCCTCTTTGGCCAGACCTGGGTCAACCATTCAGCCACTGGCGCGCAGGGTACGGTCAGCTCCACCCTAATTGTGTGGACCGAGAGTGTGGGAAGGGTCATTCCTCAAAGAAAACCCACCAGTGCTTTCATGGGCGGACACATCACATCCAGCAGGTTGCCCCTCACTCCTCCTTCCACAAGGAGGATGAAAGTCATCAAATTCTCTTCCCAAAC
>NW_022111312.1:9252002-9253771 GCF_000313985.2 Echinops telfairi
TCCCTTCTTACTGGAGAAGTCTGGGTCAAGAGGTCAGGGCTGCAGAGGGCCTTACAGAATTCCTTTGGGCATATTGGGCCAAGGCATGTCAGAGAAACAGCACAGTCATGCCTGCACGGCCCGGTCACAGCTGCCAGCCCTCTCCCGATCCAGGTGCAGGCTGGCCCAGTTTACAGTGGCACACAGCTTCACAAAGGTGCCCTACTCTCTATTGTTGTTGATTGGCTTTCTTTGGTGTGTTGTGTTTTATTGTACTTTTAATTGATTTTTAAATAATATTTTGTTGTGTGTCCCGCAAACATTCATGCAGCACATTAGATTCCCATTTCACAATATCTATACAGCTTGTTCAGTGGCCCTGGTTACATTCTTTACACTGTGTCAACGTTTCAATAATTTTTGTTTTGGTTGTTCGATTGTCCATCATCTGGTTTCCCTGCGGAGCCCTGCTCTTTTCTTTGGTTGGTTTTCCCACGCTATCTGCTCCTGGCACATCGATCCATCTGAGTGGCCTGGGATCCCATGCGTGGGAACTAGTTGTGCTCTAGAATGAGTGGAAGTGCAGGGAGGAACTGGCGAGACCCTCCCCAGGTAAGGTGGGCCTCCTATCTTCTAGAGCAGCAGTTCTCAACCTTCCTAATGCTGTGACCCTTTCATACAGTTCCTCACGTGGTGGTGACCCCCCAACCAGAAAACTATTTCCAAACAAAACAAAACAAAACAAAAAACTGTTTCCATTGCTACTTCATCACTGTGATGAATCAGGCAACCCCTGTGAAAGGGTCGTTTCATCCCCAAAGGGGTGGTGACCCACAGGTTGAGAACCACTGGTCTGGTAGCTAACCAGTGCATAGCAGCTATTGAGCCACACCAACTCTGGTCCCAACAATCACAATTGCTTCCATATGGTCTCCCTGCATATGTGCACCTAGTGGCTTCTGTAACAAATGACCACTAGCCTAGTGACGTAAAGCAATCCAAATGTATTCTTTCACAGTTCTGGAGGTGAGAACTCCAAAACAGGCCGTGCTGGGCACAAGTCAAGGTGACAGAAAAGACTGTATTTCACTCCGGAAGCTCCAGAGGAGACTCCAATTTCTTCTTTGTCCAGCTTCCCCTGTCTCTAGTTCTTAATCTTCTGCCTCGTTCTTCCCCGTTTAAGGGCCCTGTGACTGCCTACATTGGACCTATCCAGATAACGGCCTTCTTTTAAGGCCAACTGATTAACCACCTTCATTCTGACTACTGCATCATCCCCACCTTGCAATGTGACCTGATAAAACCACAGGTTCTAGGATTCAGACACAGATACTCTGGGTGGGGGATCATAATTCTCTCGCACACCTGTGACCCACACACACAGCAGCTGGGCTACTGTCAAAACCCAAAATGAACTATGTCATTCCTACCCCCTGCCCAAGGACCACACAACACAATGAAAACCGAGCTTCTACGGTGGCTCACACCCCTCCCAGAACACCTCCCCACCTGCCTCACACGTCTCTTGACCATCATTCCCAGACAGCCTGGGATCATGCCTGCCTCAGGACCTTTCCACTTGCTGCTCCCAGACTTTCACACGGCTGGTCCCTCCTCATCTTCCAAGCCTCAGCTGACCTAAGCACATCACCCGCTTTAGTTCTTCCATGGGACTCCTTCCAGCTGCAAACATAAGGTTGGCGGTTCAAACCCCCTAACCGCTCCATGGAGAAAGCCTATGCCTAGAAGGACAACAGCCTGGGAAACCCAAAAGGGCAGTTCTACCGAAG
>NW_022111312.1:9254385-9271123 GCF_000313985.2 Echinops telfairi
TTTTTTTTTAAAGAGGCATTGTAAGTCAGAATTAATAGCCACAGATCTGGCTTCTTGGTTTATTCAGTGACTAAGGAGCCCTGGTGGTATAAAAGGTAAGTGTATCAATGTATCGACTGCTAACTGAACAGTTACTGGTTTGAATCAGCTCACGCCTCCAAAGGCAAAAAGACCTGAGGATGTGTTCCTGCAAAGATAACAGACAAGAGACATGCCTTGGGGGGCTCCTCCCACCCCAGGAGGCTGCTGTGTGATCATGCAGCCGGCCTGGCAGCAGGGAGCAACAAGAGTTTACCAAGTGGCTGACAGTAAGCTGTCAAGAATTATCGGTTGACTGTAAGGGTGAATAAGTAAATCCATGAACAAATAAGGGTGGGCAGGAAGACGTGGAAAAGGAGCACAGGGTCAAGGTTGCTTTGTCACCATGACTGTTTTTACATTGTTATCTGACAGGTTTAAACCTGAATTTCAGAGCAACCTACCGCAGAATTCACTGAAAACTCTGCCCCCAAACGTGATCGTGTATTCCTTTATCTCTTATCACCATGGTCTGGCACACAGTGTCATGAAAATCCACCTTTACCTAAAAGTATCAAGGAGATGCAGACCCAAATACACCCACAGGCCCGGGTGGCTTGGCAAGTCTCCTTTGAGGCTGACCTGCCCCCTAGTGGGGAAATGGCGAAACGCATACTAGTGTATTCCCCTTCGCGACTAAAACTAGAAAACTCTCTGCCATTGAATCAATGCTGACTCACAGGACAGGATAGAACTGCCCCTGAGTGTTTCTGAGAGGGTAACTCCTTATGGGCGTAGAAAGCCCCAACTTTTTTCTGAAGAGTGGCCGGTGGTTTTGAACTGTTGACCTTACCATTAGCAGCCCAATGCATAACCACTGTGCCACTAGTGCTCCATTCATCATGAATGAGCATTTTAAACACACACACACATACACACACACACACACACACACACATACACACACACACACACACACACACACACACACACACACACACTTATCCGTTGATTCCAACTCAGAGTGACCCTGTAGGGCAGAGTAGAACTAGCCCATATGGTTTCCCAAAGCTACCAATCTTTAGGGAAGCCAACTGCCCCATCTTTCTCCCGTGGAAAGCTGGGGGGTTCCCAACCACCAACGTTGTGGTTGGCAGCCGAGTGCTCAGTGACTGCGCCGCCAGGGCTCCCTCACCACTAGCTGGCTGCCGGCAGGAGTTGGAAACGTGCTAAAGGGCAGTCTGCGGCCTTTGTACCAGAGTCTTGGCTGGAGCGGGGTTTTTTCCCAGAGCAGCCCATTCTCAGCTTCTCTAGCCGGAGATTTCTCCATCACGATGTCCTGGGGAGCATTTGGCTCTCGTGGAAGGCTCAGGGTCGAGGGACAGCCCCACGTCTGGTGGTTGTGCAGGGCCAGGGCTGCCTCAAGCAGGACTTGTCTGCAGTCTCCAGGTTCTGCAACACGGCGGACTAAACTCCTGGACATGGCGGACTAAACTCCTGGCTCCAGGGCAACTGTTGACTATTTTTAAAAGTAGTAACTGGGACGATGTTGGACCTCGTGGGGGAGTGGGGTGTGCAGATTGGCTAGCCTGCTTGCAGAAAGAATGGGCTGCGATCCATACAGGGAGGTCTTCCTGCAGAAAATCAGCCACAGAAAACCCTAAGGATCCCAGTTCTGTTTTGGCACACATGGGGGTGCCAGGAGTTGGACTCAGCCAATGTCTCTCATGGTGGACATGGCCGCTAGCTTGCTGTCTACCAGACTCAAACAGAACACCTGTGAGGAGGACGCGGGACCCAGCAGCATTTTGGTCTGTTGCATAGAGTCCTCTGAGTTGCAACCAACTGGACAGCATCTGACAATACAACCGACGTGCATGCTACTATAACTCGTCTTTGCCTTCGAGGAAACTGAGGCACAGAGTTCAATAACTTCTCCAAAGTCACACAACTAGGCAGGGTTCGTGTTGAAGTCCTGGCAGTCTGAGTTTCTAATCAAAGCTCTTAATCGGTACACTTCAGTAGCTCTCATGCTTCCTAAAAAGATTCTTAGCTTATAACTCAGCTGAGCTTATAACGGAGAAAAAGCAACAACCAACCAGCTCACAGCTATCGAGTCCCAGCTGACTCACAGAGACCCTTTAGGGTAGGGTGGCACTGCGCCCTTTGAGTTTCTGAGACTGACTCTTTGTGGGACTAGAAAGCCCCATCTTTCTCCCACAGATGGTTTTGAACTTCAGACCTTGTTATTAGCATCCCAATGCGTATCCACTATATGCCACCACCAGAGCTCCTAAAGCGACAAAAATAACTTTTAAAAGTCCAAATTCAACATACGACTGAACAAAATGGCTTGATTGCCCATTACCCATTTTCCCTAATTAGTTCCCAGTTTGACATAAATCGGTATGAACTGACCTTTTGGGAGAGATCTGCAGTGATTATAACACATTTGCTGTCTGGAATCTTATCAGACTTTTTATTAACATCCAAGTTCTCAACTCTATGTCTAAAGAGTCATTTCTATGCATAACCGCCATGATGCAGAGGGAGGGGCATCTCCATCCCTGTCACTTAAGAAGAGCTCATCTGGATGTCAGCTTTCAATGCTTTGGGCTGGAAGCCACAGAAAGCTCACTGTCTCATACCAGGAGGGGAGGGGAAGGCGGGGGAGAAAGAGGGACCCACCACAATTATCTACATATACCCCCTCCCAGGGCGACGGACAACAGAAAAGTGGGTGAAGGGAGACATCGTTCAGCGTAAGACATGAGAAAATAATAATAATAATTTATAAATTATCAAGGGTTTGTGGGGGGGGCGATGAGAAGCAGACACCAAGGGCTCAAGTTGAAAGCAAATGTTTTGACAAGGATGATGGCAACCAATGTACAAATGTGCTTGACACAGTGGATGGATATATGGATTGTGATAAGAGTTGTACGAGCCTCCAATAAAATGATTTTTAAAAAGAAAGAAAAGAAAGCTCAATGGCTTAAACAACAAGGTTCTCCGGCTACACACAGTGACACAGAGAAGGAGGGGCTTCAAGGACGGTTTGATCCCACACAACCTAAAGAGCAGAACACGTCTAAGCTTCTCCTTAGCTCTCTCACGATGGCCTCTTTTATATGTATCCTTTGTTCTCAAGCCGGCTATCCTCCTAGGGATATACTTTCTATTTTGGTGTCCAGGGAACAGGGATGGCCTCTCTATGGCAAACCATCATGCAATAGTCCTGGTTCCCCATTCTCACTGGCACCCTTGGCCCATCTGGCCATGCCCAGACCCAGATTGGACCTTGGCCTAACCCTGAGATCTGTACAGCAGGAGGGGTGGTTCAGGACCTGTTCTGGTGTTGCACCATAAATAACAGCTCTCTTGAATTCTGATTATTAGACTAAATCAGCAGATGTGTACTCAGGTAAATGACAAATAGAATAACCACTAATGAAAAGTTGACCAACCGCATTCATACATCAACAAATGCTTATTGTGGTGGAGCGAAATTTCTTAACATAGTTCTTCTCTTGGTGCATTGGAAATTCGGTGCTGGAGAAGAATATGGAAAGTACTAGGGACTGTCAAAAAACAAACCGATCTGTCTGGGAAGAAGTACAACCAGAATGCTCCTTAGAAGCAAGGATGGTGCCGCTTCAGACACGTTGTCAGGAGAAACCTGTGCCTGAGGAATGACATCATGCTTGGTAAGGTGGAGGGGCAGTGTGAAAGAGAAAGACCTTCACCAAGATGAACTGACAGTGGCTACATGGCTGGGCGCAAGCAGAAGAATAATTGGGAGGATTGCACAAGCCTGAGCAGTGGTTCCTTCCGTTGTACATAGGGTCACTATGGGTCAGAACCAGCTCCCTGGCCCCTAAGAACACCACCAACAACATCCATGTCTCTCTAACTCCCACCAAATGATGGGACGGACCGATGTGAATAAGAGGTAACATGAACAGAGGGCTTAGTCCGTTCTAGTGACCACAGCCCTGGCTGTAAGGATGAGCCATCTCAGCAGAAAGACAGAGAAATCCCAGGACCATTGGAGATGGTACCTGTTCAAGCCGAAGCCAAGGGTTGAAGTGTCCAAGAGGATGAGGACCGGAGAGGGAACCGACTGCCGGCCGAGGAGAGGGGATGCTACGGAACGTGACTGTATCCTTACTGTCTAATAATCCTGGCGTGTGGTCACTGCTCACTCCTTTCATAGTCCCCATATACCCGTAAGTGTCTACTGTCTGTGGGTTCTGGGGGCCCATTGCAACAAGTTAGTAAAGCCAGCATGGAAGTAGAATGCCCGGAGAAGAATGGTTGGGGTCAGAATAGGTTAAAAAAAGGTGGAGGGGGCAATGAATGTACAAATGCGTTTTACACAATTGATGTATAAGAGTTGTATGAGCCCCTAATAAAAGATTAGAAGGAAAAAAAGGTGGAGGAGGGCAACATGTCTGACTCTCTGCCCTCTGGCACTAAGGAAACCAGAGGAGGTGGGATATGGGCTCTTCCCTCCACGCTGTTCACTACAATAAAATACCACCTTCCCCGGCCAGGCTCCCCAAAACATAACATTTTAGTGACTCACGGTTGAGGCAGCACAAGAAACAGCCAGTCCCAGGCATGGAGAGGAGTGTGAATTGGTGCAACAGTTGGGGAGGGACATTTTTCTATCTCTAGCAAAATGGTAAAGGTCTACACTCCGTGCTTTAGTGGTTCTGTTGTTAGGAGGTATTCCCCTGGTTTTACTTAGGAAACTACACTAAGCGAGGTGGACCAGTGAGGCTGTTTGGCTATAGGCTCCTCCCCAGGAGAAAGATGCCAAACCAGTTCACCCAGCCCTATAGGACAGAGAACAACTGCCCCTCTGCACAGCTTCCCAGCAGGAGACAGCCTTGAAGTGGCTGCTGGGTTCAAACTGCTGGCTTTGCGATTCTTAGCCCAGCACATAGTCTATTATGCCACCAGGGCTTCGAGATAAAGACAAACCCCAAACTCACTGCCAACGAGTGAATTCTGACCCACAGTGACCGAAGGGAACAAGGTAGAACTGCCCCTGTGGTTTTCCGAGACAATCATTCTGTACAGGAGTAGGAAGGCCCATCTTTCTCCCTCAGCGCCACTGGTGGTTTTGAACTGCTGACCTTGAGGTTAGCAGCTCAAGGCATAACCTTTAAACCTAAATATTCGTGGGCATATTCCCATTCTCCCCAATACCTTCAGCCAGCGTGTCTATCCAAGCATCTGCTCATAGACCATCACTACTCCAGGATTGTCTATAGAATAGTTTCTATATCATTTGCCTCTGCTGCCTAACCCCTTCAAACCTCACAGTGTACTCCACTGTCTTCATCATTTTCCTATCCTCCCTCTTACACTCCAGTGTTTCCCCAAATGGGCAATAATGTGGCCCCCAGGAAGGTGGCAGAATGATCTAGCGGAACTGGAAAAGCAGATGCCAGCACTTGATCCTGGATTATGGGCTGTAAAAATGTGTTTAATTGGGGGGAAGTGGGGCACAATGTACTTTTTTTTATTCCCTGAGAAGGGAGCCAAATCAGTTTGGGAACCTGCTATATTGCCTTCACCCCTCACCCAAGTTAACAACACTTGTCTACCTTTTAGACTGGGATGGCCCCACCTTCCCTGCCCCTCCCATTTCTGGTAACCACTGCAGAATGTTTCCTTGAAGGTGAAACCCCTTTCTTGACTTTTTTAAACAGTGGGCTCATCATACCAGAATTGTCCTAATCTCACACCACATAACATCTCCCAGGTTCACTCATGTTGTGAGGTGAACAATTCCATTAGCCCTTTTTCTTTACTTCCATTAAAAAAATCATTTTATTGGGGGCTCGTACAACTCTTATCACAATCCATACATCCGTCCATTGTGTCGAGCACATTTGTACATTTGTTGTTCCCATCATTCTCAAAACAATTGCTTTCTACTTGAGCCCTTGGTATCAGCTCATTTTTCCCCTCCCTCCTCCCTCATGAACCCTTGATAATTTAAAAATTAATATTATTCTGTCATATCTTACACTGTCTGACATCTCCCTTTACCCATATATGTAGATCTTTGTAATCCGTTCCCCTCTTCTGCCCCACCTTCCCTCCACTCTCCCAGAAGCGCCACTCTCAGCACTGGTCCTGAAGGGATCACCTGTGCTGGATTCCCTGTGTTTCCGGTTCCTATCTGTACCAGTGTATATCCTCTGGTCTAGCTGGATTTGTAAGGTAGAAATGAAATCATGATAGTGAGGGGTGGGGGAGGTGGAACCATTTAAGAACTAGAAGAAAGTTATATGTTTCATCATTGCTACACTGCACCCTGACTGGCTCGTCTCCTTCCCGCGACCTTTCTGTAAAGGGATGTCCAGTTGCCTACAGATGGACTGTGGGTCCCCACTCAGCACTCCCCCTCACTTACAATTATTTGATATTTTGTTCTTTGATGCCTGATACTTGATCCCTTCGACACTTCGTGATCAATCACACAAGCTGGTGTGCTTCTTCCACATGGGCTTTGTTGCTTCTGAGCTAGATGGCCACTTGTTTACCTTCAATCCTGTAAGACCCCAGACGCTATATCTTTTGATAGCCGGGCACCATCAGCTTTCTTCACCACATTTGCTTTATCTTTAGTGATTGTGTCGGGAAGGTGAGCATCATGGAATGCCAGTTTAATAGAACAAAAGTGTTCTTGCATTGAAGGAGTACTTGAGTGGAGGCCCAATGTCCATCTGTTACCTTTATACTAGACCTATAAATATGTGCACATAGATTTAATTCCCTGACATCATATATAAATATATTTACATATGTACATGACTGTATTTAGACCACTATAAATGCCCTTTGCCTCCCAGTTCTTTCCTCTATTTCCTTTTACTTTCCTCTTGTCCCACTATCATGTTCAGCCTTCATTTGGTTTCATTAATTCCTCTCGGCTATATTACCCTTGATCAAGCCCTATCAGGCCTCTTATACCCTCCTCGCCACCGATTTTGGATCACTTGTTGTTCACTTGTCCCTGAGTTTGTTAACACCACTTCCTTTTCCCCACCTCCCCCTCTCCCATGTCCCCCTGGAGCCATTGGTCCTGTTGTTGTTTTTTTGTTTTTTTTAATATTTTATTTATTTTTTTTAATTTATTTTTTATTTTTTAACATTTTATTAGGGGCTCATACAACTGTTATCCCAATCCATACACACATCAATTGTGTAAAGTGCATTTGTACATTCTCAAAATATTTTCTCTCCATTTAAACCCCCGACATTAGGTCCTCATTTTTCCCCTCCCTCCCCGCTCCCCCCTCCCGCATGAGCCCTTGATAGTTTATAAATGGGTATTTTGTCATATCTTGCCCTGTCCGACGTCTCCCTTCACCCACTTTTCGGTTGTCTGTCCCCCAGGGAGGAGGTCACACACAGTTCCATGTAATCGGTTCCCTCTTTCCTACCCACTCTCCCTTTACCCTCCCTGTTTTGCCACTCACACCACTGGTCCTGTAGGGCTCATCCGCCCTGGATTCCCTGTATTTCCAGTTCCTATCTGTACCAGTGTACCCTAGCCAGACTTGCAAGGAAGAATTCGAGTCATGGTAGTGGGAGCGGGGAGGAAACATTTAGGAACTAGAGGAAGGTTGTATTTCTCATCATTGTTACATCACACCCTGACTGGCTCGTCTCCTCCCCGAGACCCCTCTGCAAGGGGATCTCCAGTGGCCCCGTTGTTTTCTCCTCCAGATTTCAATTCCATTTTCTTGTGAACTTTTCGAAGCCCCCGAGTCCATAAAGATCTTTCAAACCGAAATGTAACAGCACCAATTTTTAAACGGGCATATGAATTGAAGACACTTTACCACGCTTGCACCCTTATCTTTCCAGACCAGAGTAAAGGCCTTGAATTTCCTTCACTCTTCAAGGCACTGGTGCATATTTCTGATAAGGGGGCCCTAGCTCCTGTGTTCTTATCTCTCAAGCGGTTTGGGTGAGAGCTCAAAGTTCAGCTTCTACAGGTCCAGGCTTCCTCACTGCTTGTTAAGAACAAGTCAAGGCCACTGTGACAAAACACAGCTCTGAGTCACCTGCATACCAGCAGCCATGGTCAGTGTTTCCTGTTACACTGATTAAATTAAGTCTGTCCAGGTACTAGCTCCCAAAAGTCTTTCTTGGCTCAAGACAGATCATATACAATGTCCATGTAAGAGATTTAAAAACAAGCAGATAAAGGAAGAAGCAGGAAAATGTGAGAATCAAGAGAACAGAAAGGCAAATGCTTTACTATCCCATATACCATAATCAGGAAGTTCAAGAATCTAGAAGAAACAATTAACATGGCAGACGATGAGCTGGGGGTGTGCAGTCAAGGTAAGAAAACCACAAAAAATCTTCACAGTGGAAAAGTTCTCAAATATAGAAGTATGTAAACTAAAAAGTGAAAGGCCCCTTTCCACTCGCACCTGTTTCCAGGGTCACTCCACTCTCCAGCGATCTCCACTATGAATGGCTTGTCCTAGCTCCTTGCAGAACTACCCATTTACAAGCGTAATGATGGGAAAATATATGTTCACATTTATTGAGTAATTAGGATGTGTTGGATGCTGAGCTAAGCATTTTTAAGGCAAGTTCTCAATTCATAAAACAAATTCCCTATTAATATAGCAAGCATTTTCAACAGTTTTAAGTAAACGGAATAAATTGAGGCTGCACACTATTAATTGCTAGGAACCCTGGTGGGTTCTTGTGTTACACAATGGGCTGCTAACCACAAGATCAGCGGTTTGAAACCACCACCTACTCTGCAGAAGGAAGATGAGGCTTTCTACTCCAATAAAGATGCGCAGTCTCAGAAACCTTCAAGGGCAGTGCTGTCCTGGCCCACAAGGTTGCCATGAGTCCGAACTGACTCAACGGCCGTGAGGATGAGTGAATATTCATGAGTAGACTCAATATTCATGAGTAGACTCAATAGTAATGAGCTCTGGGACAGTGGATGGGCATTGATTTTAGTCCCCATTTCACAAAAATGGCGTGACAATTACTAAAGAGTCAAACCAGGATTTAAACACAGGCACTCTGACTTCATAGCTCATTCTCTTCCTTGTGTTTGAAGCGCATAATGTCATCAGCCTCTTTCCATAGCTACCCTCCAAGGCTTTCTCCATTGCTATCACACTCAGAATGCTCTTAAAAAATCAATGTATTTGATTCATTTAACCATTCTCCTACTGCTAAGCCTTTAGGCTGGGGAAGTGTTTCATTGCCTTCTTTCGTGCGATCTCAAATTCCATTCACCTTAAGATGCACCCAATTTCAGAGACGTGAAAATGTGTGCACGGGGTGTGTGTGTGGGTGTGGAGTGACGTGACAAATGAATTGGTGTTTGCATATCATTTTCAAAGATGTTTTCTGTAGCTGTTTCCTAAAAGTAAAATGGTGAGTCAAAAGCAAGGTGAATTTTGTTTGGGTAGCTACTGCCAAATTCCCCTCCAGGGAACCCTATCTTAGTCATTTGTGCCATTTCCTACGCACAGTGTCTGCTACCGCGTAAGTACTAAAGAAATGTCTGCTCAATGGAACAACAAACGGAAAGTTGTTTGTTGTTGGGTTTTTTTTTTGACAACCCCTAAGCCATCAAAGCAAGCCTGCGAACTTTCCAGAGATCCAGAAAACCATTTTTTAAAACACCTGCAAGACTACCACTGACAGAAACCCCTGGAGTAAGTTTTAATATGCAGGCTCCACTGCAAACCTGCTGAATCATAGGCGCTGTGGTGGTTACGCGCTGAGCTGCTAACAGGGTCAGCAGTTTGAAACCCCCAGACTCTCCAAAGGAGAAAAATGAGGCTTTCACACACACACACAAAGGTACGACCTTGGAAACTCAACAGGGCAGTTCTTCCCTGTCCTATGGGGTTGCTAAGAGTCGGCATCCACTCCATGGCAAGGTTTGGTTTGGGGGGCCTAGGTGCCCTACCACAACGTTTTCAGTCTGGGAAACACTACGGGGCCCTTCTCCTCTGACCTACAGGATTACCAAGTGTGGAAATCGGTATTGCACCCCGGGTGATTCTAATGTCCACGAAAGCTTACAAGAACCTCCTCAGAAGAGCGGTGCGTTCCACAGTTAGCTTCAACAGCAGTGCGGACTAGCAGCAGGAAAGACTGCCGAGGACCACTCACCCCAGCGCGCCGAGAGCGGCCCGACCGCTGGTGCGCCCCCTGTCGGCCGTCAACAGCGCCGTCCTGAGCTGGGACCTGCGCGGTCGACTGCGACTGCGACTGCGCGCTCCGGACGCCTTCGCCCGATCGTCCCGCCCCGGAAGCGGAAGTGAGGTGCGGTTCGCTCCGCGGATCCTCGGCCCTCCTCCACCCCCCGCCCCCTGATCCGCGCAGGCGCCGGAAGCGGAAGTTGTTAGGGGTGGGGAGTTGTTAGGAAGTGTTGGGTTCGCTTCGCGCTTCTCGGGTTCGCGCCGCCCTCTGCTGGAGCAGGTAAAGCACCCGTGAGCTTCACCAGCCTGGCTGCCCAGATTCTCGCCTGCTTCCGGCCCCGGCCCCTGGCTAGAGGGGGGCGATACAGCGAGGCTCTGAACCCCCCTTCCCAAGGGTTCTTGTGACACTCCGGCTTCGGGAGTCCCCATTCTTTGAGGTGAGGCCCCGCCTGGCTTCCTCAGCGTCCCTGCAGATCCCGCCATGGGCAACACGAGCAGCGAGCGCGCCGCGTTGGAGCGGCAGGGTGGCCATAAGACGCCCCGGAGGGACAGCTCGGGGGGCGCCAAGGACGGAGACAGGCCCAAGATCCTGATGGACAGCCCCGAGGACGCCGACCTCTTCCACTCCGAGGAAATCAAGGTGCTGGGCGGGGGTGTGTGTGTGGGTACGGGACACAGTTCTGTTTCCCCTTGAGAGAGGGACGACCCTCTGCAGTGGATTCTCCCACCCTCCCCTCTAAAACTCTCCAACACTTGTCACCTTATCACTTCGAAGTCCAGCAGCCCCATTGGCAGCCCTAGAGCCTGTGTCTAATTACTGATCGGAGAAAGTTACCCCAGGGAGGAGGAACTCACTTCCCTTAACTTCATTAAGGAGAAAGCAGCTCTGGGACAGGGTTTCCCATGCTTAATTAAGAGAGGTGGAGGTGACCGTAATTGAGTCCCAGCCCTTGCTTTTTTTCCCTCTTCGGCATAATTAATTTTCACTGCTGTGAGAAATAGGCCCCTCCTCTTGCCACACGCTGTTGCTTTTGTAAAAACTAGTGTGGCATTTTGGAGGCCCCCTCACCCCTCACTGCCGTTTGCTTTCTTCGCGGAACATTTTGTTCATCCTCGGGATTGAGAACAAGCACAGGACAGGGGCTGGAATCGTGGAGGTCAGTGGGTGAGTGAAGTGACAGCCAGTGCTCAGCTGCCCTCCCCTGTTGTGTAAATAAGACTGAAGAGATCAAACAAACCAGAGTAAACCGTTCTGTGCAGGCCTGAACTGGACTCCCTGTTGCAGCTGGCGTTAATTCATCAAGAACTCATGATCCAGCTAACCACCGAGTTTGTCTGTGCTTCTAGCCACAGGGCTCTGCCCTAGGACACCTAGTGATGCTGGCAGCAGATGAGTGTATTGTCTAGCCTTAAAACCACAAAAACGTATTACCTGGAGATGTCCTCCAAGGACAATGCAGCCTAGTAGATTGAAAACCAAACTCAGCTGCCATCAAGTCAATTCTGACTGACAGTGACCGTAGAGGACAGGGTAGAACTGCCCCTGTGGGTTTCCAAGAATAGCTTTTTTTACAGTAGGAGAAAGTCTCATCTTTCTCCCAAGGAGCGGCTAGTGGTTTCAATTGGCTGATCTTGCAGTTAGCAGCCCAACACATAAAGGCACCAGGGGGCAAAAATGACCCACCCATCCTGCTTGGTAGCCATCTGCAAATGGTCCCTCACTGCCCTCTAGGCTAATGGCCCAGCAGCTCATTTCATGTTTTCTTCCACCCCAAGCTGGATGGCCTCGTGGCTGGCTTTAGCCTGACCTCCATCCTCTGATCTGAACCTGCCTTCTGAATGGGTTGCCTTCCTGAAAAACTGTGTGCCAGGGGAACTTTGGAATCATAGGTCACCTGTAACTAGACATCTCTTCCCACAAAAAGAATTTTGGCTCCTGAAAAGGCCTACTTTTTTTTTTTTAAGACACCACACAAATCCTTGGTATGCGTGGGTTTGCATTTGGAGCAAACCCATTCTCACCCTGTGGACTTCACGGAGTGGCCCAGGCCAGAGCAGACTGTAACCTGAACCTTGCCCATAGGCCAGGGGCACTGAACTCAGTTGTGCAGTGGGACAGCGGAGTGGTGGGGGAATCAAACTAAAGATCGATGTGTCCTGCTGCTGTCCCAGGATGCCTGCTCTTTCGGCTTCCAACTAGGAAAAAATGGGAGTGATCCCAAACCACATCTGTTTCTTCCCCAACCAAGTGGGGTGTGTTCTTTTCTCTCGGAGTCCGGAATATCGCGACTGTTTGGCACCGATCACACTATAAGTTAATGCTTGGGATGACTTTGAGGGGTCAGCCTTAGTCGTATTCATCGTTTCTCTCAACTTGGAGTACTTGCTGAATGTTTGTTCAGGGTTTTTTCCTCCTCTTCCCCAGAATTCTTGCCTATTTCACGTTGACAGCTCTGGAATTGCCCCTAACTAGTGTCCAAGACCTTTATAAATAAGGGAACAGTGACTTTTACACCGCTGGTCCAGGACTCATGAGAGACTTCTTCCAGTTACTCTGCAGAGCATATTCCATGAGCTAACTGCCCGATTCTTCATAACTTTCAGGAATTATCGGTTTTCTTGTGCCCAGTGTGCAGGCAGGAAACAGACATAGGTAGGAGGTTAGGGAGCCTGGAGACGGAGCTAGGAGCCAACAGCTGTGTCTGTCAAATGAAATCTCACCACTTAGGGTCACTACCTGTCTCTAGTTGGCTTCCCGTCTCTTAAGTATACCGCTCTTCTTCTAGGCTCCAGAGAAGGAGGAATTTCTGGCCTGGCAGCATGACCTGGAAGTGAATGACGCAGCCCCTGCCCAGGCCCGGCCGACTGTGTTCCGGTGGACAGGGGGTGGAAAGGAAGTTTACTTGTCTGGGTCCTTCAACAACTGGAGTAAACTTCCCCTCACGAGAAGGTAATGCCCTGGGAGGGTTCGGGATGTGGTCTAACCCTCGGCAGCTTCCGGAAGTTCTCAGCTGGTGACTAGGAAGGGAAATGCGTCTTGGTTAATCATTCCCAGGGTTCACATCTCAGAGAACACGTCTCTTGTCGAGTGTTGTTTCCTGGACATCCTTCACGTCACATCCTCAGCCAGTGAAGGGGACCTCAGAAAGCCGATGGAGAGAGTCCCATTGCCTTCACTCCACTCACTTTCCAAAGACCCCTTGTATGTTTGCTCAAGTGGGACTTCTTCAGAAAGAGAGCTGGCTTTTCCCAGGGCAGTAGAGGGAGCTCTGGGCTTGGGGTCTTCAGCGACCTGGGCTGGAGGCCATGTTGGCCAAGCGAACCTGTCCAAGGCCCTGGACATCTACAAGAGACTGTCGGACCATCCCTGAGGCCTCTCTTGCTTTGACCCTGTCTATTGGTTTGGTTTGCCAGGGACAGGATACGGGGGCGTCCTCAGCGGGGGTGGAGTACCACTCTCTCAGAGGCCCGAGCTTGGACTGTGTGCCTCATTGTCACTGGTGGAGGAATCGGATCCTGCCAGCCAGGTCTGACTTGTTAGCTGGCAGCCTGCGTTTTCAAGCAGAAACACTGGCAGAAGGGCAGAGTTGCTGGTCATTCCGGTCAGAGTAGCCGGGTGTTGGTGAGGTCCTCCTGCAAGTGTACAGACAAGAGCTGCTAGTTCTCTTCAGTGGATCCCCTCTCCTGCCCAAGGCTCAGTGACAGAGTGACCAGGGCAGCAAGCATGTTTATCTTGTATTGTCATTTCCCTGGACTGCAGTGTGAGCTTGACCTTGCAGCGTCAGGGGCGTGGATTCCTGGCACCGGAGCAAAGGGCACTGCCGGAAAGCCTCGCCTGGCTAGTTCCCCTAGCCCACACTGCTAGATGTCCATCACTGGCTTTTGCCGTCTGCAGGCGGTGCAGTGTTTGTTCTGCCCCATTGGCTTTCCTGGCAGCTCCTTGTTTGCGTCCTCACCGGTTTTGCCAGCCAGCTCAGGGCAGCCGCCCCCCCTCCATCCCCAGTTGAAGGCCTCTGTGTCCTTTGTCCTCACAGCCACAACAACTTTGTTGCCATCCTGGATCTGCCCGAAGGGGAGCATCAGTACAAGTTCTTTGTGGATGGCCAGTGGACACACGACCCTTCCGAGGTACTCTCCCCACCTCGCCCCCTACCCCTTTGCCCTGCAAGTTGGGGTGCCTGAGTGTGGCTAGACTGGGGGGAAGGGGGAGGGGCAGGCCTATCTGGCACTTGACAGAGATGACCAGGGTGGCTAGCGGCTGAGTGAGTATTTGGTCCGGCTGGGAGTCCAACCCAGGACAGGGTCACTCCAGAGAGCTTCCCTGACAGGGTTTCTTTCTTCCCAGCCAATCATCACCAGCCAGCTTGGCACAGTTAACAACATCATTCAAGTGAAGAAAACGGACTTTGAAGTGTTTGATGCGCTAATGGTGGATTCCCAGAAGTGCTCCGACATGTCTGGTATGAGCCCCCTTTCCCTCCCCCTGGGGGTACACAGCAGCTGGGCCCCCCACAGATGCACTGGCCTCTTGCTGCTTGCTCTCACCCTAAAGTGGCCCTGGGAGGCCCACATTTGTCGCTGCCTGAAAAGCTGCAAAACGAATTCCCACCACTGTCAGGTCTGCTTGTTGCCCCAAAGGTGTGCTCTAGGTCCCCTCCGTGACCCCGGAGCTCAGCTTGGCCCTAGAAAGTAGGTGGTGGGACCAGGCCCAGGTGTAACCTCAGACTGCGAGGCCCCAGGAACCCTGTTGGGTCAGAGTGGATGGGCCAGCCCTGTGAGGCCTGCCAACTCACTCCCTGCCAGGCCAGCGGTCAGCAGACACTGGTGGCCCTGGCGGTGGCAGTGTCTGCATTAGCGCCTTGTGAGAGGCACCCCACAAGAAATGCTCCGCAGCACACAGCTCTCCCTCCCAACAGCCTGCCCATTCAGCTAGTCTGCCTTCAACTTTCTCCCTCTCCCAGAGTCCACTAAGTTGCTTGGCATCCAAACACCACGGGAATGAACTACCTGAAAGCAGATACTTACGGGGGAATGGCCACATGCACCCTTGTCAGGCTTCAGCTGTTCCTAGAAACCAGGGGGACGGTTTCCCGGGGTCTTTCTGCTGCTCCATTTCCTCATCACCTGGCCAGGGTTAGAGGCGTGGCCATCGGGATCCCCATTCTTATCAATGTGGAAATGGCTGTGGTGAGTGGTCTGCCCCAGGCTTGGCGCGGCTGGTGGGTCAGGCAGTTGAGAAACAGGAAGGAGGCTTTCTCCTATTTGACTCTGGGAGAAGTCCTTTCACTTTTAGATCACAGGGAAAATGAATGGGGAAAACGCCCCTTCTTTGCTAATAGATGTCATGTAAGGCCAGGCACCAAAGCTTTTAGTTGAGAGTCTGCCCTCCAGATCAAGGGGTGACAAACTCGCTTCAGGCTGTACCAACACCTCACGTTTAGACACCTCCTCTTCTTATCGCAGAGGTGACTCGTAGTGGCTCCAGTTTTCCGCACTTAGTGCTTTCCTGAGATGTGGCTGGTTAAGCTCCACACAATGCGTCGAGGGGACTGCCAGCGCCCAGTCACCACACTGCTCAGGGCAGCCAGGACTCAGACGGCCAGGCCCATCCCGATGGTTTCTGGGTAACAGCCCAGTGTCTTCCCGTTGCCACACATCACCCGTGAGCTCTTTCTAACCTGGTGGATCAGCAGCGTTAGGAGCTCCTAGGAAGCCCTGCTGGCAGTTGGTCGAGTGTGGGTGGCGAACCAAAAGGCCGGTAGTTTGAACCCCCCAACTGATCCTAGGGATGGAGGAGGCCGTCGCTTAGACACACTGAGGGGCAACGCCGCTCTGACCCACGGGTTACTGTGAGTCAGAGTCCACCCGGGGGTCGTGATTCTGTTTTCTGAAGGAGCAACAGTTGTGTAGTAGTTCATCACTTGGTTGCTAACCCAAAGCTGGCAGTTCAAGCCCACCGGCTGCCCCACAGGAGAAAGACGTGGCTGTTTGCTTCCATGATGATTTAAAGCAGTGGTTCTCCACCTTCCTAACACCGTGACCCTTTCATATAGTACCTCACGTGGTGGTGACCCCCCAACCATAAGATTATTTTCATTGCTACTTCATCACTGTCATTTCCCTACTATTATGGAGCAACCCTTTTGAAGGGGTTGTTTGAACCCCCAAAGGGGTCATGACCCACAGGTTGAGAACTGCTTATTTAAAACCTTGGGAACCACCCCCACCCCCACCCCCAGGGCAGCTGTGCTGAGTCGGAGCCACTCAGACCGTAGTGGGTGGGGCATGGTCTGTCTGTGTCACTGAGGGACTGGGAGTCTTATGAGCTAGGATGCCGTGGCTTCTAAGAGTCCTCAGAAATGGGCTTTCAGGACGTGCCAGCACCTGGGAGAACCTGTTTTCTCCCTGGCCTGAGACGTACAGGCTGTTCTGTCCTCTGTGCTGTTGTGACTGACAGCTCCAATTCGGGCATTCTCCCACAATATACACTGGAAGTCTCC
>NW_022111312.1:9271223-9286340 GCF_000313985.2 Echinops telfairi
TGAGACGTACAGGCTGTTCTGTCCTCTGTGCTGTTGTGACTGACAGCTCCAATTCGGGCATTCTCCCACAATATACACTGGAAGTCTCCCGGGAACCTGCAGCCCCCCCGTCTGCCAGCTTCCCTGTGAGGCTCGGGCGATAAATCACCAGCCTCGTGGTTAGTCAAGTCTGCACTATCTCCTGCCAGAGCCTCGGAGTGTACTCCTGGAACACACAGCGACTGCCGGCCTGTTTTGAGGGGCTAAGACACAAGAAAACTAGATGACCGCCATTGTGAAACAGGCCTGATCCTACAAGTCCCACTTGTCAAAGTCAGTGTCAATGTCTTGTCATCTGTTGTCCTCTCCAACAGAGCTGTCGAGTTCCCCGCCCGGGCCCTACCACCAGGAGCCCTACATCTGTAAGCCAGAGGAACGCTTTAAGGCGCCCCCCATCCTCCCGCCCCACCTGCTGCAAGTCATCCTGAACAAGGACACAGGGATCTCGGTGAGTCACTGGATGCCACACCTGGCATTGCCCAGAAAACACATGGGCTACTCTCCTTTCTTCATGAGGTGGTATGGTCCGCAGGGCCAGCTGCTCAGACCCATACTCGGCATCACTACGGGGCTGGATAATTCCGCTGGCTCTTTACTTGGCCACCCTGAGCCCAGAGGATCGTTCCTCGGTCCCTGTGAGGCCCGGGGGAAGAGCTGGTCTTCCTCCCTCTCACCAGAAGTGCTCCGAGTGCCAGCGCTTCGTGCCACCCCCGCCCTCAGACGACAGGGATGAGGCTGCAGTTTAGGAAGGTGGTAGTCTTGGGGCTGTGGCTATTCACGGTGCTCAAACCTGCCTGTGTGCCCACAGTGTGATCCAGCCCTGCTCCCGGAGCCCAATCACGTCATGTTGAACCACCTGTATGCTCTCTCCATCAAGGTAATGAGCCATTTCTTGTCACCAGAGCTGTGTCTCTGGTGGGGTCTGAGGTGCCCTGGCGTCATGGGCTCGCCTGCAGACCTGCACGCTCAGGTTCTGATGGTGGGCCCAGGAATCGGTGTTTCCCTTCTGTATCTTTGTGGATCCTCAGGCAGGGGGAGGTTAGACAGCCATAGGTCGTGTTCACCCTCTTCCGTAGGATGGCGTGATGGTGCTGAGCGCAACCCACCGGTACAAGAAGAAGTACGTCACCACCTTGCTCTACAAGCCCATATGAGGAGCTGGGAGTGGTCAGGCCGCAGGGGGCAGCCCGGGCCACCGGGCTCCACGGGCATGCTTCATGCGAGCGGGAATGGACCACGCATCGCTCATTTCACACTCGGTGGGACAGCTCATGCCGGCCCAAGCTCTACTTGAAGGTCTGTTTCAGGCTCGAGCAGCTCCAGGAGCACCGTGTCTGCAACGGTCCTCACCCCAGAGGCTTCGAGCCCCGCCCAGGTGAGCTGCAGCCACCGCATGGCACTGCGAAGGGACAGGTGCCACTCAGTCTCCATCCACCCACCTGGTCACGGAGGGCGTTCTCAAGCCAGGACCGCCAGGCAGGGCACCGAGGCCACACAGAATTCCTTGACTCTGTGCATCTTCCCAGTCTCGCCCCAGTCGGGACGTGGCGGTGGCGCTAGCAGCACGCGCACGGTTGGCCTTGCCTGTCCTCCACTGTAATCAAAGCAATAGGTTCTCTTCCATTCTGTCGCAGAGAGGGGACGTTTCTATAGAAATTAGAACCTGTCTGATTTCCAGATGAAGTTTCTCACTTACTTCTTATACTTTGGTGCACTAAGAACCTTTTATATCCCAGAGGTGGTCGACTGTAGGGCCTTAAGGCAACGTTCCATCACCACACTTGGGCCATGGATCACGTGACATGTGCTCAGCAATAATCTGACCTCCAAACAGACACCAGACTGCTACCGCTTTCTCCAGCCGGCTGAGCCACCCCCAGGCCCCGCTGCTGGGGCGGGGAGGCCGGCCTGCCCAGCTTCAGTTCGAGTCACTCTGAGGCGCGAGTATTACTATTAAAAACCAAAACCATGGCGATGGAGAGGCACCCACCTGTTTCAAATGGCAGCCCAGGCCGCCGGGCCCAACACCTCTCTGCCCCGAGGGAGGAGGTTGAAGAGATCCGAAAGTAGACGGTGGCCTCGTGGACCAAGTGAAGGACCGGGTTCTTTGACTCAGTTTCCCAAGAGCTGCCCGCAGAGGGTGAGGGGTGGGACAAGGGCCCTGGTGTCCAGGGTTTATTTGGTAAACCTGAATTCCCAGCTCCCTTTTTTGTTCTCAAAGCATGAAATGACTATCACCTTGTTTCAATAAAACTTAAAAGAGTCGAACCTGTGTTGGAGGCCAGTTTTACCCAGTCTGGTGGGGGCTGGCCCTCCCCCGAGGCTCATTGCATGTAGTGCTTGTTGGGGAGGTGTGAGTCCAAGCGTTTGCTCAGACTGCCCTGAGCAAGTGAGCAGGAAAGGTCCTCTCCCCAGGCCGGAGGCTCTGCTTTCCTTGTCCCTAACTAACAAACCTTGGCTTGGCTGGTTTCAAAGCTGCGTTCTCAGCTAGACCACATCCTGTTGTCCCTTTAAGCCTTTCCTTCCAGGGCCCAAGGAAACATGCAAAATGGTGGCAGAAGAGGGCTGGGGTGGCCTGGGCCGCACTCCAGGATGCATGCTCGCTGAGCCCAGCCTGAAGCCCCAAGTGACGGGACCACGATCTTAGTGAGAGGGACTGGTTGGCTCCTGTCAAGTCAGCCTGTGACTTATGGGGACCTCACATGGGACACTGCCACCTGGCTCTGGGCCACCCCAACAGATCACAAAGGAAATCGACAAATCCTGCTTCCCGAACCAGATCACAGCTTTCATTGTAAAAACACAAGGGGGTTTCAAAAAGGGTGGGGAAATCCCATGGTCTTATAGCACTTTTCTGTTGACAAAGAACTTCTGAAGCCCCCTCGTGTAGCTAAGCCCCCAACCTCCAAAGGGATTCCCTCTAGTCCCAGAAACAAGCCTGTGTGAATCCTAAGCCCAGTGACCACCTGAATGATGTGCCCAGCACCCTACTCCCCAGAAACGAGTCTCGCTTCCAACTTGAACTGACTCAGAAGAGAGCACGGTGGGGGGAGGCAGCTAGAAAAGAGCCCAGCCAATCAATGAGCTCTCCTGACAGTGCACAACCGCCCAAGGTAGATTAGGTAGGAGCCAGTTAGAGACCCCCTACAGCCCAGGAGCCAGAGATGCCTGAGGGGCTGAACTATGCCTTGCCCAATGCAGCACAGCTTGGTGCACTTAGAGCAGTGGTTCTCCTTCCCAATGCCGCGACCCTTTAATACAGTTCATGTTGTGGTGACCCTCCCAAATAAAATTATTTTTCTTGCTACTAAATAAATGCCATTTTGCTACTGTTAGGAATCAGGTGACCCGTGAAAGAGTCATTTGACCCCCAAAGGGGTCGCAACCCACAGGTTGAGAACCGCTGAGTTAGAGCATACCATCCTCTTCTAGAAGCATCCCACAAGTCCACTGGGAAGACTGCCCACAAATCCATGTGACACCTTCCACTCAAAGAGCTGAAGGTAAGGGTGGGGAGGGAGGCTTCAAAACATTTATGGAAAGATGAGACCGGAAGACGGATTTTTGGAGGCCCATCGCCAATGTGGAAAAGGAAAGCCTGCCACAGGTAAAGTGGGGTGACTGAGGACACAACCAGTGCTTGCTTTGCATTGGAATTCCCTATGTGGGTGAGGGCAGGTGACTCGGTTAAAAGTTAACTCAAATTGCTTTTGAATGAAGGTAAGAGTTTTCCTTCTAAAAACTTACATAGAGATGGAGTTGTGGAGCTGAAACTAAGGATCCTCACAGGAAAAGCCAGAGAGGAAAATGCTGGAGCCAAAGCCCAAGGTTGCTGGCAAGACTGACCCCTCCCTGCAGCTCCACTTACATACAGTGCAGACGGGTACGTCCATAGAGCTCCGAGAGCAGTCACCAGCCAAGCCTGGCACATTGGCATCAGCCATTCCCGATACTGCCTTTTCTAAAGAATGGTCTGTATGTGGCCCTGTTCGGTGCTGACTACCTGTGACCTTGGCCAGATCACTTACCTTGAATTCCTCCCCGCACAACAGGAGGTGGAGGACTAGCACTAGACGGTCCTCTGTCTGGGTGCCCTATGCACTCTGTGGAGAGGGTGCAGCCGCAGACAACTGGAAGCCGAGCCCAGGAGCGAACATGGGCCCTTGCCCCCACCAACTCCGTAGGCTCCCACACCCAAGACGGAAAACCCAGAAAGTGCTATCCCATTCTAGGAAAAACCAATGTCCATTTGTGAGTCTATCAGTTCCTTCCTGATGAGCACAATTAAATTCCCTCTTAAGCCAAGTGCTCTGTCCCCAAGTCCCTCTGGGACCAGCGTTTTGGCAGCGAGTGAAACCAAATCTACAGACCACGCAGCACATTTCCATCCAGCGGCTGAGGAATTCTTCCTCCACACAGGAACTGGTGGGGAGGGACTAGGGCCTTCTACACCCTGGAGTGCCAACTACAATGGTCCCGAGGACAAGGGAAGTAAGTTAGGAACAAAGCATGTGCAAAAAGCACAGGTTCTTAGGACCCTCACTGGAGTGAGGCAGACCCTTGAAGCGGGACCCACAGGTGGAGCAGCAGCCAGGGCCCACCCCGACCAGGAGCGCTGGGCTCGGCCCTCAGCTCCCCCATCTGATCTGCCCTTCTGCCTGAGTAAAACCATCTGGGCTCCAACGCTGAAGCGCTCCACCACTGACCCGGAGGTTGGCAGTTCAAACCCACCCAATGGCCCTGTGGGATGCAAGAGCAGGCCAGGAAACCCAATGGGGCAGTTCTGTTGCACTGGGTCACCGCGAGTCAGGAATGGCTTCACAGCGCCCCACAAGGTCCCATCTGGAACACTTGAGAGAGGAGACAAGGGAGACCACAGGAGACGGCTCCAGAGGCAGCTGCCGGGGTCAGCTTGACGCTCCCTTTCTGTGGTCCTCTGTGACCAGGATCATGTAGAAAAGGCATTTCCGAGGCAGGTTCCTCTGCTTCTAACAGGCCCCTGGGGTCAGAGTTGCATCAACCATTGACAGATTCCAGAAAACCAAGTGGCCAAGACTGTACTTCCACTGTCCTCTCTCCACAGCTTCGGAAAAGCCAAAGCACTCCAAGCAAAACCAAACCAAACGCACGGCCATCTGTTGATTCTGCCTTCCAGCAGCACTACAGGACAGGGTAGAACTGCTCTGGGGAGTTGCCAGGGCTGGAACTCTTTACGGGAATAGAAAGCCTGTTTTTCTCCCATGGAACCGCTAGCTGGTCATTTCAAAATCCTGATCTTGAGGTTACCAAGCCAAGGCATGCCAGCTGGGCTCCTGGTTTGAACACTGGGCAGGTGTTACTTTTTACATGCAAAACGCTGTGCGCCAAGCACCACAATCCCCAGGCTTTATTCTTAAGTGATAATTGAACTGCCAAGAAATCAGAGCAGAACACACCCAGGGTCTATAGGCAGGTACCACTGACACTCTGGAACTCTTGGATGGGCAGGGGCTGCCTTGTGCACTGTAGGATGTTTAAACGGGTAGAGGCCAGGAGCAACCTCCTCCCAGTTTTACCCACCAAACATGCCTCCAGACATTGCCAAATGTTCTCTGGGGAGTCAAAGAGGAAACTAAGCCCCCTCTCTCCCCGCAAACTTAAGACCACTGGTACAGGCCAGTGTAACTGCTAGATGGGAATGTGAAAGCTCGGCTGGTCCCACCTGGTAGGCTTAGCTTTAGATTAAATCTGTATGAAATGTTTTTCCAGAGCAAATCCCATTTGAGAGGCCCAAGCCTGCAGTCAAACCAGCTGTTCAATCTAAGCAGACCCTTTCCTTTTGGCCAGTCTCCAAAGCCTAGTTTTCATGGTTATGGAATTACCAACGTCACCTGTAGTCTCCTGAAAATGAAGTTGTCAGCCCGGAAGACAGGATGCTGGCCTCTGCTCCAGCAAGCAAGCTGGAGAACCGCAGTGGTGTGGAAAGCTGGGCCTGGTTTGGCGCAAGGGTGGAGACTTCTACTGGCTGCTTCTCGGGCTCTACCTTCGGGGGGACCTGGCACCTTCCTTTGGCAGCACACCCGCCACGCAGACTTGGGTTTCCAAAGATTCTGTACCTCAAGAGTCATCCGGACAGTCACTGACATGCAGCTATTTAATGGGTGTTTTCCCAATGGTCTGAGGCGAGAGAGGCCCCAACCTCCGAAGTGTTCCTCTTCTGCCTGGTTTTCGCTCTTTGTGACAGACTTGCAATGGTTGTTCCCATCAGGACATCAGCTAGGATGCTGGGGGTGCAGCTCTGGCCAGGCTCGGCTGACCTCACACAGCAGTCACAATCAACGGGCAGAACAGCAGGAACCCCAGGGAAGGCACTTGCCAAAACATGCCTGGAGCAAGCACATTTCACGCTCATGAAGGAAGGGGAACAAGCAAAAACCAAACAAAAAGAACCACCGAGAGAAAATCTACCCTGCAGACTGTCAACTAACCGTGAGAGACAGAAGCCCTTACTGACATTTTAAACTGCTTTGACCTGAACTCCTCCCTCTAGGAAGAAAGTCCCATTGTTCAATCCTTGTGGCCCTATCAGAATGGGTGAGCAGAAACGTGTGAGTTGACCTCTTTCCTGGCTAGCTGCACTGTTGGAGAGCCCAGTAATCTATTCTTGAATAATCCTTTCAACAGGGCCCGGTTAACCCGGTTAACTACTTAAGGGGCTTTCCAGTTGTCCTTTAACATGACTTCAGCAGCCAATTCATAAGTCATTGGAAGTGGCAACCCAACCGAAGACAAGGCGAACAGCAGAAAAGTAGTTGAAGGGAGACAGTGGTTGGTGTAAGACGTGGAAAAAACAAAAAGATAAATTATCCAGGGTTCTGAGGGAGGGAGAAGGATGGGGTGGGGGGGGGAGCTGATACCAAGGGCTCAAGTAGAAAGAAAATGTTTTGAAAAGGATGATGGCAACATTATATACAGATACGCTTGGCACGATGGATGGATGCAGCGATTGTGATAAGAGCTGCAGGAGGCCTCAGAGTAAAATTATTTTAAAAAAGACACCACCACCCTCTGCCTTCTCGCCATCACCAGTCTCCAGACTCGAAGACAGCAGTGGACCACTCTCCCAGCCCTGCCCCGGAGGAAAGTCCTCCCCACAAAGTACACACGGTACCCCTCATCCCCAGACCATGATAGGAGGCCAGGCCATGGACGGCTGGCGGTCTCAAGAAAAGAAGCGGTCGCTGCACTAGAGCAAACGTTTTCGTTGGTTGTTTTATTTTGCTATTGTTGGACAACAAAGTTCATTCCTTTCAAGGTGGACCTCGGACAGGACTTTCCTTGTGTTCCCTCGCTTGTTCTGAATAAAAAAAGGTAATGAAGAAAAAGCCTGTACGTTGGAGGCCTAAGATCGTATTTATGCTAATAAGCTTTTGACTGACATTTCGTGTTACAGTATTTCCTGCTGGGATCTTGGTGGTCACATGGGGCTCCCCACCACAATCCAGGGAGGACGGCCATCCACGGGCTACCACCGTTGGGAACCAAAAGTAAGTGTTGAAAAAATGCACCTTTTACAATAAAAAAGTAGAAACCAATTCAATTTCCTTATTTTCTTTTTTTTTTTTACGAATATAAAGTTTCTTGTAAATATGTACAGTCGACTTTTTGAGCTAGTTCTATAGCGGGAAGCGCTTCACAGATGAGACTCGGGGTGCACACTCAGGGCTTAAGAGGCCATTGCTCATGGAGACCCTAGATGAGATGCCAAGGCTCAAAGACCCATGTTCAGTGACCGTTCCATATACTCGTGGACCAAGAGACAAAGAACTTCAGCAAACATTCGGTCAAATATGCCCTGGGGGTGGAAGGGGAGGATGGGGTAGGACGCCAAGCAACACATAACAGCACAACGCCAGGACGCTCCCGGAGGGGCCACAGCATGGAGGAGTCTTGGGAGATCCCGATGAGAAAGCACTTCGGTTAAGAGACGAGCAGGAAGGAGCTGGGGTCGGGGCCAGGCTGCAATCTGGGGCGCGGCCACACTGTGGACATGTGGCCAGACAGGTGGCCGAGGTCACTGGCTGCAGTGGAGACGGCTCTAGCCTTCAGTGTACCTAGGGTGTGCCTTGGCTGGTAGAGGCATGCCGAAGAGTCCTGGGGAACCCAAAGCAAGAGGTGCCTTGTGGGAGACTGAAGGCAGAAGTAAGGCCGCTAGTTAGCTTGCCTGATGTAAAACCTCGAGGGGGGTTCTTGCACCCCAGGAATGCTGTCCTCCTGTGGAGGGCAGAGGAGCCAGGGGAGCTGCACTGCACCTAGGAGGGCGTCCCCACCTCGGCAGAGGGGGGCAGTTGAGCTGCGGCTCCTTTCTCCGGCGTCCTAGGGAAAGGCCCACTTAGGAAGTCACAGTTTTGTGTGGGTAAAACTGGGCTGGCGCGTGCGTGTGTGTGTGTGTGTGTGTGTGTGTGTGTGTGTACACACAGAGTCATCTACAGGGGCAGCATGGAAGTTGGAGGGGAGAGTGGGTAAGAGGTGGTGGTGTGCCAAAATCCTTCTCTGGTCATAAGGCGTGAGCGTTTTGTTTTGTGTTTGTTCAGTGCTACAGACTGCAGCTTGTGGTGGCCAGATATTTGGCAAGTCGGCAGAGGGGCTCCATCGGCAGGAGCTGTGGTATGATGGCGAGGCATTGGCAGAGCGACCCAAGGGGGCCAGCCAGGAGGGTGGGGCAGCACATGCAGCGAACCACCATGCAGGGCTCCCGGGCAGGGGACTCACCCCATCCCAGATCGGACTCACACCCCGGCCCAGAGTGCCACGGACACTGGGTGCAGAGCAAGTCTAGTGCATGCTTCCCTGGCCAAAGCGACATGGAAGTGGGGGCAGCAGGCTGGGAGATGATGGCCAGGGGTGGGGAGGAAAGCTCCACGAGGTCCCTTGGCCCCAAGTCACTGCCTCCGCACTGAGGCCGGCTGACCTCCATACATTCTCAGCTGGTGGGAGGGGAAGTCGTCAAGGCCATAAAAGGCAATGAGAACAGTAAACATTTGGCTAGGATGTCACCCTGGGAGACGCAGGGCCACCGGGGAGGATGGACTCAAAACAGAATGACCCTACGGACCGGGGTTGGGGTGGGGGTGGGGGAGGCTAGCAACCGAAGGACTCGTCTACGACACGTTTCAGTGGCAAAGACCGGATGGTCTGGTCTAGCTAAAAAGGACTACGACAGGAAATACTAGTCAAATCTATTAAGAATTCTGTTGTCTTAAAAAAAAAAAGAGAGAGTGAAAAGAACCCGAGAGTGAGAGAGAGAGAGAGAGAGAGATTAAAAGAGGAAGCCAACCTCCCTAGGACCTGAAGTCTCTGGTCACTAGGGTCCTAGCCACAGGGCGCCAAGTCAGTTTTCTTGGATGGACGTGTCCAGGCCGAGCTAGTACAAAAGTGTTATGAATGCTCTGGAAGAGTGACAAAGTGCAAAGATGACTGCAGGAAGGTGTCGGAGGAGGAGGAGGAGGCGCCAAGGTGTGGCGGCTCTGCTAGGGCCTCTCAGCCACCTGCCTCCTCCTGGAGATGGGGTGTCCGTGCAGAGGGGTCTAAGCCCAGCTGTGCCACCGGTGGCCGAGTGGGTGGGCGACAGGGTCCCCTTCAGCAGAATCCCATAGTTTGTTTGGTGTTTTCCTGCAGACTGATGAGGAGTCGGGTTTTCTGGCTGCAATTTAGACTGAAGACTGGTCCCAGACCTAGGAACAAAACATGGATTGCAACAGGGCTCGGGCGTCCAAAGCCAGAAATGGCGCAACGCGGTGTGCACAGTCAGAGCAGGAAGCAAGCAGCGCCTGAGCCGTCTGTCCAGCAGGGCGGCGCTACCTCCCCGGGCCAACCCTCTGAGCCTGGGATCCCTCCGGTGAGCACTACAGACAACCACCCTCCTGACATCCTGTGTAGGAGTCTCGCTCGCTTGCTCTCATGCTCCCACACACTCAAACTGTTGTCGCGGTGAGGATGAGATGCCACACTGGGACAGCTTCCCTCCCCCACTACTGGCAGGAAGAAGTGACCCAGGGAAGCAGAGTGGCTGTCCCTCCCTCTAGTGAGGGTGCCAGAAGCCAGCCCTCCTGCCCAGGAAACCCCGGGGCCCTTCTCCAACAACCCCCTCTCCCATGCTGCCTCAATGGCTCGGTCAATACAGGTAGACTGCACATAGTTTTCAAACTTTAAAGGTTCCAAGTTCTTGAAGGCAACAATTCCACCAATTTCTGTGCAGCCTTCCAGAAAGATTCTGCCCGTGCACGAGCACGTGCGGGCATAGTATGCCATCACTGCTTAAACAGGGAGAATCTACATGCCTGTTGGCTCAATCGCCTTAACACAGGGCTAGACACAGGCTGGTTGTGGAAGTCAACGATCACCTTGTGAGGTTGTAGACTCACAGACGGGGAGACACACACACGGTTCTCCACTCGCCTCTTAAATAAAGTACCTTTTATCCTGACCTCATAAAAATCTCCCCAACCTAATTCATAGTTGCTTTTCCCCGACTATGGCCTTGAGGGACCTCAGCTCCCCAAGCCCCATTTGGCCTCCATGACAGCCGCCCAGGCTCTCAGGCTGTTGACTCACCTTATTGACCTGGGACAGGGGGGTCCTCACGGCCCCCACGGGCAGCCGGCCCCGGCTGCTCTCTTCAAACAGCCTCCCAGGGGACCGTTCTCTCCGAGTGCTGAGCATCCGGCCTGGGGACTTCTCTCGCTCCAGAGGGCGGCCTGGGGACTTGTCCCTGCGCAGCTCTGTCCGCCCCTCCCGGTAGCGGTGGGGTGTGCTTGGCTCTCGGGGGTGGCTGGGGCCTTCGGGTGGTGCCGGGCTGGAGGCCACGCGCTTGGTGATGTGCTCATTGTACGTTGGAGGGCCTCGCTTGTTGGGGCTGTGGCAAGGAGAGAGGGGGGTGGGGAGCCGAGGAGTCGAAACTCCAGGGGGCATTTTCCTACTTGTCTGAGCAGCTCCTGCCCACTCCCCCATGGCTGAGTGTTGGAAAGGCGTTTGCCTGTTTGCCGGTGGTGGTAAAGACGTGGACTAAAACAGAGGTGACAACCAAAGCAAGAAAATCAAGTTTCCCTCAGCTGTTCTCAAATGCGCACCAGTGCCCTGTGCTAGTCCTTTCCCGTCGGTTTGATTCCCCCTTTCCCCGCCTCCTCTCCTCCTTCCAGCCCCTGGGAACCACTGATCTTGTCTTGCTTAGTTTATCTTCTAGGTATTTTAATAGAAACTAAAAAACTGCCACCGAGTCAATTCCGATTCAGAGTGACCCTAGAGGACAGAGTAGAACTGTCCCTTTGGGTTTCCCAGACTTTCCATGGTGACAGGAGTAGAAAGCCGCTCAGTGTCCACGGTCCATTACACCACCTGTCACCCTTCTTTGGTGTCACACCGCCTTCATCTGGCACCATGTTTCCAAGGCTAGCCGCTCTGTAGCACAAATGCCGACTGGACGGCGGCTCTCTGTGGTGGGGCAGTATGTCACGGTGCGGGGCTCCACATTTGGTTGACCCAGTCATTTGTGGCCAGACACTGCTTCCACTTTTTAGCTGCTGTGTGCTTGCTGCATACAGCTTGTGGGGCTCTTTACACACTTCATCTTGTGAAATCCACACAATGGTTCTAGGAAACGCTCAGTGTGGGGGAGAGATCATGACCTTACAAAGTCAGACCTAGCATCCCTGCTCAGTCTCTTGGTAGCTGGGGCCAGTCACATGAGCCCTGACTGGCCCCCTTGTCCTGTCTGCAGGAGGGCCACATCGTGCGAAAGCTGCTGTTGCTAAAACCAGCAGCCAGCCACCCACAAGGCCCTCAGCACAAGGGAGCTTTGAGCAGCTGTCACACTTGCCGACCTCTCAGTCTGCTGTCACCTGTCTCCTTAGGTGGCTTTCCAAGAGTCGGGGATGCAGGCGAGATGCTCAGACAGTGGGTAATTCTCAGTCAAAACAACAGGATGACTGAGAGGGTGGCCGTCAGGCCTGGTATCATAGGAACCTAAAGAGACCAGACACAAGCTGGAGAGCTGCCTCTGAAAAGGTCCTCGGTTCCCAAGGCTGGTGGTTCAGAACCACGTCAGTTGGAATGCTGGGATTTCTTTACGAAGAAGTCACCACCCCTCACCCTGGTCTGGTCTGGGTATTTCCAATAACGTTTCCAGCACATGTGGTTCTAACCACCTCTGAAGAAACAAGGATCCAGAAATACAGAGGGGGCCCACGTCATCCGAGTGTAACCAACACTAGCAAAAGACAACCTATCTAAAGTGGGAGCAGACCTCTATAGTGAAAAACTGGAGCAGGGATTCACCTTGGGAAGTTCAAACTAAAATTCAGGAAAAGAAAGTAATTTTATCCCATCTGTTTTAAAAAGATGAAATTACAATTAGAATGGTCAATTAAAAATAAGAATAAATCAAATTTCTTTTATGTCAAGGCTAGACTAGTACAGCAAGACCATAGGAAAGTCTTTTCTTGAAAAATACTTGCGAGTTTGTTGTTTTTTCCCGAAGGGCCTACCATAATTGTTGGTATATAAATCCTTCTCTATGAAAGAGAATCACTATCATTTTGTGACCTTGTTGATGTTTTCCTTTAGCCTGATCTTGCCATAGCCCTTACGTCACTCTCCGTAAGTGGAAAGCAGCTGACCTATGAGGGAGGGGTGTGCAGGTTAGGAGCTAGTGTAACCTTGGTGGCCAAGTTGAGTCCAATGCCCATTTTTGCAAATGAAGTTTTACTGGAGCACAGCATTCCTAGCCATTACTCACCATCCATGGCTGATTTCACATGACAGCAGAGACCACAGAGCCCGCATTATTTACCGCCTTCATAGTTTGCCTATCCCTGCTCCAACGTGAAGCTGAGAGATGGGTGTGTAGCGACGACTTCCTAAGTGGCCACCTCATTCGTGAATACTCTCCCCGCACAGCTCTGAGGTTCAGGTAACAAAGCCCCAGAAACCCTGAGCTCCCCCACGGCCCCGTGCTGCTGTCGGGACAGCTATTCAATCTGAAATTTTTTTGTCCCAACACGTTGAAGCCAGAGTTCACACACACACACCACCACCACCACCACCCCTCTAGACATAAGGCCCTGAGATGTGACAGGCAAACAAAACATAGAAGTTCCAAGTGGGAGAGCAACACGGAGCCTAGTGGTAAGAGGAGGAAAGCACACAAACCCACCTCCCTGAGTCTGTTCTGACTCGCAGGGACCCAGGAGGGCAGAGTAGAACTGCTCCCTAGGGTTTCCAAGGTTGAACATATCAGCCAACAAGGTCCCCTCTCTCCTGTGGAGCAGCTGGTGGGTTCGAACTGCTGACCTTGTGATTAGCAGCCCAGTGCAAAAAGCCACTAGGCCACACGTTCCCCCCACCCCACCCTTTTTTATTTTTTGGAAGAGAAAGAGGACTTATCAACAGTGTCCCCTGGGGCCTGCCAGGAGCCAGTGGGAAGACGCCAGAGGAAGGCACAGAGCAGGAAAGCAGGCAGGACGTCAGCTTAGATTAATGGAGGAAAGAGAACACCCGTCATTCCCGCTGAATGGGCAATCTTCCACCCCCACGTCCATTAGTGACCGTGAGCTACCATGTCAATTTCATATTTCTTGCGGAGTTACATTTCCCGCTCTGCTCGACAGACCGAGGGATGAGGCCTGCGGTGAATCACAGCCGCCTCGCTAGCCATCTACATTCTGACTTGCCCAAGGCAGTCAGCAGCAAAAAGAACATTTGATAAGCCAAGAAAACCCACTTAAGACTGCTGATTTTCCAAACACGCTCGTCAAGAGCGAGGACTCAAAGGCACTTTGGGGTCCCCTGTGTTCACAGGGACTGGAACCACTGCCCCCCAAAGAATAAGCAACCGTCTAATCAAAGGAAGGTGCCAGGCCCCGGGACCAATGAGGCAACGGAAGGAAAGCTTCATCGATCGCCTCTCCACGTGGGATTAGACTAGATGAGGGCGTTGACCTCAGGAGTCCTGGTGGCACTGCCTGGTCAGCACTGGGCTGCTAGCAGCATGGTTAGTGGTTCGAACTCACCGGACCAGCTGCTCAGGAAGCCAGAGAGGAGGCTGGAAACATTTCATTTTGTAAACCCTGGAGAGGGCCCTTGTGAGTCCATCACCTTTATGGACTCTTCTTTGTTCCTTTCAGTTTGTCATGAGTCGGAAGTGACTTAAAGAAAATCTAGCAGCCATTCTTGAAGCAGAGCTAAGTCAGAAGAGTCAGGAGTGCGTGGTTACTTGAGTCTTCTGGGTTTTAAGCTAGTTCTGGGGCTCAAAGTCACGCCAATGTTTCTGCCGTGCGGACAAAAGGAAGGGCCTCCTCATTAGGACACAGTCTCAGAAAATGAAGTTGACAACTGCCTTTGCCAAGACCTCAGGATTTTCTAAGGCAGACGGCTCTTCCACCTATCTTCGAATCCCAAGGAACAAGCTCGGTGGTTCCAGTCCAGAACTGCAAGCAGGGCGTCCTCCAGGAGGACTGCACCTCGACAGAGCAGGGAGCGAACTTCAGAAGCCAAGACAGGCAGTTTTTGAAGGAGCAACAAAAACCAAGTCCCCACGTAACGGGTGCTCATGACATGCACACCTGGTGGCCCACTCACCAGGCACCAGGGCCTGCCTCCTGGAGGTGGCAGAACGGTATATGCAGAGTACCAATGGACAGAGCCAGCCAACCAGGATTCTAGAGCCAGCCAACCTGTCCTTCCAGATGAAGGAAAAGTAGCTAGATGGGGAACGGGTTGTTGTCAGACCCTCCCCACAAGAGGTCCTACAGGGAGCTCTCCAGAGTGGAATGAAAGAACGTGGAGAAGGATCACCGGGGAGCATGGGGTTCCGTTTTAGGAGGGCCCAGATCACGCCAACAGAAGCTCTGTGAACTCACTAAATACCTCTGACGTTTTCAAAGGGCACACTGTGTGGCTGCTGAATTCAAATGGAACTGTAATACAACAAAAGATGGAGAAACACACACACACACACACACACACACACACACACACACACACACAGGCATGCACACGCCCATGCATGAATAAGACATCTCCAGACGGAAACACAAACAGATG
>NW_022111312.1:9286687-9308109 GCF_000313985.2 Echinops telfairi
GCCCACTGCTTCTCCAGGGCTTCCTCTTGGCCACCACCAGGCTCGTCCCGCCAGCCGCCAGTGTGCCCCCCACTCTGTCCCTGGCAGCAAGCCCAGAACCAGCATGGTGACACATCAGCTAGAGCCATACATGTGCAGTGCTCCCCCCATTCTAATTGTCGCTGACAAGACCCGCCAGAGAGACCAGGTGATGCACTCCCTGCTTTCACGTGAGGCACCGCACAGCCCTCCTGCCCCCAATGGAGGACAGTGTACTTTAGATGCTGACGGGCTCAGGGAAGCCAGTCTGCGGAGGGCAGAGGGGAGGGTGGGAAGCCTTCAGCCAGGTCAACAGGATTGCCTGTGCATGGCACAGAAGCACGCTGGGCCCTGCAAGGAGGATGGTGGGAGGTACCTGCGGGAGGTGGAGGGGACCCGGTGGTGGTCGGTGCTAGACTCCTTCACAAGGTTCCCCTTGCAGCAGATGATCCGGAGTTTATCCTGGTAGGAGGAAGCCAGGTAAATCGCTCCCGACGAAATTGCAGGGCCCAGGTAGCGTGGGTTTGGGATTTCCAGATACGCTCGGGCAGGGGTCCTGTGGAATCCCAAAGGAGAGTTCCCCACAGGTTAGGGGGGGATATGCGCACAGCACAGCACAGCGTCCTGTCCCATCCAGGTGAGAAGGGCAGTACTTACCCCAGAGAGGACCGTGCCTGGATCTCAATGACTTCGAGCGAGTTGAAGTGAGTCACAAACAGGTATGGTTCTCTGTAGGCTGCAGGTCACCAAAGAGCAGGAGCATGGGGGTGGGGGTGGGATGGAAGAGAAGAGGGGCAGGGAGCGTGAACCCGGAGAGTCATGCACGCTCTGACCCAGCCAACCCAAGGACAGAGGCATACAGACACACCCGGGGCCGCACCAAGCTGCCGGCAGCCCTGCTGTTCATTGTGAGGAAGGAATAGACAGTCAGTGGTGGGGAGGAGGCGGGGGTTAGAGAAGTCAGGGCACAACCATGGAGTCTGCCCAGCGGACCAGGGCTCAAAGACGCTGTCTCTGCACACCTGCGTGCTCTAAGTTGAAGGAAGCGCCGGCGGGTAAGAAATGCCTGGCCTGGCTGTCTTTGTGGGGGGTGGGGGGAGGCAAGAGACAGGAGGAGGGTGGTGGGTGAGACTTTCCACTGTGCCTCCTGCCTCCTCCTGATTGGTGCATGTATTTTTTTTTTTAATGAAATGACAAAGAAATGAGTTTAAAAGCTCGAGGTTTCTCTGCTCTCCTTCACACCATCTCATTGTATCACCTGGTAGGTGCCATGAGACAGGACGTGACTTCCGCTGCTTCCTGCCGTCAAGGAGAGAGGATGGGCACTAGTCTTGGTGGTGGGAGGTACCACTTTGGTATTAGCCCATTCAATGCCTTTTAGTGTGCAGTCCTCTGAATTGGGGCAAGTCTAGAGGTCGACAGGGAAAGGGCCCATGTGGAGAGCAACTGAGGTCTCTCAGCCAACAGGCCAAGCTGAGCTCCCATGAACGGTCACTGCCTGCCGCATTTGCGAGCCCACTGGAGATCTTCTAGTTGTCTCAGTGGCCCACTGCCACCACATGAGGCCAACATGACCAGTCAGCCCACAGGCAATGAGTAGCTGTGTTCCAAGTCACTGGTTCTAGAACAGCTAGTTACGTAGCAAGAGAGGCAAGACCTCTCCTGAGAAGGTATGTTTCGGTCCAAAAGCTCTTCCAAGATATTTGCAGTGACATGTACACACATTCTTAGATCTGTGTGTGCTCACGGGAACCACTTTTAGAGACTAATCCTAAGCGGGTACTCTCTGTTAGGTGCACAAGGATTAGCATCAACAAGGACATTCATCACAGCATTGTTTATTTTCAGAAAAAGAATGGGCAAGGCCTCAGTGCTCTGCCTAGTTAGGACCTATTCCATTTCAAAGGGTGCAGCTAGGCCACGGGCCTTGGTGTGGCCGCTCTTTGAAGCCACTTGCAATAATAAACCCACAGGCTCCAGCTGCCTTTCCAACAAGAGGAACTAGACACATGAGGAACCTGACACAAGGTTCTCCAGGCTAGGACTGGGGTCGGTAGCTTCCCCGAGTCTGGCTCACATCACTCCTCATCAAGCCTCGGTTTCTCTGCATTAGACACCAGCAATGTCGCTTGCTGTCTCATGGAATCCAGAAGCACAGCGTGTTGGCCAAAGGAAGCCCATCAGCACTTCCCTCCCAGGGCCCAGGGCACGAAGACGGGAGCCCTCTCCATCTTGCCGTACTTACCAAAGGCCAAAGGCAAGCGACTCCACTTGAGATCGTCGGTGCGGCTGCGTCTTCCGTAAGAATCCACGAACACCCCAAATTCTGCAGGGAGTGAAGAGCCCAGGGCGTGAGTTTAGGATCTTGGGGCGGGAGTGGGGGGTGGAGCAGAAGGTAGGGCAGAAAGGACACACACTGTGATGGAGGAAGAAGAGTCTAGAGAATTCTGCATTGTTGAAAGCGAGGCCCTTCTCGGCACCACCCCTGACAAGCAATTTATTAAGGAGGGGTGGGTGGGGGAAGGAGGAGATAGAGAGATGCTGGGGATGGGGAGGAAAGGCAAGGAGGCAGAGGGAGAGACAGAGACCTAGGGTGCGGGGGCAGTGTGTGTGTGTGTGTGTGTGTGTCTGTCTGTCTTTCTCTAAGGGAATGGAGGAATCTAGGCCAGCATGTGCACTGCAGACCTCTGTAAATGTGTAAATGGTGATGGCTGGACCATGGGCTCGCATACCTCCTCTTCAAGAAAGGAAATTATGAACAGACCCTGGTTCGCCGCAGACAGCGAGGCATTTCAGGTCTTATTGCTATGTGAGTAACACTGGGTCTGCAACCCTGAAGAGGCAGGGGAGAAGAGAGAGGAAGAGAAAGGGCGGTGAGAGACCGAGGAGGGGAGGGACAGAGCTAGACAGGAGTGGGACAGATCCGGTGGGGAGGAGCTGGTGGCACTGGAACCGCATTCTTTCCATTCCCAGGAGAACCCACTGTGCCCACCCCCAACCCAGGCTGAGTGGCGGCAGCTGGAACTCACCGTGGAAGCAGAGCAGGTACTCCTCCCGCTGGCCCGCACCGTTCACCTGCACCATGGACACGGGGAAGCTGTGGGAAGAGGAGGCAAACACAGCCGGCGCCAAGGAATGGTCGTTCTTATCCAGAAATTCTGCAAAGGCAGGTGAGAAGCGGAGCCTCAGGAATGATCTCTGGCTCTTCAGTGAGCCTGGCAGACATGCGGGGTGGGGACCAGAGGGAGGGGACGAGGGGGTGGGCCCTACCCTCGAGCGTGTACTGCTTCATGTCAATTTCGTAGAATTTATTGGTTCCGATGAGGATACTGTAATTGGTGAAGTGGATACAGCTGCAGGGCTCTGAGGTCTCGATTTCCTGGAAGGAAGAGGGCAGAGGAGGATCGGAGCGCCAGCACAGGCCAGGCCCCTGCCCCAGGCTCTCTGCTTCCGACTCACTAAGCCAGCGGTGCAGACACGTGCCACCAGGCACGCTCGCACTGCCACACAAAGAAGGTCCCTTTCCCGCTCTTCTCGGTGACTGTCGACCCTGCTAGCTCTTCCTCTCTTTCTCCGTCCCCCAGACTAAGAAGTAAGGGGGGAGCACAGCCCCCTAAGGGCGAAAAGCACCACTGCAATGAAAGGGTAGCCTTCAAAGACCGAAAGGTTAAGAATACAACCTTCACATCAGAGAAAAGCCCGGAAGTCATGGTCAGAAGCAGTGGTCTGAATTTTATTTTCTGATGGCGTGTGAATCTCTAGTTCGAATCCACATTAGCTGTACCAGCATCACTGTTAACATATCTTCATTCTCTGCCCCATACTCATCTCTATCTGCTTGCCAATGTAGGTTAGATATTGGACTGGCCACAAGGTTGGCGGCTTAAACCCACGAAACCAACTGGTGGAAGAAAGAAGAGGCTGTCTGCTCCCATCAAGACTTACAGCCTCCTGACCCCTCTATTGACATGATGACACTGGGTTTGGAAGTCTTCAAAAACCCAGACTTCCTTACTCAAAACTACAGCCAGGCATCATAAAGAAGCAAGGATTTCTTAGAATTTCTGTGGTTTACAGTTCAAACTGTAATCAGCAATATCAATATCATACAATAGCTACTGATCAAATACTAAGTATGAGGAAACAGGCAGTGTGGCATAACTAAATGGGAAAGTCAAAGTTCAGCTTGGGTTTCAACGTTGGAGCTTGAGATCTCTCTGTGCCTCAGTCGCCCTTAACTGAGCAGTGGGGACTACCAGCCCCAATTGCTCAAGAGTCTCGGGAACAGGGTCTGTACAATGATAGCCGGCGTAGTCTCTGGTCCCAGGAGGCCCTTGATCAAAACACAAACGCAAATAGCAAACCTGCCCAGAGATGGAGATTTAACTCAACTGATAATAAAGAACCCTGGTGGGGCAGGGGTTAAGTTGCTTGGTTGATAACCAAAATGTCAGCATTTCAAACCCACCGGCTGCTCTCCGAGAGTAAGAGGTGGCAGTCTGCTTCTGTAAAGACGGACAACCGTGGCAACCTTCCAGGGACAGTGCTACTGTATGCTATGAGTCAGAATCGACACACGGCCTCAGAGTTGGCGTGACAGAATGGCCCTATGTATCCACCCTCATTTCTCTTTGCACGAAAGCACCTCGACAGTCAGTCTGGCTGACGACAGGTGGAGCATTCTTAACCCAGGGAACAGAGGCTTCCCAAGGACGTTAGGCAAATCCAACACTCTAACCTGCACTCAGCCACACTGTGATCGTCCTCACAGCTGCCTCATTACCCATCCAACCAAGCAGTCCTGGCTTCTCCATGAGGGTATCAAAAGGAAGGAACCTCTGCGCCCTGAGAGAGCCCGATATGTGTCACTGGGGACTGCTGGCTTTCAGAGAAAGCACTTTCCCTTTCTCTGTCTCTCACACACCAACTTCCTCAAATACTCAATGGCTGGTTTTGCGACTGGACAGTGAACAGGAGAAAAGCGTGCTGGAAAGTCCAGCTACTAGGAGCTCTGGAGGCTCCGCAAGGTAGGAGGAGGGTCCTCCTCTCTGAGGAGACAGAAAGCTGACTCCTAGGTCCAGGCTGTTCCCGGGACACAGCAGGCTTTCCAAACCCAGTAGAGGGGGAGAGGCTGGGCCACGCCCCTCTGGGCCGTACCTTCCGGATGCAATACTTGCTGAGGTTCTCGTTGTAACGGAGTATGACCACTTTGCTGGGCATGGCTGCACAGATGCAGAGTCCATTCTCAATCTAAGAAGCAACCGGGGCGGGGGAAGCGGGAGAAACGAAAAGTTAGAGGGGCCACTAGTGTACGTGTTGCCTCAACAGCAAACACTGGGAAAAGAGCATCCAGTTTAGAGTAGTTTCTCGATGGCAGCACCATTCACGTGGAGCGAGTAACTGTTTTAGCAAGAATGTATTTGATTCATTGTTTGGGATGGAAACATTTCCTGCAGAACCAAATCAATAGCTTCTGCCCATGATATCCATGATGTTCTCTGAGCTGAGCGATCATTCACACCCTCCTTTCTGGAGATGTTCCTCCCGCCCCCGTGAACATGGCCTCAAAACTCCTGCAGATTCCTCTCTAACCGTTTGAGGTGCTGCTGCAGTGAACGCGACCCCCAGAGAGACAGGTCTAAGAGAGCATAGTGCTCGAGGCAGACATTCTCTACTAACTCGACTCAACCACTGTCTGGTGTTCAAAAGTCTTCGGTTTAGGGCTTAAAGATGATCTCAGGGCATTCGTTTCAGGGGTTTTATCCAGCTCTGTATTCCACACTAATTTTGAAGTCTGTTCTTGTTCCCCTTTCTGATGGGCATTCTTCTATGGGAGCTCAGATTAATCTCTACAGTAATGGTGGTGGGGCCTCTAGTTTTGGGTTGGAGGCTGTCATGTGACTTGAGGGACGCTGAGCAGCATCTCTGGCTTCTGTCTACACAGTAGATGGCTAGAGAGCCAACCCCCTACTTGTGAAACCAAACATATCTCCAGATGTTGCCCAATGCCCCCTGGGGGACAGGACCACCCCTGGTTGGGAGCAGCTTTAGAACAAGGGTCTTTCACAGGGATCCAGAGATGGCTTAAGACACCCACCTAACACCACCATGACTGTCAGTGGTTTGCCAATTGCAAAATGATGCAATGAAGCACTTATGTAACAATGCCCAATGATGTCATCGGATATAACAGTTGTAAGAGGATTAAGAATAGGACACAACACACCTAACCCCATCAAGGAAGGTCTGATCTGACGTAAGGAGAGTTTCCCTAGGGTGTGGCCTGCAACACCTTTCAGTTTACATGCGATGAGTGCAGAGGAATCTACCACCACCAACAGAGAAGAGTCACCGGTGAAGGGTATCCTTTGGACCTGCAGGTAGACCCACAGTACACATGGACGTCTCCACAGAATACAGCCTACAGACGCTGAAAGGAGACAGGGGCCTCTCCCCAGCGCTAACAGGAGAAAGCCTGGCCCTCGCGCTGCTGGAAACTACCCACGCTTGACCTGGAGTTCTCAATGCATTACTGTGCTGTAAACGCTGCAGATGAGAATTTACTAAATTTGAGCTAATAAAACATCCTTCTATCCGATACAGTTCTAGGGCTCCCTGTTCTCAAAAAGGATGTCAGACAAATTAATACACTCTTTACAAAACCATGGGTCATCTTTTCAGCTGTGTTCATTTTCCGCTTTCCCTCTCAGACATCCATTTCCTGTAGAGTCCCAGCCTGTGCATGTGTCATGGCTACACACATTATTTCAGGTGCCCACAGGAAGCAGTACAAATTTGACCCAGTTTGAAGACATGCAATTTTCCAGGCCAAATCACAAGCGCTGTGGGAAGCGAAGCAGTGAGGATTTCACGAGCACGGGCCGCAGAGGCCCTGGGAGGCTTACCTTGCCAGCAGCGAACAAGTGGCAGCCCTTGACGGCTTCAAAAACGCTGGGCGAGATGTCTGGCTGGGCGGGAAGGTGCGCCTGTGCCAGAGACTGCTTCACTTTCTTCACATCCACAAGACACAGAGCCCGTTCTTCCCCTGGAGGGAAGGGAACAGCGCCCCTGTCAGCGTGAAGCCGAGAGGCGAGGGCACGGGAGGGTGCCTTCCCAAACGCCAGCCACGGGACGCCACTCTGGTGGACTGGGCATCCACAGGTGTCCTGTTTGGGGTCCAAGTTTTAGATTTGAAACGACAGCACTTGGCTTTCCGTTCAAGAGTCGGGGATATAAAATCAAGGACTGTGGACTGTCAGCTGCACTTTCAGAGTGCACTTCCCCCAGACGAAGGGAAGAGAGATTGCTCTAGGACATGACGGGGGACAGGGGACGGACTCCTCAAGCATGTCAGTGTCGTGACAGATCAGGCAAGGCTGAGGAATGAACCCAAAATGTAAGGGCCAGAGCGGCCTGACAACCATGCTCCGGGGCTGTACAAGGAATCCAGAGGAAAGTACCTTGGGGGGGCAACTGGTAAAGGTTGATATGAACAGTGTGGCAGGTAACTGTGTGTGGTAGTTAGATGCGTTCACGTCCATTTGAATTTGTAGTGCAGGGGTGAAGCCCAACCTGTCCACCTGGTCACAGCCGGAGGATACCTCCTTGGTGCAGGGGTGGAGTGGAGCCTTCTGACAGACACAGGGAACTTCCCCTCCCTCTGCCCTTCCTCCTTCCTGCTGCCTGCTGGGATGCTGCCTGCCTCCAGGGGTGGCCCCATGTGGGCCACCCACCGGGAGTCTGAGAGCTGTCAGTGTCCTGCCAGGTTTCCACCGACCTCAGAGTCACATGTCTCTGCAGCCACCAGCTTGTGATCTTCCTGCTTCGTTTTTTGTGTGTCAGCAGCCTGCCTGTAGCTAAGCAAGTCAGAAGAGGAACTTATGAACTAGCATCGGACTTATGCACTTGGCTGGGATGCCTTCTTGATATATAATTCTTTCTTGATATAAAGCTCTTTCCTATACATAGATGAGTGTCGCTCTACTTGTTTCTCTGGAGCACCCGGCCTAACACACTGTATGATAGCCAGGACTACCTTTCCTGAATCCACAACCAGGTGGGAGGACAGCCTGGGGCTTAGATAATACGCCACGGAACTTGGTCTTAGCACGTCTGCAACTGACTGGCGAGGTTCAGACACAAACAGCACGTGCATGTGCACAGAGAGAGCAAGAGCAGAGACTGTGGCAAAATGGCAAGACTTGGTGGATCCAAGTGGAAGGCCAAGGGAGCTCAGAGAACAATGGAAATCTGGGTGCTACCAGGGCAGGGCAGGGCCCACAGTGGGGTTGACAATTAGGACCGAAGGTCTGACTCTCAGGAGTCTCTTGAGGTTGGTCACTCTCCACTCAGCCTAATGGTCAGAGGTTTCTTTGGTGGTGGACTGTACTCAGCGAGGCCCAAGACAAATTCAAATCCGGACAGAGAGAGACTCCCGGCCGGCCCTGACAAGTCCGGAGCACAGAGCCCTTTGGATGACCACAAGGGTCTTCCTTGTATTAAGCACAAAATTGATTCCACTCATTTCGGATTTACACTCCTTCCTGACCAACGTGCAGAGAGAGCTCTTGGCCTCACACCTGCTATCATGAGGAGCTTCTCCAGGTCCTTGATGATGTAAATCTGGAAGACAGCTCCAATGCCTGGGACATGGGTCAGGGAGTTTTTCAAGACATTCAGTGCATACAGTCCTTCCTCAGTCCCCACCAACACCACCTGCAGGGGCAGAAATCCACAGGGAGACCATAAGCACAGCCGTGTCACCAGACAAACCCCATGGGGCAGCCAAGCCACAAAGCCCACGACTGTGGCTCTGGCCCAACACTGGCCGGCAGTGCCGGGCCCACCTCACCTGGTCGCTGAAGGGCAGCGTGCAGTTCATGTCAAGCCGGTCATCACCCTCCAACTTTAGCAGTGAATTTCCAAGTAATTTCTGTTTTCATAGGAGGGAAGGAGGGAGGGAGGGACACAGGAGGAAAGAGAGAGAAAGAACCAAGGTCAGGTGGCACCCTTCATGGTGAAACCCTCCAAAGAGAAAAGAGCAAGAACCGAGAGAAGTTTCACGCCAGGAAGAAAGGCAAGGCCCTGTGCACATGCTCAGAAACAGATGTCTGCTCTTGGCTTGCTCTGCTTTTCGACCTGAACTCAACAGGGCAAGATAGTGAGTGTGACTGGAATCGCCGGGGCAGGTGTTAATTAGCACCGGAGCTATCACCCACGTGGACATAGGAGTAAGTGAAGGAGCAGACACAGCTAGTCCAGGCTCGGAATGGGTGGAAGCTCACACGGATTGCCCGGCAGAGAGTTAATAAGGCACAGGGAAGGCTCCTTCCCCTGAGACTGCAACAGTGCTAAGCACGGTCTCAAGAGAGGCCCAGCAAGGCTCTCAGTCTCTTTACCTGAACCCATGCAAGCAGCAGCTCGGCGGAAACACAGCCCCGGGCCTATTGTACACAGTAACAGGGACTTCAGTAGGAGGCTCACGCGTGGACAGCACAGCCTACCCACTGAGAAACACTCATCTCCTGGGGAAGGGTTTTCTGACCACTAACACCTAAGAGCTTATTAGGAGCCAAGTGTTTTAAGAGAGGCGTTGGGTGAATTCTATCTGTACCAGGAGCGTTCTGGGTGGAAGGATGCTAATCAAGTCATACCTACATTTCTAACACCTTAAAGTAAAAAGGTCCGTAAGCCTCCTGCAGAAGAACCACTGCCAAGGGATGAGAGGCAGTGGAATGCCGTCTGAGGGGTCACAGCCACGGGCAGCCTTTAAATGGAGCCTCAGGGACAATGTGCTTGGGTCTCAAACTTCAGTCCACATGACCTCACGCACGCACACAGGAGGATTCCTTTTAAGTGCATGTACTGCCCCGAGACCTATTGTGCCCCCAAGACTGCCTCCTGCTGCAGGTCCCTGTACTCGATGCTGCTGAGGGGGAACTTGGCCCCACCTCACCTCAAAACCCCTTCATAGCACAGTGTTGAGCCGTCAGCCCTCTGCCAAGGGGCCCCAACGGGCACTGTGCCTGCCAACACACAACCACTGGGCCAGACCCTGCTCTGTAAACCCAAGCTCCCATGCCCGCAGGCATACTCACCGCATCGGCCTCTGCTTTCTCCCTAGACACTCTCCCACCTGCCACCACTGATTCCAAGGCAGTGACCCAGCGCTGCTTGTCAGGGAAGCTGGGAGCTAGCAAGTAGAGGGTTCTCCCGGGCCAGCAGGTGGTGTGTGGGTGGGACTCCATCTTCAGTATGTACGGGACATCTAGGAGAGTCACAGACAGCACCGCAGATGAGGGAGAGCTAGCAGGGTCGCAGAGGGCACAGCGTGGGGTGGGGGTGGGGGTGGACATGTAGGTCACAGAGAGAGCAACCTGCAGAGGGCATCTAAGACTGTCACAGAGGGCACAGGCCAGGATTCCCACCACTGCCACCATGAAGGATGGTCCTTAGATAGCTGAGATGTAAAATCTGAGATCTAGAGCCACCGCTCCTAACAAGACTCAGACGCTGGGGCCACCCTCGCCCCTCCCACATCCTCGGACCCAGCCCGCCTGCAGGCCCAGCCTCACCTGCTTTGGCTGTATTTGCGAGTTCAGAAGCACCAACGGCACCATGAATAGACACGTCCCCGTCGGGAAGGCACAGCTCAAAGTCTTCCACCGGCCTCTGTCCAGCTTGGTGCAAAGAGGAAGGGCAGAAAGAAAAACCAAAGAGCGGGAACAAGAACAAGGGGAGACCAGAGAGAGAGAGAGAGAGGCGCAGGGGGAGCGGAGTGGAGGAGAAAGAGTGCGCACGTGACGGAGCACAGGAGAGCAGAGAGGGGAGAGAGGTGCGCAGAGAGGGCGGGGAGGGAAGATAAAGAAAAATAAAGTGCGTCAGATGAGCAGCACAGTCAAATTTCTGACGGCGATGCGGATTTATGGGTTAGCTGACTGAGGCAGAAGTTCTCGGAAGGTGTATTAGCAGGTAGACTCTTCAGGGCAGCACCCTGCAGGTTCCTCAGAGGGGAGACCTATAGGTGTGAGTATCGGACCAATAACCTTTAGAAAAAGTCATTGGGGTTTTAGTTTTCAAAAATGGGAGAACCGTTAGAAGGCTTCCCAAAAAAAAAAACCCGAAAACGACGGCCTCCAGCACCCAGTGCACTGGAGACCTGGGTTGACCAGGTGCAGAGGAACACCCCCTGCCTCGTCCATTTACCTTCTCGGGCTTCGTTGTCATAAATTAGGACTTTGGATCCCTCCAGGACAATGTACTTTCTGTCCCAGCCTTGCTGTCCTCGCTTATTATTCCTGGGGAAATCAAGATCCAAAAGGAAAATGTTGGAGCTCGGAGGAGTCTGAAGAAGGTGGGCTGGGCCGCAGAGGGAATCCTAGCAAAGCTGCTTCCCCAGCCAGCACAGGGGAGGCCTGGGCTAGCGCCTGCCCTGCCCTGCTGCCCTCCGGCCCTACCTGGGCACCTTCATCCAGCCCTCCAGGTGCAGGCTGCTGCTGGGCTCCTTGGTCTGGAGCCCCGGAGAATTCATCTTGTCCCGGCAGAAGGCCTCAGTGAAGTGTGTGGCATACTCAGCAGGCAGGCCGCAGGTGGCAGGCAAGCACGTGGAGCACTTGGGGTGACACATCACCTGGCACTCTGGGGAGAAGCAGTGAGTGACCTGAACCCTTGCCCGGCCCATCCTGCACCTCTCCCTTCCTCTGCCAGCCCCCCTCAGGGCATCTCCTCTCCAGCCAGCCTCCGACAGAGAGGGGCCGTGTGGGCATCAGGAGCGCTCCACCTGGTTTCCCGGGCTTCTCCCCAGGCTGCCCATAAACAGGTGTTTAAAGGACAGTAGGGAACAGTGCCATTGGCACCAGCAGCCAGCCTCTGAGTGGGGTGAGACCACCTTGACGAGGAGGAGGCTGGAAAGGAGCCCAGGTTCCCAAGGTGCTTTTGCTCAGTGGGATGCAGTCAGGAGCTGAGGACAAGCCAAAACTCGCTCCTTTACCAGGGAAAAAATAGAGTCCTCCTGCTGCACATGCTGAGCCTGAAAGCAGCTGCGCTGGGTGAAGGGGAAGAAAAGCCCCCACCCCACCTCCACCGCCAGGCTTCTCTGCAGGCACGTGCGGCCACTCGGACGCCGTTCTCACCGAGACATTTGGATGCCTGGCGTCCGAAGTGCACGGTATCCAGACACACGGCGCACTTGGTGGCTCGCATGTTCAGCCCGACGTTGAAGCGGTGAGGGATGTTGTGGTGCATGCGCTCCTTCAGACGCCGACTGAATTCTGCAGAAAAGACACTGTGTCATGCCCATGACTGTCAGTCAACTCCAACGGGGCAGCCCTGCGGGGTAGAGTACGACTGTCCCCTGGGGCTTCCAAGGCTGTAAGTCTTTACAGAGGCAAACAGCCTGGTCTTTCCCCTCCGAGGGGCTGGAGGTCCTTGACTCAGAACCTTCGATTGGTAGGAGAACACGTAACCACTGTGGCACAAGCACATCTAGAAAAGTCATTCACACCAAGACCACCACCAAAAGATCCCAAACACCCAAAAATCCCCGCCACCAAGTCACCTCTGACCCATAGCACCCCTAGATGGACAGTACATCTTTATAGGGGCAGCCCCGTCGTTTCCCTGAAGAGTGCCGCACCCACAATCCAAATGAGGCCACTGAGCAAGCAAAAAGATGAGCCACAGATGGGAGGAAATCTTTGCAAATTATGACTCTTTAAAGCAACAATTCTCAATGGGTCATGACCCATTTGGGTGTTGAACAGCCCTTTCACAGGGTCGCCCAATTCATAACAATAGCAAAATGACAGTGATGAAGTAGCAACTAAAATAATTGTATGGTTGTGAGGAGGAGGGGGGTCACCACAATATGAGGAACTGTATTAAAGGGTCGTGGCATTAGGAAGGTTGAGAACCACTGCTTTAAAGGGATTTGTATTCAGAATATATACATATATCTAAAAAAGCAAACCCAAAAAGCCTTAGTCAAGCCAACCAAATTTGGGCAAAATTCTTGAATGGACACTTTGCCTAAACTCTGCAGACACATGGCCACTGGGCAGATGCAAAGACACTCAGGGCCATTAATCCTAAGACAACGCAAATCCAAGTCACAACAAGATCCCACTCCACACCTATTTGGATGGCCAAATAAAAATAAGTGTTGGCAGGACCCTCACCCAGTGCTGGCGGAAATGTAACACGGAAAACAGCCACGGTGGAAAGAGTTTGGCCGTTCCTCCAATTCTACTCCTGAGAATTAAAAATGTCTATCCCCAAACTTGGACACAATTGCTTACAACAACATTATTCATGGACGCCATCAACAAATGAGTACACACATAAAATGTGGCCTGTCCACAAAACGAAATACTATTCAGCCATTCAAAAAGGGCAAAGCACTGAGATGTGCTATAGCACAGAGGAGCCCTGGAAATGTTCTGTTAAGTGGCAGAGGCGGCTCACTGGTGGTAGGAATATAAACGGACACAGAGTACCAACACTCTAAATTCACCTAACCTTCAACCCAGTCACCAGCAGAGAAATTCAGGATGCTAACTGCAGGGCGTTTCTCGTCACGAGGAAATGGAAACAGTCCAAATGTCCTCCTCTCCCGTCCCCCCTCCCCAAGGTCTGACGACACGGGTGAATGGTCCTTTAAAGGAGCAAGGAAGATCCATGTGTGCTGATAGGAAAGACCCTAAAGTAACAGTCCAACTAAAGGAGAGGTCATCTTACAGGGTACACTGCGCTGTCCTGCCACTTTTATTAAGGAAAAACCTTTATAAGGCTATACTAACCTGGGCTGAAAAATCTCTGAAGGGGGCTTCAAACGTTTGTGAAAATCCGCATGGGACCCTTCACACGAATTTTGTGAGGCGCCCACGTGAAGATATATTTTCTCATACTTCTGCAATGTGGAGTCGATCCTCATTATTGGTTGATTCCGATTCACGAACCCGCCTACTGGCTAAAACCTGTCCTCCAGAATGAGCCCTCGGGGCAGGTCCCGGGTCATCCCCAGACAGGCCTGGGGCCGTCAAAGATGTGATCCCTGGGTGTGCAGGTCTCCAGACGAGGTGGGACGCGGGGCTCAGGCTGGAAACCACCATCAGCTCCTCAGTCTACTTGCTATCACGTTTTCTACATTGCTGTGCTTTTCATTGGTTGTTTCACAGTTTAAAACCAACACCCACGCGCAGCACCGAAGTATGGCTAGCGCCCCTAGGGGTGAGAGGCTCGATGCCTCACAGCGGAGACACGTGTGAGATGAGCGTCACTCAGGCACAAGTCAGAGTGCTGTTGGCATGAGTTTGATGTTAATGAATCAGCAATCTATACTAAACAAGGCGTCTGGATTTGGAAACACACAGAAAATAAGGCTGTGTACTGATCAGTGAACAAAAACATGCAGATGCTCACAGGACCTTAACCCTGCACGAGGGGGCTTCAAAAATCCGTGGAAAAAGTCCACGATCTTTGCATTCTATTTCTCAGCGAACATGGGAAAGCCTCCTAGGAGCAATGGCTCAGTCTTTGCCTGATTCAGCACTCCCAGTGACCTTCCAGAAAAGCCCAAGATTTTATATATATACCAGAGCTGGAGAGTCACACAGCATGGGTACAATGTAGAAATGCTCTCTGGGACAGCAGAGTCCAGAAGTGAGGGGAAGTCTGAGCATGGAAAGAGGCTGGGCTTGGAGAGGGAAGGTTAGACGTCCCTCTTTTGTATCAACTGTCTCGTCCCTTTGTGTCAATTGTCCTTTTAGCACACCCTTGCATTTTAGGCAGGCCCTTGCCAACATACCTTCTGGAGTTGAAGACTCTTTTCTGCGGCTGGAGGGTGGGGCGAGCAGGCTCATGGCACTGGGCTGGTGCTCGGGGGACCGCACAATGGCAGACATTGCAATCTGCTGCCTGGCGGTCGCTGGCGTGGATGGGTGCGGGTGGTCAGTGGCTTTTCGGTGGGCAGCTGTAGAGAGACCAGTACAACGCCTGCCAGTTAGTGGGGTCGCCAAGGGAATCAAGCCAGGAGGATGCCCCTGGGCTGCCTTTTAAAGACCCGAGGCCAGAAGGGGCTCCTGTCATGCCAACCAGGCAATGTCAAGGATGCCAGAGGGTTTGCGGACTCAGACGCCTGGACTGAGAGCTGTGGGCCACAAGCCCAGATGCTGAGTTTGCCAGGACCGGCCTCACGGAGAGCAGCCCGGCCTCTCCCTGGCCTTGAGCTGGTGGGTGGGGAGCAGCCCTACCTTCCTCCCGGGCCGACCGGAGCTCGATGCGGGTCTTCTGGAGGGCTTCCTCAAGCTCAGCACAGCGAGCCTTCTCCTTCTCCAGGGCCACCTTCAGCTCGTTGTACTGCAGAGGAACCTGTGTGGGTAAAGCAGGGTCCTCTTTCCGTCGACTAAATAAACCCTAGCAATGGAAACAGAGATATCTCCTAACTCCTGGAGACTGGCACGCCAGACCAGCGAAGGGACTCCGACTCAGCTGAGGCCAGGCGCGTACTCACTGCAAGGGCGTTTAGTAAAAATGGCATGTGAAGGGGGGAAAGTTAGGCCGAGCCATAGCCCATTCCAGCTGGCTGAAACAAAAGAGGGGCTTGGAGGTGTTTATCAAAGGGGAATTGGGGGAGTAGGAGGAAAAGAGACACTCGCATCACCACCGCCTCTTCCTTGAGAGCTCCCGGCCGGGAGAGGCCCATCCTGACCGTCCTGCGTCTCAGTAAATGGAGGTGGAGGACGGATGCAGGAGCAATGGCTCAGAGCCACCCTGGCCTGTGTGCTGGCCTCATGGTGCTGAATTGCAAGACACGGAGATGAGGGTCTTAAAAAATGATGTGGGAAAAAAAGCCAAAAAAAAAAAAAGGAAAGAAAAGAAATTAAAATGACATGCAAAGTAAATTTTAAAAGATTTTTAGTGTAATATTGAAAGGATGTCTGAACAATATGGCAGCATACTTCTAAAATATATACAAGTGGAAATAGTCCCTATACGTGGGAAAAACAAAAACACACAAAATAATGCAACTTAAAAAACAATTTTTTTTTCACTTAAAAATAACAAGAAAACAAACACCTTAGCCAGATCAAGTGAGATAAGCACAGAACAGCCTGCTGCTAAAGTAAAAACAAAAGATTACATGGTCATAAGCACATGTATACACAGCTCACACAGTCAGCAAGCAAACCCTTCCCGGGGGCCACCCCTTTGGAGTAGGCTGTTCTTGAACATGCTACTGGCCCCCTCAGAACACACAGCAAGGGGACTAAGCGGGCCGCCTAAGTAATCCCAGTCATCTGAGGCCTGGCTTGTGAAACTGGAGCCACTGCTCCCATGGGGCGGGCACACCTCTGGAAGGAAGAGGCACACTCCTCCGAGCCCTTTCTACACAGAGGGCATGGGGCTAGATGGGCGGCAGGCTTTCATAGGGCTTATTGAAAACAGCCTTCAGCAATGCAAGTACCCCCCTCCACAACCCCACCTCCCCGCAGCCCCTGAGTGTACGTCTGCTACACTCTAAATGGGGTGGTGCATGCCCCATGAAGGGTCCAGGGATTTAGGCAGCCACTGCAGACAGTTCACTTCACGCCCTGGGCACCTTCTTAGCTAACCACTGGGATGGGGCCAGCAGATTTCCAAAGCCTTGAGCTCCATGCATGCTGCCGGAGCGTCCTTCAGAGACAGGAGCCAAGCCCTGCTAACCCCACCAGGTCCCCTCTGCAGCACCTCCATACACGTGACCAGCGAATGAACTTTTTCTCTGCATACTACCTCACTCTGCAACTAGTTAAGATGACTTTGTAACAGGAAGAGCCTGCAGTGGTGAAGGCCGTGAACTTGAAGCAGTTTGTTACACCGCTTGAAGGATGGCACACGTATCCTTTGTAAGGGCGATTCTAATAATCCCCAAGCCTGTTCTTCAGCCAAGACTGTCCTCTCTGTCCTAGTGGAAGTCTGTGGAACTAATGATTGAGGGGACCTGGCAGCACCCCCTTTTCAAACGCTTTGACCCACCTTTTTCTTTTTAGCCGGTTGGTCCATTTTGGCTTGCAGAAAGTCGATGAGCTTGGTTTGTTGAGAAATAGTGCCTTCCATTTTCACTTTTTCGTGGGAATAGAGAACCTAAAATCCATGCAAACAAAAATAGGCTCAGACCCAGAAAGATGTCTGCTTTTAAATTTGGTACTTTCAATCCCACACAAACGGCGCTGAGTCGGTATCTGTTTATTTACTGCCGCTCTTCTCTCTTGTGTGATGGAGTGGCCAAGGGATAGACAGATGAGAAAACAAAACCAAAAAATCCAGTACAGAAGGGAAAATTCTCAATGGAATCCAGACCCTCTGGAGCCACTGAGGCTGGATGACAGCCTGAAACAACCACCCCGAGACCATCTTCAAACCAGAGACTTCAATCCCAAACTTTTCCCCACAGTCAGCTCTGAACCAAACAATAAGTTAGCCAAATCAGTAACATTTTGAACAGTGTGCTCAGCAAGCAGTGTGACCAAGCGGACAGCTCCACCTGGAAAGGTGAGATGAGAAGCTGAGAGGGCAGTGTCTGCTGGTGGAAACACGTGGAAAAGGGTGGCAAGGGCAGTCACACAACTTAAAAGAATGTAAACCGCTCCACCAGATTATCCGTGAAGAATTGGCTGGGTACTTTGAGTGGGCTTGAAAGGGGTGTATAGTAAGAAAAAGAGATTTCTCCATGAGCCTTTTGAAGTCCTTTCAGATTCTCTCTCTCTCTCTCTCTCACACACACACACACACACACACACACACACGAACAAATGGTTAACTGTAAAATCCAGGTGGTAGTTACTGTGGAAAGAAATCCTCTAATGTCTCCGAATGTTTGGGAAATGTTATAATGAAATACTCGGGAAAGGCAAAAGAATTCCTGACAGCTAATCAGTGTATCACAGAGAGCTGGGTGATTCCCCGACGCAGCTACCAGCCACCACTTGCCCTCTGAAGGCGCTTCTCAGGTGGCGACCTCCCCCTTGGCTGGCCCTCACCTGGATGTTTTCCAGTTGATACTCCAGGTCACTCCTCTCTGTCTTCAGCAGGTCAGCCCGATCAAGAGCCTCCTGCAATCCTTGAGTGAGGCGGAAAATGTGATTCTTTTGCAGGTCCATCTGCTGCTGCAGTTTGGCTTGCTAGAAGGGAGGAGGGCCGAGAAAGGTTCAGTACCACACTCAACACAACTCATCTCCCACAGTCCCTACTCCCCAACTAATTCCAGTCACACCACCCCAACTGTGGTTTTGGAAATCATCTCGTTCCAGAACCACAGAACGCCTTCTATTCTGAAGTGACATCGGAGTGGTGAAGAGCGGCCATCGACATCGGAAGGCCAGCAAGCCACAGGGTCCCCAGAGCAGCAGGGAGTCTGGCTGGGTAGGGAGGGCTCTGCTTTCTTGGTCTGCCCTGTAATTAAGGATGTTTTGGTACTTAAAAGAATGAGCCATCTGGGGTGACATCGAAGGCAGGGTGACTTAGTACCATGGCAACGTTCCAGCGATGTGACCTTACTTGTGGTTTTAAGAGCTCAATTGTTGTTATGGGAGATTCCCTTCCAGCAGGCAGTGTGGGGAGCACAAGGTGAATCAGAACACCTCCAATTTAATATGCACCCTACCGGGCGAGGCCCCAACAAGTACACAAAGCGTCATCATCACAGCAGATGTGGGGAGGAGGAAGAAGGAATATCCAAGCAGATTTGGCACAAAACCAACGCTCACTGGTGGCGAGTCACAATCCACTCCAGGATGTCCCTACAGAGCAGAGGGGAACTGCCCCCCAGGACTGCCAAGACTCTGAATCTTTACAGGGGCAGACTGCCTCATCTTTCCTCCATGGGGCAGTTGGCGGATTTGAACCACTGACCCTGAAATTAGCAGCCCCACATTTAACCGGCTGCATCACCAGTTTCTTAAGATTCCATGCAAATGTCAGGGAACCAAGAAAAGGATTCAATTTAATATATTAATAGTCTTATGCTAAAAATCTCACTCCAAGTGTTAGAGCGAAAGTCAATCAGAAAATAGGGCAAAGCTACCTAAGACCCTGGTTTCTTGGCTCTCTGCGAGAAGGCTTCTGTTTGTGAAGAGCAGGCAGCCAGCCCTCACGGTGCCAATGGAATTGGATTCCTCCAATCCTCAGGTCACAGTCTGACCACAGGTCATTTATTCCCTGGTGACCAGGGCCCTCTGCAGACAGCCTCCAGGACAGAGAGCAGCTGAAGAGCAATAGGAGGGAGGTTCCCAAGAGGCCATGGCAGGGGCCCTACTCCGCCACAAGTGAGGCGCCAGAGTCAGTAAACCCAGAAAAGCCGGATGAAAGGAAAGCAGGGTGATGAGCCCAGTCAGTCAGTCACATCCGGACAAACAGGACAGGATCGCGCTTATTCAAAACCAGCTAATACATAGAAGCCAAAGGTGACTTGAGGCTATGAGGGGTAGGGGAGAGGCGGGAAGGGGGATTTTGCTTAAGGGCACTTAGTTTATGTTCGTGTGGAGGGTAATTTGGGAAAGGATAGCAAGTGCAATGTAAAGAATGTAATCAATGTCCCCAAATTAGACGTACAGCAATTGTTGAGATGCACATGTTTTGTTGTGCATCTACTCCCCACTTATCCACCACCTTGTAATCCAACAGTAGTAAAATACCTACCCTCCTTTACTACTGCTGCACATTAAGGACGGAAGTTGGGCATTAACAAACACCAAAGTGTGAAATGAGAGGGGTGCATTAACTTGGCTGGGTCATGATTCTCAGTGGTTCAGTAGTTATGGAAGGACCGTTGAGGAGTGAGTTATAGAACTATGTTGCTAAGTGGAGAGTATATGTATATATTTTCACTCCAATTAAAAAAAAAAGAAAACTATTGTTGTTTTTTTTAAAGAAGGAACAATGCAAATGTGTCAGTGGCCACGTAAGGTCATCATTTTGCAACAAAGGTCAAGGAGGATTCAGAGATAAGAGAAAAATATGAAATGTGTGGTTATTTTGCCTCTGCCCCTTGAACAACTGCATCCTTTGTTATGAGACCCTCATCGCTGGGTGACGCCCAGCTACGGAATTGAACATACCCAGGATTCTGATCAGATTGGACTACTGAATAGCATGATAGTTGAATTATATGCTGACAAAACTGGCGGGGTGGGGGGAATTGGGGGTGGGGAGGAAGAATCCTAATCAAATGGGGGAAAATGTAGAACAGAATTTCAAATCCTCATGGAATGTAGACTTTCTGGAGTCAGGGAGACTGGCTGAACCCCTGAACCGACTGCTCAGAGTAGTAGTTTCTTTAAATATTCAAATCTTTTTAAATTTATTAAAATCTTAAACCAAAATTATCCCCTGAAATCGTCTGAAAACCAGTTTAGCTTAGCAAATTAAGAACTATCCACATGACACCACCAACTCTAAGGGTTCGATAGGAACCAGAGGGTGCAGGGGAAGGACAAGGAGGAGCGTGCGGATGGCTGCTTAACTCAGAGGATGTTATGCTGAATGCAGAAACTGTTGAGGTGATGCATGCACTGTGGCGTACACTCTCAACAACAGAAGGCAATGGCAGAGCCCTCAGTCCTCAGCCCCAGCACGAGGAGGCCCACGGGTGATCTCAGAACAAGCTGACCACTGCGCTTCTGTCCCTCTGTGTTTCTGTCTCCATTCGAGAGACATCGAGGCATCGTGATGCCGTGGAATGCACCTGTGCTGTGGCGTCTCAGAGAGCCAGGGTCAGATCCTGGCGGTAATCCGTCAGTCATATGACTACAGGCAGTTCGTTCATGGCCCAGAACTCCAGCTGCGTCATCTCAGGCTGGGTAGAACACCACCTTCAGAGGTTACTGTATTTGGCACAGTGTCCAGCACACAGTAGGTGCTGACTAAACCTTTCTCTTTCTTTCCTTTACCTAGTGCAGGTGCTCTCTCTTCATTTGCCACCTGCCTTCCCCATCCCATCTTTTCAATGGCTGTGGCCTAGCATCTTCATTACTATCTTCAAAATCATGGGGTGTATTAGAGACATTACAAGGTTACAAATGGTTACAGATACGGGGCCTTATTTTGTCCACAGCGCCTCTTCTCCGTCATCTAGTGGGCACATCTCTCTCTCTGATCCTCCTCCTTTCAGCTAAGTGTTATGTAACATCTTTAGCACCCTAAAGGATACCCCACTCTGCAACCAGCCTCTTGCCCCCAACCATTCCCCTTTACTCATTCTGTGGCGGAGAAGTCCACCGCTCAATTCCATGGTCTCAGTACCACTGCCACCACACTTATCCATTCAGGGATCTCAAATGCCTTCCACTAATGGCTCTTCTTTTGAGATCAGCGGTTCTCAACCTGTGGGTAACGACCCCTTTGGGGGTTGAACGACCCTTTCATCCGAC
>NW_022111312.1:9308369-9309913 GCF_000313985.2 Echinops telfairi
GAGAGAGAGAGAGAGAGAGAGAGACAGGTGAATGTTTACATAGCAGATGATCAGTTTTCTGTTCAATAATTCATACACATTTTGTGTCATCATATTCATTGCAATCTTCTTAATGCAGCAGCAATAGTTATCCCACTTCCTCCCTGTGTTTCCTGTTTCTAATCCTCCTCCTTTCCTAACCCTTCTGACTTTAGGTTTTACAGTCTGCGAGTTGAATATCTGAAAGAAGAAAAAACAAACATCCCACCCACATGGGGCCTGCCGTAAGCCAAGACACTGGAAGCAACTAAAGACCACCTTGCCCGTGTTGCACAACCTGGGCATGTTTGAACCAAAATGTGCAGGGAGAAAATCCAGCAAGCAAACAAGCCAAGCTCAGCTATGATAAATAAGCCTCCTAATGAGAGCCGTCAGGCCCTTGCAGCACAAGTGATGTCTTCCACAAAATTACCCTCTTTCGTTTCTTCCCACTATTTTAGGACAACATAAATTACTAGGAAGCAAGCAGATGAACAATTGCTGGGGACAAAAATCTGTTTGTTGACAGCCATGCCCAACATATTATTTCCAGGATAAACATTTCAACTGTCCATTGCTGTCCAAAATAACAGGCTGGTTATTCAGCATAGTTTTAAAAAAAACACAAAAAAACAAGTGAGAGTGGTATTTGTGTTTTATAAAATGTCTGTGTACTTGGTTCCCAGAAGCCATCCCAGAGAGAGCAAGTGCAGACTGATTCACAGGTCAGTGTTAACTGAAGAGCTTTTACCTGTGTGCTTGGACACTAGAAGGCAGGATGCAGAAGTGAGATTATGAAACTGGAGCGTGAAACAACCCGAGGAGCTGGGAAGGTGGCTCACGACCATCCGGGGAAAGTTCAACAAGACTAGGGTGCGCGTGTGCACGCAAGTGTGTATTTCTCTATCTATCTATAAATGAAACTATACAACTATAGAAGACATAGAAACAAAAGCTTGTGTAGGGTGGGTGGCGATGTAATAGGTCAATAGGTATCCATGGTCCTAAAGCTTCGCAAGCACCTAAGTGATTTTGACGTGTCTTAGTGCGAGGGATCGCCACTGCAGTCGGTGCTAATTAGACCAGACAGGCGCAGAGAAGTTCTCTCTGAAAAGAAAATCTACCGGAAAAGCACATCTGAAGATTAGAGAGACTAGATGGGTTTCATTTAGGTAAGAGAAGATATTTGGCATGGGAGGGCCACTACGATATCTAATTGACTGTCATGAAGATAGAAGTACTTTAACTCATATGAATGCTGCAAAGACTACAAGAGTCGATTCATGTAAATTACTCAGAAGGTTACCCGGCACATACTAAGTAAGTGCTAATTACACGATTATTTGGATTCTTAATAAATATTAATCTCTTGTGGTTAGTAACAAAAGACTATTCTCTAATGTTCAAAATATCATTAATTACTGTTTTCAAAATTCTAAAGTACTCAAATATAGGCAATATCATGTTCCAATCCTAATATAACCCATGTGTACAAGTTGTGGGTTTTAGTTCAAAATAAGAAAGAA
>NW_022111312.1:9310511-9324764 GCF_000313985.2 Echinops telfairi
CCATGAGAAGGGATGGGAAGAGACTCTAGGCTCGGCTTGGTCAGGATCAGCAAATCGGTCTTCAGCTGCAGGACTACTTCATCCAATGCACACAGTGGTTGTAGAGCACCAAGTTTAGAGATTGCTGAGGCCACTTTGGGCCCAAGGAAAATGGTTTGGGACAAAGAACCATTTGTCATGGGCAGAGAAACAAGGAACAGGGACTCAAGTGCCAGGATTTGGATGAGAGGACCCCCAAAACGCCTCCCAACTTAAAGATGCGGCTTCTGATCTCACAGAAAAGTTTCTATGCTCAAAAAGGCATCAAGGTAGAGCTTCTGGTCCCATGTTTGGAAGTGCAAACACAAACCAAGAATCCTGGAGGGCATTTGGGATAATCATGATCTTTCTTTGTATCATAATGGTTTCAACTGTCTGCTGGAATCTGCTACAAACTCCACGTCAGCCAGATGTCTGGCACAGTCTGCAAAAGAGGAACTGTTCTCTTGGAGTTGAGAAGTGCGAACGAGGAGACTATATAGGATTGGGGCATTCTATTCCTAGCAGTTTGTCACTGACTCACCAGGTGACCCTGGGCCAAAGTAGAGAGCTGTCAGGGCTGACTCTCTCTTCCCAGAAGGCAAATGGGACAGGTGAGGTCACTAGTTATTTCTGTTCCCAATAGGTACCTAAAGAGGGGACACTGCTACTCACCCTAGATACAAGATCCCCAATAAGTGCCTAAAGAGGGGACACTGTCTATTCAGCCTGATACATGGTCATAATTCTCTATTTGGTCACCAGGTGGATTTTAAAGCACCAGTGATAGGGCTCTTAGTGTCGCCTTTGGTGAACTTCCCAGCCACATTTTAAAAACTAACATGTTATAAAACATTTCATACTAACTCTTTTCAAACGTAAAAGCACAGCAATAGCATTTCTTTCATCATTATGTCTCAAGCTTTTTGGGTGACATGCAAAAATAAACAAAAATACTGTCAATGAACCACAAACAGAGAATTCTGGCTACCTGGACTATTTATTGGGTTAAAACAGAAAACCCTGTTCGCTTCTACTCCTCATTGACTGGCTTTATAAAATCACTTATTCTTGTAGGTTAACTAGACATTAGTGATTCACCATACAGGGCTTTGTGTGGGGGTGTGAGAGCAGCCCATCAATTTAAATAGCAATGTCCAGGATTTCAAGAACAGGTATAAGAAAGGATGGGATTCCAGAGACCGATTTGAGCTTTTCATTTCATATCTCGAAAGCAGAGGACCACTTTTTAAAAATTGAATTAGCTGAACAATCAAAAGTCATTATGAAATTTGGTGCTCAACAACATAATTTGATCAAGATGCAGCCCTGTGCATTAAGTGAATTAGCATGGATGTTCTATGAGACAGAATAACTTAATACACTGTGGATATGAATGCTAAAGAAAAATTAGGCTCCATATCCACTAACCGTCTATTCAATACGCTTTCCTGTGGCACGTGTTCATTCTCTGTGCTCTATGCCACTAAGTGCCACACAGGATAGAGATGGAAACGACAGTCTATGCCTTCATGACACACTATCTGACGTGACAAAGACCCTAAAACAACATGAAGTAACCACTTTACCCTTCTTTTAAAAAAAAATCCCAGTTTCAAATTATGAAAAGATCTGATTTGGACCTGACCCCCAATGTCAAACCCCCACTTGCTTCCATTAACCAGGGGCCGCCTTCCACTCACCTCTTCCAGGAGCCTTTGCTTGAGCTCCCGCTCCGTCTCCAGCTTCTGCTGCAAGCTGCGGGCGTTCATCTCGAGCATCGCGTGCTTCTTCTCCAGGTCGTTGAGCTGCACGTTTGGAGAAAGTGGTCAGGGCATCTCGTTAAGATATGTTAGTTGCTAACGACATGTGCAAATATCCACAAACTTCCCATGCAAAGAATAATCATGTTCTAGAGGTCAGAAAACAAACACTCGTGTGTTTAAAAAAGTGCAGTACCATGAAAGTTCATGTCATCCAAACACCTTCCACCTGTGATGACATGAGCACAGCAGTTATTCCTAAAGGATGGCCACCCATGTAGCTGTGGCAAGGTTGGAGAGGACACCTGCTCATGTACGTATCTCAGCTGAATTGAATTCACCACATGCACAGTGCTGACCGTGTGCACAGCACTGCATAGGGGCTTTGAGCATGAATGGATGGCCAAGCTGTGCCAGGCAACCGGCACTGGCTCAAAAGGCAGAGAGAGGGGAGCTCACACGCAGACACATACACCAATCACACGCAGACACATACACCAATCATGTGTGATAAGAGTCAGAAGAAACCCAACAGATGGCATCGCACTGCCCATGGCCTTCAGGGACGAGTAGGACCTGGCCACACAAGACGTCAGGACCAGTCAAACAGAAAAGACTCTTCCTTGTGTTCAACATAAAAGAGGTTACTTCTAGGGGTGTCAAACGGATCACTGAAGACAAAGGGGTGCATAAGCAAATGTGGCGAAGAAAGCTGATGGTGCCCGGCTATCAAAAAGTATAGCATCTGGGGTCTTAAAGGCTTGAAGGTAATCAAGCGGCCATCAAGCTCAGAAGCAACAAAGCCCACAGAAGCACACCAGCCTATGCAACCACGAGGTGTAGAAGGGATCAGGTGTAAGGCATCATCAGAACAAAAAATCTTACCATAGTGAATGATGGGGGGAGTGCAGAATGGAGATCCAAAGCCCATTAGTAGGCCACTGGAGATCCCCTTGCAGAGGGGTCTCGGGGAGGAGATGAGCCAGTCAGGGTGCGATGTAACAATGATGAGAAATACAACTTTCCTCTAGTTCCTAAATGTTTCCTCCCGATCCCAATACCATGACTCAAATTCGATCTTGCAAGTCTGGCTAGACCAGAAGAGGTACACTGGTACAGATAGGAACTGAAAATACAGGGAATCCAGGACGGATGAGCCCTATAGGACCAGTGGTGTGAGTGGCAAAACAGGGAGGGTAAAGGGAGAATGGGTAGGAAAGAGGGAACCGATTACATGGAACTGTCTGTGACCTCCTCCTGGGGGGACAGACAACCGAAAAGTGGATGAAGGGAGATGTCGGACAGGGCAAGAAATGACAAAATACCCATTTATAAACTATCAAGGGCTCATGCGGGAGGGGGGAGCGGGGAGGGAGGGGAAAAATGAGGACCTAATGTCGGGGGTTTAAATGGAGAGAAAATGTTTTGAGAAACGATGTACAAATGTGCTTTACACAATTGATGTGTGTATGGATTGGGATAACAGTTGTATGAGCCCCTAATAAAATGTTAAAAAAAAAAAAAGAGGTTACTTCTAAATGAGAAAAAAGATGTCTTTCCTTAGGGTTAAAAAAACAAACAAAACAAAAATCATGCTAAGCTAGTCTCAGGGAAATGTATCCTTGAATCCAATAACGCTACCTACAGTTAATGGATATAAAATAATTATGGATATTCAAGAAGATAAGTCAATTAGTTTATTTATAATGGCAAAAATTCGAAGGCAGCTTACATTTCCAAGAGAAGGGCAATGATTAGATACAGCTGAACATAGTAAATAACATTCAGTTGCTTTTTATTAAGTCTCATGTTCAAAGGATAGGATATCCAGTAAGTCAGAAAAAGCTTCTAGATATATGATGTCTATAAAAGTAAATACAAAAATGTGTTTTCTAAAAGGAACCCAATTTTTCTTTTAAATGCGCTAAAGTCAGAAGTATTGCTACTAGGGTTCCAGCTCATATATGCACGGGATTATTCCAAGTGATACGCACCAAAAATCAACCCCTAGCAAGATAGGCGATGAATGAGAACACAACCATGACAACAAAAAAGAAAACAAATGACCCATAGAAGAATACATTAATTAAAAGGAAAAATAATTTTAAAAGAGAGAAAAACCTGTGAATAGATCAAGGTCTGTTTTTTGATCTCTAGGCGTGTCCTTCAGTCAGGTCCGATGGGGTGCCACGCTCTGGCCCAAGTCTGTCCTTTGTACTCCCTCGGGGGCTCCCTGCTCTGCTCTCACGGTTGCTCTGCCGCACGCCTTTAGTGGTTTGCCTCGGTGTCAAGGGGTCAGTCCGGGCCAGTCCCCACACTGAGTCTCCAGTGTTTCTTGTCCCCCTTAGGGCCCTGGGCCAGCGAGGGACGGCGTGTCTCATAGTGGAATCAGCCATATGGTCCACTCTGTGCATTGGCTGTTCAGAGCAGGAATATCATCCTCCAGGCCTAGTGGGCCAGGATGTGCTCCACTCTCTCTTCCTCCCCCTTCATTTGCTCCCATGTGCTCTGATCAGACATGCCCCTCTCCCCTAGCTGCAGCTTCAGTGCCGTCCTCTAAGGGGTTATTCCAAATGAAACATGCCTGCACATGTCTGTGTGATCGCAGATGGCCGCGGACTGTTCTCTCAAGAGCACTCGTCTCAGTCTTGTCAGGGCCACCTGCCAAATAACAGGTCGCATCGAAACAGGGGCTCCGGGGAGGTCTGCTCAGTTCAGGCACTCCAGGGTACAGAGGTCGGCTCGGAAGGTAAGGGTGACTGTTTTGGATTCTACCGGGGTCCATCGTGATAAATTTTTCCAAGGACACAAGACCCCCATGAGGATTTAGCATGAACGAGTTTTCAGAAACTTGAAAACTGCACTGGTAAGAAGGCCACGCAAGTTGTGCTGAGGGATTTTCTTGCACCGTGACAATCCATCTGCTAGTGCTTCCAGGGAAGCTTCAGAGTCTATGAGAACTGCATTGGAAAACCTTCCCTCAACCTGCCCCAACCCAGGTCTTACCCCTTCAGACTTGCTTTTGTTCCCTAAATGCAAAGGACACAATTTGAGTCCCTTGAGAACGTCCAAACTGCCGTTTTGACGTGGTATAAATTGAAGAGTGCAGGATTATTCGGTGAAGGGTTGCGAGACGGAAACATTATCGCCTTCAGAAATGTATAGACCTAGACGGAGGACATGCTGAGAAACAAGTCTCACATTTTGACCTTCTACATTTAATCGGGGCATCTATGACTTTGTAGCATTACTTTTTGACTTACTGTACTCTCATAATTGTGTGGGAATATACACAATATACTGCAGAGAAGACTGCTAACACAATCACCAACATCACACTAGTGATGGATCACCAATTTGTCCTCCTTTCTCTCAGTGGTTTGTCTCTTCTATGATGACCCCAGATAGATACTTTTATAATAAAAAAATGAGTTGTAGAAAACACAAAATTCAGATTGCTGGTGTGTGTGTGTGTGTGTGTGTGTGTGTGTGTGTGTGTGTGTGTGTGTGTGTGTAGAAAACAAAGATCTCTGGTCTTCCCTTTTGTTATCTGTAATACTGAACAACAACAACAAAAACCTTAAGTCAATGCTGACTCATGGTGACCCCCTGTGGGTTTCCAAGACTGTTGGCTGTTTACAGGAATAGAAATCCCCGTCTGTCTCCTACAGAACTGTGGTGGTTTTGAACTGCTGGCCAATGCATCCTGTCATCATGAAAGGCCTGGACTAAATGCTCTTTCAAAACTATTAGTTATAATCTCCAAAACGCTTTAGGGTGTTGCTTTGCACACAGAAAGAACATGGTGTGGTCATGGACTTCTGGTGCGAGGACTGAGAAGTGGCTGCAGAGTTCAGGACCTGAACACAGAGCAGCTGAGCCAAGGGGGATGCCAATGGTGCGACCTTGGTGGAGTGAGCCAGTGGAGGGCATGAAGAACGTCCATTGTGAATGATGCCTGGACGTCTAGCATCGCCTTCGGAACCAAGGGGACGAGAACACACCCCTATAAGGAGAGCGTTGGGCACGGACCTTGTCGGAGAGGCTCTCTGCTTTCAGTTTCTGCTCCTTTAGTGCCTGCTGCAGCGCCAGGATCTCAGCCTTGTGTTCCTTCACTGCCAGCTCCACCACCTGGCGAGACTCGGTGATCCGCTGGTCGGCCCTCGCCCTGCCAGGAAGACAGGGACCTGCTTCAGAGCCCATCCCGCCCCCACAGGTCTCTGACCCTGATGAGCAGGCAGGCTGTGGACCGATGCCCAGCTCTGATTCCCAGACAGCTCACAGGGCACAGCATGACCCACTTTGGACCTTGGGTAACAGGACTCTGGAAGGGAGAGTTCCTGTCAATATTCATGTGAAATGGCTGAAGGGAAAATGCATCCCAAACCTAATGAGCTAAATAGGATGTGCTGAGACTGCCCCCCCCAACCCTCTTCTGGGGAGAAACTGAAGGTGTTCCCAGGCCTACGGAGGGTCCTTGGGGCACAAAGCACAATGAGAGACCCCAGTTGAAAAGATATTTCATGCAAGAAGTGTTCTAGGTGCTGAGGAAAGGCAAGCATGACTCAGAATGTGTCCGCACACATTCAGCTGTCATCAGTCACCTTGATTCACCCAGGCCTTTCGTCCTAGTCCATCTTAGCCTGGAAGCTCTGCTGAAGCTGAATCGGCCTCATAGCAGAACGTGAGCCTCCACAGAGAGATGGTGGTGGCTGCACATGAGGGACACTGCTGGGGAACTGCAGCCAGGACTTCCAACAGAGAGTGGGACGTCGACCACTGAACCACAGCTGCCCCGAGGCACGAATAAGTCGAGAGAAAAGATGGACAAAACGGACCCTGGAAAAGAAGCCACACCCGCTCCCCTTTGGGGGATGAGGCTCACCCACTTCCACAACTTTGCTTAGACACAAGAACTGCCAAGAGTTTGTAGACAGATGGAATGGAAGATAATGGCATTTCCCACAAACTTTGTGATGTACCTTTCTTTGTACAACCTCCTCCCTGGGAATACTCTCCTTCTCTATTCTATAAAAGTCCTCCAGAAAGCCATGGCCAGCTCCTCCTCCCAGAAGCTGCCTCTCCTTGCGCTGCACCTCCCAGCCTAAATATATTCCTCTTTCTCGGTGACAAATACTCGAACACAAGGCTGTCTCCTCTAGGAGACATTAAGCCTCTTGAGGACAAGGACCATGGATTCCCTCTCACTCACTCAGTGCCTGCTTGAGGCCCAGATATAAAAGGAAAAAGAAAGCCAAGGTCTTCCACAATCACCTTTCCAAGGAGACATATAAATAATTACCCCTCCCATGTGTATTTCTCTTTTTTTCCCCCACGCGTTATTTCTTGATGGGGAAGACAGATTTCTACCCCCAAAACTGCCTCCAACAGATCCTAGAAACAGCTGGGAGAGGAGCTGGACTGGTGGATGGCGAGGGAGGGGCCAGCAGGAGAGCAGAGAGAATGCATGGTGAGGACGGAGACCAGCAATGAACAGAGAGGGGCAGCGAGAGCAATGTTTCCTTCAGCAGCCCAGAGCAAAGGCAAACACCGATGCCCCAGAGGACTAGATTGCTACCAGTTTCCCTTGAGGTTTAAGGATCCTCCTGGGCTGCCTCTAATCTTTTCTTTTCTGGGCTTACATTGATTATTCATCCAGCACATTTATCTGAGCCTGCTGTGGCCAGGAAAACGTGGGAGATAACCAAGTGAGCCTGACAGAATCCAACTGGGTCATGAATTTTTCCATGCCGTTTGTCCTGCGAAAGGAGGTCAGAGTATCCGGGGAGTTAAGTTTTAGGGGCAGGTGCTCTGAGTGAGAATATGAGGGGTGAGTACAATTCAGCTGTGCAGACAGGGGGTCACGGGGATCACGCAAGCCCACGTGGTGCCTCTGTGCAAATGGGGAGAAGGCACCCCACCCCTTCTTCAAGACAGATTGCTATCTTCTGAAACCTGCCCCAATGCTACTGATTTTCTTAGAACAAAACACTTTTCTGCCATGAGCTATAAAGCCATTTGTCACATCATTGGATAATAAATCTTCAAGTCTGTTGTACAGTCAGACGTGCCTTAGAAGTGAAGATGGCGAGATTCTGTCTTGTTGACTGGGACCAGTCCTGGAGAAGGACATTGTGCTTAGTCCAGCAGAGGGCCAGCGAAAAGGAGGGAGACCTTTAATGAGACGGACGGACACCGTGGCTGCAACAACGGACTCAAGCGTAGCAATGACTGCGAGGTGGGTGGGGGGTCGGGCAATGTTTCATGCTGGGGCACATGGGGACACGAAGAGTAAGAACTGACTCGACAGCACTCCAGGGGCTGTGCAGTACCCAGCCCGGGAGCAGTGAACCCCGGGCTAGAGGAGCTGTGGGAATAACAGAGGACAAGCAGAGCGGAGGCTGCCTGGAGGAATTCTCACTGCCTGCACTCCTCATACAGAGCACTGCGTCTCAACCGGAGGTGGCTCTGCTCTCCCTAAGAGCCACTGGCCTACACCTGGAGACATTTGCAGTCATCACCACTGGGAGGACAGGTGCTACTCGCATCTAATGGGGGGTGCCCAGGATACTGCTCAGCAGTCCACGGTGTCAGGACAGCCACCACCGCAAATAATTCACCAGGCAAACAGGTCAAGAGTACACAGGGTGAACAAATTTTGCTGCAGAGGGAAGACTAGCCTCAGTCTTGATCAGAATTACATGGGGATGACCTTGCTACATGGTCACAGGTTTAAGAAACCAGGTGACAATATTTCTGAAAAAGAGAATACTTGAGATATTCACTCTGTTCAGACTCCCAGGCCTCACCAAAGGGTACCACTGCTTTAGAATCCAACAGGCCCCACCCGTATTCCCAATCCAACCAGCTTGCCCAGGATTTCCCAAATTTCTTCCCTGAATGTCTTACATCCAGGAAACCTCCTGGTCACATGCAAGCTGGGAGGTCACCCTGTCCACAAGTAGACCTGTCACAGTTACCTGATACTGGGTCCCTAGAGACTGAGTCCCACCTGCTCTGCTTCTCAGTGTCCAGCATCCTCTGTAACTCTCGCACGCGACACTCAAACTGAGACTTCTCATCCCCGAGGACGCTCCGCCAGGCCTCCCACTGCCGCTCCTTCTCCAGCAGCTCGTCGTTCAGGACCTCCAGGTCCATGACCTGCTCTTCCAGCATCGTGCATGTGGTCTTCAAAGCCTCCATCGTCTGCAAATCAGTACCCCTGAGTCGTGCCTTGTACCAAACGAGGATTTCCCAGTGTTACCTTTGTCGGATCAGTTTTAGAAAAGCATGCATCTATGACAGTCCAAGTAGTTTCTCTCTGTCTTCTACAGCCCTAGGGGGACTGGGGAAGAGTGGACGGAGGCCCACATCTGGGCAGAACCCAAGGGTAGAGATGGGAAACCAAATTGACATGCAAAGTGGTACCTACTGGTCCCCTGAAATGTTCTAATTTCAATTCATCCAACTTAAAATTATTCCCACAAATTTGAGACCCCAGAGTCTTTAAAACATGACTGTCCAAAGAGCCAGTGTTCCCTGGAACCCTCTGGAGAGGTACAGCAGCCACCACAACCACCAGTTGCTTCTGGCAAGCCAACCCCAACTCATCTGGACTGTGGGCCTGTGTTCTACAGGGCTGTCAATGGTTGCCTTCTTGGAAGTAAGGCCACCAGGCTTGTCTTCTGGGGTGCCTCTGAGCAGACTCGAATCACAATTAGCAGCCGAGTGCAGTGACTATTTGACCCAGCCAGGACCGGGCACCTTCTACAATCTGAAGAGGCTCAAAGTCCTCCAGGGGGCGCTGGACCTAGCTCGGCATCCTGGTTCCAGACAGCTCCCTCTCTCCTTACTTGCTTCTGGCTAGTGAGCTGCATCTCCCGCTCGGTGATTTCCCGGCGGAGATGGTCCACTTCGCTCCGCAGCTGCACTATCTCATCGCTGGCACCAGAAGCTTCGTCCAGTTGTTTGGACAAGTAGAAGTTTTGGTTGTTGAGTTCAGCGTTGTCTTCCGTCAGTTGATTCAGCTGCTCTTCCAGGTCGGTGATGACCTGATAGAGGGAGAGAACTTGCTAACACATCACACGGGCCAACCAGCCAAACCCACTGCCCTCGAGTCGCCGCCACTCACAGCAACCCTGGGAGACAGAGTAGAATCGCTGCTTGGAGTTGGTGAGGCGAGAGAGCTTGACGGGACCGGACAGCGGGTTGGGCTGGAACCACTGACTCTTCAGTTAGCAGCCCAACACTTCCAACACTTAACCCACTGCACCACCACGGCTCCTTCCCACCAAGCAAACTACTTGTAAGTAAGAAACTGCTGCAAGAACCACAGGTTTTTGGAGGCACCAGCCACACATGTACAGCTCGAGGGTTTGCAGGCCCATCTCAAAAAGTCAACACCAAGTCATCTCTTGATTACTTAGCACATGTACGTGTACACACACACACACACACACACACACACACACACACTCCTCTATGGGGGGTGGGGGGTAGAACGGGGCTGGGGAATGTCTCAGTTTCTCTCTAACTCTACATTCATCTGGGAAATTGAGCAACTGCAAATCGACCAAAGGTGATTGATGCCCCAGAGGGTCAACATGGAAGGCAATCGAGGTGACACCCGATGACATCGTGCAGAAAATGCAAACTGAGGAAAGAGGAATGAGAGAGAGAGATACTGGTGTCACGTCAGTGAACTGAGCTCCAGCTGCCCATGGCAACCATCTCAGGCACGGAGAGTCAGAATCAACCCGGGAGCCAACAGGGCGGAGTAGAAGAGGCCCCGTGGGTTCCTGAGCCAGAAACCATGGCTGCGGGAGCAGAGGGCTTCAGCTTTCGTGGGGCTCCACGTGCTGAGACGCCACAGCAGTAGGAAGTAAGGTCAAGGGCTTCCCAAGGCAGGCTGGCAGCGAAGGATACTAAGAGCTATTCTAGGAAAACCAGGGGTGATAAATTTAATTTCATGCAACAAAGGCAAAGATACTTTATGGAAGCGCAGAACCATCCTGAGAAGCCAGTATCGAGCTAGAGCCCCACACTAATGGCTTGTACTGTACACTCAGTGAACAGAAGATGGGAAGGCACAAGCAGGAAACTCATTTCATTGAGAGATTTAATCTGCTTTTGGGAAATTATTCCCTGTTCAGTGTTAGAATGACTTCAATTTCAGCACATCCAGTGTTCCTATTCTCTTGGCCAAGGTTCACTATCAACTCTTGCGGGGAGCTTATAATACATAATGCTTCTAGAAGCTTAAGGGCAATTTTCTAATAATAGTTAGAATGAGGCACACAGGCAGTAAATTAAATTTTATGTAACCAAAAAAAAAAAAACAACCCAGAGGCAAATTAAAAGGCAATGCTTTCAAGCCTCTGATTATTAATTGTTTCCAATTTTCAAAGCCAGAGCCAACTTAGCATATAAAATGTTGTCACTGTTTCCACATCAAATCCTGCAGTTCACTTCTTTGGATAATCTAATGAAGGAAGAAAATAATGCTCCCCAGGCCCCCAGATTTCAAGAACATCCAGGAAGTACATTTGGTTCAAAGTGATGCAGAAAACTAGATTTCCGTTCTTTTTGTTAACTGAGCTGATCATCTCTCCACGGACTCGGTCAGTTAGTCTTTTATTTGTGTAGTGTTAAAAGCCAAGTTCATTGCTAGTGTACGAGGCCAACCAGAGGGTGCACAGAGGTTATCTGGCCAGGCTCCTTGCTATGAGTCCTTCATTAGGGGGGAAAAATTACAAGTCTGCCACTCCCGAAAAATTCCAAACTCATTGCCATCAAGTTGATTCTGACTCACAGGGACCAGTTTCTGAGGTTATACATCTTTATGAGAGGAGAGAGCCTCAACTTTCCCCAGTGGAGTGCCTGGTGAGTTTGAATTGCCAACCTTGCATTGGCAGCCGAAGGCCTAACAAGCCATGCTATCATCTCCAAAAATCAGAAACCATCACTGGTCACCTTTTTTTTTGGTCCTAGCTCTGCTCCTTACAATAGTTTCCTGTGCTAAAACTGTGAAGACCTCCATTTAACTATTTTCTCTCTCTACTTCTTTCCCAAAGAGAAATAAGACTGAGACAAGAAGCCTAAGACAGAGCCTTGTCTCGCCTGGGCCAAAGCACTGCCCCAAGGGCCCCACGTAAGTCCCTTTGAGCCTTGCCGGGCTGGTGTCTCCAGCTGTGACACAGAGATAGTCTCACTTACTACCCCATCAGTTGTAGTTAGAAGCTTTTAGGACTTTCTTTCATACTCTTATGCTATTTTAGTATGTTATGCAAAATAGAATAAAAGCAGGTGATCAAGATAATAACCTTTATTTTAAAATCTACTATGTGACCACTCAACAGAGACCGAGTAGCAATTGTAAAATTATGCTCGACCTATTTGAATTATGGAATGTTATGACATCTGTAAGAGCGCCCAATAAAATTATGAATAAAAAAAGAAGCACAAGAAGCAGCAGAGACCCACCCAAACACTTTTTGCATTGTAATAATGTATAACTTGAAGGCAGGTTTAAGTTTGAGGCACCCATTTCCCTTCTCTGATTCAGCGGGGAGAGGAGGAAGCCATTTCTTATGAGCCCATTTCTGCCACCATTTCTTTTTCCAAAGTGAGAGTGCGAAGGGCTAAAGAGGACTCAGAATATGTCACTGGGGGCTCGCATCAGCTTTTCAAGGGCCTCAGGTCTCTGGTGTCCAGCTGCACTTTCTGATGACCTGTTGTGTCTTGACAAAAGGACCGTGTGTTTGTTTTAGGCATTCTGCAGGCTAAAGCCATGATAGGTGGCATTTGTGATCCCGTTTTGTGAGTTCCTGGAGTTCTGTTATTAAGTGTTAGACACACCCACCCACACACACATTACTGAGTTTGCAGATAGTAAACATGACTTGAGACACAGGCATGTGGCTGGAAGGAGAAAAGGGAGGGAGGGAGGGAGCCTGCCGGCAGACAAACAGGGACATCTTCACAACCAGCCTTTGAAATAGGTATTACTTGGTTCCTGTTTTATAGATGGGGAAACTGGAGCAATACAGAAACTAAGCAATTTGCCCAAGGCCACACTGGTAGTAAATAACCAAGCCAGGATTTGAACCCAGGGCCTCTGGCTCCTGAAGCTACATTCTTAGCCACTACAACTCCTCTGATATGGGGAAAGGTGTTAATTATGTGCTCGTTGAAACTCCAGAGGATGGAGAGTGCTCTCTCTACCATGTGGGTATTGCTTCTTGATTCTGAACCAAGTAATATGTACGCTGAGTTCTCAGGTCTACATTGTGGCTGCAGCTCTCTTCTCACCACAGCGTGGACAACCACTGCTCTGTTTGTTAGGGAGGTGTCTGCTTTCTCTCAGCCCCAGAAACGGTGGGCAAAACAGAGCCACTGGAAATACTGAATCTGTCTCCATGGTACAGAAGATGAGGGCAATGACGTCGTAACACAGTGGGCAAGCAGCAATTTCTGAGAGGCTGTTTTTCAGGGAAAGAGATCCTGGTGTGGTCTTAAGAAAGAATAGGGATATAAAATGAATCTCCTTTCAGTGTAAAAAAAAAACAAAAAAAAAAAACCCACACCATTTCTCTGGCGGGTTATCTGCTGCATTCTCCAGGCTGTCGTGCAAACCCCACTGTCCTGGAGAGTGGGTTCAGCCTCTCATACCAAACGGGCGGCCAGCACCGAGGGCATACCCGGGTCAACACGCAGTGGCATGTTGGCCACACGGAGACCAGTGAGATAATGAGCATCAGGTTAGAGAGACACATGACTGGCGTCCTATTTTAATGCCTGGCTCTTTTGAAGGCGGCTATTTGCATATTATTTATTTTTAATCTTATAGCTGACAGATTGATTCATAATTAAAACTGTGTCATATGTTTGCCCACCAACTCTTCTCCAAAACAGACTTAGGTAGGGTTTGAGGTGACAGATTGGATCTGATCCTTTTTTAAGATCTCTTCAAAATATAGAGACGGTCTGAGCTTGAAGTTCTTCCTTTGTGTGAGCGCTCTGCTCTGAGGGGCTCTTGTCAGTCGAGTTAGCATGGGGGCGTCTCCAGGTGGGGGCGCCCCCAGGCGTGAGCTGACGTTGCCTGGCAGAGAGACAGTTGGCGAAGAAAGTGGAGCCCTTCCCTCTCGTCCACGGTGGCTTTAAGGCAGCTTTGTGGCTAGAAAGGCGACAACTGACCAGCTCTGCCTGCTGACGCCTAAAGCGGTGTTTCTCCATCTTTTTAAAGTGGCAGAACAGTTTCTTAGACCACAAAATAAGTCTGTACAGGGCACCTGCGAAAGCAGGACAGGTGGGAGTCGAGGACAACGCAAATATTTCCCACAAGCAGACGGCAGGCAGGCAGCTGGGAAGAGACGACTGTGGCATTCCGGTTCATGGGGTTGCCGCCGCCATGGGAGCCGGGCTGGCAGGCACTCTGCATGCTGTGTCCTTTGCGTCTTGTGGGGGCCGCAGA
>NW_022111312.1:9324957-9357073 GCF_000313985.2 Echinops telfairi
GAGATACTGTTCATGGTCAGGGCTCATGGTCAAATCGGGAGATACGGCTCCTCCAACATGAAGGTATCTCTGAGCTACGGGTCTTCCTCCCTCACCCACGAGCAAAGCCATGGCGCCTCTCATATTCAGTGGGTATTGTACTTGAGGATACACAACGTCATTTTAGAAAGAAACAAGAGGCTTGGGAAGGTAACGTCACACAGCTTACTAGGAGGCCAATTTGGGACCTGAACCCAATCTGCCAGACCCTAAGGCCACGGTGGGAACCACTAACCCACACAGCCTCTCATGCCAGGATGCGGGTGGGGAGAGCCCCGGAAGCTTCTCCACAAAATGGCTGCACTAAGTAAAGCAAGGGTTAAAAGCCAATGGTCCCAGAAAATGAAACTTGGAGGGATGAGGAGAGTATAAAAGTTCATTGTGTTTTATACGACAGTGGGGTGCTCTCTAGTTGAGTCCGACCCCTGGTGACCCCATGAGTGCAGAGTAAACTGGACTTTGTAAGGTACTTAAGGCTGAGAGCTTTTGGAAGAAGAATATCAGGCCTTGGAGGGATCTTCTAAGGCACCTGCAGGTGGGCTTGAACTGCCAACCTTTCAGCCAGTATGAAGGTACTTACCCAGCTGCACTACCCAGAGGCTCCACAGTGGTGTTGTCCATTAAAACTAAGCCTCCATATGTACAAATGTGCTTGACACATGGATGGATGGATGGATGGATGGATGGATGGATGGATGGATGGATGGAGATAAGAGCTCCCCATAAAATGATTTTTTTAAAACAATACCAACAAAACTAAACTTCCACTTTAAAAAATGGAGGTGGGTGAGTAGGATGACAGAGACACACAAGGACACTTCTGGTGTGATGAACAGGTTCATTATTCTGACTGTTCTATTGGTACCACATGTGTATACCCCAACCTAGCACACTGCCATTGGGTCAATTCCAACTCACTGCGACCCTCCATAGGGTTTCCACGCTGTAAGTCTTTACAGATGCAGACCAGTCTCATCGTTCTCCCTACAAGTGTGTCAGAATTCATCATCCTATTGCACCTCAGTTATACCTCAAAGAGCCATAAAGTAAAATGTATAGTTTTTATGTCAGAAGGTTAAAAAGGAAGAAAGAAATTGAATAGGATCCCCGATGTACACATTTAAAACACATCCAGATTTATTTCAGGGAAAAATGTAAATCATCAGACATAAAGTCATCTATCATTTGATTCAGGTGTCATTTATGAGTATGTATGTAGCAAAGGCTAAAGGTTTGCTTTTAAAATTAGAAACTAAGGCAATAAGAAATAAAAACCTAGGACGGAAGAGTCCAGGACCAGAACCCGCCAACTCCCAAAGTCACAAGAGGTGACTGCCAGCCTTTTCTAATCCTTCCAGGATTCAGTCATGAAACCACGCCAAACCCATGGCATAGAGTGAGTTCCAACTTACAGGGAATCTATAGGAAAGGGTAGAACTGCTTCCTAACTGTTTCCAAGGCTGTAAATCATTAGATGAGTGGACAGCCTCATCCCCGCCCTCCCCCTCCCCCGCCCCCTCCTGCGCAGCTGGTCGCGTTCAAACTGCTGCCCTTGCGGTTAGCAGCCCATGCATGACCCACTAAGCCACCAGGGCTCCTCAGTTCAGCCACTGGCATCAGGAACCGCAGACTCGGGAACAGTCAGCCAGATGCCTACTACAGCCCAACATAAGCACAACTCATGACCTGTAGTTCCCATCTTGGGCGCATGCCCATCTGACAGAGGTGCTCGTGGACCCCAAAAGACGGGTACAGATACTTCCTGACACCTCTAACCAAAAAAGCCCCACAAGGAAACTGTACAAAAGTTCATCTCCAGGAGAATGAATAAACAAATGTCAGTCCATTCAGTCTCTGGAATATTGCACAGCAATGAAGAAGAACAAATTACTGAGAGACAACATGTATAAACCCCAGAGATAATATGTGAGGGGTAAAAAAGGAAACCTAGAAGAAGATATGCTCTCAGATGGCATTTGTATGCAGATCAAGAACACGGAAAAAAAACAAAAACGAATCACGGTGATAAAGATCAGAAGAGCGGTTACCCTTTAAGGTATGCTGATGACAAAAGGGCAGGAGGGAGCCTTCTGGAGGATGCAAACATTCTGTATCCTGATCCAGATAAAATACCCATCAAGCTATACACTTTGGGTTAAAGCACTTTCTGCACTTACTTCACTGTCTACGAGGGGGCTTCAAAAAGTTCACGGTAAATTGCAATTATCTTTTCATTTCATTTTCCCACACATTGTTGAAACTTCTTCGTATAAATTATATCTACCCCAGAGAGGAATCAAAACATACTTATACTGCCAAGACTTAATGTCCCATGTACAGTAACTCAAAACCCACAGATGCTAACAGCACAGGCAGGGACAAGACCACAGGAACTAAGAAGGTAGTAACAGAGACAAAAAGACCTGGGGGGGGAAAAAAGAGTTGGAACCACCAAGGAAAATAGCCTCATCTTCTTGAATAGAGGACTATTTCAAACTTTCACTCTTTGGCAAGATGAAAATAGATGGAGTTTCCAAGGACTGCGTCCTATTATATAACCCATAATGATGCTCATAGAATAAACTTTACTCAATATAAGTAATTAAGACAAAGAGTCACTGAATTTGAATTGTGCACGTTACAAGCTGAGGACTCTGTACTTGTAGGAAGAGCTGGCTGTGATTTCCTCTCTGCAGAGGTGTGGGCAGTGCAGCCTCAGAGAGGCTGGTACTCTGGGCACCAGGACCATCTCAGGTGCAGGAGCAGGGAGCTGCCATGGGTCTTCTGTTGCAGTGGCTGAAACCTACCCTACGAATGGTTTGCTTCTGCAGAGCAAATTATTTTGCCCATTCCAACTGTCCTCTTTCCCCAAACATGAAGTGCAGAGCAAATTATTTTGCCCATTCCAACTGTCCTCTTTCCCCAAACATGAAGAATGGTTTTTAATTTTTTTAAGAATTGGCAGCCACCCGAGAAAATGAAGTTTTGTTGGGGGCTTGCATGGTCCAAATCAGTTTGGCCACTTTAACTACTTCAGGCTGAAAAATCTGTATTCCGGCCAAATGCTGCTATTACAAAGACATGCCCCCCTTTCCTTCTTGGTTGCAGGCCCGTACGTAGAATGCTCGCCCTCTTGGGTGAATACTCACAGTACAGCTGTCACGGAGAGCGTCGAATTTGCGCTGGATTTCATCTCGGTGAGCCTAAAAGGTAAGAAGCTGGTTACGAATTTTCCATAGGGTAGGAGACAATCGTACATACTATGGATCACATACAGAGACTAGCACTTTGCCTAGAAAGCAGAGAACACTTTTGCAGCAGCCTCAGCACCTGGTTTCCAAAGAGCTAATTCATCAAGCCAGCCCCAATGTCAGAAATAAAGCTACCGAACACATGGTGGCGCTGTGCTAACAACAGTTAACTGTTTAGACCACATATACATACCTTGCACAGATATATTTAACATATATATAAATAACATCTAGGAACTAACGAAGGAGTTCTGTACTCAATTGCTAACCAAAAGGTCGGTGGTTCAAACCTATAAAGTGGCCCTATGGGAGAAAACCTTTGGCAGCCTGGTCCTGCAAAGATTACAGCCTAGGCAACCCCATGGGGCAGTTCTCTTCTGCTGCAGTGGGCACTGATGAGTTGGAACTGACTCAATGGCACTCAACAACAACAACAACAACAACCAGGAATGAATAGGAGAAACTTTAAAAAGACAGCAATGAAGGATGAAGTGTTTATGCTGCATCATTGATCTTATTTATCCCCCTCTCTGGGAAAGGGAGAAACTCTGCCTCCTGCCTCCAATTGACGCCTTCCTTCCCCAACCCCCTCCCAGAGACAGATAGATCCACAGAAACACGCATACACCACCGACACACAAGTGAAGGCAACGGGCAGGACAAAGTGGGGGCTGATTTGTTTTTTGGTTTTTTTTTTCATCAGCAGCTGTGGAAGTGCAGAAAAATCCAACCATGACCTTGAAGCATATGCATGGGCTTTCTCTGAGGCGGAGCTGCCCTACAAAACAGCAGCATGCATTTAGCAGATAAGTATGGTTTGAGTGTGTGTGTGTGTGTGTGTGTGTGTGTGTACACACACACATACTATATGCCAGATGCTGCTGCGCTGGGAGAAAAGAGTGGCCTCCGCCTCCATTCTGATCAGAGAAGACAGGAAATAAACAAGCTCATGACTAAAAACTCAGAAATGCTACAGAGGAAACAGGCCCCAAGGAAAACAATCCAGGCAGTCAGCAGGAAATGATGTACATGATGTGGACAAAGAAGACCTCTCTCAAGCCTGCAGTGATGAGAAGTGGCCATGCAGAGAGCAATGAAAGGTAGTAGGAGCAGCATTTTGCAAAACCTTGAGGTAGCGCAGACTTTGGTGCATTTGAAGAAAAACAACCAAAAAAGTCAGCGTGGCCACACTAGTTTTTCCAAACCTCACGCTGGTCCTAAGAGTAAGCCATAACGAATGAGTTTTGCTGGTTTTAACCAACAGAACAAGCACAAATCGAAAACATAAGAACACACCATGGTTAAGAAAGGTACGTTCTGTGGTAGGCCACTCTTGTTACCAATACCATGATTCATCAAAGTTTCACTGCTTTCTGTCATGGGGTCCATCAGTATTTGATGGACCACTGAGGAAGAAAAAGTGCTCTCCATAAGACTAGGACATATCATTGATATAAGATGCACCCTGATTTTAGGTCAATGACACGACAGTATAACTGCTCTCCTCTATGAACCTGCAAGGTAAAAAGGTACTACTCCTTTGTGAAATTGGGGTTCAACAGTTTCTGGGGGAAAAACAAGAGATAAAGAGAAGTGGCCCAAGGATCCTCTATGTCCAGTTAAGAGTTCGGGTTCCATTAAAAATGCAATTAATTGGAAGTCAACTGAAGATTTTAAAGGGGAGTAACACAGTCTGATTTCTGTTTTAAGAGCAAGCACAAGAAACATAAAGAAATTAAATCAAACCATATCAGAATCAAAGAAAAGAGAACATCTTTAAAGCCATTCAGAAAAAAAGATAAATTATATACAGAGAAACAAAAGAAAAAACTATGGATTTCCCCTATTAAGAAAAAAAAAAAATCAAGCTATAACACAGATGGGGAGTACCATCTTTAAAACACTGAGATTGGTGGGGGAAAGAAAAACCACCTAAAATTAGATATCCAGCAAAAATGTCTTTCAAAACCTGAAGGTGAAATAGACATTATCGCGCACACAGGGTGAAGGAATGTGTCACCAGATAACATGACCCTAAGAAAGGTTTGTTAAATTCCTCTGCACAGAAGGCAGGGTGATAACCAAAACTCCAGATCTGCGCAAAGGAATGAAGAGAACCGGAAAAAGTGCAAAGTCAAACCAAAGTGGATAGCTGCACAGACAGATTCATGAACAGTCATCAATAAAAAAACTCATAAAAAATCAAACTCTTCATGTCGAATTAAATTCCCAAATAACTTGCTGGTTTTTTGTGGACTCACTTATAAAAACCACATTCCCCACCCCCTTGAAAAAGTAAATAAATAAATTTGTCTTTTGCCCAGCAAGAATAAACGAGATGTGTTGGTTTGATGGGGGGCGGGGCTATCTGCACTGCTGCTGGAGTCTCATCTCTGACCAAGCCGCATCCCCTCCTGTGTGGCCTGGCACCCCCTCCTCTCAAGTGCATTCCATGATCACCAAGGGCAAAGGGTAAGGATTCTCCCTAGAAGAAAAATAAAGCCTTTGTGTTAATCAATGCTAGCTCAAGGGTCAGCAAACTCTTTTAAAGACCCAGACAGTAAACCCTGTTGGCTTTGGGGGCCATTGCTCTCTTGTCACGATTCTACTCTGCCTTTACAGCCCAAAGCAGCCACAGGTACGTGTAAGTAATCCACGAATGTCTGTGCTCCCTCAGACTTTATTTACAAAAAGAGTAAGTAGACCTAGTTTGGTCAGCTTGGCTCTAGATGGCTATTTGGTTTGAAATCTCTGAAAGATAGAAATAGGAAGCTGACACTGTGAGGTCATAAGGTCTACTGGTCAGGGCCAGGGAAAGACACCTTGCTCCACTTTCAGCAAAGTTTCCTATTAACATCATTCCCTCGAACACATTTCCCTGTCCCGTTGGAACCAGACATTTCCATCAGCAATTATTGCCATTGAAATCGATCAGTACGTAGTCTGGATCACTGCACCATATCAGTGGCAATTTCTTAAAATATATAATGTAATGAGCTATAGTCATTATGGTTTTAGATTTATTATTGATTGTGAAGTATAAACATATGAAATTGATTCTGTCGTGGCTACTAAGGTTACTCTAAGCATTTAACAATTACAGAATTATGTTTCTTTGAATTGTAGAATATACAAAAAAGAGAAAAGTTCCACCATAGTATATCAATGCCAACCCCCACCCCACCCCACTCCCAAAGAAGCAAAGCTGCTGTTGCCAAGTTGATCCTGAATCCCAGTAACCCTACAGGACAGAGGAGAATCACCCCCAGAATGTCTCCAAGGCTGAACTATTCGCAGGCATGGACTGCTGCATCGGTCTCCCAGGGAGCCGCTGGTGGGTGGATTCAGACCATCGGTCTCTTGGTTGACCTCTGAGCGCTTTAACCACTGTGTCACCAGGGCTCCTCCATAGTATGCCTGGATAGTACAAGGTAGAAGATATGCTTTGGATTCTAATGAGAAATTGAAGTAGTTGGTACTAGAAGGAAAACATGTACCTTCTTAAAAAAGCATCGAGAACCCTAAAACACTTGTTTATGCGGACTGTTTTATCCCTATTGGGAAGTGAAAATGCAAGTTTTGTTTTGTTTTTTTCATTTCTTTTAAGCTAATACTGCTATTGTACCATCCGAGAAAACGTGGCTACAGTGGAAAACAGCAATAACACTTGATTTTCGTGGTCTGTGGGGTCCATCAGCTTAGTGGCTAGGGGGTAGCAAGGTGGAACGGGCAGGGTGAAGCAGCTTTGTGGAAACTAGGGGAAGACGCTCTTGGGGGCTGCTGCTATCTTCATTCCTTTTAAAGAAAGCATCAGGAGGAAGAAGGAAGGGAGTATTGCAATGGCACCTTGGGGAGCGGAAACCAGTGCTGAGCAGCCAGGCCGCCTTCTGGGCGCCCTGAAGGAAGATCCCTCCATTCCACGCGAAGGCAAAAGGGCTACTTTCCATGCTCCGGTTCCACAGCTTGGTGATCACGCCAAAGGCTCCCTAATTAAACTCAGGGCTTGCTGTTCATGTAAAAACATGAGTGTGTGCATTGAATATTGATGGCAGCCAGTCAAACGAGGATGACTTTGGGATCCCATAATCAAGCGCTGCTACAAGAGCTCCCACCATTGTGCCCTTCATTTTAGGCTCTTGACTAGTGTACATTAGTCCCTGGATTTACTCAGTGAAAGGACGGGGTCATAAAATGTGTGTGTGTGTGTGTGTGTGTGCGCGCGCGCGCGCGCGCACACGCTTACCCAGGGACAGAGAGTACATGCCATGCCTCCACCAGGAAAGAACGCATACGGGACACTGCACATCTCTATCCTATGAAGGAGGCTGATCCAGGGCCTCTTTCTTGGATGAAGACATCGTAGGGAGTCTTAAGCATCAAGTCCATGCTGAAAATTGCCCATCAATAAGTACTTACGTATCTTAAAAGCCTAGCTTTTTACTCCAGTGTGCCTTTCCTGTTAAAATTGGCTTCCCTTCTACTTCGATTCAATCTCGGCTTTTAAGGGCCAGTGAGTTTCAATGCAAACACAAATGACAAAATGGGTAGAGGGCGTGAGGAGCAAAAGGAAAGTACCAGGAAGGCCTAGGACGGCTTCCCGGCCCTCCCTGCCAAGTCTCTTCCAGGCAGAGCTTCCGTCTAACCGAGCAAACTCCGGTGGAGGGCAAACAGGGGAAGTGCGGCCTTCCAGGGCTAGGCACTGGTTGCTGCAGAACTGAGTACTAATAGTCCATCTTTATGGAAGAAAAGGCCAGCTGAAAGGCTCCCAGACCTCCTAGGAGACCGCTTGAGATCCAGCCGAGTTAATGGAATGGGTGCACATGCTGGGTCTGAGCTCGGGCCTCAAACAATGACAGCACACTGCATCTGTGAGCATTTTTGTTTTTTCTTGGAAAAGGTACTCTTTTGAACAAATTCAGCAGACTCAATCCGGCCACCACCACATGCTGTCGGCAACCAGGCTTCTGAGACATAATCAAGACGGGGGAGGGAGACCCACAGCCTCACAACAGAAAGGAAACCAACTGATCAGGGCTCTGGAGTCCCAAGAGACCAGCTTCCAAACAGCTGCTGGCCTGAAGGTGCTGGCTTCCCCACTGTCAGTGCGAGCACGACCTGCTTTCCCTGCGCCATAACCTGCAAGAGAGAAAGGGGCCTAGTTTTCCAGGCCCGAAGAGGCTTGTCTCTCATTTTATTTTATTTTGTAAGAAGATGCTTGGAGGCAGTGATCTCATCTGACTAAATTAAGTCGTGACTCCCTGTTTCGAGAGGCTTCCAGCAGCCATTAGACACAGCACATTCCTACCACAGCACGGAAGGATTTAAAGGGCTAATTTCTGCACAGATAAACAGCAGTGACACAGGCTCTATTTTATACCCGCCTCCTTCCAAACAGGGCAGGGTAAGACACCAAGCCACCGAGGTCCCTCCAGATTCTAATAGGAGTGTGATATAAATGTGTCCTCCTTTGTGGCTCCAAGGTACCCCGATTTGGGGAATTACAGGACAATCTCAACGGGAGGAAGGGCTGAGGACACAGCACTAGGCACGTCTTGCGGGCTCATTAAATATGGATTAAATGACTGACGTCTCCACCCCTTTCAGAGCTTTGGGAAAATATTAATATACCGTGCATTAAACATAATATTCATGGAAATTTAGTTGTCTCCCGTTAGAAGCTAAGAACAGCTATCTCTCTGCCTCCTTCCCCACCCACCCAACCCCAGCAAGCATGCCCTATTAGATAGTCAGCTCATTCTTGGCTCCCCCACCTCTCCCCCATCTACCACCTTTCTAGCTCTATCTTCTTTGCCTTTTCTTGCTTGCTTCATCCTGCCAGACTGTTTGTATCCTTCCAAATGGCTTTCAATTCATCTTGAAGCAACACAGAGTATAAATAAGGAGATGGGGTGACTATGTTTCCCCCCAGACCAAATATTGAGGTCACGTGGTGGCATCATTTAATCATTAGCACAGCATTAACACTCAATCAATATCTGAAATTGGATGCAGTGCTGGAAAAATCCAGGATGTACACGCACCCTGCCTACGTACGAGCTACTCTGTACCCCCAAAGACACGGGGGCCCACGATGTTGCTGACTAGCCACACTATCAGCCTCGCTCTCTCAGATCACACTCCCACTGTAGATCAGAGAGTGGGCCCAAGAGCTCGATAGCAGGAGATGACTTCTAAGAGTGAAGCTAGGTTTGATAAATAATCTATGTGTCCAGCCATCTCTAGAAGTGACGTCACTCTAAGATGTTTTGGAGATGTTGACAGATGCCCACTTTGAAGATGGGGACGACATCCAAGCTGAATCAGAGTGAATCAGGTACCTATTCAGGGCCCATATTTATAAAGCAACGAGCCCAATCAGCTACATTATGCCCTGCCCACAGGAGAGGGTACCCTGACCAGCAGACAGGTGTGTGCCACCCACTTGGCAGGTACAGCACATACGACAATGGTCGTAATGTACGCACTTGGGCGGCACTGCCATTAAAACTCGTTCAGCCCTCTGTGCTCAGCATCCAGGATCACCATCCAACCTTCCAACTGAGATCTGGATTTCTCAGAGGGCGTCCCCGAGGGGACAGGGGCCACCCACAGCACTCAGCCCACGTGATACTGCTGTTCCCACGCTGAGCTGGTACGTTGGCATTTTATATATAGGGCTCTTGTGACTTTGTTAGGCAACTCTGGGAAATTGGCTAAACAGGGTCACATTTTTGGAGCTCCGGAAGGGAGTCAGGGCTAAATCCAGGGAAACCCTCCTAGAGACACACCTCCAGCGAAGTATGCTAATCTCTCAGACGGAGCATGAGAGCCAGGGCTCTTCCAATGAAAGGATCTCGGTTTAGAGAGAGAGTTGCTACTCAGATGACACCAGATGCATAAACATGAAGCGAAGCAGAAGCTACTGCTTTAAAAGAAAGTGATATGATGGAGGTTAGCCCCACCCCCACAGGAAAACAGAATGTGGCAGGAAGACTAAGAGACTACTAAGATTCTCTTTCTTAAAAAATAATTTCTGAAAACTGAAGTCCAAGACTCTGACAAACTTTCACTGATGCGGAAATTGAAAATATAGTGTCAATTATTTTAAAAAGAGAGGAGGTACACAGATCAAGGAGGCCGTTTCCAGGATAGTCACGCCACCTCGAATATTACAGCTGATCCAGTCTACTAGTTCCCGGGAAGGAGAAGCTTATGGGAGCCCATTTTTCACCAGCTGAACATCTCTGAGGATTTTCTTCCCTGCTTGCACTGACTATGTGTGGGTAAGTAACCACGGGCTGCACTCAGCTTGGCTGAGGCCACCAGCAACCTGAAGGCTCTGCTCCCCAGACCTACCGTGAGTGCCTGGATCTCCTCTTCTGCTTCTGCTGTCGTTTCCTCCAGCTCCGTCTTGGCTTGGCGGAGCTGACTCTCCAGGGCCGCCCGGGCAGCCTGGAGGGCCGTGAGCTGGGACTCGCGCTCTTGAAGGGAGAGTTGCAGCTCTGTGAGCTGGCGCTTGAGCTCCAGCTTCTGCTCCTCGTGCTCCAGACTGACCTGAGAGAGAGAGACAGAAGTCCGGGTGATTTCAATGCAGGGGAGGCCAACACCAGGACTGCAGCAACCCAGCTGCATCTTGAACTTGGTCTGGAAATCAAATTCTCAGCACCCAACGAGGGGGGAAGAGTCTCAAAAATCCACGGGAGGGGGAGCATGTAATAGGCTGTATGGATAAGCCAGCCCAGACTGGCAACGTACGTGCGTAAAAGGAATGCAGAGATGAAAGACGGTCTCTACGAGCTGGGGAGAGAAAGAGGAAAGGCAACTATTCCCACATACCTTGGTCAAGTGCAATGGTCAGAACATGTAGGGATGTCATGGAGTGGAGAGGCAGAGGAAGGAATTCTGGATCTGTGTGTTGAAGTATTTATAGGAACAAAGCAGCCAAGAAGAACATAATGGAAATTCCAGACAGGAGAAGAGGTTTAAAGGTACTAAGGCAGTGGTTCTCAACTTTCCACATGCCGTGACCCTTTAATACATTCATGTTGTGGTGACCCCGCCCAACCATAAAATTATTTTCATTGCTACTTCATAACTGTAATTTTCCAACTGTTATGAATTGGGCGTCCCCTGTGAAAGGGTCATTCTACCCCCAAAGAGGTTGTGTGACCCACAGGTTAAGAACTACTGTACTAAGGTAAGGAAGACCATAGCATGTCCATTTAATGATCTTATGAAATACTGGCCAGGTCACCTTAGGGACCAGAAACTATGGTGGGTACAGGGGATGCCACACAAGTAAGGAATGTTAATTGTCTGTGGATCCTCACTGTCTACCAGGACCTGCCAAGAGGGAATAAGGTGAGAAGATGAGCAGGGCAGGTTGTAAGGATCAAAGGAGACATTCAATTCTGCTTCAGAGGGTCAGAGAAAGCTCCCTAGAAACATGGATAGTGGCATTCATGTGCCAAACACCACTGGGCTCAAGAGAAGGACAGTTTGCAAAAGAATTAGTCTGGACAACCAAGATGGTTCAGTTGAATCAGCAAGGTGAGTCAGGGAAGAAAAGGGAGTGGGGAGACTTCTGGATTTGGGGGTACATGAATTAGACAAATGGCCAGACCATTAGCAATTATGGGAACTGGAGAGGAAGAGTCAGTTTCGGGAGAAAGGTGAGAAATTCCATTGAGCTTGAAATGCATGGCAGATATCCAAGACTAAGATCTACTGGGACAATGGGTCAGGAGCTCCAGACACAGGTCTGGGATAGTGATCTAATCTGGGTCCCCTTAACAAGGCAGTGGTAGCCAACTGTGGTCGGTTCTGGTCTCCCTTCAGTGAAGAAGATGAGGACGACAACTAGTAACACACGCACTTATCACACACAGGTACTGGATTAATCATTCCAACTTCACAACAACCCAGTAAGCTAGTTACTGCTATTCCCACCCCAACTGTGGTGATGGGAGATTAAGGAACTGAGTAAATATCATGTATCTAAGGATTGCATTTCAAACCAGGATGTCTGGCTGGAGTGCTTCCGTTTCAACACAAGGCCTTGCTGGCTTATTAATAATGCCAGTCATCACAGCAAGACAGGACTCTGGTAGAGTGGGTTATGCACTAGGTTGCTAACAGTGAAGCTGGAAGTTCAAACCCACCAGCTCCTCTGCGACAGGTGAGGCTGATTGCTCCCACAAAGATCTGCAGCCTCGGACACTGTCCGAGAGAGTTGCTCGGAGTCAGAATGGACTCAATGGTGGTGGGGACTCTGGAGAACCCAGGAGTCCTGCACATGCACAACCCCGTACTCTTCGCGAAAGCAGCAGTCACCCTGCACAAACAGAAAGCCCAGGGCCCATCAAGGTGGCTCACTCCCCGGGGCACCACCTCTGGCCCCAGCCTCAGCAGCAGGCTGGGCTGAGGCAGGGGGTGGGGGAGATGGACAGCACTGTGAGAGTCCACATGAGCCCCAGAACTCCAGGGATAAGAGGCGATCTGACAGTCTCCCACTGCACATGGCTGGAAGAGCCCTACTGACTCAAGAAAAGAGCAACGAGCTCTACCTGCAGCGTTGTAAACGGCTGGCCACTTGTAAACAAGGTTCATGCACTGGGGACAAAAAACAAAAACAAAAAAACCAACCCAAATCTCAGTTGTTTCTATTTCCATCCTCACTCCTTTTCCCTCATGGTCAAAGTGCACGCAGTCTGGGCATTCAACAGCCATCAAGGCTTTCAGACAACTCAGAACCACAGCTCTCCCTCAAGTCTTTGGCGATTTAGAATCACCTGGGAAGCTGGTGACAAATGCAAATCCCCGCTTGCTCATCCCACCCCTGAAAGCCCAGGGTGAGGCTCAGGCAGCCCAGTGCTGCCTAGAACTAAACACAGGCTAACATCTTTTCTCTGTCCATTGGAGAACTAGGCTTCATTGTAATGCTCCGGGGCACACTGAGATGCTCTGGACATGAGCCCTACCCAGGGTTTAGTCCTCAGACCACATCTGCTTGACCGCCTTTTCTTTTAAGATTTCCATCACAGCTACGTGAGCACCTGCTTTACCTGACACTCACTCTCTGCTTGACCTCCACTCCAGCCATTGCCACTCTCCTGAACTCTGTTCCTGTTTCTGCAGGTGCCACCATTCACTCTGCACCAAGCTCGGAAGCCCCCAAGGTCAGGGCCGGGTCTGTCTTACCCACCACTGTAAACCCAGCTGCTCACTGGCCCCAGCCTGTGTTTCCTACAGACATGCTGAATAAGCTGAGTGAATGGTAGTCAATGGCTTTAATCACTCACAGCATGTCTCCTCCCCAAATCCCGACTGCTCCAGCCCAGGTTCCTGAGATCTAGTAAGAGGCCCACCTTCTCTGAGGGTCAGTCAAACCTCCAATTTGGTTTCCTCTCAACCTTCCACTGTCACTGCGAGACCTACCCCATTGTCTCTGAGCCTGGCCAGTACCCAGCACTGGGTGCTAGTGCTGTCTGTACTGACTAGGTCATGTGACTCCCAATGACAGGGGAGCTGCTGTTCCCATTTAACAGATGCACCGACATCGATAGAATCCCCACAGGAGACCATACATGATTGTCACCACTTTACATATAGGGAAGTCGGGGCATGAAGTAAGTCATTAGGTAGTTCTAATCTCAACCCGTATGGTCATCTAGCAGCAAGGTCTAATCATTGATGCCCGACACCATGCTGGATTAGACCCCCGAAGCCCCAGCACATCTCTGCAGAGACCACCCCTCCCCGCTTACCTCCCTCAGCCTTGTCTCCAGCTCCAGCAGCCGGTTCTTGTCGCTGTGATCCTGGTGGCTGATTTTCTCCAGCTGCTCCTCTAGCTTCCGGTTCTGGGCCTCCAACTTCCCGGCCTGTGTCTCCAGGTAAAACTTCTGCTGCCTGAGCTCTGAAATCATCTCTTCCTGAGCCTTCCTGGTTGGGGGTGTGGGAGGGTCCAAACAGAAACACAGTCTCTGTGGAGGGAGCATGTCTCCTTGGAAGGCAGCCAGAAACAGAGACATGTGCCCTGATGTACAGGACCAAGCTGTTCCAGCAAACTGGTCTGGCTTCAGCAAATGATGCCAGCTCGCACCGGGAACCTGGAGGCCACTCCAAGTCCCTCACCTGGGAGGCTAACCCAGCATGGGGCGGGGGTTCTGACGGATCCTAATGTTTCACTCCTTTGGTAGCCATTTATCTTTAGAGAGGAGACCCAGCCCTGAGCTGAGACTGAAGGAAGGAGCAGTGAAGAGAAAGAAGGCTACTTTTCTAGTTCTGCAAAAACAGCTCCCTCAGCTCTCCATCAGACTGCTCAGAATGATTCAAAAACCAAAAACACCACCACCACCCCAAAAACCAACAACCAACCCAGCCTGCCAATCTGATTTAAATTGGGGTGGGAATGTTCTGGAATACCTGTGAAAAAAGGGACCTCAGGAGATGGAAGTTCTGTGGGGGAAAAGATGAAGATGGAAGTATTCCTGGAAGGAGGCACGATCTGACAGTCCTTGCAGAGCCTCAAACTACCTCCCCAGGGCTTAACCTAACAACCACGAGATGGATGGCCCAATTGGACCCACACAAGTTCACCTCTGACTAATTATGGGAGGCAAATCTGAGGAACAAGGCCGGAAGCATTCCAAAAACAAACTACAAATAGCCTCATTAGAGAGACCAAAACACTCCATAATCTGATGCTAATTTGAGGCACTTACGAAAACCCCACTCAAAAGAGAGGACTCAGTAGAGTGAGACCACTTAAGAGGCCCAGGTTCCGGAAGGAACTGTGGGGTGGGCCGAGCATCAGAAGTCATTAAATTCTGCCCCCACTCCATCCGGCAGTGAGGGGTGGGGTGGGGGGCTGACGTGAGAATTTGAAGACTTACATGTTCCTCTGAGTAAAAAGACTGCTATTTGCTGCCAGCTTATTAGCTTCGGACAATTCCACAATCCTCTGTTCCAGGGATCTGATCTTGGAATCCATAGCATTGATCATCTGAAACACAGGGTTCCTTTAAGCCTCCTACACAGTTATACCGGACGAGAAGTAAGGGGAGCAGGGATAAAAGCCTTGTCTGAAGAGCAGGCCACCTGTGCATCAGCCTCACCACGAGGGTCCCAGGCGTCACTGCGTACACTGATGGCACGCGGTTGTTTCTTCAGACCAAGACTAAGCAAGCCTGCACTAGCTAAGTGGCCTCCATTACAAATAGGCGGAAGAATCGAGTCGGGTCTCAGTTAAGTCCCCAAGTCAAGTGCGTGTGACCTGAGCCACTAACAGGCAATCTGCAAGCTGGTATTTTATCAGCACTCAGGGTTGTCATTTCCTGAGTTATTCCTTCTCACCCAGCCACGACTGTCCTAGATTCTCTACATCAAAGTGTCCCCACGATTTCATGCATCATAAGAACCCAGGTGGGACGCTGGTTAAACTATAACTTCCCAAGACCTTCCTTTAGGGATGCTGGTGGGGAAAGTCTGGGTGGGCTCGGGGATGCAGCCAGTTTCTGAAACCACAGGCCACAAGGTTTACAGAGGAGAAACACAAAGAAAAAGGAAAGAAAGAAAACAAACGAGACAGCAACGGCCACTGGGCCCTTTGCCAGAGGGAGCAATTTTGGAGGACAACAATCTAGCTGTTGGCCAACGGGCATGAGTTCCTGACAAGAGCATGAGGGATGAGCAGCCGCCACCCGCTGCTTTTCGACAGCAAGCAGTTACTGAGAGAGCTTCCTGGTATTCACCAAATAACTCTACAGGATTAGACAGGCAGAATGCACTAGAAAACATGGCATCTTCTCTGTGTTTCAAAAGCCCCCTTTAGAAAGCCGACCTAGAGGTTCCTTGTACCTACCGCCTTCTGGTCACTGAGAATCTTGCCTTTCTCGTGGGCTTCCTCCTCGTGCCTCTGCATCAGATTCTCCAGGCTCTCCCTATCGGCCAGGTCTTTCTTGATCTGGCCGTCCAACACCTATGGAGACAAACAGAGAGGCGGTGTCCCGAGAGGAGAGCTGAGCAAGCGAGACTGGACGGGGCACTTGGGAAGGGCCCTGGAGGTAACGGGGCCAAGGCCTCCTAACTCCGGGGAAAGGCCTCGGTTTATCCTTCAGGATGATGCTCCGAAGCCAAAGATGACCATCAAATGGCAGATTTTATTACGAATTTACTTCAAAACCAGTGGCTTAAATAAAAGATGAAGCATATTCAACATGGGAATTGGCTCCAGAGCGGAGGCGGGCGGTGGTGGTGAGGAATCTCCCCTAAAGATCTAGGGAATAAAGTTCTTCTAGCTGCAGCTATAACCTGGGGACATCCTTTAATTAGACAATGTACCAGAATGTCTCAGAGCATTCCTTGCTCTGGTTTGGACAAAATTAATTCCAGACCACCTTGGGCTGTGTGCAGAGGGAGAGAAAGAAGAAGTCCAGGGAGGTCTGTGTCACCCAGGGCAGTGCTCCAAAACCACCGTGGCCGGAGGATTTTGTCTGATGATGGAGAAGGTGGCAGCCAACCGATAGAAAAGACAGCACCAAAAGAGAGAAAGAGAAAGAAAAGCTTCTTTCCTCTGGTCCAGCTGGGAGAGAAAAGTCATCGGGAAAGAGGAGCCTTTCCCGGGGGAAGAGGAAACATGTGTTCTTAGTGCTGAGAACACCACTGTAAGCACCTACTGCTCCCAAGAGGGGAAAGTAAATAGAACAGCAATGGTGTCACCGTCTACCGGCCTGATCTAATAATGTTCTATGAGGCCCCACAGTCCTACCACTTGTCAAACCCACAAGCAAAAAGAAGAAAAGGAGCGATCACATCATAACTTGTCCGAGCCTTTGACTATCGCCTCGTCCCTGATCATAGAGAATTCACTCTGCTAATCTACATGACACCAACTGCCTCGGCAAGGCTAACTGGGTGATGGAATAAAAGTGAGAGGAATTGGGGTCACAGAAGGGATTGAAATCTGCTTTTCCCACAAATGTCTATTGTGAAGAGGCCGTCAGAGTTCACAGGGACTTCTTCCCTAAACAGAGTCAGCCAGCAGGGGAGAGTCCACATGATGAAGAAAGGGAAGAACTGTTTTCAAAGAGGGCTTTAAACTGGAACCAGCCAATGGAGCAAAATAGAACGCCAATTGGTAGAGCAGAACAAAAGGTGGAGGACAGGGTCACGAGGCGGGAAGAAGCTCCATAGGCTTCGTGGGCAACTCTCTTAGATGTCGGAGTGTGATTCTAAAATTATGAGCCAGGAAAGGACAGAACCCAGGGTATAATCGCAATTATTACTAAAACGGCCTGACAGAGGCTGGAATGGAAAACACAAAGCAGAGCCAGCTAGCAAGACATGGTTTTATAGAGTCCAGCAGGGCAGGCAGGAGATATGAGAACTCTCCCTAAAATCCTCTAGGTTCTACAAAACCCAAGTTGTTTCCACCTAGGAGGTAGCAGAGACCACCTAAACATCCACATCAGGTAGTTCTGTTTTTATGAGCTGTGAAAGCAATGACGTACAGTCCAAAAGACTGTTCAAAATAAAATCTCACCTGTGGCCTTGATGGATACCCGTAGGGAGACAAGAGGCAAGACTCTATCAAGGATGCATGCACCTCAGTCCTGATACCATCCACTGGTGGAACGATGAATAAGAATATAAGGTACACACGTGGGGGGGGGGATTTATTTGAAATGAGAGATCTCACTTGTAGACATCTCCATCTCAATTAATTTCACAAAGGGCTATTTATATTTATTAAGCGAGCTGATCAGTGAAGTATCATATTCATTTTCACAGTTTTCTGTAATGAGTTTATTTCAAAGGTGAAAGTTTAGAAGCCAGTAAGCATGAAATTTAAAGTGGATGGAATGTATAAGTAGACACCCGCTAAGCAGGCTGCCTCAGACACTCTGCTGCCTGCCTGTGGCACTGGGGATTAAGCTGCCACACCAGAGCAAATGCTCGGGCATAAACTGGGGCTGTCAAGCACCTGTGAGTAGCTCTTTCAACCACGACAGCAGTAAAAATAATAATAACAATAACAATTAACTGTGTAAATACACTGAAAGTAGAACACTTAAAGGTCCCATTTAGATGACTTGCCTAAACTTCCAGAAGGAGCCCTGGGGTACAGAAAAAGAAGGGGCCTGGGGGATGACAACAGCGGGGTTGAGTGCGAACGAACGCACACAATTGGGTTCCCTGAAGAAGAGACAGCTAACTCTTTGAGAACAGCAACCACATCAATCACAAGGCCTTCAAAGTCTGATTTCTCAAGAACATGAGAATGAGACAAAAAGCATAATGAAAATGTGATACAATTTAAAAGGAAATTGAGAAGCTGGCTTTCATGTCTGATTATATGTTGGGTTAGATGACTGGGCCGGCTCTCCTGCTGAACATGGTTCCAAATGCTAGGGGAAAAGGTAGAGAGGCCCAGTGCTGCCTTTCACCAGAAGCATTTGTGGCACTAAACAAACCCAAGCCTCAGTTTCAATGACCTCCTAAGATGAGGTGACCAGACATCCCGATTTTTAACAATTTTCCCCACGTCTGACGGCGTTAAAAAGCCCCGACTTTTGGAAAGAATGCACAACAAGCTAGGGTATACTGTTTTCGGCTGCCATGTGGCTATTTTGCCAGGATATGAGTTTTCTCAATGGTGTCCCGCTTTACCAATGTTAAAATCTGGTCCCCTTATCCTAAGACAGAAAGAGGGAAAAGTCCAGGGCCTCCTGCAATGCAGGCACCCAATTTCATCCCAGGCCTCAGGGAATTTCCACTAAGAATTTCCCAAAGAAAACGAAAAGCTCACAGAACACACGAGGTGTCCAACTCAGTGCCACTGAGTCGATTCTAACCCACAGCAGCTGCAAGGTGCCAGGCACCATTAAAAAGAGCCAGGAAAGCCATCACTCAACCACTTGCGACATGGGAATTATTAGATGCAGCTTGCAAAACAACTAGGCCAAGAGTATTTCAAAAAGTAAAAGACCAATTTGAACACAATTACAAGAAATTTCTTTTAAAAGTCTGTAAATAACCTAGTACCTTGATAAAGAAATAACACATCTGTGAATGAAGGAAGTACAACAGCTTGAATCAGGCATCTAAAACTCATGAAATGGTCCAACAGTAGATTAGAAACAGCCAAGAAAAAGATTTCACCTAGAATATAGTATAGAAAAACAAAGGAGTAGAAAATATTTCAAAAGGAGAGATTAGTGGTATTATAACATATATCTAATTAAATTTTCAAAAGATAAAGTGGGGAGGAAGAGACATTACTTGTGATATAGCAACTGATGATTTTCCAGAATGGATTAAAAACAACAATCTACTCAAAAAGCCTGGCAAATATCAAGTAGGATACATAAAAGAAAATGTACATCTAGACACATCATCATAAAGCTGCAGAAAGAGGAAGGAAAACACGCCCAAGGAAGTGAAGAAAAAGGTCACCTTCTTCCGAAGAATGCAATGCTTAGACAAACAGCAGACGTTTCAACAGCAATGATGGAAGCCAAAAGTCAATGGAATGATATTGCCAAAGAATATTACAAAAGATGACTTGTCAGCCTGATAGCCTGTCTCTAGTCAAAATATTAATCAAGAATGAGAGTGAAATAAATATTTTCTGACAAGCAAAACAAAGAGCTTGTCACTAGTGGTTCACATTAATGAAGTCCTCAAGAATAAACTTAAGACCAGTGGGCTGCAACCCTTTTGGAAGTCAAACAACCCTTTCACAGGGGTCGCCACCTAAGACCATTGGAAAACACATATTTCCCATGGTATTATGAACGAGACACCGCTCCTCTGTCTCCAGGCGGGTCCACCCACATGCAGATACACCCACCTACGAGTACCCGGCGTGAAGACTGTTACCCATGTTACACCATGCTTCAAGACAAAATTTCCTTGATTTGTCATTAGAAATAAATATTTCACAATATAGAATTACATATTGTTTTTGTGATGTTCAGATGTTTCATTCTGTAACAATGAAAATACGTCCTATCAGATATCTACATGATGATTCATCACAGTAGCAAAATGACAGTGATGAAGTAGCAATGAAAATAATGTTATGGTTGGGGGTCACCACCACATGAGGAACTGTATGAAAGTGTCGCGGCATGAGGAAGGTTGAGAACCGCTGATTCAGACAAAAGGGAAAAAAAAAAGGTCACAGGAAGAAACTTAAAAATAAAAAGTATAGTCATTCTGTGGATGTATCTAAATTATATGGACTGAATGACAGTGAAGTCATTAAAATGTTTTAAAGACAGAATTAAGGTAAGCAAGTTTAAACTTGATGAAATTTTTCTTTTTAAATCATTTTATTGGGGGCTCGTACAACTTTTTTTCCCTTGCACTAACCCAAACTCACTGCCATTAGTGACCCTGTATCAAGGGTGCCTGAGGCTGTAAATCTTTATTTTTATTTATTTTTTAATCATTTTATTGGGGGCTCATACAACTCTTATCACAATCCATCCATCCATCCATTGTGTCCAGCACATTTGTACAACATCATTATCAAAACGTCTGCTTTCTCCTTGAGCTTTTGGTGTCAGCTCCTCATTTTTTCCCCTCCCTCCCCGCTTCTCCCTCCCTCGATTTTTCAAAAATAATTTTAGGAAGTTCAGATACCCTAACCCCCATAAAGGTAACACTCCAAAAATCTCCCACGATGGACTGAGGGCAGAATTGCTCTCTATGGTCCGATATGGGGTCTAGAATGCCCAGGAAGAAGAAAAACTACACGGTGCTAAAGAATGAAGGCCAGGGGAGATGAGAAAGTGTCTTTACTTTAATTTTCTCCTCATAGTGCTGCTCTTTCTGTTTCAGGTGCACTTCGAGGTGTTGGGCAGAGACTTGGGCCTCCCGGTGCTTCTCCTCCAATTCCTGGAGACAAAGGAACAGACTGTCAGGAGTGTGAGGGAAGGACACAATCAAAGTATGTTCAACATTCACGACTGTGGAAACATGACTGGTGCGGCACCACTGCTAACAGGCCTCTGTGCCTACATTACTGTCGCTAAGGCTCTTGGGAAGGAAACCGCCGGCCAAGTCTTGGCCCTGGAGTTTTCCAAGTCCAAGCACGCATACGCATGCGTGTACACACACACACACACACACACACACCAAGCAAAGGCAGTTCTTCATCTTCCCATAGAGAAATAAGGCGACAAGGTAGGATTTTAAAAAGCTGTCCAGCTCAAAGCCTCTGACAACCACTGTCAGGTCTCCAAGTCCAAGCACGCATACGTATGCGTGTGTATACACACACACACACACACACACACACCAAGCAAAGGCAGTTCTTCATCTTCCCATAGAGAAATAAGAGCGACAAGGTAGGATTTGAAAAGGCTGTCCAGCTCAAAGCCCCTGACAACCACTGTCAGGTCTCAGTCCTTTCTCAATGTTCTGACAGCCTTAAATGAGAAGAGTCATTTCAATTCATTAATATGACAAACAAAATATGTTATTTCTTTCCGCTCACAAAATGGTTGCTCAAGAACCCTAGCTAAGAAGGAAAACAAGTGTTACACTCTAACCCTTCAGGCTTCCCATGGTTATTGTAACTGACTGGTATGTGGCGCATATGTGCAAAGCTGGAGATGTTGATACGATGTAACAGTTACAGGATCTGATACTAATGAGGACAAAGAACATAAAATACACTACTAAAAGTGATGTAAAATCTATGCATCTGTTTCAGCGACGAGAAGTGGCGTAACAGGAGCAGCTCCATTAAATGCTATCTTAGTCCCTCTATGGTAAAGTTTCCTGCTTTTGAACAAGAAGTCTATTTAAAAGCATACTGGTTCACTTGCTAACCTATTATCACTGCATCTTATAAAAGGCAGAATCCATTCATTGAAACATTCACTAAATGCACAAATTTTTGCATCTGCCTTAATTGTTATGAATCTGGACCCATTAGTTAATTACTAATATCAAAAGTCATTACTCAAAGTTGTCATCTCTTTAAGCTTATGAAAATTTTCTTTGAATTGAAAGCAATTATAAGGATTCTAAAGGATGAGGGAAATTATACAGGATATGTTCATAAAATGGTGGGGGGGGTACTTTCAGATTCACGTACACATAAAAGGTTAGTGATTAAGCTTTTGAAATTCTGAAGTCTACAATCACTAACTTTGTCTCTGGTGCCAGTCAAGTGTTCCGTCTGAAGACCAGGTGCACAAGGTCTATTGCAGCCTAACAGATGCGGTCTTGGAAAGTTGAATGTAAACAGGGTGTTAATTAATAAAAACCTATTTTAAGGGCTTTGTGTGTGCTCACTAAAGGATCCCCTGGCAACAACTTCTTTTATTAAAACACAAAGACTTGACTGTAATGAGTGGCCCCTTACTAGCGTTGAAACTTATCAAAATAGTAAACATACAGCCGAGGACATTCCTGGATCAGTTGCCAAAGAATCGTCTTTCTGGGACGGCATCAAGGACCGCTCTGTGCGCACGCCCACGACACGCCTCAGCCTGCGGACAGGGTTCTTGAGCAAATTGGCAGAGTCACACCACACAGGCACTCAGGGAGGTGGCAAGATTCAGTCACGGGGGCGAAAATGGGGCTTATTGTTTTTTTCAAGTTAGAAATCACTTGATACTCATCGTTTCCTGTTTTCAATCCTCATGAGAGAGCATGGGAATCTAAAAATAGGTAGAACACTTGGATATCTGAAATCGGTGATTTTAAGACCAAATGTCGGGTCTATTTATGGGTATGAGTTTACCACACATAATCCTAGAATGTAGTCCTCAACACACCAGCATTTTAATGGAAAGTGAACCTTGGGAAAAGCAGAGATTCTAAAATCTGACTTCTTTGTGGTTTGACATTTTTTGTTGTTGTTGTCATTCTTTTAACATAGCTTTTTATTGATCAACTCTTCATTCTTGTTGTGCAAACACTGTTGTTCACTGCTGTCGTTCCAGCTCCTAGCACAGTGCCTGGCACATAGTAGAAGCTCATTAAATATTTATTGAATGAATGAATGAACACATCACCATTAAACAGAGAAACACCTTACAACCACAAGTGTTAACCACCTCATTTGTACCAAGCAAGGGGTAGTGGTGGTGGGATCTATTTTTACTCACGATGTAATTCACACACTTGACAAGAGCCGAGAGAAACTTGGATGATGGGACATGAGAACAGAAAGGGTAGACTAACAGTCACATTCATTTTTGTGTGTCGACATATATATGTGATATAAAATAATCAACCAAACTAAATTCACAGCCATCAGGTTGATATGACTGACAGCAACCCTACAGAACCGAGTGGTCCTGACCACCACCTCGTGCTTCCATGGAGCAGCTGGTCAACCTGACAGTGAGAAGCCCTTACCCAGAAGCCTCTGTAATACAGGGAAGGCTTTTTGTCAAAGCAAAACAATTTGATCAATTTCTCTTCCATCTGTTTGGTCAAAGGCATTCCTTCTATTTGTGAACACATACAAATAGAGAACTGAAAAGTGTGGAGAGTGGTTCTTAATCTATATGAAGGACAGGCCTTCTCGACGACCAAGAGCAGCTGGCGACTCGTTTCCCAGAATGATGCAGTGCCTGGCTGACCACCTCGGCTCCTTATAGGAGAGAGAAGCAACGACTGCTTCCGAGCTCCTGCGGTGGGGGTGGGGGTTACTCAGGCAGCATAAGCAGGGGCCCAGCCATCACTGAATCTCTCCGATGTTGCATCTAGAGTTCTGGCTTTTAGATGCAAAGCCAAGAACAACCACTCAAGATTCACCTGCCTTCCACCCTGACAGGGGCAGGACTTAACACACCAGCACTATCCACGGCTGCCTTGCTTAAGATAATTTGGTCATCATCAGCGCCAAAAACAGAACCATGATGATTACACACCTAAAAAAAGACCTGCTACATCTAAGGAAACTGGAAAGAAAAAAAAGAAAGAAAATAACCAACTGTAGCAGGGAAAGTGAGTGGGCGAACATGGATCTCTGACAAATACTACTCTGAGGAAAACATTTCTGCATGACTAATTCCTTTCTTCTCCAAAAGCAAGAATCTGGGCTTCAGTCTCAAAGATCTAAATTCCTACCACTCTTAAATTGGCACTGCAAAGTTTAAGGGCACCCAAAGCTCTGCTGATAACATGTCCAAAGTGGTCTTATAGAAAACGCATTAAAAAAACATTACACAAGCTCTTCTTTTAAAACATCAGGCAGTCGCAAACAGAGCAAAAATTAGAACTTACGGGCCTGTTACCGGTGCTGGCATGTCCAACATTTGGTCACTAATACTATCCTACGACGTGGCGTTCACTCGGGGGGAAAAACCTCTCTTTGTTTGACTACGCAGTGATACCTCCCCCTGATCCAGACCTTCTATCTTCACGTTGCCCCCTTCCCTCTGCAACCTCTAACCTGTGATCTTTGAACTCTTTGAACTTTCGTTCCTGCTCACCAGAATTTTATCAGCCATCTGCTGGATCTGTTGGGATTTTGTCTGGATGTCATCCTTCAGTCTGTTTTCTCTACGCTCCATGGTCTCTAGCCTCTTTACCTTGTTCTCCAGAGAATGGCGGCGTTCCTGCAGATCGTGAATCAATCAGAGAGTTTTAATGGAGGCACTGCTATGGGCGTGACGCCCACACTGAGGGAACGGACCCTCAAGGGGCACACCCTCTAGTCAGGAGGAAAAGTCAGTGAAGAGGGCAAGAGTCTGTGCAGTTCAAGTATCCAGTTGTATCTACTACCAGAGTGCATTCATTCATTCAAATATTTACCAAGCACCTACTATCTGCAAAGTACCACACTAGGCATCATGGAAAATTCCGGGAGGAGGGTGACAAAATTCCTGCCCTTGGAGAAGATAAGACAAACACAAATAAACAGGTTAAAAGAGGGAAGCAGCATAAGATACATACATACAAGATGCTATGAATGATTCCAGGTGGAACGAGGACTGTCAACAAAACAGCTGAGCAGAGGAATCACAGAGGGGTGAGCCTGGAGACAGGACGCAGGGTTGAACAGGTCGGGGTGGGGGGAGAGGTGCTGGAGAAGACGTGGACGGTGTCACAGAGAAAGTGTGGTGTATTAGGAGAAGCGCAGAGGTGGGCAAGGGTTGGGATAAGCACCAGCGACAGCCTAGAGTGGCTGCAACACAGGATGCATGGTGGGAATGAGCAGAAGAAAGGGTAGCATTTGGAGGTTGAACTGTTGAAAGTGCCCCTAAGATATATGGAACCCTGAAAGGCTTGCGGTGGGTCAGAGTGGGGATGCTGAGGAGCCTTGAATTCAAGGCCTTTCAATCTTACACTGTGCACGTAATCTGGGAGGAAGATGAAGCTAGAAACAAAAAGGACAAGAGAGCATTGCCTTGCTCAGCTAAGAGGCAGAGGGTCTCAACTGGGAGGAACCTATAAAAACAGTAGGGTGGGGGGAGGGGGGCGGGAAGGACGAGGGGAGAGCCGGGGCTGTTCCTCCGGGGCGGGCTGGATAACTCCATGAATGGCAGGGTCAAAGCAAAACCAGATGACACCAAGGTTTTCAAGCTTGGGATGACTAGAGGAATAATGGTGGCCCTCACAGAGACGGGGAGGTTGAGAGAAACCAAACTGGTGTGTGAGGAAGAGACTGGGTTTACTGTAAATGTTAAGCCTTGTTGAGGCACCCAACAGAGATGTCGGGCTGGGGAGGCAATGGAGAACCAGAGAGTGGAATGGAGGTGACAATGGCCCCAATGAGACAAGTACAAGTATGTTCACACCGACACGGTGGCGGGGGAAAGGAGAAAGGCCATCCACGAGAGGACAGATAAATCAACATGACACATCCAAGGGGTGGGGGGGTGTTGAAGAGCAGTAAAGAGGAGAAATGTCCCTTGAGTCAATATCCTTCAGCACTGTGTCCCTTTTTTGACAATGGGAAGACACGTGTATATTCCCTAGATAATTACATAAATGATTTTAACAACAACAACAAAGAATCGGAGGGAGAGAAGAGGCCCAACACGATAGAGGAGGGAGTCACCGACACACCAGCAGTGGCGGGAGCTCTGACAAGCACTGTGGGGGAGAAGAGAACACCCAGGTACACAGGGCCGAGAAAGGGAGACTCAGCGTCAGAGGCACCCGGACGATCCCAGGTTCTCCCCAATCGGCGAGGCGGTCAACGGAAGACCGATGGAGGGAGCAGGCTTCCATCCAGACTTGAAGCGGCAGTGGCCCATGTCACCCCTCTGGGGAAAACTGCCATGACGTCTGTCATGTTTCAAAAGGGTCTTCAGGGGGGAGAGGAGTTGAGTCAGATGTAAGTGAGCGATGGTTCTGCAGTATCTTTCCCTTGGCCCAGCCGCAGGCTGGTCACAGGTGGTCACGGGCTGGAAGCCCCCCCACCCCCCCACCCCCGCTCACCTCGGCTTCTACCAGCTTCTTTTTGATGCCCTCGGAGGAGTCCTCTCGGCTCTGCAGCTTCTCCAGCTCCCGCTCGGCTCGCTCCTTTGCCTGACGAATGTTCTGGAGCAGCTCGGTGGCCTCCGTGCTGGCTTTGACAGCCTACAGGGACAGAAGGAACAAGAGCTGCAGGGCCAGCCTCACTCATGTGGAGAGAGGGCAAGGAGACTCCTGGTGGAGAAAGCACAGATGCTGGTTTTGCTGTGTGTCCTTTCCCCCAAAGCAAAGAAGTCTCTGTTTCATTGTGTCTTTCATCTACTCTGAAACCTATGAGGGGGTGTCAACAGGTTTGAGGAAAAATGGGAATTTAGAAAGGTGAGGAAAATTTAGAAATAATGGGACTTTTTCCCACAACCTTTTTGGAGTTTCCTGATTTTGTTTTTGTTCGTTTTCTTTTTTAAAAGATTTGAACATCACTGATCTCTGGATGCATCTTATTGTAATACCTGGCAGTGCTTTTCTCTCTCTTAAGGTACGTAAGATGACAAGCATGAGCAACGGAGATGCCGGCAGAGTGACTGACTGCAATGAAAATATCTGCAAGGATTTATCTGCTCAGATATTAAGGACAGAGACCTGAGCATGAATTTTCTCCTTACTTAATTATCTGATTTGCGAATTTTCCAATGGAGAATGTGTACTCCTTTTGTAAGAATAAAACAAAAACAAAATGTTATAATTTAGACTTTTTCTGAAGTACACATGTTTCAAAAGGCAGACTAACCTTACCATATATGATGAGCTATAAAGGCAAGTTTTTTAAATCAACAAGAACCCTAGCCAAACCTCTTGAAGTTAATTTGATTTTTTTTAAAATCATTTTATTGGGGGCTCGTACAACTCTTATCACAATCCAAATATACATCCATTGTGTCAAGCACATTTGTACATTTGCTGCCATCATCATTCTCAGAACATTTGCGTTCCACCTGAGCCCCTAGTATCAGCTCCTCATTTTTTCCTTCCCTCCCTATCCCCCATTACTCATGAGCCCTTGATAATTTATAAATTATTATTATTTTGTCATATCTTACACTGTCTGACGTCTCCTTTCACTCACTTTTCTGTGGTCCATCCACCATTGGTATTTATTTTTTGTTTGGGTCTTAACTGCATTAATGGTTGTATACACACTACTATAGAGATCTGAGTTTAGAAGAATAAGAACTTTAAATTGCTTAGGATAATTTTTTTTTAAGCAAAAACTGCAAGAAAACTCAAGAGAGGTACACTTTTCGTTATAGTAGCTATCAACCATAGGAGGCTACTGAGTACTTGAAATATGGCTGGCTGATGAGACTAAGAAATTAATTTTTAATGTTAAGTAACCTTACACTTACTTTAAAAACCGAAGCAGTATAAATGTTAAAAAATATTAGTACGGATGGAAATTATCATATTTTGGATATCTATACAGAGGTTGAATAAAGCATGTAATCAAAATAACTTTGCCTGCTTCTTTTTGCTCTTCCTAACATGGTAACTACCCTCTGGGTGGAAGCTCACATCACACAGCTACTGGAGGGCACAATTCCAGAAGAAAAGACACAGCCCAGTGTTTCACTCAAGCATCCGGTTAAGAGAGGGCGGTGGAGGGAGGGCGAGCTGGCGCAGCAAGGGTAAACAAGACCCATAGGCACACTCACCTATCTGTGATAGGAATGGCATGTCTTAGACCCATGTTGACTCTCGCCCTTTTGTTAAACATCCCCAGTGGTCAATGAAAGGGAAGGTCATTAAGGGCAAACTTCAGGACACCACGAACCTTCTCCCATCCCATGAGATGACACTGCAGGTCCTTCCACCTTCCAACACCCCAGTGACCCCAAAACGCACGCAGCTGACCCTGACTCTTGATGGTCCGACAGGTACCAGAGTAGAACTGCCCTCAATAGGGTTTCTGGTGGCTGATGTTTCCTCTGAGATGCCTCACAGGAGCCTCAAAGCTGTTCAGTTAACAACCGGCCCAGTCACCATTTGAGCACCCCAGGACCTCCTTCCTTTGTACGGCCTTCTCAACGCTGCCATCTGGGGCTTGAACCACACAGCGTCTCAGACACATGGGCCAAATGGGGAGCCTGGCCTCCTGAGGGGAGTGACACCATCCTCAAGGGTCTGTCTGATTCCCTGGTAGTATAATTAGAACTTTTACTTGAGAGTCGCCTGCAGTTGGGCTTTTAAAAATAAACACTGCTGACACGTCTCAAGAGGAAACACTGTATTCAGAACTCTGAGGGTTTCAGGTAGCAGCTCACAGCGTCTTCATCCTCCTCAGCACTGAGTGACTATGAATGCCTCTCTCTTTGGTGCAGTAGGGAGAGGCAGAGGAAGGGATTGGGGCATGGGAGGAAGATTCCCCACCCCACCCCACCCCCCGAATCATCCTGGGCTTACCTTTTCCAGTTTCTCTTGGAGCTCCTGGATTTTGAGCTGCTGCTCAGCATTGGTCTACAGTTAAAATCCCAGGAAATAAAGGGAAAGGCAAACAGGCATTATTGACTTGCTACATTTATTACAGTCTCATTTTCATCAGGTTTCTATGGGGCCTCCTTGTGCTATGTTTTCCAGAACCTACTAATTGAGAGAGGAAGAACAATCCGCATATACTACGGCAATCCTCCTCCAGGGGGCTCGTTCATGTTTATTACTTCTCTACACCCAACAACATGGCCAAGAGAGAGGCAAGGTTGCCCACTGCCTCGGAGCAATAGGAATTTTCATTTGCATTCTGCTGAGCGTCTAGGTGTATTTTGCTACAAAAAATGAGGTGTCTTTTATCTCAACTCAAAACCACAGTTGAAGCCAAGCATGGCCATCCCAACATTGATTATCAAAAGCAACTTAGAACAGAGATTTCTAGTCCATGTTACTCTTTGCCAGTGACTGAACATTGATATCAATGTAGAAATCCTTATCTACCAAGAATAAGGGCACCAGTAATGGAAATTACCTTCTCCAATTTGGCATATTCTCCCACTTCAGGCTTCCCTGGGTCCTTAGCCTGTAATTAAAAACATAGAACATACTGGGAAATGTCAGAGACCGAAGTCTTCCAGATAAGACAACCCAGGGCTCTTCCTTACTCTTTCGGAAACACATAGGGTTGCTATGCGTTGGAATCAACTCAACGGCAATGGGTTTGGTGTGGTGATCAAAATATCTGTTTGTAAGAATGGAGTGTGAATCAATGGTTGTTGATAGTTACCATCAAGTTAATTCCGACTCGAGACCCGTGTATACAGAGTAGAACTGTGCTCCGTAGGGTTGGCAGGGTTGTGGCCATTCAAAAGTAGACCACCAGGCCCTGTCTGCCTAGGCATCTCTGGGTGGGTTCAATCCCCCAAGCTCTGGCTGCAAGCCAACCACTTAACTGTTGGCACCATCCAAGCACTCGTTTCACAATAACAAAGCATCTTCTGTAATGGAAGACTGGGAGCTTTCCAAGGCATCCCGTTTATTCCCCAAATGTATAATCCTTAGGATGGCATTCCCATCATTGCTGCCAAGATCACCCATGATCCTACCCAGATCACACAAGAAGAGGGACTGTGCTCTCCTTCCAGGAGGGTGGCTGGCTACCTTCATCAGTTTGTGCTGACTCTCTGTCACCTTCCGCTTGAACTCTTCAGCGGCGAGCCGAGACTCTCTCAGCTCGGACTCATAGAGATCACTCCGTCTTCTTGCCGAGACAAGATCTTCTTCCAACTGGTTCATCATCAACCTCATTTCTTCCACTTGAGCCTGGTACTCCTAGGGAGCAGGCAATGGAATAAAGGTGAACTTTCAGAACTCCTGAAAGAAAGAGCAGGCAGGAAAGAGGGAGGAAGAGCAGGCACTCTGACTCACACGCTGAAGAAAGACAGAGAAGAGCCCCAGAGACCAGGTGACGAGAACGAGGAGCGAGGTAAGAGAAGTGAGGAGGGCGAGCAGGGAGGGGAAAGAGGAGGAAGGAAGGAACATTAAATCTTTACACTGATTTATCGTTGGACATGTATTATCAGTAAAACCATTTGGAGCCTGTGTGCCTGTAATGAGATCCTTAGAACAAATGCTACCACCCACCGTGCACAGTCCTTACGGCGTTGTTTGTAACACAGGAGAGCTGAAAGGAGCGGTGCTTCAAAACAAGAAGGAGAAACTGCTTACGTGTAGTTTTCTTCCAAGGGTAATCATTTATATAGATTTGTCCTTTAGAAGTCATGTGCTTCTAACACAATTAGATATGGTACTAGTTTTAAAATTAACCTTTCAGACAGCGGCACAAGGGGGTAATTGGAAATCTCAGTGGAAAAAATCTGGGAAGGTGAAACCCATTATGTCAGTTTCTCACCATTAATTTTTCTAGATGCAAAACCGAATGATGAACTGAACACTGTGGCTAAGATTCAAGCCACCCTGAAATCTGGAGAGGAGGACAACACTGGCTGGAGTCAGAATAACTTGTGGGGGAAGAAAAATACAAAAACAAGGGAAATATTCCCCTGCTCCTCAGAGCAAACCCTTTAAGGTGATCCAAACAGCCCGAACTTTTCAAAAACGAACTTCCAAGACCAAAACAGAACATATGAATTAAGGTTTTTGTTTGTTTGTTTTTCAAAACCAATGAAGGTTTTCAGAAGAACCAGGTATAGGTTTTGAACAGGTTGGACCGAGCACAGAAACAGTCGTTGTTAGCAGCATCAGGACTGAGTACAGTGGTCGCGGATGAGCGTTCGCCCACCTCACGGTGTCTTGGAGGGACATGAAATGAGAAGAACAGACCCAAGACGGTCTTTGGCAGTCAAAACACAGTGAACATCTCAAAGACCCTTCCTCCCCACAAAGTCATGTGAGCGCTAGCAACTGAACACGGTGCTTCATTTTCCTTTTAAACCAACAAATACAATTTACAAATTTTAAACTGATAGGCCATAAAGCCACACTCTCACCCCAAGAAAGCAGGTCCCCCGTGCACCCTAAACAGGAGTGGATTCCTCTTGTGACAGATGGATTGTTTCTGGGCAAGCCCGCCCTGGATCACTGATTGAGAGGGAACTCACTTCACTCACTCCCACCCGAAAGCACACTATCTATGAAGGCCAATCCTAGAGACGAGGGGGGTCACAATGAGTTTCTGGGCAGTCCAAAATGAGGCATGGGACATTAGATTCCATCACCAAACGTCTTCAGAAACCTCATCATGATGATCAGTCAGCAGAAAGCAGCACCTGAGCACAGATTATGCAAACCAGTGCATTCTCTCCTTAGGGCTTCTCTAGACCCCTCAGCCAGGATCAAGGAGCCCAGGTGGTGCACTGGTTCAGCTGTTCATACAAAGACTGGTGCTTGAAACTCATCAGCCACTCTGTGTGTGTAAAGACCTGTGGCCT
>NW_022111312.1:9357772-9369144 GCF_000313985.2 Echinops telfairi
AGAGGGAACCGATGCCAAGGATCTATATGTGACCTCCTCCCTGGGGGACGGACAACAGAAAAGTGGGTGAAGGGAGACGTCGGACAGGGCAAGATAAGACAAAATAATAATTTATAAATTATCAAGGGCTCATGAGGGAGGGGCGAGCAGGGAGGAAGGGGAAAAAATGAGGACCTGATGCTGGGGCTTAAGTGGAGAGCAAATGTTTTGGGAATGATGAGGGCAATGAACGTAGAAATGTGCTTTACACAATTGGTGTATGTATGGATTGTGATAAGTGTCGTATGAGCCCCTAATAAAATGATTAAAAAAAAAAAAGACCCATGGCCTGTTCCTATGAGGGTTAGAGCCGAGACCCACGAGGCAGGCCTCCTCTGTCATCTGGGGTCCCTGTGAGTTAAAATCAATTTGGGGGCACGACATAACAAGAGCTAGGGCTGGTAGCCCTAAGTACCCTAATTCCCTTTCTCCATAAAAGAGGTATTAAAATTGCATCTTCTAACTTCCTTGATAAAAAATGATATGTTAATATGACACAAGGAAAAATGTTTTCACCTTAAGAGTTCAATTTTTCTCCTGATTTCAAGGAAACTGAAATATTCTAAAAGCCTACGGGCACCAAGTACTCTGCCTGCTGAATCCAATGGACAAGGCACACCTGCCCACAGACAGACTAAGAATGCAGAGCTGAAAGACACCTTGGGCATTTTTTCACCCTCAAGCTCCCTTTATGTCAGAATAACTTCTGAGGGGAAAAAACATCCAAGGAAAACATTCCCTTGCACCCTTTATGGTGATCCAAACCTTTTCCAAAACGAACTTCTTAGATCAAAACAGAACTGAAAAACACCTGAATCAAGAAAGTAACACACACACACACACACACAAAAAGAAAGTAACACAAATGTAGTGTTTTGTCAAGAGTTGGGGCACAGCATCTACTCCTTGCCCTAACAACATCTCCCTTTCCTGAGCTGTCGGCACCCAGGGGAAGGCAAGAACCAGGCAACATCTCCGTCAGTTCTTCCAGCTCTGGAGACCCCATGCCTGTGACAAGCATCAAAAGGAGTTCGAACTCATGTGTTGATCCCCAGTTATTAAGCTGGATACTTCAGGAAATCCCGTAAATCCAGCAGCTAACCAAATCCCTGCTTGAGGAAAAATCAGAGAAGATAATCAGGGGAGCTGAGCTTTAGTGTCTCAGCACAAAAAGAATTGTGGGTAATCACCGAGTGAGGCCAGAGTAGGGAGTCATGGACAAATTTTGAGGTCGCTGAAAGTCTTCTAAATGGAACTGCCAAATTCTATGAGAAGGAAAGACTAGGCATAGCCTTCTCAAACAGATATTCTGAACATCAAAGGTTCAGAGAGAGAGCGAGCGAGCGAGCGAGCGTGTTTCCCTTCCTGGGGAGGTTGAGTGAGGAGGAAAGAATCAGCAACTGCTAGTAATGGTTCCGAAATCTCCCAATCACAGGAGACTTGAGGGGGTTTTATTTCATTTTAAACCAGAGCCAAATACTGTACCATAAGGGCAAGAAAGGTGGGGGTAGAGTATAAACTATGCAGGAGCAAAATATTTTATACACACACACACACACACACACACACACACACACAGAGCAATGGCTGTTAGCCGTCCTGAAAATTAGCATTGGCAAGAAAGAGCAGGGACTATAAATGCCAGCCCTGGGGGGCATCAATATGCTGCGCACCAAATACTGGGAGTTAGCTCCGAGTGTGAAATGCTTTGTTCTGACTTCCAAACATCCTGCTCTCACAAAACTTTCCAAAAGTCATTTTAATAAATGCTCCTTCCGAGGAGAAATCAAATCTAAGACCAGGAAGTGTCTCCGTCCATCCATGGAACTTTTCGCTATCATTAAATCTAAAACTCCCCATGCTTTCCAACTGGGATCTGAATCATAAAAGGCATTTCTTTGAACTCAACCACCAGCATAGAACTTTTCACAGTGTCCTGCTAGTTCTGTGTGTAGGGAATTCGTGGACACCAGCTGCTCCCTCTGGTGGCCAGAGGCAGCTTTCATTGCCCCAGGATGCCACCTGAAGTGCATTTCAAAACACAATGGAACTCCTGGGAGAGAGATGAAGAAAAAAAAAATCCCCCCAACAGAAACTTTTAGGATGAAGAACTGTTAATAAAAGGGGTATGAGTCAACTGTCTAAGGCTCTTCCTCCCACTGCGTGCGGTCCTCTGAGCCGTGATAACCACACAGCCACGGTGCCGCGCACAGTCCAGTGAAACACCTGGACTGAGCAAGAAGATACCCACCCATCGTTTTACAACATTAAGGTGGTCTGCTGACCCCAACCCCAACGTCAAGAAGTCTTTCTTTCAAAAGCAATTAGTGGATCAAGGAATTTGCGTTGTTACGTTAGCATGACCCAGATGGCTAAGTCTGTGCTACGCAGAGAGGGATGATGTTCTTCCCATCAAGGTCTCCATGAGATTTTCTGAAGTGAATGAGAATCGCCTGGCAGCTGAGAATTCAACTCTCCAATGACTCACTGCCATCTCTTCATTAAAGTTTCTATTTACAGTTTCTTCAAAAGACAGAAAAATCCATGCCAAAAAGGAAATAATGAGGCAATATAAAAATGGGCCGTTTAGGGGAAATGAAAAAAACTGTCAAAGAAAAAATAAAAAGAGTAGGCTTTGTTAAAGGTCTTGGTTCTCGTTTGAGGAGAGACAAAGGACTCTACCAAACGGCTCAAACGCACCTCCCAGTAGGTTTCGGACCCATGTAAAACTAGGAATTATCCCAACCCCACTCAAGCCTTTAAAGAGACGGAAAAGATTTTAAAATATTGAATGTGTTTTATTGTTTCTCTGGAGTGGGGGTTGGCAACTTTTCCTGGAAAGGAATAAGCTGCAGATGGCTTCACTTGGGCCGCAGGGCTCACCTCTGCTACTGAAGCGCAGCCCCAGCCCCTGACAGTGCGTACCTGAGCACACATGCCTGGGTTACAACCAAACTTTACTCAGGGGCATGAAAATGTGAATTTCACATCACTGTCACATTTGATGAGGTATTTGTCTGTTTTTGAATCCCCTGCAGCATCCCTAACCTCTGGAAAATGTCCGAACCATTCCTAGGCTGTAGAAAGGTGGCCCAGAAACCAGCCAACTCCTCGCGGCCTTGTGTGTCCGAGTAGAACTGTCAGCCACAGGGTTTTCAAAGGCTGGTTTCTTAAAACTAGCTCACCAGGCCTTGCTCCCGGATGCCTCAGAGTGGACTCAAACCTCCCACCTTTGGGTCAGCTTCCCTAAGTATTAACACTTCATACTACCTAGGGACGCAAGGAGATAGGGGTGGATTTGATCTCTGGGCTACTGTTGTCCCAACCATGTACAACACAGGCATTTCTAATAAATAAACAAATAGACACTTTGGGATGCAGTCTTCAAGAGGAGTTGGAACAAGCAATCTATGGTTTATAAAAGTCATAGGAAACCTCGAGTTTCCAAATGACCTATATACACTCCCTCTCTCAAAGCCACCTCCTGAAACCAGAGGTCTGAGAGGCGCTGAGGAGCTGCCCTGCTCCCGGGCGGCAGTCCTACCTGCTCTTTGATTTCCTGGAGCTTCCGACTCTGTTCTCTGATGTCGTGGAGAAGCTGCAGCGCTTTGTCATCCTCCTGGGACACCTCCATCCGAGCTTGCTCCAAACTTCGCTTTAAACTCTGCAGAAAGCAAGAATTTTAATAGGGAGGCCCTGCAGATCCTGCTCGGTGTGAAAAGATTCATTAAGAGAGCTGCTCAGCAGACCCAAGCCGGGTTCCAGGGACGGAGCTGAACTCCACGGCTTCCAGGCGGCTTGCGGGTTCCGGCGTTTGTCCTGTAAAACTCCCCCAGTGCAAAAAAAACCATCATCTCAGCTTCATGACCCAATGGATCCAGCCTGAAATTCCATCAGCCTGTGTTCTACCACCATCGACCTCTCCTAAGAGATACTTACTGGCATGTTCAGGACCAAAGGCTAGTAAGATCCCGAACTCAGAACCATGAGGGTTGGGATGGCTATAGTGTGTCTTCTTCAGTACGGTCACCTGGTGGGGGGAGGGGGGCCCTCAAGCACACACCCCTCTTCCTTCCAGAGCAGAAGCTACTGTACTCTTGCCCTAACTAGTCCCCTTCCACCTCCTGCCTTGTTTCGGGACCACCTTGCATCCATCAGGCTCCCTCCAGGCTTCAAGGCACTGAGATACCCAGCTGGGACGCAGAGCTGAGTGACTACACCCGCCACTGGCAACGGGCAGCCATGTCTGGAATGGAAGCGGGGCAGTTCTTCCGAAGCAGCCACGTTCTAGCAGCTTCCTCTCCCTTGTGAAAAAAAACACATAAGAAACCTCTCAAAACGTGTGATTCAACTTCTTAAGGCTGTTTCCATTGGGCACATTAAAAACAAAACAAAAACACCTGGAATGAAAAAAGTGAACAAGACAATGGAGAAGACAGTCTACTCCGGTGAAGGAAAAAATAAAAGTCACATGGTAAATAATGGCAGAAGGGTCTGTTTTGTCAAAGCTGGGCTTTCTTGTCACTAAGCTGGTTCTAGGCAATGAAAAAATGATTTCAGGCAGACTCACAACATGGTGTCTTGTACACACTTGGGAGACAGATTCCCGAGGCTGATGACGTTGGACAGAATGCAGACCAGAGAGGTGGAGAAGTAAGATGTTAGGACCCTTTGCACTCTCTGAGCAAGAGTGCCATGCTCACACTTACAGGATCTCGCATGCTAGTGGGCTACCTGGACTTCTTCATTTCTCAGGACCTCACACCTCGGTCACACTACTCTGCAAACAACAGCACTTGCTGTGGCACCAGGAGCCACCTCCTCTCTCTGTCTGTCTCTCTCCTTTGTACCATTGGCTCTGATGTGCCTCACAAGGCATCATGAAACAGGATGAGACACACACAACAGGAAGTGCTGCCGCCCAGGGGGGCAGGGGGCTGGGGGAAAGGCTCACACTGCATTCTGTGATGTAGGTAGCAAGGTCCTGCTCCAGGAGGGATCTCTGAGTCTCAGAGGCCTTCAGCTCCACCTCCTTCTGACTAAGCACAGCCTCCACCTCAGACACTCTCCGATGTAACCGGGTCATTTCCTGCTCCATCTGAAATAAACACATTGACAGGTTAGAAGGGTCCGTGGAGGCTCCTTTGGGGCAGTAAAATTTCAAGTAGCCTCGGAGACCACCCTGTGGCCTGGGCTGTCACACATGCGGCAGAAGTTGGGATGGAAATACCATTTTGTCTTCACCCGGGAGTGGACAACAGTTCTTCGTAAGGATCAGTCACCAATGCTAAGTCACTCCTCTCATTCAAGGCTCGGATTCACACTTGATCACTTCTCTAACCCAGTTAGCAAGGACGCCACAATCACCATTTTTCGCCCGTTTGTTTTTGGTTTGGTTTCTGCAGACGTCACTTTAACTTTATCCCAAGGCCATCTTGATTCACCCCCATCTCCTTGCAAAGAGCTAGAGGACAAATCCAGGACAGGCCAAGGGCACAGCTACTTGTCTGCACTCTTAGGAGTCCCGAGCAAGGAGTGGCTTTTGTTAGCGTCCAGAGAGCAGCCCCTGGGCAGGAACCGTGTGTGTTAAGAGATGTTGAGCATAACCAGCACAGTGGCCGCAGTTACAAAAGCAGAAGGCTTTAAAAGACTAGGAAGAGAGACTTCGTATCACTGAGAGCAGATGGGGTGCAGCTCGGCCAAGGTGAGGACCAACACCACCTGCCGGAAGAAGCAGACGTCTAGGCGGGTCATGCTGAGAGACAGGGCCGTTTTAAATCCAAGGCCTCCTTTGGTTAAAGGATTTACGGTAATGTCAAGGCCCAAATTCATCTCCCTCTGAGCTGTGGAGAGGCGACTTCAGCGAGGGAGGGAGCACTTCGCTCTCTCCAGATCAGGTGGCTCAGCGCCAGCAGTGGCCCCAGACAGGTCCCGTGGCATACATTGACGGGAGGATCCTGGAGCAAGGAGGGAGGCCGGCTGCAGAGATAAATACCTTGTGACACTTGTCCTGAGAATCTTGCAGCTCTTTGCTTTTGATGAGAAGTTTCTTTTCCATGGAGCTAGTCTTGGCAGGGGAGTCCAGACCCGACACAACAGACCTAGAGGGAGGAAAGCCAAGGTCAAGGTGGCCAGCAGTGGGACTGGGACGTGCCTTACAGAAAAGGTCAACACAGTGGCTTAAATGGCTCCTCACCCCAAGGCCCGAGGCAAGGAAGAGAAGAGAAGCCAAGGTCCGGAGGCAGGTAGACCTGGGTGCAAAGTTTGGCCTTGGGTAACAATTCAGCTCGCTAAGCCTCAGCTTCTTTGTCTATGAACTGCAACTACAAGAGCAACTACCAGTGCTGCCCTCTAGTCGACTCTGACACACAGTGCACCCACCCAGGGTTTCCGAGAGGGGAACTCTGACGGGAGGGCAGCCTCGTCTTTCTGAGGCTGACATGCTTCCCGCACGTACTCGACTGATGTCCTGTACACTTCCTCTGTGCCCGTGTCTGCAACACTTTCTGGAGCACAGTGAACCAGACGGCCCCAGCCCTCCTGAGGCTGACGTTCCACAGAAAGAAGACTGACGGACAGGAGTAGCGGGGAGAGAGACAAACAGACGGAGCACTTACAAACAGCGATCGCTCCCAAGAAGGACGTAAACGAACAATGTGACATGACATGGTGTGGGAAATGGGGTGACTGAGGATGGCTTCTCTGAGGGGAGACCTGAAGGAAAAAAGGGGTCAGCCCTCCAGCCCTCCAGCAGGCAACCACCTTGAAGGAAAGAGCCCCAATCCCCTCGTGGGTAGAGGTGTGCTCCAAGGAACAGGGAATCACAGAAGCCACGGCCCTGACGTAGGTGGTTGCTAGTTACCGGGCAAAGCTTAGTTCGGTTTCACTTTATAGGAAATTCTGTGGGGAAGCCCCTGCGTACAAGTGTGTGTATACATGCATAAGCCCGCTGCTGCAGAGTCCTTTCCGACTGGGGCGACCCTATGGGACAGAGCAGAATTTCCCCACAGGGCTTCCAAGGCTAATCTGCACGGCAACAGGGTGCTACCGCTTTCCTCCACAGTGGGTTCAAACCACAGAGACAATGATTGCTCTCCTTCTACACGGGAGGAGGTGTTGGCAGGCAGGTGAAGTGACCAGCCAGCTAACAGACCGTTTCTGCTGGTCCCAACAGGGAGCTGGGGCCGAGACTGTTTTAATGCACTAAACCTAACGCTGTGGAAAACATCCCCAAAACAATGTGACATGCCCTCTTGGGTGTGCACCAGAAGGACACTCTCCAGAGAAAGGACGCCTTGACCTTCACATGGGCAACGTAAGGCACACAGTTTCTCTACAGCTTTGGTGTTGTCTACTTGACTCTGCCTCCCGGAGAGCACGTGCTTTCTGGGGCTGTGATCTTTATGGGGGCAGATCACCAGGTCTCTCTCCCACAGGGTGGAGGGGTTGGCGCTCAGAGTGGTTACACCACTCCACCACCGAGGCTCCTCCCCCTAGGAGCAGAAACTCCAGGTGGAGAATGAGGGACAATGGCAGGGTGAGAGGAACAGGTGCCTGAGCACAGAGGGATATGTGACTGGGGCCCCCCCCTCGGTCAGCCCAATCCAGCAGGTGGTCACTGAGCGCTGCCCGGGTCTTCTCAACAGGTGAGGGTGCTGTGCTGCCTGTTGGCCCAGGTGACGTCTATGCCTGCGGGAGACCAATTCCCTACCCAGCATGTCTCTCTCCTGACATCTCCCAGGCCAATGACAAAGGGTGATGCAGTCGTGCTGGCGCCCCACATGGCACACACAGGAAAGCGAGAGAACACACGCCCTCATCCTGCCCACCTGAACCCACTGCTCACTTGCCACACTGTTTCAGAGCCTATTCCACTCTCTGTAAAATGGACATCACACTTGACCTAGTGCTTCAAAGCGTACTTCTGAAAATTAAATGAGATGATGCTCCAAACACCAATGCCTAATACACTGAGAAGGTTCCATAAATGTCAACCATTACTCTTCATTGCCATTTCTGTCTTCACTACCCATGCAGCTTTGTAAATAGCACATGCCTGCAGGCCTACAATCACTGCTTAAAATGGTACAATGCAGGGGGCTGAATGTGCTCTGTGTTATTATTCACACAACAACCAAATGCTGATTATTCACAGAAACGGGCAACGGGAATCACATAAGTCATTGAAATCCAGAAATAAATCTTTTGAAAGAATCTCACTGAGGACTAAAGACTCTAACCAAGTTCTACACCCCCCTAGCTTGCCTTCACCCCGCCCTCGCCCAGACCCACGTGCTCTCGCTCCACTCCTCCAAGCCCCCTCCCACCCCACTCTCTCACACATACTTTTTTCCCCCTCTTCCAAAACAAGATACAATGTATTGCCAGGCATGGACTTCTGTTGCTCTGGCTGCTTCCCTTTGTTTTGTCTGCACCCTGGTGGCCGGGCTAGAGAACAAGACCCAAAGCAACCAAGATGGGAATAGGAGCCACAGAGCAGATCCCAGGGCTCCAGAAACCAGAGCTACCTTCATTTACTGAGTCATGTAAGCCCACATGGGTGACGAGGCAGGTCACAGTGTGAGTACCCAGGCCCAAAACCAGTACAGAATCTCCAGGAACAAGGACATCAGGGAGCTGCGGTGGGGTTGGTTGGGGGCAACTCCTCCTAAACAAAAGGCCATGGGAAGGGCGGGCCCAGGCGGCGTGTGATGCGCAAAGTGTGCTGCACTGAGTACAACCCTGAATGCTTATTCAATAATAATAATAATAATATTGGGGTCACTCAATATTGGGGCCCAGAACAGAGGCACCGTGCAGCCCCACCTGTGGCTCTCACAGGAGAAGATGCCACAGCCCGCCCAGTCACTGAGGGCCAGCTCTTTGCTCCGCTATTTTGATTTTGATGCGTGACAAATGTTCATTGTTTGGAAGTTCTAAGTACAGCAATTAAGAGCTCTTCAGAAAAAAGGTGCTAAAAAAAGAGTTCAATTTTCAGAAAAAGATAAATAAAAATCACATCTAAAAACAGCTATGATAAGAATACTGTAGCTAAGCCTGGCATACGGCCACACGGCCACACAGTGATGGGCTGGAGGAGGGCGAACTTCCCGTGACTTCAGTCGGTCACAACTGAGAGCTTATGACACGCACGGATGCCTTCCCCTCCCCTCCCCACGAAGGAGGCTAAGAGAAAAGGGGGCACTAACCAGGGTTGGTGAGGATGCAGAGAAACTGGGAGCTTCCCATTACTGATGATAGGAATGCAAGATGGTGCGGCCACAGGGGAAAACCTTTTGGCGGTACGTCAGAGTGTTACCCATGGGATGATCATGTGACTGAATACTAAGTCCTGGGTATTCACCCAGGAAACAGGAAAGCAGGAACTTAGAGAGGTGCAAACAACTGTCCAGCAGTAGGCAAATTCTGACTTCTAATGACCCTATAGGACAAATTAGAACTGTCCATAGGGTTTCTGAGGCTGTCAATCTGGGAGCAGACAGCCTCATCTTTCTCCCAAGGGAGTAGTTGGTGGACTCAAACTGCTGACCTTGCAGTTAGCAGCCCAAAGGGTAACCCATCCCTTGTTCAGTAATAAAGAGAAGGGAAGTTCTGATACCTGCTGCAATACCAATGGACCTGGAGAGCATTACGCTGAGTGAAATACATCAGGCTGCAAAGGACAGTTATTTATGGCCCTACTAGTATGAAACCTTGAACAGATGCAAATACAGAGAAATGAAAGTCTATCACTGGTGACCAGATGCTGGTATGGGAGGAAACGGGCGCTAGGGCTAAAGGGGAGTGATGCAAATCAAACTTTCACAATGGATAGTGGTGACGGGAACACAACACGGTGAAACTAGTGTCCCAGAATTATGCACTTCAATGGTTAAGATGGCAACATCTTGCTCTATTTTAGCACAATAAAATTAGCAGGGAAAATATTGGTGCCCAGGTCCATCCAAGCCAATGAAATCAGAGAGGGGCAGATGGAGAGCAGATCAAGGTAGCCCCATTTCCATTGTGCCCCTGGAAGAGTCTAAACTGAGGATGAGGCTGAGAGCCGGGAGACTAGTTCCAGGAACGCACCTTGGCCTCAGGGGGCATGAGTTGAAACGACAGCACTAGCAATAAGGTCCTAGACCATTTGGTACCAGGGCCTGCTGGTCATTCTTTAAGTAGGAACCCCATTTGGGGAACCCCAATAATGGTGGGCGATGAATTCCAAGACAATTGATAGGTGCCAGACAATGATTAGGGACCATTCACTCCAATTTGAATAAGTCAGCCACATTATACCATTTCTAGCAGTTTCTGTGAAAGAAAGACATCAAAATATTTACCTAAAATATTTACAGTCTACTTATTCTGCACATAGGCACGAATATCGGTGCAATCCCTAGTGCCAATGGTAACTCCTCAATGGACTCTTCTTGAGTGAATAGATTTCCTCTCCTGCAGATATTCTCAACTAGGGTTTCCATCAGTCTTCCTTCTGACCATCAAAAACCAACAGCAAATTATTACTGACATCTACAATACTCTAGAATTGACTATGATTTACGTCACAGTCTGAGAGACTCAAGCCAAGGCTGGTCTCAGAGTCCCCAGACTGGTACCAAATACCACCTCATCCTTTTTAAGCAGTAACCCTACAGCCTACAGTCATTCTGCAAGGTGCCTCTTCATCAGAGGGTTCTTATTTTAAAAACTGATACAATCTATACTTCAAGCAGTTTGTTGGAAAAGAAAAGAAGTGCTACATTTGAACTCTAAAGCTGAAGGTGATGGGTGCAAAGTGACACTAAAGAGAACTAATTCAGAGACATCGGACAGTGTAAAATATGACAAAATAGTAATAATTTATAAATTAAGTAAAGGGTTTGGGGCGGGGATGAGGAGCTGATACCAAGGGCTCAAGTGGAAAGCAAATATTTTGAGAATGATGAGGGCAACAAATGTACAAATGTGCTTGACACACAATGGATGTGTGTGTATGGATTGTGATGGGAGTTGTACGAGCCTCCAAGAAAATGATTAAGGAAAAAAAAAAGAGTTGTACAAGCCCCCAAGAAAATGATTTTTTTTAAAAGAGAGCTAATTCCTCGACTCCACGGACTTTGCAACAGGATAGGGTTACCTATCAGTTTTTCCCCAAACTGTTCTTTGTCCTCAAATTCCCACTTCAATACTTTCACTACCTTCTTTTTTTTGGAGTCATTGATCCCATGCACGCTTGAATTTTCTTAACTTACGTTCCCGCTGGACAGGGAGAGGCCAGCAGTCAAATCTTAGATGGTTGCTCACCCAACTTTCAAGACCCTGGTCAT
>NW_022111312.1:9370151-9379444 GCF_000313985.2 Echinops telfairi
AATGCCAATTTACTAGAAGAAAGTATTCTTGTGTTGAGGGAGTACTTGAGTGGAGGCCCAATGTCCTTCTGCTACCTTAATACTAAACCTATAAATGTAACTTTCACTACCTTCTATGACTGTGCGTGTGTGTACATGTGTATGAGAGACAGAGAAGACAGAATATACAAAAGACAAAATATAAAAAGCCCTGGAATTCTCATGAGATAGCAGTCCCAGTGGCATAGTGGTCCAGTGCCTGTCTGACAATGGAAAGGTCCACAGTTCAAGTCCACCAGATACTATGTAGGAAAGGGATTTATCAATCTGCTTCTATGCTGATGACAGTCTCAGAGATCTTGCAAACGAGGCGGTCCTACACCGTCTTACAGGATCACTGTGTATTGGAAGCGACTTGACAGCAATGGGTGTAATCCCCCTAGAGCAGTGGTTCTCAACCTTTCTAATGCCGTGACCCTCTCATGCAGTTCATGTGGTGGTGACCCCCAACCATACATTATTTTCATTGCTACTTCATCACTGTCGTTTTGTTACTGTGATGAATAGGGTGACCCCTGGGAAAGGGTCATTCAACCCCCAAAGAGGTCACGACCCACAGGTTGAGAACCGCTGCCCTGGGTGATAGCTGTGGGCCAATTTTGCCAAGTCCCCTGGAGACAATTAACACTATCTAAAGACTCTCTTGATCTTCATGATTGGTGGGGTGAGGGGTGATATTTGCATGTAACGGACGGACGGATGTTGGAACTGCTGCTCAACATCCTACAACTCAAGGGTCAGGCCCTTAGAATAAGGAGTGATCCAGTCCAAAATGCCGCTAGTGCCAAGGTTAGGTTGAAAAACCTAGCTGTAGCAATGATACAGATAAGCCACAAATCCTGTCCTCCCAGGAGGGGCAAGCTGGGCGACAACTTAGGATGCCATCAGTTTGTCGACAGTAAGTATGGCTACTTACCACATAGGTCCTATGGGCTGGGCATCTCCTGCAGCTTATCTCAATGGAAACTTCCCACCAGTCCTAGGAGCGAGTTTATCCTTAGCCCCAGTGACCTGAAGTGAAGGAGCAGCGAACTCCTGGCTTCTACATCCTCTACCACACGGTGGCCATTCATACGTGGGTACAAGCCAGTAGATCTGGGGACTCAAGTTTGTGAGGTTCTGCAGTCTGACGGTAATAGGTTCAAACCCCAGTTCTGCTACTTCTTGGCTGGATGGCCTTGGACAAGCCCACTAAAAATGCTGCCGCCACTGAGCTCAAAGAAGCAGGGATAACAGTCGAGAGAGGACATGCTGAGTTCAATGCTGGGAGGGCAACTCCACTCCTGAGCCCAGGGCAGCCTCAGACGCCAAGAACATCTGCATGCCAGGTCCCTCCAGAAACAGCTCAACCCACCAACAAGAGCAGCCCTCCCTCTTGCGCTTCATGGCTCAGGGGGGTAATCAAATAGGAAGCGGGGCAGATTTCAGAGGCCCAGGCTGGCTCCTGCTCGAGGCAGGACGAGCAGCAGCACAATGAGGATGCTAATAAAAGCACACGACCGACGCCTGCCCCCACATTGCTTGCCTACTCCTCGTGGCCACAGCTCTGAGCTGCCGCCAGCTATCCCTACTGGGAGAGAAGCCCTCGGAGTCACGGGTGCCTGCAGCCAGCCACCCACCCACACAGTGCTGTCTCTTCCAGCACAAAGCCAAGTTTGTGTTTTCTTTCTTTTGGCTCCCCCCACCCCCAGCTTCTATTTTCTAGAAAATTTCAATCTGAAATCCCCATTCCTGCTGGATCTACACATCTGCTTGGTGATTACAGAGGCCCAAAGAATATTAATAGAGGTAGTGGTGTGTGGCACAGTGGAAAGGTTGGGCTTGCGAATCGCTGCCACCGGGTAAGATGTGTTTTCTAAAACGTACTAGATGTGACCTAAAGAGTGCTTTGCCTATAACCTCAACGTTCAAGAAAAGAATGGCAAAATGCCCTTTCCCCAATAATGACCCTATAAATAATCCACAACTCATAAAAAAAAAAACCACCTTAATGAACCTATCACAGAACACTTTGTACCAAAGAGAAGACAGCCTGTCCTCCCAGCCTAAGAGAGCCTACGTGTTGAGTGCAATCATTGCTGCAATGATTGAGATCACCCTGCAGCCTCACACCATGCATTTCATAGCACAGCAACAGGACCTGTGCCTATCCAAGATGCTACCCAACCGCATGCCAATGAGGAAACCAAGAATGGATTTGGGGGGGGCTAGAATGAAGGAGTTGGGATTAGCTCCGCCGAGGGCCTTACCTTAATTGTGGCCAATGGCTCTAAAAATACATGCAACTGCAAGATGTTAAAATGGTGAAGAAGAAGAAGAAGAAAAAAACTCATCAGCATTCTGTTTCCAAATATATATTGGCTTTTAAGAGTGTGCATTCTGAAATTTATGAACTAACGTTATCAACCTATTTTGAAACACAGCAGTGTCCACCAGGAGCACTTGACGAGGCTGAACACAGTGCTCTCCTGGAGGTTTTCTGAGTCTAGCTGGCTTTAGGTCATCCTCCCCCACACCCTCTGCCCCTCATACATGTTCACATGAATAAACACAAGCAGGAGTGGTCTCCAGATAAAGCAGGGCATTTACTCTGGAATGATTAGCATACAGGTCAAAAACCATTCCGCAGACATCATGATGTTCCTAATAAGTACAGCCACTCATGTGATCACTAATCCCTCCCCACTGCTACGTCTATGTCTAGCTCCACAGATTAACCGCATTGACTGACCTCTGCCTCTTGTTGGATGACTACAGTCTCTTAATTCATTTCCCTGAACCTAGTCCTTGCCGATGATCCACACAAGGGGCAGAGCAACTCCGTGTCAAACAAGAACCAGTCCCTACCTGCTCACAAGCCTTCAGTGGCTTCCCACTCAGTGCAATAAGAGCAATACCCAAATCCATAAGACCCTGCTACCTCAACGCACACCACTTCCTCTGTGTATCGTAAAGTTCTGGCTACCTCAGCGTTCTTTTGGATGCCCACAAGCTGGTCCCAGCTTCAGGGCTTGGGCCCTCTATCCTTCTGCCTGGAGCACACTCCCCATTTTTCTCCCATGACTGGCTCTTTACTGTCATTCCAGTAAAAGGAAAATGCTGTGCACGTAGGTATTTTTCTTTGAGTTCATGGCTACATATTCAGTGCCTACAAAGTATCAGGCACATATTAGCCTCTCAAATAAAGATCTCTCTACCAGAATGTTAGCTCCCTAAGTCAGGGACTTTTGTGGGTACAGCATAGTGGCTTAACAGATTCATAAAATAAGTGATCTTCAGTAGGGACTCTGTGTTCAGCTCAAAGATACTGTGGCACTTACATAATCTACTGTCAACTTGAGGAAGGAAGCGGTGTTGTCTAGCCTGTCAATCAGGTCGCAGTTTGATGACCTCATTTGGAAGCAAAATGGAGATAAATAACTCACTGGAGGCCAGACATACGAACTCGGCTGTACATTCCTGTTGAGAAGCAGATGGAGCTACGCTGATGGAGCAAGAGCCCTGGAACTGGAGGAGCCACATGCCAGTGGAGGAGGTCCTTGCCAGTGTTGAGATGCTTCGACTGCCACTGGAGCCACAAGACTTTCCACCCACTGGCCTGTGATCTTCCAGAATCCAGCATCATTGCATGGGTTGCGTGAGTCTAAAGAGGAATTTATAGACTGGTAGCGGACATATGGGCTAATATCAGACTTATGGACTTGATCTGGACTGGGTTGGGATGTTTTCTCAATATATAATTACTCTTTGATATAAAGTTCTCTATTACACTCACCAGTATCTCTGGATTTGTTTCTCTAGTCTACCGGGACTAACATAGATGCCTTCCCGGCTACCTATCCTCTCTCTACCCCTCCCCACCTACTTCCTATCATGGCCTGATCTCATTTGAGCAGTGTTTCACAAAGTGGGCATTACTGCCTGCTGGGTTATGGGGGGCACTGTTTCGCTGGGGGTTGGAGGGAGGCAGTGAGCCTTATTTTTCCCCCTGAAAAGGGGGCGGTAGGTTAAATAAGCTTGAGAATCTATGCTGTAGCGTTACCACCCTCTGGAATGTTTTTATTTGTGAGCTTATTTATCCTCCACCCCCAGTGTTAGGCTTCTTGAGGGCGGGCGCCTGATCTGTTTTGTTCCTAGTTACATCCCAGAGCCTAGAACACTGTGTTTGTTGTGTACATGAATGAATGTGGTGGGTCATGCTGTGCTCCTGGTAGCCTCAGTTGAAAGGTCACCGTGGGACAAAGGAATCCAGAATAAGATGTGATTTGGTAATCAAACCAATGCTGGCAGAAGCAGGCTTTCTGGTCTTCATGAGGGAGGTGCCGGGTATGAGTTCTGGGATGTCTCAACGACACACAGCTTCATGTCTAAGGGACACCTGGGGGAATGGGTGACACTGAGCACACAGCATCCTATTCCTCCTCTGCTGAGTTCCAATGGCACTGGGGAAGAAGAGGCTCGGCCATGTGTTTTGTAGAAGGAGCAGGCTTACCCGACATGTTAAGTGCTCCATTCAGAGTGGAAAAACTGGATGAAGATATGAGGGCATCTGTCAGCCACCTACCTGACATGGAACCCGATTCTCTCATGGTAGAAACCAGCAAACTGGCTGTATGACATAGCAGCAGGCAGGAAATTGACATCAAAATCATCTCAGTGCTACCCTCATCCCTACACAATGACAAATTTGAAATGGGCACTCACCCTGCTGCAGGTCTCCACTCAGTGCTCTGCGTGTTTCATGCCCCCAGAACAAGCCTGCCAGGTAGGCAACTGGCATAATTCCATTTCACAGATAAGGAACTGAGGCTGAATGAAATTAAGTGTTTTAGTCATATAGCTAGTGCGGGCTAGTACCCAGATGTTAAGCCATCTTTGATGATAAAGCCTGGGCTTTTAATGGCTCTGTAATTTCTCCTGTGGAGCCTTTGGGAGATAGTGTTTAGGTGCTCAGCTTCGAATTGAAAGGCTGGCAGTTGGATCCCACTAGCCACTCCTTGGGAGAAAGATGTAGCTGTCTCCTTCCATAGATTTACAGCCTCGGAAACCAACTAGGGCAGTTCTACTCTGTACTGTAATTGGAACCAACTGAATAGCAATGATATATATAACTGACCCACCCCACACTCCCAAATAAAGAATGGTTTTATTCAGCTCTAAACTTAAAATGCAAGGAAGTTGGGGAGTTGGTCCCTAAATTATGCACTACCTGTGTGGCTTTTAGAAGTAACCCTCTTCTTTAAAAAAAATTTTTTTAAATCCCTGCAATCTTCTTAAGACCAAACATCACTTTAGCTTAACTAATAAAGAATATCTGCCACAAGCATGCGCTCGTTCAAGGTCTATCTGTATGGATCAAAATGACAACAGCTGGAAATAATTAGCTAAGAAGCTTAGAGGGCAGTGAGTTTATGTTAATCTCCATTCAGAAAAGGAGAGTGAAGAATATAAACAATGACACTGAGTGTAAATGTAGAAGCCACTGGATTGGATACATTGAAATTCAATTCTTTTTAAGTGAGGGTTGAAGTTGAGATTTTCTAAATTATATAAACATTACATACACACACCCTCAATGTTCAGAATTTTAGTAGTGGCACATAGACAATAGTACATGGCGGGCGTGGATAACAAAATACAAATGGTTTGCTGCTGGGACTTAGTAAGAATAGTCATCGAGCACATAGCATGGTGCCTGCTATACAGAGAAGCCCCAGGTTCATTTATTATCTTTCTTATTCGATTAAATCTTGCAAATCTAACAAAGTCATGGCTCTTAGAGGGAGGGTAGTACAGTGTCCCCAGGAACATCCAGACATCAGTCTAAGTCTTAGCTGGACTACCTACCACCTGAAATGGTGCCAGCTACCTCATGAGGACAAATCTGTGAGGCTCTAATGAGATAATCCATTGAAAGTGCTCAGCACAGTTCTACGCACACAGGAAGTACCCAAGAGATGAATGTTTCCGTCACACAAACTGCACAAAAGAAAGTGGCATCATCTGCTGCTACTTTTCACTGCCATCAAGTCTATGCTGACGCAAAGCAACCCCCGGGGCTTCCCAAGACTGGAACTGTTTACAGGAGTAGAAAGCCCAGTCCTTCTCCCATGGAACCACTGATGGTGGTTTCTAACTGGCCACCATATGGATAACAGCCCAACGTGCAACCACTACATCACCAGGGTTCCTTTCGTCTAATTCAATCGGATAAGGGTTCACCGAAGACCTGCCAGACAAAGTACTACTTCTGGTGAACAAAGGTGAACCTTGAACAGCTTGGCCAGGATATAAGGGGCGAGGAGGAGGCACAACTGAAAAGTCAGGCTGGGGTCTCGGCGGCCTCCCATGCCTTGAGCACCAAGCTCAGGAACGGCCATTAATCCTGTGCATGCTGTGATGCCTCGGGAGGTCTGAGCAGTCTGCTTTGGAAGAATTACACCCTCCATGGCACACAGATTGGACTAGAGAAAGTCGGAAGCAAAGGAATTGGTGAGGTTACTGCAACAGCCCAAGCAAGAGCCCATGAGGGCCAGGGTTGACAACAGAAATGCAGGCGTGGATGCAAGTGTCCTCCCACAGGTAGACAGACCTTGGAGGACTTTGCCACTGATAGGAAGGTGGAAAGAGACAGTGGTTTAACTGAAATACACTCAGTGGACTGAGTGAGTGGGTATCTTGGAAAAGAATAGATGACAGGAATGGTGAGAAGCTGGCAGTACATCCTGGCGAAATGAACACACAGCACGCTGGGAGGATGGACACACATAAGAAGGTGAGAATTAAAGTCAAGAAACCAAGTAAAAACACCAAGAAGAAACGACAGAGAGAATTCGGGTTTCTCTGAGTCAGAATCAACTCGGTGGCAGTGATTTCTGAGGGTGAACGTTAGAGGATGGTATCTACATATACAGGCCTGGAAATGGAAGGTGAAATCAATTAAGTAGTGAGAATGCTCCTCTGAGAAGTACGAGGAAAGCCAAGTTCCCGCCAAGTGAAGAGAAATAAATCATTTTAAGAAGGACTGTCAAAATTGAGGGTGTCAGATGGAAATCACTAGATTTGTGGGTGAAGTGCAATTAGCAGCTGCCGAGACAGCAATTTCAGTGGCTTTGCAGGCATGATAGTGGAAGCTGGGAGTGCCGGCGACTGCTTCAGGGAAGTTTGCCAGCAAAAGGAAGGTGAGGGTCAGGAGACAAAAGACAAGTGAAGCAGAGAGAACCGGGAGAAATTCACTTAAGCAAAGAAGAGTAGCCAAACTGGCACAGAACTTGGGAACATACAGCACCATTTAGTCAATTACTGTCTTCTTTGGGGATCCGAGGCAGCCATGCAAATTAGCGTGTGCAGGACAGCAGAAAACGCTGCTTGACAGATCTTTTGGAGCCTAATCTTCAGGATTGGGCGAGGATCATTTGGATTAGATTTCCTAAAGGTATCTTTAAGGCAAATAAGAAGGCGGTAGAATGGTCCTGCCAGGCCTGCAAAGCAAGCACACGCAGTCTAAATGGAGAACAGAATAATGCAAGCAGGAGAACAAGATGTGCTTGACTAAGAGAAAAAAGGAACTGAATTAGCAAGACACACAGGGGCGAACATTCATCGTTGGATCCAATCACGGTGGGATAGAAACGGAGGGTCCACCATGCTCTGTGCTTCCAGAAAACCAGGGTGAACAAGCCCCAGTCCTGCCCTTGAAATCACAGTCTATTTGGGGAAACAGAGAAGACATACCAAAATAGATTTATTTGGCAAGAATCATGGATTGGCATTCCTCATTGTAGTGCCCTGCAATGGGTCTTGCTTTATTTCTTGCCCTTTGCACTTTTTATTGTGAAGTTTCACTGAGCTGATCATGTTTTCTATTCAACAATTCTTGCATATTTTGTTTCATCTCATCCGTTGCAAGCCCCACAATGTATGACAGCGTTTATCCCACTTCTCTGTGTTTCCTGTTTTCATTCCTACCTTTGAATTTTGTCCTCAGGTGAAAGGCTGCTCTTTTGATGTTAAATGATGGATGATTCTAATGAGCAGGTAAGTTCTGTGTCAGACTTGACTAAGGGCCATCGTCTTGTGGGTCCCACCAGTCTCTACCTAGCCAGCAAACCTGGTCTTTTTTTAATCATTTTGAGTTCTGGTCCATATTTTCTCTTCCACTCTATCTAGGACATTCTACTGTGATCCCTTTCAGAGTTGATGGTGGTAGTAGCTGGGCACCATCTAGTTCTTCTGGTCTCAGGGTTGTGGAGATTGCTGTTAGTATCCCAACAGACCCCAGTGGCCCTAGAGACTATGCTCCTGATCCCCGGGGTTCAGAGGCTCACTCCCTCAAAGTGTTTGACTATGCCTAAGAAATGTACATAAAACCCCCTCCCCTGCACCCCTGTATTTCTCCTGATTCTCTTACAGTGTTTGTACCACAAAGTTCAATGGTGATGACTTTTACTCTGGGTTTTCTGAATTGTTTTACACATATATACTTCGGCTTGTTCAGCTAAATGGGAAGGTATCTATTTTGGAACTTTCTGTTTGTTTGTTTTTTATTTGATGTTTGTTTGTTTTTAAGTTAAATTTCTCTAGAAATAGTATACATGTACATACATGTATAAAATAATTTGTTAACTAAACACATATGATTAAAACACTGAAGCCCATTCCCTCGTTCTGACTCCTATTTCCCCATGGCAACACTTTAAGCTCTTTAGCCTTTTTTCCCCCCAATAAGTGAATAATATTCCTTTTTTTAAAATACTCTTATTGGGGGTTCTTACATCTCATCACAATCCACACATTCTTCCAATGTGTCAAGCACATTTGCACCTATGCCGCCATCATCATTTTCAAAGCATTTCCTTCCCACTTGAGCCCCTGATATCAGCTCCCCATTTCTGCTCCCTCCCTCCCTCGCCGGCCCTCCCTCACGAACCCTTGATAAGTCATAGATTATTTTTTCCGTATCTTATATCACCCACTTTCCTGTAATTCGTCCCCCTGGGAGGGGGTTCTAGATTGGTCCTTGTGATCGATTTCCCCTTTCTCCCCCACCCTCCCCTAATCCTCCTGGTATCTCTACTCTCCCTGTTGGCCCTGAGGGGGTTATCTATCCTACATTCCCTGTGTTTCAGGCTCTTACCTGTGAACTTTCTGTTTCTTATTAGTAGGTACAGAATACTACATCTAGGGAGACCAGCTTATTTTTAATGAGGCTTTCCTGTGTGCCAAGCCCTGGGACAAGGGCTGTATATGAGGAT
>NW_022111312.1:9380110-9382384 GCF_000313985.2 Echinops telfairi
ATTTAAAAAAACCAAAACAGTGGCTTCTGAGGGGATCTGCTGTGACAGTTAAATTCAAGGTAGAGAAGTCAGCTCAGAAAGAAAGGGTGGCAGGTTTGGGGTTTTTTTGGGGGGGTGGGGTCCAAATGAGTAACCAACGGACAGAGGATGATCATGTGAGCTCATTATAAAGAAGTTTTCAGACAACTCAAAACGGAATTGGTAGAAAAAGCCAGAGTTGTACAAAGGAATTCTTTTCCACCGCGGCAATGTGCCGGCTCATTCTTCAACGGTATCAAGGGCTGTCCTGCGAGAAGTTCATTAAGATATCCGACCTCATCTAGCCTACAGCCCTGATCTTGACTTGATCTTGCCTTTTCAGACTTCTTTTTGTTCCCCAAACCAAGAACATTTCTAAGGAACATGATCTGAATCCCTTCAAAACTACTCTTTTGAAGTGGTGTAAATCAGAGAGTGCAGAATTATTCAGGGATGGTTTAGAGATGGAAGCACTGCCTTCAGACATGTATATATTGGCTTAGATAGAGAATATGTCAAGACTAATAGCTTCACATTTGAGTATTTTGTTGAGTAATAAAGGTTTCTAAGATTCTGTTGCAACACTTTTAGAGTTACCCTCGTACATCTCATTTTATCCTTTCAACAACTCTACGAGGCAGATGTCCTTATTAAACCACTTGGCACTTAAGAAAATTGGCATGCCAAGAAGGTTCAGTAGAGCAAGGACAAGATACCAAAAAATGGAGTCCCGGAAAATGTGGAAGGCATTAGGGACAGCCATTTCCTTCTTCCACGGTGTTTGAAGGACTGGCTCATAACTCCATTTTCAGATCCAGCGGCAATGAAAGAGTCACCAGTGAAAAGGACCAGAGAACCCCCTTCCTAAACCAGCCTACCCAGATACTGTCAGCCTATTAACCAGGCTCAGTCAGATCCCATTGCTCCCCTAAGATTTCCAACATTTCCAAAAGCATAGGCGTAGCACAAGTACAACTAACACAAAACATAAAACCAACTGGTTGTTCCTTCTAGAATATATGCAGGAATGTATTGTCTGTTTAAGTAAAGCTTAAATTAGGCAGTATACTTCAGATCTACAAGAAAGGACTTAACGGGGAGGAAAGAAAGCTGGCATTTTTAAAAAAATCTTAATTCACTGATTTCTTTTACTACTATACAATCATAATGTTCAGACAAATGGAGGCTCATAGGAACACCTAGGCACTCAAGACTTGGGGTCTCAGCTTGTGTCACTGTTGGCTTGTAAGGAAAAAGGGCAGCATTCACTCACTCTCCAGCATATGATCCCACCCCAAAGACAGTCAAACATACTTCTCAAGAGTCCCTTCGTCTAACTCCAGCCTGGGCTTTAGGGAACTTCCACTAATACTGATGATAGGAATGCTAAGAGCAAGATTCTTACTAAACCTAAAATAAGGATGCACTCTCAGTGACTGCCTTAAAAACAGTCTGGGGGACTTAACGAGGAGCCTAGAAAATGGATGAGTGATCACAACCATTTAAGCCTTCTCACTGCCCGTTCCTGTGAAAATTCATAATTTATTCAGTCCCAACTCACAACATTTCATTCAAGACACTGGTAACCCATCTGGGGTCCATGCACCCCAGCGCAGAACAGGAAGCACCTGCAATCTCCTTCTAGGTGTGAGGAGTGAGTAACAGCGCTGGCAATCCACATGGGTAAATAAAAACCTGTGATGCCGAAAAAAGGACTGTGAGGAAGGGAAGCTCGGGTGGCAAAGATAGCCCCACAGAAAAGGCCTCCTCCACACCTCCAAATGCATTTTGTAAGTTATGGGAACACAATTGCCTAAGTTGCTAAGCAATTTGCCATTACCTACTTTATGGGATTTTTCGCTTGCTGAATGCACAAGGGACTTGAAGCACTTATGGAAGATCAAAGACTATAACCTTTGAGATGGGTTATGCTTCGGCAGGAAGAAAACCAAAATTTCACAATGAAACCAAGAAGCAACATCATGATAAATGAGAAAAGATCGAAGCTATAAAGAATTTCCAAAAAAAAAAGATGTTCATTTTCCTTGGATCCACCATCAACTCTCATGGAAGCAGCCGCCAGGAAATCAAATGATCCATCCCACTGGACAAATCTTCTGTAAAAGACCTCTTTTAGAGGAAAGTAAAAGGAAATAGAGGAAAGAACTAGGAGGCAAAGGGCATTTATAGAAGTATAAATGCAGGCATGTACATATGTAAATATATTTACATATGATGATGGGGAAATAGACCTAT
>NW_022111312.1:9383240-9390429 GCF_000313985.2 Echinops telfairi
GAATGATGATGGCAACAAATGTACAAATGTGCTTGACACAATGGATGGATGGATTGATTGTGATAAGAGTTGTACGAGCCCCCAATAAAATGATTTTTTAAAAGACCTCTTTTAAAAGTATTAATAAGCAAAAATGTTAAATCTGTCTCGAAAGAAGTACAATGAGAATGCTCCGTCAGAGGATGGCAAGGCTTCATCGCATGCGCTTAAGAAGTGTGAGCAGGAGGGACTAGACACTGGAGAAGGACATTATGCTTAGTAGAGGTTTCGAATAAGAGAGGAAGACCCTTACTTAACAAGCTATATTGACACAGTAGCTGGGACAATGTGCTCAAACAATTGTGAAGACGGTGTGGGCCTGTGTGGTATTTCATTATTCTGTACATGGGGTGGCTATGAAGGAGAATTGACTCAATGGCATTTATCAACAATGAGATTTTCATAAACCAACATCATAATCCAAATCTAGGGTCACCCATATCCAGTAAGTGAAGTGAATGCTAAAATGACCCTGTAGGTTTCACGCACTCAGCTACCAAAGGTAGAGCAGCAAGGTCAAGCACAAAATCACAGTAAAAAGACATAAGGCAAAAGAAAAAAGTTAGTGGAGTTCCTCAGAGACTGGCATCCTTCCATTCCATCTTCCAGGTAAGAGACAAGAATTTCTTGTGTGCATTCACCTTTTAAAAATGAGAATCACATTAAGCATTCTTTTGGGACCTGTGCAGAAGCCCATTTTATGTTCTAAAGATATACGAGAACCAAGAAACAAACTCACTAACATAAAGTCGATTCTGACTCATAGCAACCCTATAGAACAGCAGAGAACTGCCTTGTGGGTTTCCAATACTGTAACTCTTTACAGAGTTACAGCCTTTTTAACTCTTTACAGCCTCATCTTTCTCCCGAGGAGTGACTGGTGGTTTTGAACTGCTGACTTTGTGGTTGGTAGGCCAAAGTATAACTACTACATCACCAGGGCTTCAAAAAATTCAAAGAAAAATTGAATAATATGATAATGGAATTTTCCCATAAAGTTTTTGGAACCCCTCATATTTGGAACTTCCAAAAGTGAGAGAGCACTTTTTTTCACATAGAGGGAACAACACACACACAATCTGGGGGGGAAAGGATCATGAGTAAATTGCACCAACAAATATTTAGCAAGTGCATGGGTCTTAAGACTGAGAAGGCCCTGTCACAGAGCTCCTGTAACTGAGCTTTCTGTAAGCAACACAGAGAGGCAATTGCAGTCTTCCTGAAAAATAAGCAATTAATCACACACTGCTTTGGATTAATTACAATGCTAGAGTCCTCCACATCATTCTGCTTTTGCTCCTGAAACCAAACTCCCCAGGGTCCTCCCTGGTTTCTCAGATAACTGATCCATGGCCCCACCAAGCTTTCCTTTTGACCGAAGCTAGTCCATGACTAGAGAGAACTAGAAGTCTCCACACATCTCCCTCCAGTGCAATGTGTGACCTTCAGTATGCTGTATGTGTCAAGGTCACTCTGCCCACAAACCATACCTCCTTTGCCCACAAAGCAAGCCTCCCCTTGTGTCCTGCGCTCGTAAGCAATGCAGAACCTCCCATCCCTGGCAGACCACTGCAACTGGATCTGACAGCACATTCAACAGCTAGCTCAATTTCGGCCTCTCCTGCCTTCACACAGAGTGCTATGGGGTTGTACAGAAAATAAGCAAGAAAAGCACAGCCTACGCTGTCAAATCCCAACCTGAATTTTAAACTCAGCCCTGAGGACGAAGCCAAAAAGGGCCCTTTCCATATAAAACCCTCTGCTAAGTTCAATTACAGGCCCAATCCCTAGTTCATGTTGAGTGCCCAACTGTATAAAACAGCCTGAAATCTTTTCAGGAACATCACTGTCAAGATAGCACCTATGAGAAGACACCATCCAGGAACCAGCAGCTCATCTTTCAGTGTCAATATCTAAGCGACAAGCACAACATACAGGGAACGAATGTGGTCAAGGAGAAAACCGAATTCCGCTTGTCTCCTAAGCGTGCAGCACTTATCACCCAGCATTACCCACGAGCCTCAACATGAGCAAAGCAGGGCAGCTGGGACCGTGGCACAGCCTGTCCAAGACCTTACCGTGTCAGGGGACCTAAGGGAGACACTGAGCCACCATATGTACAGAGGTTGCTGCATTTCGGAGAAATTCCTGGAGGTTGGAAGCCAGGACCCTCCAATCTCAAGCACTGCGCTGAGGCACTAACGTTCTTGAGCAGATCTTATTAAGATTGTTTTAAGACCTAGGTTGAGTTGCTTGTGGGGTTTTATCGTACTTGTACTTGTTAGTCTTCTGGTTTAGTTTGGGTCTTGGTTTGGGTTTTTTCCCTGGTAGGAAGTCTGATTCCTGTGAATCAATGACTGCTACATCACACTCCCTCCTGGTGGCTCATGGTAACGGGGCTTTCTCTGACCGCGGGGACTCTGCTGGCTCAGAGAGCTCGGCCACTGGCTCCCAGATTTTGCAGTACACATCAAGAGGAGCTGAGCACCATCTCACCGCCACTTGCAGCTCAGTGAAATCCAATGGGAAATCGTGCGCGGTACAAGATGTGGCTTTTAGAATTCTTGCGATGTAGCAAAGACAGCAGCCCCCTCACCCCCTCCCACCCACCTGAGAGATAGCTACATCCATGGCTGGCTTGGCTGAGAGCTTGTCTTAAATCCTGCACAATGCTCCTTCTGCCAAGCATCTGCAACCACTAGCTAGCTCCTACCTGTCCTCCCCTCAAAAGAAGACCAAAGACTGAAAAAACTAACCCAAAGTATCCACTGACAAATTATGGTGCTACTGGCAGGGGCAGGACCACAAAACACTGCAAAATGAAGAGAGTGCTGGTCTACCCCAGCAAAGCCAGCACAGCAAACTGCTTCCCAAATGCAGGGTGAGGAGCAGCCTCCCTCTAAGGCACCCCCTCCCACCGCGCAGCACCCACCCCCACCCGCTTGGGTTGCCTTGCCTTGCCCCCGGGCAGGTCCCTGGGAAAGTCAAATCACCACTTACTCAGATCTACCAAGAATCTCCAGTGCCTTGCTATACGAAAACCCCACAAATGGTAGCTCTTCGCCGGAGAAACCTGAGGGGTTCAGCTGGCACAGAGAGGATGAAATCCCCGAATTCTTCTCTGGTTCATCAAAATTGGAGGTGTCATCATCAGACTTGAGGGTGGGAACGAAGGGGGGAGGAGCTGGTTAAAGAAAAACAAGAAAGGTGGGGGGAGAACGTTGAGAGGAATTCAACACTGTTGCAGAGAAAAGCAGTGTCTTACTCCTGAGGCGTTCTCGGGGGCACTGCAGCGCCCGCTCTCAATCTCCTCCCGGCTCCGGCAGCAACAAGAGCTTAACCCCTTCTCTGCCAACATGGCCACCAACCCGCAGACTGGCTGCCTTTCCTGCTGGGCGAAATTCAAGGATCAACTCAAACAGGTCACTTGATTGACTGGGAGAGAGCACGTAGCAAACTCCCGGGGGCCAGCCGCTGCTCGCTGCCGTCCCCACAGGGCTTCTACGGAGCGTCGGCGGGCAGTGGACTCGCTGCCTGATGCTCCAGTCCTCTCTTCGTCAGGTCTACAGAATTAATAGTTAGTGCTAATCACGGAAATCTGACGGGCTTGGGCGGTTGCGTGGCCTCGCCGAGGCGGTGGGGCGCCGAGAGAAACAGGATGGAGCGTGGATTTGCAGGGTGCAGTAACTCACATTTGGGTAGCACTGCAGACCAGCTCAGTCCTATCCCGGCGAGTCTACCCAGAGACCCCACTGGCCACTTTCTGTAGTTCCTGATCCACCCCCTCCCCAGCTCGGGCAGGCACGAACTGCAGTTGGATTAGCAGAATGAAACACCAGCCACATAAAGTTCCTCCCGGTGATTCACAGAAACCCCCAGGCGCCGGGGGCCCGTCTGCGGCACAATCCCTACCTCCTCATACAGCATGCTTGCCCCGCGGGGAGCATCTTACATCGTTGCTGCTTCCTTTCCACCTACTACGCTCTCTTGGTCAGGGAGGTGGGCGCCCATCCATCAGTCACCAGGAGGCTGCCCACTGTGGTGGGCTCCCGGGGCTGCAGCCGGCCAGCGCGGTTACCATGGCTGCGGGCTTCGGCTTCGGTGGCTGGCCCGCCAGGCTGGGCGCGCAGCATCACATCCCCTGCAGTGCAGGCTACGGGCTCCCTCTCCGTGCGTGCTCTGGCTGTAACCCCACCTGGCCGCCCTGAGAGCCAGGGGCCAATGCTGATCTGAGTGACAGAGCATGAGTCACCGCTGGGGCTCAAGCTCGCTAGAGCTCCCCCTAGGACCGTTGTCACAGCCCTTCATAGCCCAGACTCCCTTCTTTAACTCCTCCTGCTCTGGACAGAGCAGTGTGCCAGATATGAGCAGCAGTCTGTTTCCTGCTTACAGACTCAAAAAATCTGGCTGTTTCAAAAAGTTCCCTGATGACAACACCATCTGAGCATGTTAACTGGAGATGCGGAGGGGGCAGGGGTGGGCTGCTTCCACGAAGCGAAGCGTAAGAAAAAGAGCATTCTCGGAGAGGCCATGTACTGGGCTAAGGTAAGAATGAGGAAGATTGAAGATGTAAAATGTGTGCTATTAAACACAGTCGTGCTCACTTAAGAGAACTGAAATCCTCACTGTGGTATCAGAATCGACTTGTTTCATGCTTTAACAGCTAGCTGACGAAAGAATAAAATTGGCTCTAATGCTTCAGTCTACATACAGTCTACATAGGCTCAAAGCCAATCTGATTTCAAGTACCCGGCACCTTTTTATAAACTTAGAAAGAAAAAAAGTTAAGGACACGACCTTTCCTAAGGATCAAAAAGAGACATTTCCATCCTCAAATAAGGAATCTTAGATGAAAACTGCTGAGCTTTATGGAGAGGGTGGTTAATAGCTCAAGCTCTGGATTCCATCTGTGAGGGTTCAAATCCCAGTCCCACCATTTACTGTACTAGCTTCTGTGGGCTTGGAAGAGTCACCTAACCTCTGTGAGCCTCAGATTACTGATAGTAACTACCTGAAAGGGCTGCTGGAAGGTTTAAACAAACCAATCTATCTTAAGTGCTTAGTACAGGTCTTAGTGTACAGTAAGTCTCTAGAAAGGGTACTTGTTTCTATTATTGTTCACAGTTAAGGCGTGTTTTAGAAAAATCTTGATTTACTGAAAGCTAGTTAGATACAAGAGGCTTTACCGCAGAGTCTGTGTGGAGTGTTCCTCTTCCCTGCACTTCCCTGCACAAGGCAGACACACCCGTGTGGATGTTTGTGTTAATCATATCATTTCATTCCTAGCAGAACTTTAATTCCTCTTCCACTATATACTAATTTATCTTTAGGTGCCTAAAATAGAATCCCATTCTGAATAAGGAGCATGATTAATATAGGGGTAGGATCCACCATGAGAGAAATAATTATAATTTAGAAATTCTGTACTATAAAATAAGATTAGTCTACAAAACTGTCATGTTCAAAGCTAGCTTAATGTGCTTGCATTTAGGAAAAAGAGCTAGATAATTTTCAGGATCAGAGGGAAGAAGAGTCAAATTGAAATACAGATGTTATATTCATAAAGCAGATTAAACACTACAGATGTCAACCTCTACACATGGAATCAATTAAAAACAATAGGAAATCCTCAAAAGAAATGTTCCTAAAGGCCACATTCAGGCTGGGAGAAGGGTCAGAGCCTCAAACCAAAGGGCAGTCAAGAAGTATAAAAGCCCCTTCCAGGAATTAACAAGAACCTCTAGCACTGGGCAGCTTGCCCCCTTTTTTAATTAATTAATTAATTAGTGTATTAATTAATGTATTATTAATCATTTTATTGGGAGGCTCTTATAGACCTTATAACAATCCATAATTCAATTGTATCAAGCATATTTGTCCATATGTTTCCATCACCATTTCAAAAACATTTTTTTCTACTTGAGCCCTTGGTATCAGCTCCTCTTTCTTCCCCTCCCACTCTCGTGAATCCTTGGTCAATTATATATTATTATTGCTTTTTCATATCTTATACTGTCTGTTGTCTCCCTTCACCCACATTTCTATTATTCGTTCCCCTCAGGTAGAGGGGTGTTATATATCCAATCTTGTGATCAGTTCCCCCTTCCTTCCCCTCCTCACCTCCCCCTACACTACTCCCACTACTGTTCCTGAGGGGTATATCTGTCCTGGATTCCATGTGTTGAGAGCTCTTATCTATACCAATGTATGTACTCCGGTCTAGCCAGGTTTGCAAGGTAGAACTGGGTCATGATGGGGGGTGGGCACACATACAGGAACTGGAGGAATGTTGTGTGTTTCATCGGTGCTATACTGCACCTTGGCTAAATCATCCCTTCCTTGTGACCCTTCTGGGAGGCAATGTCCAATTGTATACAGAAGGGCTTTCGGTCTTTATTCCGACTCCACCTTGTTCACATCGATATAATTATTTGTTTTGGATCTTCTAATATCTGATCCCGTCAACACCTCTCGATCACACAGGCTTGTGTGCTTCTTCCATGTGTGGCCTTGTTGCTTCCCTACTAGATGGCTGGCTGATAGTTTAACTTCAAGCCTTTAAGACCCCACGTGCTTTATCTTTTGATAGCCGTGCTGGCCCCTTTAAACCAAACCAAGCCCACCACTGTGGAGTCAATTCAGACTCGTAGCAGATCCTATAGGACAGAGGAAAAACTTCCCCATAGCATTCCCAAGGTCGTAATCTTTACGGAAGCAGATGGCTATATCTGTGTCCTGTGGAGCTGGTGGGTTCGAGCCCAGAACTTCAGGTCAGCAGTCAAACACTTAACCACTGCACCACCAGAAAGAACCCTTTAGCAGTAAGAAATAAAGAGAAACACGACCAAGAGGTATGGGGTCTACATTGATCATGTGCTGCATCAGTTTGGTTTGGGGAACATGGTGTAAAAATTCTAAGCCAAGAAATTAACAAAAATGCTCATCTAGAACCATACACTCTCAGGTCACTAAGATACAGTAGTAGAAAACAATTTGTAGGCATCATTTTTTTATATAACTTTATATTTTATTTTTTCATATTTCCCAGTAGTTTTTTTTAATTGGGGCTCATACAACTCATCACAATCCATACATACATCAATTGTGTAAAGCACACTTATATATTTGTTGCCCTCATCATCCTCAAAAT
>NW_022111312.1:9391069-9397390 GCF_000313985.2 Echinops telfairi
GTTAGTGTAAGCATCACTTTACAATCAATACTTTTGTTCTCTCTCAAACACATATATTGTTGTTAGATGCCATAGACGCGGTTCCCAACTTACATCAACTCTATGAACAACAAAATAAAACACTGGGCCATTTTCATAATTGTTCTAATGTTCAAACCATTGCTGCAGCCACTGGGGCAATTCATCTTGTAAGGGCCTTCTTCTTTTACGCAGCACCTCTACTCTATCAAGCATGATGTCTTTTTCCAGGGACTGGTATCTCCTGACAGCATGTGCTAAGTACATGAGATGAATCTTGCTATCCTTGTCTTCAAGGAATATTCTCGCTGTACTTTTTTTTTTTTTTAATATGGACCACTTCACGAATTTGCGTGTCATCCTTGTGCAGGGGCCATGCTAATCTTCTCTGTATAGTTCCAATTTTAGTATATGTGCTGCCGAGGCGAGCACCACTATACTTCTTCCAAAGTGGATTTGTTTGTTCTTTTGGCAATCCATAGTACTTTCAATATTCTTCACCAGCACGATAATTCAGCCACATTGATTCTTTTTTGATCTTCCTTATTCAATCCCCAACTTTCACGTGCATATGAGGTGATTGAAAATACGATGGCTTAAGCCAGGCACTCTTTAGTTCTCATAGTAACATCCTTGCTTTCAACATTTTAAAGAGATTTGTGCAGATTTACCCAATGCAATGTCCTTTGAGTTCTTGACTCCTGCTTCCATGAACATTGACTGTGGATCAAAGCAAAATGAAATCCTTGACAACTTCAATCTTTTCTCCATTTATCATGATACCTCTTGGTCCAGTTGTGAGGAGTTTGGTCTTCTTTCCATTGAGTTGTTACCCATACAGAGGCTGCAATCCTTGATCTTCATCAGCAAGTGCTTCAAGTCCTCTTCACTTTCAGCAAGCAAAGCTGTGTCATCTGTGTATCACAGGTTCTTAAATGCGCCTGCCTTCAATTCTGATACTGCATTCTTCTTCAGATAATCCAGCTTCTCTGATTATTTGCTCAGACTGAAGAAGAGAAGATACACCCTGATTCACACCTTTCCTGATTTTAAACTATACAGTCTTCCGTGGTTCTGTTGGCACAACTGCTTTTTTGACCCATGTACAGGTTCTGCATCACTTTGATGTAGTTTTCTGGAATTCCTATTCTTTTCAAGGCTAGCCATAGTTTGTTATGGTCCACACAGTAAAATGCCTTAGCATAGTCAATAAAACACAAGTAAACATCTTTCTGGTATTCTCTGCTTTCAGGCAAGATCCATCTGACGTCAGCAATAATATACTTTGTTCTACGTCCTCTTCAGAATCGTTTGAACCTCTAGTACAGTGGTTCTCAACCTGTGGGTCACGACTCCTTTGGGGGGCCAAACAACCCTTTCATGGGGTCACCCAATTCATCACAGTAGTAAAATGACAGTGATGAAGTAGCAACGAAAATAAATTTATGGTTGGGAGGTCACCATAACATGAGGAACTGTATGAAAGGGTTGCAGCGTCAGGAAGGTTGAAAACCACTGTGTCTAGCAGCTCCCTGTCAATATATTGCTGGAAAATCCTAAACAAAATTTTACTTACAAGTGGTTTTAATGATATTGTCCTATAACTTGACAATTCTGTTGGGTCACCTTTCTTTGGAATGGTGACCAGTATGGATCTCTTCTGAAAGTCCTGGCACAGACGAGTGAGAGTTTTCAGTGCTTCACCAGATTGTTGAAACATTTCAGCTGGTATTCCATCCATTTCTGGAGCCTTGTTTTTGGTGAATGCTTTCAGTGCAGATTGAACTTCTTCCTTCACCACCTTTGGTTCTTGCTGACATGGCTGAATGTTGTCTAGTTCTTTTTGGCACAGTGACTATGTATTCTCTCCACCTTCTTTTGATGCTTCCTGCATTGTTCAATATTAATCCAATGTATCAGTTCTTCAGTCTTCCACATGGATTGTCCAGTTAGGGTTTGCCTACTGAAAATGTGTTTGATTTCCTGTCTGCAGCTTTCATGGGCATTCATTGTGGACGCAAGCAAAAACAGAATCCGACTGGCCTCAATCTAAATACCTTCATCATGATGTTGCCTAGTGGTCCCAATGTGAGGAGGTCTGTCTTTAGATTGCAGTATAATCCACACTGAAGGTTTCGATCTTCACTATCAAGTGCCTGAAGTCCTCTTCACTTTTAAGAAACAAAGCTGTTTCGTCTGCACATCGCAGGTAGTTAATGAAGCCTTCAGGCCTGGTGCCACTTTCTTCATATAATCCACTTTTTCAGATTATTTGCTCACCAAACAGACTGAATAAGTACAGTGAAAGGATACAAATGTGACACACAGCTTTCCTGATTTAAAACCCTTTGTTCTGTTTGAATTAACTCTCTCTTTGCACAAGTACAGGTTCTGTATGAGCACCATGAATTGTTCTGAAATTCCCATTCTTTGCTTAGTTATGCAAGTTTATAGTTACCCATAGTTTTTTTGATGCACAGTTGAATGCCTTTGCACAGCCAGTAAGATACAAGTAAACATCTTTCTCGTATTGTCTGCTATCAGTCAAGATCCATCTGATGTCACAATATCCTTCCTTCTACATTCTCTTCTGAATAGATTAAATTCAGTGTTTAATCTGGACTGAACTCTAGCCATTTCATGCTGCAGCTTTTTTTGAGTTATCTTCAGCAAAATTTTCCTTGCAGGTGTTATTAATGATATTGTTAGATAATGTCCACATTCTGCTGGGTCATTTTTCTTAAACATGAGCTCACAGAGCACATAGTAAGCTCACAGAAACTATTTGCTGAACAAATATATAATTAAATGCCAAAAAAAAACCCAGCTCTTACAAAGAGAGCTCCTAGAATAATAGAAACAAAAAAGATGGTTTCTAAATTATATGAAGAAGGTAGGTACTTGATATTTGAATTGAATTCAGAAGTCAAGATTTTTCTGCCTGAAAATCATGTTAAGGAGTGCCTATGTTAATAGTTTTGACACAGTAGTATGAAATCATCAGCTTATCCCCTCACGCTTAACGTATTCACTGAAAGCAAGTAATTTGTATATTGAGGTCAACTGTTCGTTGGTAAAAACCAATAAGGAAAATAGGGAAAACGTGTGTATTTGCAGGTGTGTGTCTGTGTGTGTGTATAGATATATAGGGTGATATAGATATTTACATATACAGAAGTCAGCCCAAGCATGAGGTAATATAAGGACAAGGACACATTGTCCTTGGTGACTGGAGCTATCCAAGTAATTTCTTAACAGTTTCCTCTCATTCCCCTGCCCCCAGTTACAAGATAGATGGCAAAAAAAACCAACCCAAAACCATGGTTTTCAGAAACAAAGAACTATTTTAAGAGCCAGAAAGTTATTTTATCTTCTATAAATTCTGTCTCTCTTTAAAAAAAATCCTGACATTCATTAAAAGCTTTTGGGGGAAAAAAATTTAAAACCTTTGCAAACATTAAGTAATATTTTTTCAAAGGAAATGAACCAAATGTTTATCATTCCAGGTCTACTTCCTTCTAACATAGTCTCTGAAGCTTCATTTACCCTACTCCCACCTTAAAATTTTTCAGTGGGGAACCGATCACAATGATCAACATTTACCCCCCAGCCCCACCCAGCTCCAGGGAGACGAACAGCAGAAAAGTGAGTGAAGGGAGATAGTGGTCGGTGAAAGACATGGGGGAAAAAATTTATAAATTATCAAGAGTTCATGAAGGGGGCGCAGGGAGGAATGGTTAAAAAAAAATGAGGGCTGATACCAAGGGCTCAAATAGAAAGCAAATGTTTTGAAAAAGAGGATGGCAGCAAATGTACAAATGTGCTTGACACAATGTATAGATGTATGGATTGTGATAAGAGCTGTACGAGCCAATAAAATGATTTTCTGAAAATGAAGCATGGGTGACGTTTTTGGGGTGAAGAAACTGTTTCTATATTAATTATGGTGGCAATAATACAGCTGCATGAGTCTGTCAAAACTCACGTCATTGTTTCTTTAAAAGGATGGGTATTGCTGCATGTGAAGCAAGCCCCCAAACAGGTGCCACTGGGTTGGTTCCGACTTATGGCAACACCACATGTGTCAGAATAGAATTGTGCTCCCCTCGGTGTTCAAAGGCTGATTATTTGGAAGTAGATCATCAGGCCTTTCTTCCAAGGCACCCTTAGGTGGACTCCAATCTGAAAACCTCTTGGTCAGCAGTCCAGTACTTAACTATTTGCTCCACCCTGTGACTCCCATATGTAAATTATGATTTAATTTTAAAAATAAAAATAAATTTTTAAAATTTCAGTATATCAGACAAACAATGCTTTTTTAAGAAAATATTTTCTAATTTGGGCTTGTTTTCAATGACTGCCTAACCAACTTTGAACACAAGCTGCCTGAGGAGAGGGACTTTCTTATGTTCACCGCTATCACTAGCACATAAAACAATACCTGGCTCTCCTTAATATATGTTTAGTATCTATTTTATTAAAAGAGTGAACGAGCAACACATATCTTAAATGTGGAGCAATTTCTTAGACTTAAGTGGGCTCTTCATGAGACATGCCATTTTAGGAAACTGAAGCATTAAAATGCTTCAGAGTACCCAATTTAGTTAAAAGGAATTTGCACATTAAAAAACATCAGATCTTTGCTAGAGCTCATAAAACTCCTCAGACTTGTAATCATCACTATAGCTCACAGACACTCGTGCTGAGTTGTGTGTGGCAGAAGTGGATGAATGATAGCCAGCATCATGTCACCAAAGGCGAAGGCACATAAATGAATATTGTGTAATGAAATAATGGATCAGGACTGTGCCTGGAACTCAGTGGGAATTCTGTAAATATTAAGCCAAACCCATTTGCCACTTTATTATATCTACCATGATGTCTCACACCATAAAAAGGGCTGACTTGACTAATTAGATCCCACGTGCCAACTGAAAGGTAAGCTACCAAAATCGTAGCTACCGCCCAGCTGCTGGAATCCTGAAGTACCACTGTGATGTTACTACGTACACTGTGAAGGCAGAAATGCAAAGTAAGTGACAGAGGATATTTGTCGGTGTGAAAGCTCGAATGCATAACTAGAGTGATGGCAAGTTTGGCCAATGAGGGCACAAGGAGAGTCCATGCATTCCTGCAGGGAAAGTGTCACGGAGGTGATTGAATCTCAAGAGGTGGATAAAAGGTAACTTGATGGGCTGGAGTGGTTGAAGAGTGCTACTTCAGAAAAGCCACAGAGATAGGAAAGGTAGTCCAGGAGAGCGCTGGTAATGAAGTTAGGGAGTGCCGTAAGCGAAATCTTGGCTCGACCTTGAAAGAGTTGACAGGACAGCACTTTTAGAGAGCTGTGTTACTGTCAGTCCACAGCCTGATGGGATCATTTCAAGAGTGATGGTTAGAAGAGGGTGGTGCTAGAAACACCTCAAGGACAAATCCACAAGAATCAACATGACACATTTCTGTACTAAAAATGTGACCACAAAAGCCAGAGAGGATGTGGACTGACAGGGGATAGATAGGTTGCAGAAAAAGTGCTTAAGACTTCACAACTGAGGGGAGGGTGGGGATTTTATGAATATCAACGACCAACTCTTAAGATGGGAACAACTCTAAGAAGGTGAAATGGAAAGAGGAGCAAGACATTTCATATCAGAAGTCTCAAGAGTATGAACCAAGAGAACAAGTTAGGGGATTAACAAATAGAGCTGGCTGGTTACTAAACATGCACAAGTAACAGATTAGACTGCCTAAAGCCGTGGGTAAATTCATTTACTCCCCTCCCAGTAGGGAGTGGTTACTTATGACTCAACCACCCAACACAATGTAAAAAAGAATTCAAAAGAAAGACAAATCAGATCCAGTTTCCAACAGAATAAACCAAAATTTATCCCAGCTCTCTGCTTCCCAAAAGAGCCATAAAAAGACTTTAGGATAATGTTGATCTAGGACAGTGATCAAGTCTTACAGTGGGATCTTTAAAGTAAATAAAGAAGGAAGTTATCATGACTAAAGTGTGCTTCAATCAATCAATCTCAAGAAAGCTATGCTCTAGCTGCTAACAGCTAAGCAGCTTTTCTCTCTGGAGGGAGACATAAGAGTCCTATGGAGCTGTGTGCTCTCATCTGAATCTCATCAAATCCAAAAGCCTTCTTTCTAATAGGCTGCTTAAATATCAAGTGTTTGGATATCAATTTAGGTTTTTCCAAAGATGGATACTTTCCAGAGATACATGCTCTCCATGCTTGGTTGATCTTTAACTAGATTGCTTAACATAAAAGCTTGTTTTTACCCTTCTTTCTCAGTCAA
>NW_022111312.1:9397726-9405207 GCF_000313985.2 Echinops telfairi
CTATCCTTTATGGACATAGATACAAAAATTCTCAACAAAATCCTAGCCAAAAGAATACAACTATATGTATATGTATATATGTGTGTGCGTGTATAAAACACATGATAATGTGGAATTCGTACCACGTATGCAAGGACGGTTCAACATGAAAAAACAAAGTAATCCATCACATAAATAAAACAAAGGAGAAGAACCATACGATTATATCAGGTGACATAGAAAAGACATCTGACGAAATGGAACACTAAGTCCTGATAAAACACTAAAAAAAATAGTTATACAAAGGAAATAATTGAGGGCATATATACAAAGCCAAAGGCCACCATTACTCTCAATGGAGAAAAATGGAAAGCAGGCGGAAATCAGTGAGAGATACCCTTTATCACCATTTCTATGCAATTTTGTGCTAGAAGTCTTAGATGGAGCTGTAAGGCAGGAAACAGAAATTAAAATAATTCAAATTGGCAAAGAAGAAATAGATGACATGACATGAGCCTATGCAGAACCCCGGTACTCATCCTCATCAGTGACCTACTCAGAATTCAACGTGAAATGCTGAGAAAGTTTTGCATTGGAGCTCGAACAAAACATCAGAATCTGGTTTTTGTAAAGAAAAGCAGTTCTCATCACTCGACGTTAGTTGGCATTGTTAGTACACGTTGTTTAAACCTTTTTCGGCTGTGTTCCAAGTGTTTTGTTACATTTTTCTTAGTTTTTGTACTGTTTTTACATAAAAAACATGGGTCCTAAGAAAGAGTTTTTTGAAAAGAATCACCATAATAAGGAACTGGTTGGCCATGTTATTGATATTGTTGATGACTGTGTAATAATTTAGTAAACCCTTTTAGAAAACAGTTAAGGAAATGCCAACAGCAGACCACAGAAGACAGATTGTTTTTCCTTAGAGAAAGCCAGCCAGGCCCTACTGAAAAAAGGCTAAGAAGGGAAAAACCTCCTGAAAAGCAGCTACCAGTTGATTTTCAGGAAGGGGGTCCCCTTGCAAACAATGATTCTCCCTCCATCCCTCCTCTCCACGTCCCTGTCCTCAGCCCTAGATACTCATCAATATCAAGGTATGGGCCACACTGTCGTTGTTAAAAACTGTTTTAATGTTGTGTTTCTTATTTAAATTATATTATTTAACTCTGAACTTATCTACTTTAAAATTTCTGTGTAATGTTTGGTATAAAGAGGTAAGATTACTCTTTCCCTCAGCCTCGGACCAGGGGCGGCAGGATTGTAAAGCTCAGTCATGGCCAAGGTTAAGGCCCCGGGCTGTCCGGCAAGAAGGAAGAAGAGCTGCTCAAATAGCGACGACCTGAAGGTGGAGTTGTCGCAGCTGCGCGTTGCCAACGTGACAGGCGGCGCACAGCGTCCAAGCTCTCCAAAATCTGAGCTGTCCACAAATCCACGGCTCTAGTTCTCACCGTCATCAACCAGACTCAGGAGAACCTCAGAAAGTTCTATAAGGGTAAGTAAGATAAGCCCCTGGATCTGTGGCCCCAGAGAACGTGGGGCATGAGCTGCTGGCTCCACAAGCACAAGGAGAGCCTGCAGACAGGAAGCCACTGCTGAAGGGGTGCTGTACCCACTGGGCAAGAACGCAGTCAAGGCCTGCGCTGGGCGTGGCAACAAAACAAACTGGCTGAAGAATAAAGCAAACAAACAGAAGGTTAGGGTAAAAACCTGGTGTTCAAGTACGGATTAATCCATTTTCAGTTATTTCTTATGGGGAAAATTGATTAGGAACTTGACTGCATTGCATCTCGACGATCCTAGAACGAATTAGTGTCAAGGTCCAGGGTTCTACTGTACAGAGAAAATCCCAAAGACTTTGCAAGAAAATTGTTGGAACTAATTAAAGACTCAGCCTTTTGAGAGATACAAGATCAGTATACAAAACTGCAATAACCATCCAAAATGTATAATACTTAGGAATAAACCTAATCAGAGAAATAAAAGATGTGTACAAAGAACACTAAAAAAACACTACAAGAAACTCAGAGACCGACATAAATGGAAGAATGCTCATGGATAGGAAAACTTCACATTAGGAACATGTTAATACTACCTAAAGCAAAAGGAGTGCCGGTGGCACAGAGGTTATCTATTGGGCTGCTAACAGCAAGGTGAGCAGTTAGAAACAACTAGGCAGTCGATGGGAAAAGATGAGGCTTTCTACTCCTGTAAAGAGGTGCAATCTCAGAAATTCACTGGGACAGTTCTACCCAGTGCTGTGTTGGAATCAACTCGATGGCAGTGAATTTTGAGACCCAAAGCAATTTATGGATATAAGGTAATCCCAATTCAGATCCCATCTTCTTTACAAAGATGGAAAAAAGCTAATCACCAGCTTTACGTGGAAAAGAAAGACCGGATAAGCAAAACAGTACTAAAGAAGAAGATCTTCACTTCCTGATCTCAAAACCCACTAACCGGCCATGGTTGTCAAAACAACCTGGTACTATAGCAATGAAAAACACATAGATCAATGGTACAGAATTGAGACCAGAAGTAGATCCATTCACCTACAACAATCGATCTTTGAAAAGGCCTGGAATACATTAAATGGAGAAGGGATATACTCATTTTTAAAAAATGGTGCAGGTAAAATTGGATATTCATTTGCAAAAGAGTAAAACAGAATCCGTATCTCATATCCTATACAAAAGCAATCTCAAAGTGGATCAAAGTAAAACCCAGAACTATGAAGATGACCAGTGAAAAACAGGAAAACAATTTGGGGCCCTAATATACAGCAAAAGTAAACTACCAAACATAATGAAAAACACACAAAACCAGAAGACAACTAGACCGGGCTCTCCTAGAAATCAGATACTTAGGTGCCACAAGACTTCACCCGAAGAAAACAAAGAAAGCCCACAGAGGAGGGGAGAAAAATTGACAATGATATATCAGAGATTAATCTCTAGGATTTATAGAATACTTCCAACATCTCAGCAAGAAATAATAATGATCATACAGATAAAAACTAGGCAGAGGATAGGAATAGTCACTTTACAAAAAAAAATGCAGGCAGTCAACAAACCTTTGAAGAACTATTTACAATCATTAGTTATTTGAGAGAGACAATTCAAAATAACAATGAAATATCCCCTCAAAGTTAAAAAGAAAGGAAAAAAACAGCAACAAATACTAGAGAAGATGAGAGCCCCTTTTGAGAAGAGGAATGAGACAAGGATGCCCATTATCACCACTTTTATTCAACATTGTCCTGGAAGTCTTAGAGCAAAAAGGAAAACAATAGTATCTAAATAATAGAAGAAAACTATCAATGGTTGCAGATGACATGATTCTATGCATAGAAGACCCCAAAGTATGTACAAGAAAAATTTAAAGAATAATATGAGGAAGTGGAAAAATTGAATTAAAATGTATTTTGATCCCTTCGAACCTGAGGGGCTCAGCCTGTGACACACACATATATCATTCAATGTTCCGATGCTATTCATAAAGTTTTCAGTGGCTTATTTTTTCCAAAGTGGACTGTCATGTCCTTCTTCCTAGACTGTTCTAAGGAAGATCTGCTGAGACCTATCCAACATGAGTAATCCTACGATTATTTGCATACCAATGGCATAACTTCCAGTATCAGCAACAGATGAGTCAGCACAGTACGATAAACTAACAGGTAAGGGAGGCATACAGATATTAGAGACTTGAGAGATGTGAATCAAAACTACACTGAGATATTATCTTACACTGGCTAACATGGCAGTCACACCACACCACCACCACACCAAAAAAGAAAACAAGAAAGATGAAAAGCATTGGCCAGGGTGTGGAGAGATTGGTCCTTACCCAGTACTGGGATGGTAAAATGTACACCCACCATGGAAAACAGCATGGAGCGTTCTCAAAATATAAAAAGAACTGTCCTATGATCCAGTAGTCCCACGCCTAGCTACATACCCAAGAGACCTGAATATGATGCTGAACAGACATAGGCATGCCTGTTTACCTCTGCGTTATTAACAAGAGCAAGTAAGTGGAAAGCAACAAATCGTCCATTCACAGATGAATCAATAAGTAAACTGGGGTACATACATACAAGGGGGCTTCAAAAGCTAATGGGGAAAAAAAATCTCCCTCGTCTACACTGAAAAAACTGCATCACATGCCCTTGCAGCTCTTCTCACATGGTGGGACTACCTGACTGTGTCTTTGTGGTATCACTTCATGTATTTCTCCATCTCCAGTGCCTCTTGTAAACTGCCAGTTAGACCCACAGGCTTGGGTACATCCTTAATGAATTTATTGGGGGAAGGAATCCAGCCTAGCGTGTGTCATCTACTTCCTACTGCATGGCATTATGGAGCACACAACATCTGGTCTCCTTCCTGTGTTGTTAAGACAGAGACAGGGATTCCAATTATACCACCTAATCCATCCACCATAAAGGTCCCTCAATCTTTCACCTGTTTTCAGCACGCACTGGTGATCACTGCTTGGAGCTATTACCTCATGGTTACTGTTGTTCGGTGCCACCAAGTGCTCCCACTCGAAGTCGACCTCTTTTTCGCTGTCCTTCTAGTTCACCAAGCACCATGTCCTTCTCCAGGGACTGCGCTCTCCTGACAACATGCCCAGAATACACGAGACCAAGTCTCACCATCTTTAATGCTACGAAGTATTCTGGTTACACGTCTTCCAAGATGAACTTGTGTGTTCTTTTGGAAGTCCATGGAGTCCAATATTCGTTGCCAGCACCGTAATTCAAATGCAACAATTCTTCTTCAGTCTCATTTAAGACTGTCCCACTTTCACATGCACATGAGGCAAGTGAAAAATACCAGCGCTTGGGCCAGGTGCATCTTAGTCCTCAAAGTGACACCCTGCTGTTCACTGTACAAGAGGCCTTGTGCAGCATACTTACCGGATGCAATGCACTCTTTGATTTCCTGACTGCTTCCAGGAGTATTATTTCATTAGGACTGCAAAATGGTAGCTTTCAAATTTCATCATTCCTGCCTCAGCACAACTTTCATAGCCTTTTCTCACCAATGCAGTTTTCAATTTTCCGAAAACTTCTTTCTAATAAGCCCCCGTTTTGTCGCATGACCTTTAAGAAAATCTATCGCGATAACCACACAGGAATCCCCAGAGCCAGTTACCATAACCCTTCGGAAGTCACATTTTTTGTAAAAAGCACCCTAGTGAGATTTAGACAAAGGTACTGCTGAGCTTGTGTGCAGCCATCCACTGATGACAGAGACATGCTGGCAAACATTTTGTTTACATACATGTAAGTCTATACATGTGTGAACTGAACCTACAAGTCATAATTTTTCACTTGTCCTCAAATATTAAAGCATCGACCAGTACCCTTAAAATGGGTATGGTTGGTTATATGCCTATTAGTTCAATAAAGTTGCTTCCAACTATTGAGAAGGAGAAATATTTCGACCCAATAGTCTCACGATCTAAGGAGCCTCCACTAAGGGTCTTTCAGCACATGTGGTGTAAGTGTGAAATAAATATGCCTTTTTACTCCTTTTTCCCAAAGGAAGGAGGAGAAATTTTGATTAATCTGAGTTGGACATTCATAGGGCCACAATCTACTGAAAGACAAGGTTACTGGTTACTCAATCTCAAGTAGGACCCAGGCTTAACAAGTTTCCTTTAAGCGCTAAGTCTAGCCTGTCCAGACATAGCACTCACTCTCTCGGACTGGGCCACTCTTGTCCTCATTCCCATCAAGCCCACCGTGGCAAGGCCTCCCTGTCCCTGGGGACAGCCTACCATTCTTCCTCTGGCCAGTACAAGTGGCATCTCCACTGGATCACTATATTCCTGAGCCTTGCCAATCTAAATTAGGTATTGTAGCCCCTATTAAAACTATCAGTTCTTTCCTTTGTGTCCTTTAAAATCAGTACTGTTAACTATGACTCATGGGGACCCTATTGTGGGCCAGACTGGATGTGAACTACAGGGCTTTCATGGATTGACTTTGCAGAAGTAAATCACTAAATCTTTCTTCCAAGGCACTTCTGGGTGCATTCAAACTCTAGGCTTTAGGTTAGCGGCAGAGTGCATCCATCACTTGCATCACCCAGTGGCTTCCATGGACGCTCTGACTTGTTAGAAGTCTGAAGGACGGGTGGAATAGACATGACCTCAAACCACCAAAGTCCTTTTCATCACCAGGAATCAAAGTTAGTTGACCAAATATAGTGTCTCTGAAGTGGGACAGTGTGTATCACTGCCAAACCTTCAGGCATAAGCCACCTGGACCTCCTATATTTTGTTCTCAGGCTTGAATATCTTTTGATGCCTCCAAACCTCCCTTTTCAGTTTAACCCAAACTCCACCTTCAGAAAATGAGTATAAATGCAATCAACATACTTCATAGAATTGATTAGAAAGTTGGCAGCTGAATCTAGTCCCAGATGTTTAATATGATTTTGAATCCTTGGCCAAATTAGTTCCCTGTTTGCTTGGTTGTGAAGGGATTTTTGGCAAGTGAAAATTTAGGGGTTGAGGACTCTAATTTCTGGGCTCTCCAATAAACCTCCTCGCCATTTCCTATCTTCCCCCAGGAAAGGCATTAAATTACCTCATTTGGAATGGATTTATGGAACTGAAAGGGGACATTGTACTGTTAGCTTACATATGGAAACAGTCATACAAAATTGCCACAGTACCTATTAAAGGGAGGTGGCTACGATGCTGATTGTACATCATGAGGGGGTGGCAGTAAGGGGGAGGAGCTCCTTCAGAGCAAATTTCTTTATGGCTCACTAACCGGAAAACCTGGAACTTTTCTTAGCAAAGCATTCTGCTTTTCTTAACACTTGTAACTGTTGCTATTAGTCTTTTGGGCCCCTATGGGCCTGATGACCTCAAATCAACTGAAGCAGTATTACATGAACCTTCATACTTGTATCTTTATCCCTGACTTTAGTGCTGGGGTCGAGGGGGTGTGAGGCAGGAACCTACCATGCTAATTCATAAGCATTTAAGCTCCTTTAAACCTATTTTCCTTTATCTATAACTCCTCTCCTAAAAACAGCACAGATCTCAGGAGACACATAAATATTTACCTGCATATTCCCTATGAGACTATAAGAACTATTGACTTCACTATGACTTTTGTATGTTTCAGCAGGGCAGCCTCATGCTCCTGGTGTAATAAGTGAATTTCTGCCATCAATACTATAGATCCCACCTCTACTTACGCTTCTCCTCCCCCATGTGGATACCTTAAAAAGCCTGGTCTCCTCTTCTTCACTTCCTCCTGCCCCTGAAGTTATCAAGATTCCAAGAGGGAAACAGAGTTGAAAGTCTATGGGAAACAGAAGGATTTCTCCCAAGTTGTCTCCCCCAAATATATGCCAAACTTAGCTGCTTGCGAACGACTATACACTTGTAGGTCCTCAGAAGTAACCATCTGGAGCAAGCAAACACCACTGTTTATCCCACAACAAGTAGGGCCCACTCCCTTCTGATAAGGATAGTAG
>NW_022111312.1:9406164-9407827 GCF_000313985.2 Echinops telfairi
CGATCAAGAAAATAACCTGACTAAAAGTCCTGAATTCTTGTGAAGCAGTAGTACGACTGTTATGAAGAATATAGTACGTACTGGTATTTGCAGAGATTGTTGTTGAACTAAAACAAGAACTGATGATAGTGGTTCCATAGTGAAGGAATCCTGATTATTATTGAGCTAAAATGGATTGATATCGGTCATTCTGAATTGAACAAACATGGTTACTATGTCAGGAAGGGCAAATTGAGGGTGAATGGGTTCACGGTCATTGTAAAGATCTATCCTATGTACAACACTGTCAGTGATACGATGATATCCATACACCTACAAAGAAAGACCAGTTGATAGACTATTACTCAAAATTGCATACCAACCACTAACGCCAAAATCGAATATATGGATTTTTTTTAACTAAAGTCTATGGTCTGAAATTGATTGAGCATGCTTTAATAATTACTGGTGGTTTGAATGAGAAAGTTGGAAATAAAGAACAAGACTCAACAGCTGGAATTATGACCATGGTGACAGAAACTATGTGAGTGATCACATGATGGAATTTTGCAAGACAGAGGGTTTATTCAGCAAATACCATTTTTTTTGGCAACAACATAAATGGAGAATATACACCTAGATCTCCCACATGGAATACACAGAAATCAAATCAACTTTGGAAATCATCTATAGAAAGAGATGATGGAGAAACTCAGTATCATCAATCAGGGGTCAACTGTGGAACAGATCAACGGTTGGATCATATGCAACCACAAGGTGAAGCTGAAGAAAATTAAAACAAGTCCATAAAAGCCAAAACACAAACCTCAATATATCTTACCTGAATTTAGAGACCATCTCAAGGAGAGATTTGAGGCAGCCAACACTGATGACCAAAGGCCAGACAAGTTATGGGATGACATCAAGGACATAACACCAAAAAAAAACAAAAGGTCATTAAAAAGATAAGGAAAAAAGAGACCAAAATGGATGTAAGAAGAAACACTTATTCTTGAATGTAGCTAACACCAATGGAAGAAATGAAATAAAAGAGTTGAGGAGCCGATACCAAGGGCTCAAGTAGAAAGAAAATGTTTTGAAAATGATGATGGCAACAAATGTACAAATGTGCTTGGATGGATGGATGGATTGTGATAAGAGTTGTATGAGCCCCCAATAAAATGATTTAAAAAAAAAAAAAAAGATTTCTAAGTCTCTCCATGTTGTGTGGTGTTTCGTGGTTTCCATTTTTTTTATACGCCAAAGTGCTTATCCATTCGTCTACTGATGGGCATTTGGGCTGTTTCCAATTTCTTGCTATTATGAACACTGCTGCAATGAACAGAGGAGCGCATGTGTCTGTCCGAGTTACGTCTCTCACTTCTTTAGAGTATATACCCAGCAGAAGCATTGCTGGATCATATGGAATTTCTAGTCCCAGTTGTTTGAGGTATCGGCTTATCTCTTCCCACAATGGTCGTCCATGAAAATGCCTTTTTAAGGGGCATAGGGAAAAAGCTATTGTATACAAGCATCCTTGGGGTGAGGACCGGGTAGTATGGCGGGACCAGATCAAATGCAGGGATGCACATGGTAGACAACTGGGGAAGGGAAAAAAAAATGATGAAAATAAGGAAGAAATGGGTAGCGGGGGCATGGGGTGCTAACCCACCCAAGGGGAGGG
>NW_022111312.1:9409773-9410757 GCF_000313985.2 Echinops telfairi
ATAAGAGTTGTATGAGCCCCTAATAAAACAATTTTTAAAAAAACAAAAGAAAATGCCTTTTTATACTTACTTACTTGTTATCATAAGGTAGAGGTTGGGTTCAACAACCATGAAGAATGTAAAGCCCAAGAGAGAGAAATGCTTTCAATTCTTTGAAAGCAGAGTCTAAAATTGGGCAGTTTCAAACAGTTCTGTCCACTAAGGGAATCCTTCAACAAAAGGCAATGCTCCACCACCCTGAGCCCGGAGGAAGAACCAAGAGAGAGTCCACAAAGGTGCGCAAGGAACTGTGAGGCCGACATATCTATTTTCTCCTCTTGGAGGGCTTCTCAAACTCCACTGAGCACACAAATCACTTGGAGAGCTTGTTAAAATGCAGCTTCTGACTCAGCAGATCTGGGGTGTGAGCTGAGCCTCAGCATCTCATACAAGTGCCCAGGTGATGCTGGTAATGGACCATGCACTGAACAGCCAGGTCTTAATGACACCAGGAAGACAATGCCCCATTGCTTGTTAGTACTGGCAATTTCAGGGAGACTCAGAGGACTTCCTTTTTTTCCGCCCCCGGTGACAACCTAGGCAACTCTTCAACTCAGTGACTATCAAACACAGGGGAGGCAGTGCCCCTAGGGGAAATCTAACAATGTCTGAAGGAAGCAGGCTACAACCACATCCAGTGTGTAGAGACCAGGCATGCTGCTCATAGATCCTACTATCCACAGGTCTGCTCTCCCACAAGACCCTCTGGCAATCACAAAGGAAGTAATATCAACAGTACCCAGATTGAATTAACCCTGTTCCGAACAAATAAAAAGCCCTATTCTGAGTCCTCGCACTTCTTCCTGAGACTATGAATCATGATTTAAGGAAAAGGCCACCAACCCAACAGTGTCTTTTCCTGGCCTAGGGTACCAGGTTAGCAAATAGGTTGGGATACTGTATGCAGAGAATGGATCACTGAGTTAAGATCTGAGTTTTGTTCAG
>NW_022111312.1:9411306-9419681 GCF_000313985.2 Echinops telfairi
TAGTATTATTTTGTTCTTGCCATTTTTTGTTGTTTTTTATTGTCATTGCTGGGTTTCCCGGTTTGTGAAGGCCAAAAGCAGATGCGTAGAGAAAATAACTGGTGCAATGGTTTATCAAGGATATGGTAGGAGAAGGAAGAGCGGGGAAGACAGGGAGGGTGAGAAGGCTTGGGAAACAAACAAGGAACCCAGGAGGGGAAGCGAGCACTGAAACTGATTATGATTGTGTGTATATATAACTCATTTTACAAGTGATGTAACAATGGAGGGGTATGATTTGTGGATACAACATCAAGGAAACCACTAAAAAAAAAGATTGTTGATATAACATGAAAAATGTAGGCAATGTCATTGAACCGTATGTATAGAAATTGTTTAATGGGATCCTAATTTGCTATGTGAACTCTCACCAAAACACAATAAAATAAGTATTTTAAAAAGATCAATTTGGATCTCAGACTACAACCTCCATGAAGGCAGGGCTGTCTCAAAATTTGTTCCTCATCAAAGCCACACCAGGAGTGCTAGTGACCCAGCAGTTAAGTGTGAGGCTGCTAACCCACCATCTGCTGGGCAGGAGAAAAGACCTGGTGACATACTCCGATGAGAATGTCAGCCTAGGAAACCCTACTGGACACTGCTACTCTGTCCTCTAGAATCAGAACAAACTCGGGGAACACAGCAGAGCACATTGTAGATACACACATACTGTCATGAGTTATAACCAATTCAAAAATGTCCATTGCAAGTGTGCTTAACTGAATCCAGAGATTAAACTACTCTGGAATGCTATGGTCTATTATGAGAAGACTTTAAGAAGTTCATGGTAAAATTCCATTACCTTTTGATTCAATTTTTGACCTTTTTGAAGTGCCTTCATATTCAGTGTCATCACAAACATGACCAATAATAACAATTACTTATGCTAAAGTGCACATGGCACTGTGCAATCACAAGCTGGTATCACAGAGAACCCAATTCCAATCTGGACTCTTCTTGCTTATTTGCTAAATAACCTTGGACAAGTGACTTAATCACTCTGTACCTCAGGATCCAAATCTAGAAAACAGGTAAAATAGTCTTTACATTTCACAGAATTGTTTGGAAGAAACACAATGTGATATACTTAAATACCTACTAGATGGTACAGGATAGATGCTCCCTAAATGACAATTCTACCACTCATCTGTCAGTTTGTCAGATTGTGCTGGCACAAGTGTTCCTGGGATGCTGAAAGTGATGCCACCAGTATTTGAAATACCAGCAGAATCACCCAGAGTAAGCAAATTCCAGTGGTACTTTCTAGACTAATACTAGACTAGGAAGGCAAAATGGACAGATGGACCACACAGGAATCAAATGAACTACACCTGTGGGAAGAGACCATGGAGACGCTCCCTGTCAGCAGCCAAAATAAGGTCAGTGGCCAACTGTGAAAGAGACCATCAATTGCTCATATTGCTGCAAGTTCAGGTTGAAGCTGAATAAATTAAAATTAAGTCCACCCATCCTCTCATAGAAGGGTCACAAGAAAGGGATGAGACAGCCAGGGTACAGTCTAGCACTGACAAAACATGCCAGACGAAACATTCCTCTAGTTCTTTAATGTTTCCTTCCCCTCCCCACCCCAAATATCATGACCCCAATTCTACTTTACAAATCCGGCTAGACCAGAGCATGTACACAGGTACAGATAAGAGCTAACACAGGGAATCCAGGACAGATAAACCCCTCAGGAACAAGAATGGGAGTAGCAATACCATGAGGGTAGGGGAAAAGTGGGGGGAGAAAGGGGGACCCGATCACAATGATCAACGTATAACCACCCCCTCCCCAGGGGAGATAATCAACAGAAATGTGGGTGAAGGGAGACAGCAGTCTGTGTAAGAAATGAAAATAAAAATTTATAAATTATCAAGGGTTCATTAAGGGAAGGAGCGGAGGGGAGGGAAGGGTGGTAGGGAAAGGGGGAAAAATGAGGAGCTGATTCCAAGGGTTCAAGTAGCAAGAAAATGTTTTGAAAAGGGTGATGGCAACACATATAAAAATGTGCTTCACACAATGGATTTATGAATTGTTAAAAGAGCTGTAAACCCTCCCCCAATAAAATGATTTTTTAAAATTATTAAATCCATCAGTGACAAAATACAACTCTCCTAAATTTAGAGACAATCTCAAGAACAGATTTGACATAATGAACATTAATCAAGAGTATATATATATGTATATATAAAAGCAAAAGGTCATTAAAAAACAGGAAATGGAAAAAAACCCACAGTACATGTAAGACGAGGCTCTAAAATTTACTCTTGAATGTTAAGTAGCTAAAGCAAATGAAGGAAAAAAACTGAACAGAAAATTTCACAAGGCAACTTGAGAAGATAAAGTATTGAGACAACAAAATATTATAATGAAATGTGAAAAGACCTGGAGTTAGAAAGCCAAAGAGGAAGAATATGCTTATCATATCTCAAACTGAAAGAGGTGAAGAAAAAATGGAAGCCACAGATGCAATATTGAAACATTCTATGGGCAAAATATTGAATTATGCAGGACAGGAAGCACCAAGATTAGACAGAAGGAACATACAGTCATTATATCGAAAAGAATTAGTTGACATTTAACCAATTTAACCAAGAGGTAGCATATGATTAAGAGCTGCTGACATTGAAGAAAGAAACCCAAATTGTACTGAAGGCATTAGCAAAAAATAAGACTCCAGGAATGAATAAGCTGATGCAGCGCTAGAAGCACTCATTTGTCTGTGCCAACTAATTTGGAAGACAGCCACCTGGCCAACCAACTGGAAGAGATCCAAATTTGTGCCCATTCCAAAGACAGATGATCCAACAGAATGAGGAAATTATTAAACACTCTCATTAGTATTAGTATCACATGCAAGTAAATTTCTTAGGATGATAATTCAAAAATAGATGCAGCAGTACACAGGAAGCTGCTAAAAATTCAAATCAGATTCACAAGAGGACATGGAACGTGGGATAGCATTGCCGAAGTTAGATGGATCTTGGCTGAAAGCAGAGACTATCAGAAAGATGTTTACTTGTGTTTATTGCTTATGCATAGGCATTTGACTGTGTGGATCACAACAAACTATAGCTAACATTTCCAAGAATGGGAATTCTAGAACACTTTGCGGTCCTCATGTGAAATCTGCTCACAGACCAAAGATAGTTGTTCCAATAAACAAAGGGATATCGCGTGGTTTACAATCAGACTGGGGAGCATCAGGGAAGTATTCAAGAAGCTGAACTAAATGAAAGAACACAGCATCAGAACTGGAAGCAGGCTCAGTAACAATCTTCAAAACGCTGCTGATACAACCTTGCTTGCTGAAAGTGAAGCACTTACTATGGAAGATCAAAGAACATAGCCTTTAATATAGATTACAATTCAATGTGAAGAAAACGAAAATAGTTACAAATGGACCAACAGATAACTTCATGATAATTGAAGAAAGTTGAAATTGTCAAGGATTTCATTTTACTTGTATCCACAATCGACACTCATGGAAGCGGCTCTCGAGAAATCAAACGACATATTACACTGCACTAATCTGCTGCAAAAACCCACTTGAGAGTGTGCAAAAGATGTCATTGAGGACTATGGTACACCTGACCCAACCTACGGTGTTTTCAGTCATCTCGTGGGCATGTAAAAGCTGGACACCGGATAAGGAAGACTGGAGACACACCGAGGCGTTTAAGTCATGGTATCAGCAAAGAAAATGGAAAGTACCACAGGGACTTCCAGAAGAACGACCAAAAAATATCTGTCTCGGAGGAAGTACAGCCGAAACGCTCCTGAGAAACGAGGCTGGTGAGGCTTCATCTCAGGGACTTCGGACATGTTCTCAGAGGAGACTAATCCCTGGAGAAGGCCACCAGAAGGGCCACAAGAGAGAGGCAGGCTGTTAACGAGATGGATTGACCCAGTGGCTGTAACAGTGGGCTCAAGCCCAACCACTGTCAGGACAGCTCAGGACAGGAAGCAGTACACTGGGTCCAACGTGAAGGCACCTGACAGCAACAGCAATTCCCTCCCAAAAGAATGTGGTCAAAAACGTTATGCTTATCTCCAGACACATATCAATGAGTAAGAATTTCCTCCTTGGCTGAAAAGGGGTAACATCCTCCTCCTTTAAGGCAAAGGCAATCATCAGTCAGGTCTATGGAGCAACAACGGGAGGATGCGCTTGAGGTTTCTCTACGGTCGTTTGGGGCCAAGGACCAAGCGATGATCAGCAACAACCAAAAATGAGACCTGTGAGGAAGGGGCCGCCACTGGTCACTCCACGATCAAAACACAAGGTACTCGCTATGAGCAAATGCGGAGGACAAGAAAAATCAGAACTAATGTGCAAGAGCCATGCCTTTCTGAGACTAGGAAGAGGAAGATGACTCAAGGGAAAGAGCTCATGGTGGAAGTAACAGGTAACACAAGTTCCCTAGGGCATTAGCTGTAAATCTTCCAGGAAGTGATTCATCACCCTCGCTCACACCCTCTTTCTCTTACTGTGAAGACACTGGGGTAGAAGCACGCTAGTTCCATTGAGCTCACTGTGTCTTGTGGGGAAGACATTTCAAAAGATGTCTTGAGAGCACTTACCTGGCTGCGCCTGGGTGCCCTCCACCCACGGTGCTCCCAGCCTGAGCGCTACATCTCCTCACTGGTCGCAGAGAGGACTCTTCCTCCCTCTCTCCCCCGACCCCACTCCCCCAGCAGCAATGAGCCACTTTTGCTCGAATATGGTATCTCTTAAATGTAAGAAGGCAGCGCCCTGGCAAACTTGCTGCAGTGGCATCAGTAAAGCTCCAAGGACTGCACAAGCCCAAGTACCACCAACGTGAGGGACTGCCGGGACCAACGCTGTCATAGTGAACACAAGACGCATCTCACTTTCAGGGAACCAAAAAGTATAATCCTCTCCTACTTGGCTCCCCAGTGGACTGATTTAAACAAGTCACAACTTCACCAGAAGGATCCAGTGGCAATCGTAAAGCTAGCTACTTATGGTATGCTGCTCAAAAACCTTCACAGGGGAACTATGATGCAAAGGCTGCATCTTTTTCCAGATGAGGATATTCCAGAAGATAGTCTGAAAAATGTAGTAGAAAAGCTTCCTCAACTCCCGATGAGTACCCAGACATCTGGATGAATACACACAAGAAACAAAGCAACAGACGCTTGCCCAAGAGTCAGGTCTCCACCTCGAGATTATCAGCGGTAGGAAGACGGAAATTGGTGAAAACAGCAAAGAAATGGTGGAAGCCTCTTTCTAATGAGTTTCTCCAAACCTACGGCACCAAGTGAAACAACGGCTATAGTTTGACAAGTGACCTGTGACTGTTGATGATAGTCCTGGGGAAAGGGCAAGAAGAGATACTCCTTCAGCAGGAAGTTGCAGCGAAATGAAATGACTTTAGAAAATTATTTTCTTATGCTACCTAGTTGGCACCTATAAATGATCACAAGACAAGTACTGACTTGCTTTAAAAGAAAAATGTCTCGAGCATCTTTTGAAGGTGCTTTGAAGACAGCACCAGGCGTGAGCAGATGTATGATGCGAGGGGAGGTCGGCATTAGCCCAAGGGCATGAAAGAGGGGATTGGATTGGCTTCAGCTTTCCAAAAGCCCAGAAAATTCGGATGAGGGCCAACTAGAACTCTGTCCAGCACCTGATCCACCACCCGAATGGCACAGCCCAGCGCAGCTGCTATGCTTCAAAAAGCCCCCTACTGCAACTTGGAACGCAGTCTTGAAAGAAACCGTGATACTAATAAGCAGATGAAAACCCAATCTTACATCTGAGCATGTGAAACATGAGTGGGGCAGTAACTCATCGCAGAGCTTCTGACTTGCTGGGAGAAAAGCATTCGTGAACTGGGTCAGATGCGCGTGCCTGTGGTGTTGCCCACAGCAACTCCAAAGGGCAGAAGAACCCAGGAGGGTCCGGATGCTCTGTGACCTTGGTGTCAAAGCCAAGACATGTCCCAGTTTCTCTTCATAGCAACTTCCAGTCTGTCGCTCAGATGTGTCCAGACCCTTACTTCTTAAGCTGAATGAATATATCCTGCCAGCACCACCTCCTGAGATAATTTGTTTTGAAGATTAGTACCTGCTGTGTTAAGCAGCACTTCCTTTCATTGGTTCCAACAAAGAAAAAGAAGAATCAGGGGTGAGACAGTCAGTCGAAGGGCTAATGGTGCTTTCAGCAGAGACAATCTCATGTTGTGAAAAATGGGAACTGTCAACAGCCTGGAACCACAAGATATTTGTTCAGCAAACACAAACTTGAGAAACTTAAGAACCTCAAGTGTTTTTGTTGATGGAAGTTGCTCAACATGTTTATGAACAATAAAATTGGTCAAAGATATAATCTGTGGTAGAGCTGCCTAGTTAGCACTCAAGTAGCATGGAATCCAGCAATGTTTCAATCACAAAAGGTTTGAGTTGATCACAAATTTATACAGAGATGAGATTGGTCAGAGAGAGGAAAATCAGCTATCAACACCATAGCTCCCAGTACTGTCAGATAGGCCAAAAGACTTCCACAAGTGGACACCCTAAATCCTCAGTGGACACAAAGGTCCACCCATTAACCAAGCTTCACTAAGCAGCTAGGTTATGGCTATTCCAATTAGTGTTGCTAGTTGCTGTCAAGTTGATTCTGACTCCCGGCAGGTAGAACAGAAAAAAGACCAAAAGGGTTATCTTCTATGGATCCCTGGGTGGATTTAAATCGCTGCCAACCTTTCAGCTAGTAGTCAAGTGTTCACCCATGACTGCCACCCAGGGACTCCAAACTAAGACCAGTCCCACCAAAAACTAGCACCTAATTGCAATGTATTACCCTGAATTGGTTCCTGGAACCAAGTGATAAAGGCCATAAGCAGAGAAACTGGTAAAATTCAATTAAAGTCTGAAATTTAGTTAATAGTAATACAATAGCAATGTACCACTATTAATCCTAATTTTGACAAACGTGTCGCCATTTTGTGAAATATTAACATAGAGAAAACAAGATACAGAATATGTGGGAAATCACAGTACTTCCATTCATTTATTTCTTTACAGCTAATATTATTCTGAGCGCAATGTTTGTTTTAACATTTGAAAAACTGAAAAGAAATACAGCCAGTTGGGAATTGGATGTCAATAAATGGTCACTTTTTTTTATGATAAGGAAAAATTAAGTGGCTAGGCACCAAAGAGAAGGGGAAACAAGTCTAAAGGGCACACCTGTGAAGAGTAACGAGACTACTATGACCCATCACAGAGTTATCTCATTCTAAAGAGACCACGGCATTTCAAAGACGAGCCTCAGGCAGGACAGCTGGAGTGACACTTCACTGATATGCATCCTCTGTGTGCACTGTATCATTTAGAGAAGAGACTTTACACTCACAATAAGCCTAAAACCGCTAAACAACCTGAGAGAAAAAGACGAGAGCACAATCTTGCAAGCCTAACGTACTATGAAAACATCGGAATTCATGAAAACCCAAAGTAAAGTTACTTAGATAATTAATCACCATTCACTGACTTTCTTAAGTACAGATATGTTGTTATTCATAATCAGCAGGTTCATGCATAAAAAATTAACTGCTTATTCAAGAAGATTACAGGCATAAAAAGGCAAGACAAGAATATATTTAAGTACTTAAATGATATCTAAAAATATATTGTTATTGAAAGCAAAAGAGGAAGACCACATAGAAAATAAATTACTGATTAAAGGTCTGAACCTTGAAAATTTGGGGGTTGATGTCTACAAATTGGGAAAATACAGCAAGGTGGCTACTGGAAGGAAAATTCTACCAAGACAGATTTAGATTTATGGGAAAGCTGCCTCCTGAAACAATTCAGCAGGAGATTGGAGAAACCAACTGGGCGGTAAGCCTGCTGCCATAGGGTGGGTTCCGACTAAGCAGAACAGAGTACAACCTGCCCCGCAGGGTTCCAAAGGCAATCGTATCATCTTTACAGAGGTGTGCCTGACCCAAGCCATGCTATTTCCAGTGGTCTCGTATGCATGGGAAAGCCGGACAATGAATTAGGAAGACCTGAGAAGAATCAATGAATTCGAATTATTATGTTGCTGAAGAATATTGAATATACCATGGAAGAAAAAATAAATTGGCTGTGAAAAAAGTACAGTCAAATTGCTTGTTGGACAAGTTCATACTAAGACCAGTCCTTGGAAAAGGACGTCGGGTTTGGTAAAGTAGAGGGGCACTGAAAAAGAGGAAGACCTTCAATGAGATGAAGGATGAAACAGGGCCACGCTGGATCTCATTCTGTCATGCCAAGGGTCACTGCCAGTCAAAACTGACTCGACGGCACCCCACAGACGA
>NW_022111312.1:9420343-9428126 GCF_000313985.2 Echinops telfairi
ATGTACAAATGTGCTTGACCCAATAGATGCATATATGAATTGTGGTAAGAACTGTACGAGCCCCCAATAAAATGATTAAAAAAAAGTTGTTGAATTGACGAAATTTTGCTGTTTGTGTATTGTGGTGGTTACATACTCTGGTGTCAACTTGTGGAGAGGTGGAGTCTAGCCCGTTACTAAGGTGGCAGCTTGATGACCTCATTTGGAGGCGCTAAGGAGATAAATAGCTAGCTGGAGGTAGGAAACACTCCCTGCGAGACATTCCTGTTGACAAGCCACATGGAGATATACTGATGGGGGCCAGAGCCTTGGAGCTGGAGAAGCCACGTGGAGATCCCTGCCATCACTAAGATGCTTCCACTGGCACTGGATCCACAAGACTTTCCACCCACTGGGTCAGTAATATGCCTTCACTTGGCATCATTGCAAGTGTTGCGTGAGTCTGAAGAGGAATTTACAGACTGGTACTGGGCACACGGGCTATTTATTGGACTTATGGACTTCATCTGGACTGGGCTGGGATGTTTTCTTAATGTACATTTACTCTTTATATAAAGCTTTTTCCTATACACATGAGTGTCCATGAATTTGTTTCTCTGGTCTACCCAGACTAACACATGTATATTTTGGTCACAATTGAAAAAATTAATTACATGAATAACAATGAGTACAAGGAAGAAGAAAATTTGATTGTGGTGATGATTGTACAACTCTTCTTGATAGATTGAATTATTGAATTATATGATCTATGGATGAAGTACCAATAAAAGTCAAATATTTTTTCTTTTGTTATGCTAAGGAATTCCCTAGAGGGTAGGATGGGTCCTAAATCTAATCCCTTCTGAAATGTACCTTTGAAGGAAGAGTAGACAGAGAGACACAGACCAGGAAACAATGTCTATAAGCCCCAAGATATTGGCAGCTACTGGAAGCTGACAGAGATAAATGGTCTGCCCTCAGGGCCTACACCCTGAATTTGGGCACTAGCCCCCTGAATTGTTAGACAATTAATGTCTGTTCTTTAAAGCCATCCTACCCCCCACCGCCTATCAAATTTAATTTTATCGCTGTTATTGTTATTCTAAGACTAGGAAACTAAGAAACCTAGGGATGGTTGTCAACTCCATCAACCCATGCTTGAAATTTAACTTGGGAACCATTCAAGGGGGCTTCAAAGGGTCTTGAAATGAATTACATTCTCGTTCAATTCCACTCATCCGTAAACTTTTGGAAGCCTGCTCGCATTCTGAAAGCCCTGTAAACGTGGAGCTGGATGAATGGGCCAGTTGAAGGCCCTGTAAACGTGGAGTTTGATGAATGGCTCTGTTCTGTGCAAGCATTTTTAAAGCAGAATTATTACTCCAAGTCAGCTATGTTTGCAGCTTTTCTATTCCCAAACCCTGACCTTAAGCAATTTATAGGAGCGTCTTTGGGACAGAAAAATTTCAAATCACTGTCAGAATATCCTAACCTCAACACCCAAATTTGAGGAACATGGCTCTACTTACAGTTACGAATGTTCTTCCAGTCAATTTTCGCAAAGAAAGAATGGCAACAAAGGTCCTCGAAATTCAGTCTTTCTTTCTGCCCACACAATAAACTTTGAAGCAGATCAAGACATTCATTGCTAACTTTGGGGTCGTCCGGAAACTTCAAAAATCGCTGTCCCAAAAATAAAATAAAATAATTATTTCCTTAGAGCAATGATTCAGCCTCCTCATGTCTCAAAGTTAAGACACCACTTTCATCCATGAAAGTTTGTGTTTTTTTTTCAAAGGAAGGAAAGTTTGTGCCCTCTTAACTTTGGACCAAAAGCATTTTCCTAAAATAGATGGTCTTTTAACAGCAATAGACAAGCTCCTTCGCAGGGGTTCAATACCCTTCTCAACCCTTGCTCCTCTCTCCAGTCTCATCTAGCCCCATCCCAACAATGATGGGCTATTTAAAGCTCCTTGGACAGTGTTCTCTGCCTGGACCAACCTCCCCACCCCAGGCCCCCACCCTTCCTTCCCTGGCTAGATCTTCTTCCCCATCACTCCCTTCCACATGCTTCTCTCGCCTCTATAGGAGCACATCATACTGTACACTGGGATTTACTTGTGAGGAAGGGGAAGGAAAGTAAGAGAGAACCCTAGCCTTACTGCAAGCCCTGGGACCTAATGGAACCTGGTACAGACTAGGTGCCAAATACAATTTTGTTGTTGTTGCTGTTAAAAATATACACAACAGAACATATACAGATTTAACAGAAGGAAGAAGACCTTCGACTAGATGGACTGACACAGTGACAGAGACTGGACAATGGGCTCAAACACAGCAGTAATTTTGAGGATAGTACAGAACCAGGGAGTGTTTCATTCTGTTGTGCGGAGAGTGGCGATGAGTCGGAACCAACTCACCGGCATCTACCAACAACCTGGACACTCTCAAGACGTGGACTACCTTCTTGAAGCTGTGCGCTATTCTCACTGTCCTTTCCCAAAGCACTCCTTCTCCAGGAGCAAAAACGCACTGCCTCCTAAGTTTCCTAACTAACCTTTCAAGTTGCTGTGGTCATTAGATCTCATATTTGTAATTCTTAAAAGAGTACCTCAATACATCTTTATTCAATGAATGACTTAAACCGAAGGCAAAAGATTAGCAGCACAACCACCACCGGCACCACCGCCCAGGGTCATTTAAAGGGAAACTTTAATTTAGAAGCAAGGTCCAGAGTAATTAATAATTCAAAACCAAAAAATGTTTAAAAGCTCATACCCATCTAAGTAATTCCAATTCATAGAGATCCTCCAGACTTTCTGAAACTGTAAATCTTTACCAAGAGCCGACGGCCTCATCTTTCTCCAAAGAAGTGACTGGTGGGTTTGAACCACTGACCTTACTGTTCCCAGCCCACTGCCTAACTCACAGCACCACCAAGGCTCTTAAAAGAATTCGCTACATTTTCATATACATATATGTCACATTATGACATGTATGTCATTCTAGAAAGATGAAAATGCATGTTATAGTCTTAAGAAATAAATTTAATATAGATAAAAATACATTAGGAAATAGTTTTAAGTCTACTACTATGCAGAAAGATAATTACAATATATCTAATCCATTTCCTCACTTAAGTTTACTATCATATTCAATAGGTAGTCCTAAGCAGCAGTACAGTGAAAAGCCAGACTAAAACTGTTACTATTTTGGGAAAGGTATTTCAATCACGCATTACCTTGGTTTCCACATAAGCAAAATGAAAACAGTAATACCTACTATGGGTTTCACAATTAACCGAGCTAATAAATTACATTTCCTCAATTCTGAGACTCATATTTATTAACTGAACAGCTTTTAATAGTAAGATGCATTTTCTAATCAGTACATTACAGATTAATTGGTAGTAATTCTTTTTAGTGCTGCACAAAACAGGCGTAGTATCACAAGTACAATTATGGTAATGGAAGCTGGGTTCCAATGAAACGCAATCGACCGAGTGCTTAGAAAAGTTTTGGCACAAAGATGTTGTCGTTTCCAACCCATAGCAACCCATGCATGAGGGAACACAACATTGCCTAGTCCTGCATCATCCTCACAAATCATTCCTATGTTTGAAGTGACTGTTGCAGCCATCGTGTCAGCCCATCTCCCTCGATCTTGACACTCGATCTTGCCAATATGATAGCCTTCTCTGGGGAGCGGTGCCCCAAGATAACATACAAAGTGCATGAAACAAAGCCTCGTCATCCTTGCCTCTCAGAATAAAGTTGTTCATTCTTCCGGCAGCCTGTTGTTGTTAGATGCCATCGAGGCGGCTCTGACCCATAGGGACCCCATGCACAATGGAACGAAACACTGCCCGGTCCTGTGCCACCCTCACAATTGTTGCTATGCCCACTGATGCGACCACTGTGTCAATCCATCTCGGTGAGGGCCTTCCTCTTTTTTCCTGCCCTTCCCCTGCACCAGCCTGGCAGTCTGTGGCGTAGTCAGTACTCTCCACCATGCTGGTAAGTCAAAGGCATCCTTTTCCTGCTGTTCTGATTTCCCGGTTTTCGGATACATGGAAGATACCTGAAACGATCACAGTTGGGTAAGCGACACGATTGTCCTCAAAGTGCTGTCTTTTCTTTTGAACACGTTCGAGAGGTCTTCGGCAGCAGATGTGCCCAGTGCAATGTTATTTGATTTCTTGCCTGAGGCTTCCATGGGCATGGATTGTGGATCCACGCAAAATTCTTGAGAACTTGGGTCTGTTCTCCATGTATCGTGTTATCTTTTGGTCTGGTTGAGACAATTTTCGTTTTATGTTGAAATGTAATCTACCCTGAAGCTCGTAGTCTTTTATCATCAGTAAACGCATCAAGTCCTCGTGACTTTCACCTGGCAGAGTTGTGTCATCTGCATACTGGATGTTGTTAATGAGTCTTCTTTTTTTTTTTAATCATTTTATTGGGGGCTCATACAACTCTTATCACAATCCATACATACATAAATGGTGTAAAGCGCATTTGCCCTCATCATTCATTGCCATCATCATTCTCAAAATATTTGCTTTCTACTTGAGCCCTTAATATCAGCTTCTCATTTTCCCCCCTCCCTCGCCGCTGGCCCCTCCCTCATGAACCCTTGATAATGTTGGGTTTTTTTTCATATCTTACACTGTCTGACGAATCCCTTCACCCCCTTTTCTGTTGTCCATCCCCCAGGGAGGAGGTTATATGCAGATCCTTGTAATCAGTTCCCCCTTTCTACCTCACCTTCCCTACACCCTCCCAGTATCGCCATTCTCACCACTGGTCCTGAAGGTGTCATCTGTCCTGGATTCCCAATGAGTCTTTTTCTAATCCTTCTAATTGCTATATACAATATACTTACTTGTTGTGATTATTCAGTACTACTGGCTTATGAACTTTCACAAGTATAATTTTTAAAAGATGTTTTTCAGCGTTACTTCAACATCAACCAATGGTTGGTTACCTGGAAATTCATGATGTTACTGAACGTTCTGGCCGAGGTCCCCTCAGTGAATGGGGTTCGCCCATAAATCATCTCGTAGGCAATCACTCCCACAGACCACCAGTCGCACTCCGGGCCATAGACTCCTTTCCCGTCTCCATTCATCACGGTCAGCACCTCTGGGGCCATGTAATCGGGGGTCCCAATTGGGAGTTTAGCATTCACCTAGAAACCCATAAACAACGTGATTGTAGCAAACTTTCAATTATCCTCAAGTAGATTGCTAACTAGCACACTTCAGATAGAAGCTGATTTGCCACTGATTACTATTCTCTCCGGCACTTAACCTTCCTTCAAGTGACACACCGCCAGGAAATGCAAACAATTTACTAGCCCAAAACATAAAAATAAACCAGCACATGGTAGAAACCACAGGCAAAGGGGCAAGAGTGGCTGATGATATCACGCTTTGATGGCACAAACCAGAGTTGGAGATATATATATATATATACACCCAGTACAAGTTTCTGATATGATCAAAGGCCTCCTACTTTGGAGAACAGTAAGATAATAAACTCTAAAGGTGAATCTATATGATCAATCTTCCATTAATGCATCTTATTGTCAGTTAAAAATTTTGGAAAGCTGCATTTAGAATCAACATTCCTACTTAACTGGCCCACCCACAGGGCAAGACATGATAAAGCACTTCCGCCAACAGCTAATGTTAATGAGTTCATTTTCCTCACTGTTCTTGTGATCCCTCCCCACTGTTCAGAAACCCAGGGTTCTGCAGTTCTAGGGAACCGAGGAGACCTTTTTAAAGCTAAATGCATTCTTTTAAAGCCCTGTCTTACCTAGGAATTTGTCCTTCTACTTTAGTGTTAATGTCCTGTGTTTCTTGAAATGATGCTGATAACAGAGGTTGTCTCCCTCATCCCATCCCCATTCTTCCTGGGCAACCTAGTAGATTGACATTTTTTTTTAACTGAACAATAAAGTCAGAAGTCTAAGGGGATCACCCCTCTAAGTGTTTACCCCACCAAAACAGAAAAAGAAGGCCTTATGCTAGTCACATCCTGTGCTGATCACGGGCCAGTTACACTACCCCGTAAATGGACTTCTCTCAGGTTTGTAGGTCAGTGTGCAAAAGAATATACTGTCTACTAAAGGGTGTTAAGTGTCGCTAAGTGAGCTGAGAGATTGTCATGGGCAGGCCCAACATATTCAAGGCTGGCTTTGGATCAAGAGAGCAAATGTGCTTGGCTTTGAGGTCTGAGAAGAAAGTGAATTGATAGTGCAATATGAGATCTTCTTTCCCGGGTCAGGAAGACCACACTCTTCTAGCCAATAACTTTGATTCTATCCATCCTGCTGTCCCAAAACATCCTCCTTATAGAGAACAAACCCAGTCTTTCTGTTCCTTCTCGCTCCACCTCTTTCTAAGGCCCGCACTACTCTAACACAACCTTTTGCAAACTCTAAGCCCCAAACGCAGTGCAATATTATTTCTTCTGAAACCATGCACTCTTTTATGGGCATCAGGATTTCGAGTCAGGAAAGGGACCCTCACAGAACAGGGCTGCCACTTAGGAATGCCATGTAAGAAAGCCAAGCCAAGTCACGCTGCCCAAGAGGTAGCTGGTGTTGAAAGAGAAAAGCAGGGGCACCGTGGGGAAATCGTGTAAGGCAGACCTACGGAGCGAAAAGTAATTCAACTCAAGGGGAAGCTTGAGTGTTAAAAAGTCTGAGCCAAGACCTCTATCCTTTACTGCATGTGTCAGTTAGTAAGTCCTTAACAGAGTTTTGGTGTAAAAAGAAAAAAAATCCTCAATACTCACAATGAACACAGAAATGGGTTTTGTGTTGTTGTTGTTTTTTTGGAGTGTTTTAATTGACAATGCAAAAGGTGAAAAACTGTAAAATCTTGGTTTGACTAGACAAGGGAATGCTGCTGTATTGCTGATTGGACTCTAACCCTTTACTCCTCACAGAGGGGCCCTGGTGGTGAAGGCTACGGATTAGGCCACGGAGCACGAAGACAGCAGATGAAAGCCACCAGCTGTCCCTCAGGAGAAAGACAAAGTTTCCTGCTCTTGTAAGCAGTTCTGGTTTCAGAAACCCACAGGGGCGCTTCTCTCTGGTCCTCCCAGGTCCTTGAGAGTCAGAAACCGCTCGATGACAGTACATTTAAGTGAGTTTACGCCTCGTGAGCTCAGAGGTCCGAAACCACAATCATGAACTATGCACCATTTGCATGTGTTAGGTTTTACGTTATGGCCACACGAGACTGTTTAGGAATACTTAGAAGACATCCTTGTTTGCAGCAATGCATGGCCACTGGTTCACAATCAAAGAGTCCATGGGAACTTGATGGGTCAGGTACGAACCAAACAGTACAAACTGTCACGGGCTTCATGTTCAAACGCATGATTTATGAATCACAGAGAGAGGCAGCTCTCCTACAAATGCTTGCCCTATAACAGATAAGTGATTAGGCACATTTAAGTTCAATTATTTCCTCATTTTCTAAATTTGACTACTAATTTGTATTAGAAAGCTATAAAAAGGGCAAATGCTCCCTAGCTTGTTCTTTGTACATTGCCTTTTAGAGTAGATAGTTGCAATAAACAAAGGTTCTTAATGACAATTAATGACCACTACACTTCCATTAGTTTGGACCTACAAGCACATGGAAGCTGTTCCACCTGTAATGTACGTGTTTCGGTAAGGATTTTGCACCATGCTTTCAGTCTCCTCTGGTTGGGATTCAGCCATCTGCTCTGGATCAAATTAAAAGTGAAAGGTGCAGCCGGTGATCAGCCTTCCTGCAGTGCAC
>NW_022111312.1:9428812-9445848 GCF_000313985.2 Echinops telfairi
CCCCTGACTTGACTAATGAAAACCTCCCAGAACTGCTTCCTGAATCATCAGCTTGAAACATATTCAATCGACAATGGAAACCACAGCATAGCTGTGATTCCCACCCACAGAAAATGGACAGATATTTGGGGCAGTAAAAAAAGAGGATAGATTTTGAATTACTGAGTTCCACAAAGTAATTTTCTTTCAGTCATTTCCAATTTGTTACATGCAAGGCTAAGTCAAAAGTCATAGAAAGTGGTGTTAAACAAAAATATCAAAAAGTGAAGCTACTGCTTCTCGACATGCCCTCCACCTAGGTCTATGTCCTCCTGAAGATGGTGTTTCATCGCTCCAGCCTTTCCTGAATCATTCCCGCTCTTTGGTTTGTGCCCCGTCAAAATGGCAGGGTAGCATCCTTCAGGGACTCAAATTGTGTCCCTTTTAAATGCCCCTTTACATTTGAGAGTTATATGGTGAGTATGATAGTTTCCCAATGAAATTCTTGTAGGATAGCCTTTGCTACCCTGGAAGAATGAGTAGCTGCACTGTCATAATGGGGGAAAAAATCTCTCAGTACAACTGTTCCGGCATTCTTCTCACCAAGACAGTTTTCAATTTTCTTAAAATTTTTCTTAATGATAAGCCTCAATGGTCATCATTTGAGAAAAAATGTATCAAAAATAACCTTTTAGCTTCTCCCGAAAAAGTGACCAAAACTTTCTGCACTGATCTCTCTGCCTTGAATTGAATTGGCCCCGGCAGATTCCCTCAGAAGCTACTCTTTTAATTGGACCTGTGCTTTGAAGGCACTCTGCAGAGGCCAAGACAAATGTATTGTTGAGAGCACATGTCTGCAGCCACCCACTGATCCGAAAAAAGACGTGATAAACACCTTTTGTTCGGAGTCAATCTGGGCATGTATGTACCCTGGAAGCCATCCTTTTTTTGAATTACCCTCTACATATTATCAGAAGGGAAAAAATCTACTTTATGCCTACAAAGCCTTCTGCTTAACGAAAACCAATCGAATGCCACCACCACCACCACTGATCAAAAACATTTAAAAATCAGCTTTAATTCTATATCCACACTTTAGAAGATTTAGGTGGTAGACTGCTGGTCTTCTATAATGTGCAGAAATCCTTGTGTGGTGTTATCAGTGAATGCCCTCAACAGCTAACTGAAAAGTCAGAAGTTTGAGTCCTCTCATAGGCATATGAGTTAACTCGATGGCAACTGGTTTATTCTGCAAAGTCCTTTGTCACTTAAAACAATTCTAGAAAGTCTTTCTTATTTGCTCAGCCACATTCTGGATCTAAACCCACAATGTTCTGGAAAGGCAAGTCTCTCTCCCAAGGCAGTAGAGGTGTGATCTTCTCAAGTGAGTGGTATTGAGGGTCCTATCTCCAAGACTGAAACAGTGAGCCTTTCGTTGAGCCTTTAGCTGCCAATAACCCCAGTGCCTCTGGGCAGCTCCTTGCCAGGAGTGAAGGTTGCTAGGATTAAAGAACTAAAAGGGCCCGTGTGAATCACTGAAGGATACACCCCTGAGATGAACAGAGGAGCCGGCGGTGTAGCAGTTATGCACTGGGCTGCAACACCACCAGCAGCTGCGCAGGAGAAAGACTGAGCTTTCTACTACCGTCCACAGGTGCGGTCTCAGAAACCCCCAGGCGGCCACAGCGGGTCAGCCTGGACTCAATGGCCGTGAGAGAGAAAGATGCCTCTCCCTCCCTCCTGGGCAGCGAAGAGAGGGACAACACCCTCAACGGAGAGCCCTCCTCTTAACTGCCACTTCTTGACCAAACAATGGTTTTGGATCCTAATCTAGTCTACTGAGGTTTTCTTCCTGCAAATACACACGTCTGGCTGTAAGTTCATGATCTAGCTTTTGGATGCATCTCCATCTGCTGCAATGATTCTCAATTGGAAGGAGGGGAGGAAGACAGGGTGTTTTGTCCCCGGGGGGACATTTCGCAGGAAAGATGCTGGGTTGTCACCAGTGGGGGAAGAGAGTGCTTCTGGCACTTAGTAGGTCGAGGGCTGGGGTACTGCTAATCATCTCACAATGTGCAGGACAGGATGAAGCATGATCTGGTCCAACATGGCATTAATGTTGAGGCTGTGTCACCAAGCTATGGGTGCCATACTTTGGCTTCAATTTCTTTCTGGAATCATGACTTTCTATCATTGATGTACTATTTATGTTTTTGAATCCTAGGTGATTAAAGTGCTTTGTTTACTGTTTGCCCTACGCCTAATTCCACAAAATGCAATACTTAAATTTTCATGCCTGTTTCTAAATTGTACATAATTTTTAAAATACAAAATGTTTAGAATCTGTAACCTGATTCTTCATGATCAAGTAAGCAGATTGTAAGACCATATCGATCATCATCAAAATCATAATCCGGTGGTTCAGGAACCCTCACTGCGGACAGCATAGGCAGTGTGCTTTCCCCAGAGCCTGAACACCAAGTAATTATCTCAAGTAGGCCTCAGAGCTGCAGAGCAGGGAGGCCAGATGTTGGCGTGCAGAGTTAATGCAACTACCAGACTTATCTTAACATCAACCTAACAATACCCACTTTTCCTCCAAAGAACTAAAGGAAACAGGCAACTTCACACACAGAAGAGGTCTTAACTCTTAAACCTAGAAAAGCAGCTTCTCCAATCTCTTAGTTCATGCATTTGAATTAGAATCAGTATTCCCTAGGCAAAGAATTCCCAGACCAAGTTCCTCCAGGTATGTCTAGGTCACTGAGTGGCTCCCGTTGTAAAATTACGTCTGAAAACAGAAGTTGGCGTTCTCTTAGAGACTGATCACATTTTAGCATGCCCCAGCTTTGTAAGATTATTTTCATTCGGTCATCTTTTTCTTATATAACATTCTCCCTCTGGAGGTCAACAGCTACCCTCTTGCCTTCCTAATTAGCAATGCGGAATGTGGTTTAATTTTTACCAAAGATCTAAGACTTAAATATGACACTGTGAGCGCTTGGCTCTTAACACTTAAGGACTTTCCATTTGAAAACTCTGGTAATTAATTTCAAGTTTGCTGCTGGGGAGGAGAGGATTTGAAGGCAAAAAAGAAAGTTCAATTTCATAAAAAATATTGTAAAGTAAAATAGGTGAATCTCAGAAGACAGCCTACAGCTGGCAAGGAAAATGAAGGGAAAAACAAAATAAGCATTTTTTTGTTCTTTTCCACCAAAGTGTATGAATCTTCCTAAACATGTGTTGTAAGGTACTAACAAGTATTACACATGAAAGGGCTCTGGACAAGAGCTCTGTGGGACACCCAGCCCCCATGCCAGCTCCACCCCCACAGCATCATCACATCCCCTGGCAGACCAAGGCTCCTCCAGGTCTCTCAGCCCTAGGCCGTATTTCTGGAGCTTCTGGCACCACAATACCCCCATCTATTTAGTGATCTCTTTCCATTTCATTACCATTTTATTGGAGTTCATTTTAGCAGCTGATCCAAAATCCACCAATTTAATATGACCTGTCCGGTCAATAAGAATATTCTCAGGCTTGATGTCTCTGCAAGAAAACAGGCATGGATTAGTGTCGCCTTCTCATTCCAGTCCACAAGCAATCTCAATTCTGCGAGCGAGCAACCGTATTGCAGCTATGCTGCTACACAGATCTCACTATTGCAGGCACGTTTAACCAAAGAGAAACAATAACAATAAAATGTTATTGGTTTTATCTTGTCTTTTTTATTTCTCTTAGAGACGTACAACTGACATTATGGAAAAATTAGGGTCCAAAGAATCTAGAGGACTTGGTTCGAGGTCATGTCACTAGTCAACAGAAAGCTCAGACTCCATTCCAGATTTCACGGTTGCTAGCATAGCCGTCATTATATTACCACTTCCTGCTCAGATGTACATCACCCATCAGAGAACTGCAGCCTTGTGGACACCAGGGCTTCAAAGTAGGTCAGCCTGGTTCAGTCATAGCTGCTGAAACATCACTAGAATGGGCCCAAGTTTTAAAATGTGGCTATAAACTGGAACACTAACTGGACTGGGAAAAATCACAAGTCCATGCCCAGCTAGGAACTTAATCTTACTCTTAGGAAACAGGGGCAGAGTGTGTGTTGCACAGCCACCAAATCTCTTGACCAAGTGAGAGGAAAACAATAATGCTTGGCACAAAGAGGGCAGCCAACTGCACCACTTTGAAGGTGTGTTGCTCTCCACCATCCTGGCAATAATCCTAGACTTCGATCTGCAGCTGGATCCTGTCTCATTTAGCATTGCAAACTGCCAAAACTGTAAACCTTTGGGGCCTGTTGTGGCTTCACTTTGATGGTCATGGCCAAACGGGTTCAAGTTAGGTTAAAATCCTGGTAGAAACAATTACTGACTTAGAATTCTGGAGAACTCTTTGGTAAATTATGAATGGATGCAGTCAAAAGTACAGGGGCTCTAAGATCATCCGTTCCTACAAAAGGTATCAGTTCCTCCTACAGACCAATCTTTCCACCTTACCACCCACAGGACGCATGCAAAGATGCGCCTGGCTGGGCCACATTAACAGTTCTTACTAACAAACTTCACAGCACTACAGTTCTAACCCACTTCACTGTTGAAGAGGCAAGCTGACGTGTCTGCCATTCTGGAAAGCTGACATCCATCCAGTTATAGGTGAGACTGGATTGAAAATTGGATGGAACATCATTTGAGGCTGAAATCATTCATTCATTTCACTCTCGGCAGAGAGGCGTATGTGATATAGAGAAACACTACCTGTGCCCTAGAGTCTCACTTACCGATGTACATATCCCATCTGATGAACACTGTGAACAGCCAAAATCAGTTCAGCTAGGTAAAACTGAATCATATATTCATCTAATTGATCCTCATATCTGTTCAAGAGTGACAGCAAGTCCCCTCCGGGCTGGTATTCCATGACCTGCAGAGAATGCCAAACTTATTCATTTTTCACACATCCAATTAGATCCTCAAATACCGCCCGACATGTTATAATTACAATGTCTTCACAAAGCAAGGAAGACATACAACACGTACTATAAGTCATGGAGGATGGGGGTAGGGGTTTCTGCCCTAAGGAGATTACATCTGTTACCCAGAAAATCAATAATGAAAGACTGGCTCCATGCACCAGGCACAATGTTTGCAAGGAGAGCTTGAAAGGTTGAATTAAATCCACCCACTCGCCCACCCACCCAAGTTGATACCCCAGACATTCCCTAGAATCAGGTACACAGCATAGATAGAAATTCCTGGAGGGCAACAAACTCTCTTGCATCATTTATGCTTCCTCCGTCTGCCCGCCCCCCACCCCACCCCAGCACCCAGCAGAACAGAGGAGGCATGCCAGAAATGTGATACAATCTTTTCCTTTCCCTGGAAGGCAATCTGGCAGTCTCTATTAAAAATTTAAATGTGAATATATAGCCTTTGACCTAGTCATTCCACTTGTAACAAGTTATTTTACAGATAGTTAGAATAGTTTTCGGATAAACAGATTCACTGTAGCATTTTTATGACAAGGCGGGGAAAAAGGTCTGGAAATCATCCAAGTATCCATCAATAAGAGAATGGCTCAAAATAGTACCTTTCTAGCTGAGAAGGGATAGGATGCTGACATTAAAAACAAGCGCGATCTATTCATACTGCCATGGGAAGTTATCGGTTATAATAAAAAGAGGTAGGTATGACCCCCCTTTTTTTCTCTCGTCAGGAAAATAAAATTATTATAATACATATAACTATTATAATATAACTATTACTTATAATGATTATAAATACATAGGGGGGAAATTCTGGAAAAGGACTATAATGGTTCAGATAACATTTCTGATGAACAAAAACACATGGTCTGCCCTGAAGAAGAACTGGAAGCTCTCCACTCTCCGATCAACCAGAGTGATGTCACTGACTTCACACGTAGCATTGAAGCTACTCGGCCTGAGGTAGCTTCAGACACCAGCTCACAGTGTGGTTTCCCCCTCTGTGAAACGGAGAAGAGACTGTCCCTCCCTTGCAGGACTGAGTGAGGGACGGCGTGGGACAAAGTCCCCAGAGAGCCTGGCACAATGGCTGGCATGGAGGAGGCCCCCAGGTCAGTTTCTCCACTCCCCGGCCCTTTACTGTGCGCTCCTGTCGGCTCTGGATGGCAAAAAGCTGAGACCCAATTTGATCATCGCGACAAGCAGGTTAACCTTGATTGCATTCTTCTGCCTTTCATTTCAATTTCCCATTCCATTAACCACTCTGTAGGTGCTGCTTGCTTTAAGCCATCCCAAATACTTTCTGGGAAAGGAAAAATCCAAATAAACTTCTTGGTATTTTTAAAATCATTTTCTTAGGGGCTCATACAACTCTTATCACAATCCATACCTACATCAATTGTGTAAAGCACATTTGTACATTCATTGCCCTCATCATTCTCAAAATATTTGCTCTCCACCTAAGCCACTGGCATCTGCTCATTTTCCCCTCCCTCCCCACTCCCCACTCCCTCATGAACCCTTGATAATTTATAAATTATTCTTTTGTCATATCTTGCACCATCCAACATCTCCCCTCACCTACTTTTCTGTTGTCCACCCCCCAGGGAGGAGGTTATATGTAGATCTTTGTAATCAGTTCCCCCTTTCCACCCCACCTTCACTCCACCCTCCCGGTATCGCCACTCTCACCGCTGGTCCTGAAGAGATCATCCGCCCTCGATTCCCTGTGTTTCCAGTTCCTATCTGTACCAGTGTACATCCTCTGGTCTAGCCAAATTCGTAGGGTATAACTGGGATCATGATAGGGGGTGGAGGGGGGTGGAAAGCATTTAGGAACTAGAGGAAAGTTGTATGTTTCATCATTGCTACACTGCACCCTGACTGGCTCGTCTCCTCCCCGGTACCCTTCTGTAAGGAGATGTCCAATTGCCTACAGATGTGCTTTGGGTCTCCACCCTGCATTTCCCTTCATTCACAATGATATGATTTTTTGTTCTGATGATGCCTGATACCTGATCCCTTCAACACCTCGTGATCTCACAGGCTGGTGTGCTTCTTCCATGTGAGCTTTGTTGCTTCTCAGCTAGATGACCGCTTGTTTACCTTCAAGTCTTTAAAACCCCAGATGCTCTATCTTTTGATAGCCCGACACCATCAGCTTTCTTTACCACATTTGCTTATGCACCCAGCTTCTTGGCATTTAAAAAAAAAAAAAAATTTAAGTATCTCAGACTACTACATTCCAGAAGCCAATTCTGGAATGTGGTTGGCCACTGCCACTACCACCATCCAGGTACCTCTTTGGTTTCAGTCCACAATGAGGAGAAATTTCTCAACAGCGAGACTGGAATGTCAGTCCATTCTCCTTGAGACCCCAGGCTGGGCCCACAGAGTCCAGGAAGCCTATCAGTGCCAAGTCATCCTCAAGCCGGAGACCCTTGGAGGAGGAGCCAGTGGCTTACATGTCCTAGACGGGACTCTGAATAAACTAGGTGTCCATCTCATTCAATACCAACTTTCAGCAAGAGATACTAATAATTCTATTTGAAATGTAAGTTTCCATTTGCTCAAAAAAATTATTTATAAACTATTAAGAATAGCAATACTTCAGAGAGATAACTACAATGCATATTTATTTGCCTCAAACTTCCCGCAGGTGTCAGCTACTCACCCCAATCCTGCAAGAGCCCAGAAGAGCCACCTGGCTGCCTACACCATACCCACCCATCCCAACCTGGTTCTCCACAGGACCTGGGTATGTGGGTGAATACTAATATCTACGTCTGTTTTAAATATATATTGACATTAAAAATGTCTTAAGCATTCCCTAAAAAAGAAATTCACAGATAATAACAGAAGCACCCATGCTTTTAGAACGGAAATGTCTTAAAATAAGAACAATGCATATGTATGATGACACACTGAAGTTATGAATTTTCTAATCTGGTTCAATTAAAGATGTGGAAAAAATGGAGCAACTTGTAAATTTAAGGCTAAGAAAATCAAAAGTACACTTTCAAGAGCCCAGAAACTGACCATGACTTAATAATAGTCAATAACACCCCTAGAGATCCTGCCTCTAATGATCAGTGGAACAAGTCAGAAAATAAGAAACACCTCTTAAAAAGTCCAAATCCTATGTTCCCTGCTGCTACACGAAAGATTCAATGTCCTGAGCTGAAAACTTCCCATCCGAACTAAACTAGTCTTTTCTGAGTCAAGTGACTTTTCTGTTGGCTTCATCTCTCTTCAAAACCAGGCTGATTGGGAAGACAAACAACAAACATTACAATCGATGACAGCAGCATGTCCCATGACATGTGGCCAAGATGACAGACTTCTAAATAGACTGAGTCCTCATGAAAGACATTAACCAAACTTGATCCACCTACATGGACCAAGGTGGCCATTGTTAGTTGCCATCAGGTCAACTCTGACCCATGGCGACCCAAATACAAGAGAATAAAACACTGCCCACAGCACCTTCCAAATGATGGAAGTGGACCCCTGTGTCTTTCTTCCAAGACACTGCTGGGTGGGTTTGAACCACCAACCTTTGGGTAAGCAGCCAAGCGACTAAGTAGTGTAAAGATTACACAGCCAAGAAAACCCTGTGGAACAGGCAGTTCTACTCTGCCGCAGGGTGGTGCCGATGGTCAAAAAGAACTCGCCAGCACCTAACTAACAAGCTATGGAAGCGGATTGCCAGGCCTTTTTTCAGGGTTGACTTGAGGGCAAGGGATTTACGTAGCCTTCACAGATCATGCTCCACTTAGGCGGCATTCTCAAAGCCCCACTCGAGTGATTCTCAGAACGAGAGTGTAGAGCCAACGTGGCCCCCAGGTACAGCCGAATGCAGCTTCTACAATGTGGTGCCCCACCCAGCACTGGACTCTACTACAGCCAGCACTTCCGCTCCTTCGATGGCCACCGACAACAATGGGCTTCAAAGTAACCAGTCCACCTACACTGAGGCCATACACCTCTGTCTTGGCAAGCACAGGAGGAGCTTCCTTACACAGTCAACAGTTACAAGTCACCCAAGGGCAATCACCACCAAGGCCCGGTAACCAGAAGGGCAGGCACAGAGACGAGAGCCCCTCCACGAATGAGCCCTACCCTGGGCAGCATCACTGGGGAGAGCAGGAAAAGCAGGGCAGCTGACAGGCCTGGCTGTGAGCTTGAATGGACTTGCGCTTTTAAAGCAAAGACTTTCCGGCCAACAGAGACAATCCCTTCTGATGGCAGCAGCTGCAGATGCTAATTAAAGGGCACATCTTGCACGTGCTCGGTCGGGAGGAATGGCTGCTTCACTGCTAGAGTGTGCATCTATGTTCTAGGATGGTAGTTTCCATCAGCTCGGCTGTGTTTGAAATGAAGGACAAGCGTGTGCCTGTGTGCACGTACACATGTGGTGGGGAGGGTCCATGTACGCATACGTGTATGCATCTGAGGTGCATGAGCAGGGGAGTTGCAGGCCTACTTCAGTGTGCCAATCTCAGAAACAGCCTCCTGAGGGCTTGTACTCTGACCAGGAGACGCCAGAAAACCACCACGATGCTCTGGGTGTCGGCACCCACCCCGTCTGGGGTTGCTGGCCACCGGCGCCGGAGAGGAGGAAAGGAATCTTCTCCGGAGTGTGATCCCAAAAATGATCCCTCCTGAAGGACAAAGTGGCCCAGAGACAATGAGAGGAAGTCCTTTATCCTAACAAAAATACTCAACTCGCCTGATGCATCCAGCCCCTCAAGAGATCCTTATGGACCATGGGATCAGCCAGAGTCGTGCGTGGCAGGAAGCAGACAAAACATTCACACTGGGCAGCTGAGGACAGTTATTAAGGAAGCGGCTGCTTTAGGGAGATAAACAAGGAACAGCGAGGCACCTGGAGGCTTAAGGAAAGGGATCCTAGACATGTGCACAGTTACTGGCGGGGCCCATGGGAGAAGCGGCCAGACTAGCTATAGCTACTTTGGGTGTTCTCAGCCGCCATCCAGGTGGGCTGGATTCATGGCAAACCCTCCCACAACGGGATCCAACCTTTGCGATCTATAGGGTTTCCACTGGCTGGTTTCTGGAAGGAGATCGCCAGGCCTTTCTTCCTAGCTTGTCTTAGTCTGGAGGCTCCACTGAAACCTGTTCCGCATCGTAGCAGCAGCACGCAAGCCTCCACTGACGGACACATGGGAGCTGGGCTTGAGCAGCACTGGCTGGGAGCCGAACCCGGGCATCCCACATGGAAGGCAAGAATGCTACCAGAAAACCACCCTCAATTGTCAAAGGGTGGCGCCCGGGTCACAAGCAGGAGCATCACCTGGGAACGTGCTAGAGAAGTTAAGTCTTGGGCCCCACCCCAGATCTACAGGATCAGAAGCCCTAGAGGTGAGGCTCAATCAGACAACATGACAAAATTGTGACTCCAAAAACACTCTCTTAAAATATGACACCTTAAAGGACAAGGACACAAAACAGCCCTTTCAAAGGCATAGAGAACTCCCCCTGGACAACACCCTGAGCAATCGAACTGGGGTCAATACGAGGCATTAATATCTCATTTCACTGATGAGAACATGGAAGCCAAAAAGGCCAACAACTCCAGTGAGACCACACGAGGAGCAGTAAGAAAATGAGGCCATCCTTTTCCTTAGCAAGCCCTGGCTGGTGGTGGCCGGCAGCTCCCAAGTCTGGCTTCGGACTGAAGCAGCGCACAGGAACACAGGCAAGTTTCAAGACAGGTCTAAAAACCGATCGTCTTATCCGAGAGCTCACAAAGACCTCACCTCTCACTGTCAAAACTAGCACACGCTACCGTATTTTGCTAAACTATGCAACAAAGCGCTACTCATTAGCTCTCTCCAGACCCCCAGTGATGGACAGGCTGGCGTACACACAGGTGACGGGGTCACTTCCTCAAAAGAGTCCACGGGCAGATTTTTCTGATGCAGAAAGGAAAGCCGGGCCAGGAAACTGGGCCGAGAGGAAGAGAGAAAGCAGAAAGAGATGACCCCAAGCAGGACAGCAGCAGAGGCTCCTCTCCGTGGGAAGAATATGAGGGTGCCTTTTCCTAGCTACACAGAGCTGCTTCAGCAGGCTATTAGCCGCTCCCTCTGCCAAATTCACTCAGCCCTCTTCCATAGGACGAGGACTTCAGGAGAAACCAGAAACAAAGGCAGAGAGGGCATTTGCTAGCCTTCCAAGCAGTGGACAAGGTCATGGGACGGAGGTCTGGTCGACAGTTCTGCTCCTCTGCCCTGCCAGCTAGCTGGCACAAAGGTGTGAACCGATTATTTCCACCACACCAACGACAACAACACCCGCAGGGTGGGGGGGTACAGAAACGGAAGGAGCCAGGGCCCCATGGTGGTCACATAGGATGACATAGCTGTCCCGGCCTAGACTGTGTCTTGGAGTCGCGTTGTGACAGCAGCTTAAGGGATACATGTGTCTGTGCAACTGAGGAAGACCCTGTGGAATGAACTGGTAAGATCTTGTCAGTGGAAGGAGGCTCACAGGCAAATTACAGGCTCAGAGCAGGGGCAGCACCATAGCAACACACAAGCCTCCACTGGCAGATGGACGGTGGCTGCACCCTGAGATGCGCTGGCCAGGAATCGAACCTAAGTCTCCTACCTACATGGAAGGCGAGAATTCGACCACTGAGCTACCATGGCCTCAGCCTAAGATGAGGTACAGTTACGAAAAGCTGCAGTAGAAATGCAGCAAGCACTAAGACGCGCGCAAAGAATTTAGATACAACAATAATACAAGCGGTGAGTTGTAAGGCAATTTTTCCTTTGTAAAGATCGGCTCCTTCGGCAGAAGGACACAGGCGAAGACATCTGTTAGACAGAACTAAACAGATTTTATCATGAACCAGGTCAAGGGAGGCCGGATTCCACGGGCTGCCTGCCAGGAGAGGGGACCAGCCTCATGATAAGAGAAACAGATGCTGCCTCGGAGGGTGCTGCCATTGTCGACACCCTAGGAAATGGTCAGTCACACTCCCGGCTGCGCAAATGCAGGTGGAAAATTCTTAACCGATCAAATTCAGAAGCCACACCTACCCCCACTCCTCCCACCCCACTCTGTCCCCTTGCACTGCACTCACTCACATTTGGGGGATCTCGCTGGGCCCATCTTGAACTGCACAATGTTGAGAGCAAAACTCACGAGGTTCACATGGTATGATTTCCCTACCGCACGAAGTAAATCGTATGAAAATCATGCTCCATGAAATTATTATTTCCTAAGCATGTACCAGCACCCCTGGGTGGTACAGATGCTTAATGAGCTATGCTGCTCACTGGAAGGGTGGAGGTGTGAGTCTACTGGAGAAGGCGTGGAAGAAAGACCTGGCCAGCGGCTTCTGAAAAATCAGCCATCAAAGGCCCAGTGGAGCACAATTCCACTCTGACACAGCTGAGGGCTGCCGGTGGTCCGGTCCACGTTGGTTCCACAGCCACTGGGTTTCTGACTAAACAGTTACTTGGTCTTGTTCTCTTACTGGGAGCAAGAGAGACAGAATCCCTCCCCTTATGGGGGAAGTAGCCTCGTGGAGGAGACCAAAATTCACAAAGGGGAAGAGCAAGGCGTTATGGGTCCACAGGCAAAGGGGTGTCCATCCCAGATTCAGAGGGTCAAGGAAGGGTTGCTGGGCACCACAGCATTTGACCCAAGCTCAGGAGGAGACCAGAGCCAGGCAGGCACATGGAACAGGGAAGAGTGAACAATAGGCACAAGAAAGAAGCAGAGGTGAATTCCAAGAGAAAGCGGCAGAGGCAGGTCAGGAGGGACATACAGAGAATAACCACACAGGGCCCGTGGCCAAACTGGAGGCATCGATGAGCAGCCTCGTAAGCCTGGAAGTCTAGCCTTCATCCAGAGGGCAGCAGCAAGGGAGAGAGTCTTTTTTTTTTTTTTTTTTAAATCTTCATTGATTCATCAAGCACAATGCTTATTGATCAGCCTTCTGGACATCCAAATCCTTACTTAAAACACTAATAATACACTTATGTCCAAGGGTACTGACTACTGAATTAGATTGTTTTTCTTAAATTAAAAAAAAAAACACAAACAAACAAAGCTCTAATGTAAAACAAATGAACATGAAATGAAAATAGTAGAAAGAGAATTGGGAACGTCCCAAACCCTCCCTAGAAGCTAATCCCAGGCCCTACTCAGGGGTCCTGAAAAGCATGTGTCTCCACTGGTCATTTGGTGGGCTTGTGGAAAATGCAGATTTCGGGATCCTGCCCTGATCCTCTGTGCTGTTCTTACTGTTAGGTGTTATCCCTGGGCTCCAATTCACAAAACTACGCACTGTCCTATCCTACACCATCTTAGAACAAAACACGGCCCTACACGGTGCCATCCTCAAAATTGTTGTCTTTTGAGCCCATTGTTGCAGTCAATTCATCTCATGGAGGCTCTTCCTCTTTGTCACTGACCCCCTTCCTTTACCAAGCACCATATCTTTGTCCCGGGACTGGTCTCTCCTAATAACATTGTTCCAAGTACATGAAACAAAAGTTGCCGCTAAGGAGCACTCTGGCTGTACTTCTTCCAAGACAGAGTTGTTTGGTCTTTGGCAGCCTACAATACTTTCAATATTCTTCGCCAACACCATAATTCAAATGCATCTAATTTTCGCGAATCTTCCTTATTCATTGTCCAACTTTTACATGCATATTATTAGTTGGTTAAAAATAGCATGGTTTGGAACAGTGAAGCTTATTTCTGAGACAGACATCCTTGCTCTGCAACACTTTAAAGACGCTTGGTGCAGATTTGCTCAATACGTCTTTAGACTTCTGGACTGCTGCTTCCATGAGCATTGACCGTAAATCCGGGCAAAATGAAAGCCTTGACAACTTCAATCTTGTCTCTGTTTATCATGATGCTGTCTATTGGGATTTTTGTTTTCTTTACATTGAGTTGCAATCCACGCTGAAGGCTGTGTTAGACTCTGGGAACGTTTATGTTGGATGAGAACCTTCGGTGACTCAGGCATGTTAAAGCTTCCAGCTACAACAGATCCAGATGGACTGGACTGTGACCAGAACATGTGTGTGTTTCTTCCCCTAGGGGGGACATGTGTTGTTGGTTTTGTTGTTGTTGAAAACATGCACAGCAAAACATATGCCCATTCAATCGTTTCTACACATACAATTCATTGACACTGATTATGTTCTCTGAGTTGTACAATTATGCTCACCCTCTTGTCTGATTTGTCCCATGAACATGAACGCTTGCTGCCCCCTAAGGTTCCTAGCTAATCTTCTGAATTGCTCTTCTTCAGCAGGGAGTCTCGAAGGGTCTTGGCAGTGGGATAGCTCTGGCTGCAGTGTGCAGAAGACCTGGGATAGCAGGGGACAGATGGCAGGGGCAGTAACCCAAGAGATGAGCACAGCAGCGCGGACAGCAGAGGATGGTGGGTGACCGGAAATGTTGGACGTGGAATCCTACTTTTTCTTTTCACCAACCTAAAATGTTATCTTCAACTAAGTTGCAGTCACATTACAAATGAACCTCCAGCAGCCAGACAAGTGGGTCGACCGAGGGTACATTTCCTTAAATCTCCCAGGCTTAGCAATCTATCTGTGGTCAGGGAGCATCATGGTGTGTCAGGCCTGTACAGTGCCAAGTAGGTCAACAGTCAGCTTCTCTGGTGGCAGAGGTGATGTCTGGGGCATCACCCCAGCAACAAATGCATTCACGTTTTCAGCAAAAAAATGTTGAGTAGTCACACCACAGGGAATGAAGGAAGGTAGTGTGGGTCAGGTTTGGCCACACAGCAACTTCAAGTCAGGCTTTATTGCCAAATATGGGACAAAAGAATTTGAAAAAGTTTTCAAGAGCTCTGGGCATTTCAGAACTGAAAATTCAGGCAGGAGATGGAAGATTCAGAATTAGATCTTAATTCCTATATTTAGGTTGGATGTCTATACATAAACTATACCCTTAGCAAGCATTTTACTCCAAAGTACCAGGATACTTGAGAATTGAATGCAGACAAGGAAATAATTACAAGATCATATCAGTAACACTGTTGAGCTACTAAAGAAGGGTGTAAAAATGTCATTGCACACAGGTATGAATGTGTGCTGAGGCAACCAGAACTCCAGGAAATGGCTGTGTGAAGCATTCCCATCCAGCCATGTGAAAAAACCAAGACCACCACAAAGGTAAGGATGCTGAAGCCAGAGGCAAGGACCAGAGGGAAGCCCCGCAGGCCAAGAGCCCAAGGAACCTGCCGGCAGCCAGGAGCTTGTGATAGCCAGAGGAGCCAGCAGGTATTCCCAATCCACAAAGCATGTCCCAGTGGAAGTAAATCAACAGCTGCAAAATCCATGTGACCACTGAGACAAAGCCAGTTGGTTGTGATCAAAATCGTGGCCCTGGAGTGGTTGGAATTCTCAAGATGCCACAGTATGACTCTCCCGAAAGGTACCTGGAACACGTTTGTGTCACATCAGGCAAGCACAATGACAACTACAGTCAACAAGAAAGAAAAGTACCAACGAGCCTCACTCCTACAGCCCATCTGGACCCATAAGGAGCCACTGTGGGGCACGCAACAGCTCCTTTGAAGTGCTGCCCAGTCGTTGGCCACATGTTACTGGATCACTAGCCCTCAATGGAGTTCCTTTCTGTAAAACTCAAAGCCCGTCCTTGTCGCCTCTACAAAACTGACCCTGCTGGTGTGAAAACCCCCAAGCATCCAAACAAGCTTCCTTTCGAGCCGCAGTAGCTATGTGGGACTGGACACCAAGGAGGCAAGCTCTTTAACCCAGAGGACGAGGAATTCGAGCTGACAGAGCAGTGCAAGGTAGAGTAGCACCCGGAGGGCTCACAGCATTTGCCAAAACCCAGAGCCCTTCCCAGCCCCACCTTAGCCTGTGCTCTGCACTGCCTCCAAAACGGAGTTCCTCCCCACCGGCTGGCTTTCCACAGTTCTTGCAGAGCTTGAATGAAAATATCCAAAACAGCAACAACAGAAGAGAGAGACCGAAACGTCCGACTCTTTCAAGGGAAAGCTGCTGAGAGCTACTGACGACCCTGCTAACACATCCGAAACAAGAGGAGCTCCGTGAGACCCCAGGAGCCCGAGGCAAAAGCCTCAGTAGGCAGCAGCTGTCCTAGCACATGGGTGATCCTGCAAATGCAGAGGTCACTTGTGAAGAGGGGGGCTCCACACCCCAGGTGTCGAGGAAGCATAGCTTCAAGGGCAGCGTTCAAGGAAGAGACTACTTCAAGCTCTCCGCACACAGGCGCAATGCAGACGTCCTGAAAGGAGCATGGGGTGGGTGCAGGGTTATCACCCTCACTCACTGGTATGAAAACATCCTCTCTCAGGAGTCTGGGGCAGGAGCTGGGCTAACCTCTGTGGGCCCTCATACAGCACCAAAGCATATAAGTTGTTGATTCTAGTTCAGAAAACAAAGAGTAACATCCCCCCCAAAAAAACCTAGTAGAAGCTCTAAGATACGTCTTAAGATTGACTCTCACTTTACCGACTTCTTCATGTGAGCTTCTGTAAACATCCAATCTCCCAGCTACCTGAGGGGGAGTCAGGCTGAAGAGTCATTGATGAGCTCGGCTGTTGACCAAAAGCTGGGCACTCCGAAGACCCCAGCCCCTGGGCCACAGAAAGGGCCTTTTCCCATCAGGTTTTCCACCTAGGAACCCAGTGGAGGCAGCTCTGCTCAGGCTCACAGGGCTTCTGTGTGCTGGAATTGACTCCAAGGTATGAAACAACGATAGGGCTAATTCAGGATCCAAATTGCTTTGTGAGTTCCTTTTTTTTTAACTTAGGAAGCTAAACCACCCAGAGGGAAAAATAAGCAAGCAAACAAAAAAAGCCCCACAATGAACTTTAGGATTCTAGAAGTTATGCTACATTTACATCGGGAAAAACGATGCTATCCTGCAAAAGGATGAGGCAAACCTACACGTATTGATGGGAAAACATGATAATTGATTTATTCTTTTGGTTTTTTGCCCCCTCTATCTTGTTAAAAAAAACTTGTATTTACCATGTTAAATTCTTTTTTTTCTTTTTAAA
>NW_022111312.1:9446871-9475573 GCF_000313985.2 Echinops telfairi
TTTGCCTCCTAGTTCTTTCCTCTATTTCCTTTTACTTTCCTCTTGTCCCAATATCATGCTTAGCCTTCATTTGGATTTCAGTAATTCCTCTCGGTTACATTGCCCTTAATCAAGCCCTACCAGGCCTCCTAAACCCTCCTTGTCATCAATTTCGGATCACTTGTTGTTCCTTTGTCTCTGGATTTGTTAACACCCACTTCCTTTCCCCTGCCTCCCCCTCTCCCACGTCCTCCCTGGCCCCTGGAACCATTGGTCCTGCTGTTTTCTCCTCTAGATTGTTTATTCCGCCTAACCATGATAAATTCTTGAACGGCAAAAAGCGAAAGCACAGTAGGGAGTAACTGAGGCCATCCTTGTAAAACAAACCATCTGCATGTACTATACATGTACACAGAGATATTTTGTGTGTGTGGCACGGTGAAGTGGGAGCGGGGGTAAGGAGGTGGACAGAAAGACAAACATAACCACGGACATTTGTTAAAAGGGGATTAGAAAGGTAGAAGACTTGCTCTTTGATTTTACCCATTTTAGAAGCATTTACATTATTTTATAACAAGTAACCATAATTATTTCAATGTTTAAAAACTAGAGCAAGATCCTACTAAAGGCAATGGCGGACTGGTCCCAAGTAAGTGACTTCTCATCACTGCTCAATCCCCAATAATAAATGGGGCTGTTTCTAAGTGGATCATCCTGCGTCTTCAGAACAAAGCTTTCTGAAAGTCAGGACAGCTATTTCCTGAATGTGGAGGTGTCGTGGACCAAAGGGGCAGGCAGCACATTTGTCAGGACAACGGTGCTCTCTGTGTAGGTCGGCACTAGACTGATTTCAGAGAGATGGGTGCAGAGGCTTACCAGATAGAGGTTATCTTTGTCTTGAAAGGCATACTGCAATTGGGGGATCCAGGGACTCATGCTCCGAGACAGTATGCTACGTTCTTCCTCAAAGAAGGAAACCTGGAGGGAAAAGGTATGCTTTACAATAGGACAATAAAAAGACCCAACCATTGTGGGGCAAGGCAGGAAATGCCCTTTCTGCTGTCTTTGAGCTGGTTTAGAAAAACCCATCAGTTAGCCTGGCATTCCACAAACCTCTGTCACTCACTTACTTTGCTCAGCGAGTTTGCCAGCTCCAAGCACTACCTGCTCAGTAATTTACTTAACATCTCTCTTTAAAGTCAGCTCACCTCCCTAAACCCGAAAGCTTGCCCTTCCTTTTCACCTTCCTCTCCAGAAGGATTCAATCCTAATGAAGTGGAGCAGAACCAGGGAAGCATCCTTGCCAAATGGCCAGGAGGGGGAGACACGGTGGCCCAGGCAACCTTACTATAAACCTCAAACGGCTTGCTCTACAGAATAAAGTCGCTTTTAAAAGACGTGAAAGGCCCAAATGGTGAAGCTTGAGTATGGTCTGAAATTTACATGAAAGGTGCAACGGTTAAGTGCTGGGCTGCTAACCAAAAGGTCAGTGGTTCAATGGGAGAACAATGTGGTTGGTGGTCTCAGCCTTGGAAACCCTTTGGGGCCATTTCTACCCTGTCCCCCAGGGTTGCTGTGAGTTGCAATCAGCTCAATGGCCACTTCACTGCTTTTGGCAGTTTAATGGGTCATTCTAAGTACCCTGATTTTGATGGCTGTGTCGTGGCCTGTGGGAGAATGTAGGAAGTAATCAAAGGTTAATTGGACACCAGTTAGGAAACTGTGGGTGAATGGTTCAGGGAAAACATTCTTTATATCATACTTACAACTTGTCTATAAATTTGTGATTCTTTCCAAATTTAAGCAATGGAAAATATACCTTCCTTTCTTTTATCCTCACAATAATTGAGCATCTTTCACACCCTCCCCTCCTAAATTCTTGCAACATTCTACCATTTTTCCTTGCTATGCTACAGCTCAGAGCCCTAGTGGTGCCATGGGTTAAGTGCTGGGTTTTAACTGCTACTTCAAGGGGCTCAAACCCTCCAGCCAATCCAAGGGGGAAAAACGAGGCTCCTGGCTCCTGGAAGGATTTATAGTTTCAGAAATCTTAAGGAGTAGTTCTGCAGTGCCCTACAAGGTCGCTACAAATGGGAACCGAGTCAATGGCAGTGGGTGTGACATCAGTCACATTTCCTTCCTCAATGCAGACCACATCATGGAGACTCTGAAAAGCAGCTTGTGGCCTCAGTGAAGGGCCCTCAATAAAAACCCTGGGCACCGAGTCACTAATGAGAGACTCTGGTTGACCATACTCCAGACGTGTAGCCACAACACACTACCGGAGGAATTCAGCACATGCTACGCGACCCCACTGGAAACCAGCTCCTACCTGGTTTCCCCAGGCTTCGACCCATGTGCCTTTTTCTTTTGTCGATTTGGGTTTTGTACCCTTTCACTGTAATGAATCATGGCCGTGAGTACTCCTGGTAAACCAGTGAACCCGAGGGTGGGCATACCACCCAAATGTCTTCAAGTCTCTCTAACTCCAGTTTATTTGTTCTACACCACTAACACGAAACACACAGCAGGGCAGTGCCACACACGCCACACCCACCCTGGGCATGGTCAGGCTGCTCATCTCTGCCCAGAATCTAGTGCTCTCCCAGCTCTGCAAGCCTGTCCTAACGGCCCCTGGCTCACAACAGCCCTGCGCACTGCACTGCGGTAAACGGCCTGATCACTCTCCCCTTCTGTAATGCAGTAGCGGGTCAACTTCATGGATCTGCACTTCCCGATATTTTTTTTAAAACCCTGAGTGTGACAGCCAGTGCCCTCCAGCTCCTTTTGCAGGCTTCTCACGGAGCCAGGGCCCTCATCAGGCCCATTATGTGCACTTGAATGTCTCTAACTAATAAATTACTCTCTGGGCTGCAAGGCTGATGGCTCTCTCCCAAGGAACATGGCAAATGAATCGCTGGGCCGGGAGATGGCAGCTTTGTTGAAAAGAAAGAAAAATAGCACAACTGAAGATAACCTTTCACCTGCTCTCATACAAACCACTGCCCAGCCACATAACCCACAACTCTATTTAACTTCTCTGAAGGCCTGTTTTAACATCAAATACACATATCCACAACACAAACATATAGAGTGTGGACCAAAGCAAACACCAGCTGGCTTACCCTATGATATGCATATCCCTGAATCCCCAACTGACTGTCACGAAAGAGCAGCTTCAATCATTAGCTAAAAGGCCAGGATGGCTCTGGAAGAAATACTATTATCAATGCATGATGAAGCCGTCAAGGGGAACTCAGGAGCCTTCCAACTTAGCCAACAGCAGGGCGAGGAGGAGAGGAGCCAACACAAGAGGCCTTTCTTCCTCCCCGTCATAACCACACCCACATATCAGGCCCAGGGATAACCTGCTAGAACAAAAGGGTGTAGTGGACGACAGCTCCTACCTGCTCCTGGGCCATCAAGGTCTTCTTCTTCATCACCTTCATGGCATAGATGTTCCCACTGGCTTTCTCTCGGACCACCTGCACATCAGCAAAGTGGCCACAGCCTACGAGACTTCTGACTTCAAAGTCCTTGACCGAGGGCTGGAGTGCCTGCAACTCGTTTATGATGTCGGAGACTGCAAGAAAGAGAAGAAGAGTGACTCCCAGGTAAAGAAAGAGTAGGTGCCCCTTTATAGGACTAGGAAGGCAGAGAGAGAGAAAGAGAATTACATCTTCCCTCACTATCAAAAGACATTTAGTCATTTTCTTATCCCATCGTGAATCATTATAAAATAAGCCCCAAAGTGTTTTTTGTTGTTGTTGTTTTTAAACGTTAACATTGAGGGCTCCAGAAATTTCTAAGTACAGTTTCCATGGTAGCTAAGACTTGGATCCCGTCGACTCGGAATACAGAGGGGAAGACGCACACCATGCGTGTCTTCCTCTGATGACAGGGCATCCTTTCCTTCATCAGACACTTGAGAGCATTCAGAATTGTTTAGACCGTGATGTACGCAGCATGAGTCCCATCTCGATGGACTTCAGAGCCCATTCCAGATCATTCCCCTCGGACCACTCAGTCGGTCTCACTAGCCCAAGTTCTCCCATCCAAGGGTTGGGTCAGTAATATGGACGCCTTCCTTACCTTAATATCTAGCAGTCCTAAATAAAGGGCAGGGGGAGGAGAGGGCACAGCTTTAGTCCAAGGAATCAAGTGATCCTCTTCAGGATTGGCCTACCCCAGATCTAGACAGGTGTCTGTTTTCTTAGTATACATCTTATTCTCTATGCAAGTCCCATCCCTCAACGGTAGCTCTTCAGTGAATGGACGGTGGAGGACTGGAAACCCACCTACCCTTCACCCCCACTCTAAGTGAACCGGGCTGGGCGCCCCTGCATGTACAACAGCCGATGACAAGCCAGAATGGATGAGGTAGGTTGGTGGGGAGACTGCTTCATGGGTCCAGGGCTTTCCTTTGGAGGGGCACACATGTGCTGGAACTCCAGAGGTGGCTGGCTGCAGGAGATGGGGAACACTTAAGTGTTCACTTTAAAAATGGTCAATGGTATGCGAATTTCACTTCGAGTTATTTTTTAAAAAAAGGAATGGAGGGCTAACAGCAACTCACCAACAACCTGGCCCGCCCTGTGGGTGCCATGGGTTCCGCACCAAAGGAAGGAGAGAAAGGCCACGCTCAAAGCTGTGCTGGCGGATCCCTCACATGGACAGACTGTCCTCAACCCACCCTGGGACACTGGAAGCCTCTCCCCAATTGCATGTGGGGAGCTGGTGAGCATCACCCTCTCGGTGGTTGGAAACCAGGGTTGAGAGGTCATGTTTTAGGATCACACTCTGCCGGGCAAGTTGCTCACACCACGAGGGGCCTGAGCCCAACAAGGCAAGAGCCGGCTGATAGCCGGCCATCCTGGAGCAGGACTCGCTGTGAACTGCAGCGCCGTTTCCACGGCCATCCCCCTCCACAGCGTGCTGCTGCCTGGGTGGAGAGGACTTCACTTGACTCAAAGTCACACATGACGGACGCCCACTGTACTGAGTCTTCCCACCCACGGACCACGTCACACACTCCAGAGAGTCATCCTCCAAACACCTTCCCGTGGCCCCCGGGGGAAACAGCCAACAACAGTGGGTGGCTCGGCATGGATTCATCGTGACCACTGTTAAAGACTGAACCGACCGTGCCCCCACGGAGAATTCCGGCCAGGGCAAAAACCGGGCACACACTGTACCAGGTGTTCCTCTTGCCCTGACCAAGCTGGGCGGAGCCCATCTTTCTTTTCTGTCACTTTCCAAGTTCCTTTCAGATCAAGTGTTTGAGTTTTGATTTATAATTCTCCAAATCTGCCAGCCTGCAGCTTTCTGAGTTGAATCTGATGCCACATTGCTCACACACAAAGCCATTCTCTTCATTTCTACTGGGCGTTGGGCCCGAGGCTGCTTATGCCATTCTTCACCAGAGCCACCAATTCTCGCCACCTTACAAGGAGACAAACTGCTTTCCCGGCAAAACTGCTGGAATAGCCCCTCAAAAGGCTGGGAAACCTGCCACACCCTCAATCCAAAGGCTTCAAAGCCTTAAGACGGACAGATGAGATCTTAAGTCCTAGCCTTGAAACAACTATGAATAAATATACAAGTAAAAACAAGGGCCAGATGACAATGGCTGGGACTAGAAGGGAGAAAAAGCTGTGGAAGAGAACATCAAATCAGAAAAAGAACAAACAAGAGACAGCAGAACTTCCTGGCTTGCAGAGACGGGATGACATGCCGAGACTGATGAACTGAGATACTCTTGAAGCCCTGAACCAAAACTAGCCCCCGAGGTCACCTCTTACCTAAGCAACATACTGGCTCACACAAAAAATGGGCAAATAAAAAGATGATCTCCCATGAGTAGCATGCTCCTTTTAGAAGTCATCTGTATGAGGCCAAATGGTCAACAGTGACTTTAAAACAGATGAGCGTGAACAGGGGCTGGGAATCGAGATCCATGGAAACGGAACCAACAGGGAAGAAATACTCAGAATGCTCCCATGAAGAACGAATGTAGTTGGTGTTACTGAACAATACATGTAGAAATCGTTGAATGGGAACCTAAACCGCTCTGCAGAGCTTCACCAAAAATACAGTTAAAAACAAATCAACAAACTTCTCTACCTATTAGAAGCCGCTGTGGCTGCAAATCCTCACCACCCTTTCTCCCTTGGCACTTTCCATGACAGCATCATGGCTCCGTGGGAGCTGAATACTGACGTGGCGACAAAGACCCAAAGCACTTCAGTGGGAAGGCAGTCACATAATACTTGTCAGATAAACACAGGCAAATGTCCACATAGTGAGTCTATGACTTTCAGTTCTTGAAACTCAGCAATACGTTTTTTTCACCTTCTAGGAATTCGCCTTTTCAAGAAACACAGAAAAAAGTGTTTACAAGTCCATGGCAGGATGCTTGTGGGGAGCACCATCAGCAACAGACAGGATCAGCACCAATGAACAGTCGGTCGGTCAACAAGTACAACAAGGGGAGACACTGCCCGGGCCCCCACAATCACCAGCACGTGTGTGGCAATCGTGCCACTATCACTGAGGATGGTGTGTCAGTCCACCTCACTGGGGGCCCCCCTTGAGCTCACTGGCCCTCTGCTTCACCAAATATGTCCTCTCCAATAATGAACCCCATCTGATGATGGGGCCAAAGCAAGCAAGCCAGACAGTCCTCCATTGTCATCCATCAGGTTTCCACTGGCTGATTTTTTGTAGTAGATCTTCCTGCTCTGTCTCAGTCTGGAAACTCCACTGAAATCTGTTCACCGTGGCTAGTCTGTTGGTATCTGAAATACCAGAGAAGGCCTAACTTCCAGCATCACAGCAACACACCAGCCACCACAGGACGGCAAACTGACAGACGGGATATGGACAGATCACCACGCACATGTTTTAAAAAGTGGTCGTTAAGTCTCCACTAGAACGCATATCCTTGAGGGCAGAGATGTTTGTTCCTTTTGACCACTGCTGTAGATAAAATGAAACCTGGCACATAATAAACGTTCAATGGGTATTTGTTGAACAAATATACTGCTAAGTAAGCAAAACAAAAAGTCCCGACCAAACTCACAGCGCATATAGAGGGTAGAATGCCAACTACTCTGCAAATCCTCAAAAAGAGCTCAACTTTACAATGATCATCCTTTCTCCTGGCATGTTCTCCTATCACACCCGCTGTTTAGTTTTACAGGAATTCTATCACCCTGTGCTTAATGCCTTGCCACTTATTTTATTCACTTAGCAATACAGCCATTCAACAACGGTATACCCAGCACCTCCTATGGACCAGATACTGTTTTAAACCAGTTGTCTTTGCGGCTATTCCGACTCATGGCGACCCCGTGTGGGTCAGGGTAGAACTGGGCCTCCAAAGGACTTCCAGAGGCTGACTTTGTAGAAACAGCTCATCAGGCCTTTGTTTAAGGCACCCCTGGGTAGACGTGAACACTCACTCTTCTGGTCAGCCGCAGAGCACCCAGTTTTAGGCCCTGGGAACAAAAATCCTTTCCTGGGTTCCCACGAACTGCTCCCCTTCTGCCTGAGCTACGGCTGCAGGGCTACACGCAATCCTGTTCTCCCCAACAGCACCAAAGAAAATCTCCACCCTAAGGGGAGACTCCAGTGACTAGAGAAAGGGAAGCTGCTAAACCCTTCATCACAGGGGAAGGAGGTAGAGTGGGTGTAAAAAAAAAAGTTTGTTACAAAACAGAATCTTAAAGAGAAAAACCTAATGTAATCACCCTTTTTCAATCAGCCTCTCAACCATACATACTCCCTGGGAAGCCACTTGAAAAGCATAACACAGTTCACCAGAAGAGAACTCTATTAAAAAAATTAAAATCTGCATCCCACTAAGCCTAGGCTCCTGGTAACGGGGTGGGTGACTCCAGAAGATGAGAGGCTCTGAAGTAAACAGAGGACAGGCTTGAGACTGCAGAAGAGTCCTGAGGACAGCTCATCTCTCCGCCTTCCCACCGCCCCCTTAAAAGTCTCATAGGGGAGCTTATTCAAACAAATGTGGAATAGAGGTAAAATACCTAACATACATTTTAAAGTGAAAGACAACTAACAGTCCATGAAATGCTGTGGCTCCTGGTGATTGCTCTTTGCTGGGTAGCATGCCTACTCTGGGCATTAAGGCATTCAACCCTCACACACTCTTAGCAGATATAGATCATCCCCATTTTACAGATGAGGAAGCTGACCACTGTAAATATATATGAAGGTGTGCCAAAAAAAAATAATAATTTTTTTTCAAAGCTCTGAATTTAAATTTTTTTACGAAACAACCTTATCACCTTCAAAGAATGCTCCATTACACTTAATACATTTGCCAAATGTGCGATTCCATTCTTGAAAACATTTTTCAAATTTATATGTTTGGAGGGCTGACAGCACCTCCCTGTTTTTTTCTTCACCTCCTCTTACTGTTGTCAAATCACTGTCCTTTCAGGTCCCTCTTCATTCCCAGAAACAAAGAGAAGTCGCATGAAGCGAGGTCAGGCGAGTAAGGTATGTGGGACAAGAGAAGCATGCTGCTTTTTGCCAAAAACTGGCGCACTGAGATGGCTACATGAGCTGGTGCATTTTCCTGGTGGCAAAACCAATTCCCTGTCTGCCACAAATCAGGCATACACTTTCATCATACACTGTTACACTATCTTTTCCGAACCTCTAAATAGAAAGCTTGTTTAACAGTCTGACATGGTAGAACAAACTCCAAATGCACTACCAGTCAGCATTTTCGCCTGCTTGGGAAGTTGACAGAAGTCCAGAACGAGGTTTGTCATCAATCAATATTTCACCTTTTTGTGAAACAAAAAAACCACTTGCACACTTGAGTTTTCCCCATAGTGTTGCCCTTGTAAGCTGTGTTCAGCATCGCAACAGTTTCTGCAGCACTTTTCCGGAGCAGGAAACGAAATGTCACCGCTGCAGTCTGTTCTCTTAAATTGGCTATCACACACAAAAACAAACAAACCGAGATTTGAGCAAAAGCTCTTTCACAAAAAAATTCACAGTGACCAGAGAATCTTCCCAGGCTATGCCACTGGGTGCAAAAGTCAAGAGTGAGTTGCTCAACGCTCCCCTGGGGGGAGCTACATACTACAAAAGCTCTGCCCAGTGGAGCCTTTTCCAGTTTGGTGGGGAGGGGTATTCCTTTGTATACATACAATAGGCATAAGCTGCCTTGACCTAGACAGCACTCTCTCCTCCTTAGGATAACTTCACCTCCTCTGCTCCAGGAGGTCCTGGTAACCAGGGTCCTGACCGCTCTGATCACACAGGCCAGGCCAATCACAACACTTCACCTCCATGATTGGTCAAGAGGTGGGCAAATGACTCAAAGCAGAATCAATCAGAATCTTTCCTGGGATTAAATACAGATAATGAAAGAAAAAACAAACTGGTAGTGGGCATTCAAGGTATAACTGGCCTCCACTTATCAAGATAACAGGGGAAAAAGAGGAGTCATGATGTGTTAGTCCAGGTAGACTAGAGAAACAAATCCATAGAGACTCATCTGTGTATAAGAAAGAGGTTTATATATAAGAGCAGTAGAATATTGAGAAAACATGCTAGCCCAGTCCAGATCAAGTCCATAAGTCCAATATTAGCCCATATGTCCGATACCGATCTATGAAGTGCTCTTCAGACTCATGAAACACATGTAGGGATACTTGAATGCAGGAAGATCACAGGCCAGTGGGTGCAAAGTCAGTGGAGGTAGGAGCATCTTAGCGCTGGCAGGGGTCTCCATGTGGCTCCTCCAATTCCCAGGGCTGCAGCGGATAGGTCCATGTGGATTCTCCTGAGGGATGTCTTTCAGGAAGTCAGCAGGGAGAACAAAGTGTCTCCCACCTCCCAGGAGGCAATACAGGAGTTCCCAGAATTCTCAGAAGTGATGCCCACACAGAGGCCTCATTGGCTATCACCCGAATGACATACTAGACTCCACCCCTTCACTCTTAATCCTCTCAAGTCCCAATTGACACCACACATGAACAGGAGAAAACAGAATGGGGCTAACTGCCTCCATAAGCACCTCCTTTGCCGTAACACCAGAAGCACTGGATAGTGCTTGGCTAACGTTGCTGAAATCACTGAACATCTTAATCAAATATTCTAAAAGAAGAATTCTGATCAAAAAAGGGGAATATAGAGCACAGGATTACAGAGCCTCATGGAGTAAGAATTTCTCAAGCCATGAAGGTTGGATAAATCTCTGAAACTATTGCCTGAGATAGATAATCTTTAAATCCTACACCAAAAATATCCCCTGAAGTCTTCTTAGCTAAGCTTAATAAAGAATGTCTGCCTTGAACTTGGTGCCTATCTAAGATTAATCCCCACCACTTGTCTGTCAGTTTGTCATACTGGCTTGGCTGGCAGGTTGCTGGGATGCTGCAAGCTAGGTCACTGGTATTTCAAAAACCAACAGGGTCACCCAAAATGCACAAGTTTCAGCAAAGCTTCCAGACTCAAGAAAAACTACAAAGAAGGAATAAGCTGCCCACTTCGGAGGAATTATCCCCTGAAAACCTTAAAGATAGCATCGAAACATTGTCAGATACTGAAGGCCCAATGAACAGAAACAGAACACTGTCAAAGAGAACGTCAGGTCGGAAGACACTCAACAGATGACGGAGGAAGAGCTGCCTCCTCAGTGTAGAGTTGACGTTAATAATGAGGATGGACTCAAGCCTTTGGGACCTTCATTTGTTGATGGGCACGACTCAAACTGAGAAGCAGCAGCTGCAAAAGTCTATCAATAACCAGAATGTGGAATGCACAAACTATGACCCTAGGAATCTAGATTCAATCTATTTCAAAAATGAAATAAAAGACCTTTGACAAGAGGGATTGGCCCAGTGGCTGCAACAAGGGGCTCAGCCTAAGAACAACTGTGAGGATGGCACAGGCCCGGGCAGTGTCTAGGTCTGTCGTACATAGGGTCGCTCTGAGTTGGGACCAATTCCACAGCACCTAACAACCAAAAGACTAATCTATATGCGCTCAAATTGACCAGAGCAAATTGAATGATTCGATAGGAAACTTAGGGGGCTTATGCTAATGAAGGAGGAACACCTTGGAAAAGGAGAGTAAGAATGGTTGCATGAGACAGAGATTGCAATCAATGTCATTGAATGGTACCTACACAAATTGGTGTCTTGGTGTGTGGCCTATTGTGTATATAAATAATGAAAATTAACTATGTTTTCAAATTGCATGACAGAAAAACTCCCTTGGTCAAGTCAATAAACCAAAACCAAACTCACTGCCCTCTTCAGTTCGCAGCAACCCTACAGGACAGAGTAGAACTAACCCTGAGGCTGTACATCTTGGCAGAAGCAAAAAGTCTTTGTTCCCCAGAGCAGCTGGGGGGTTCCTACTGCTGATCTTGTGGTCAGCACCCCAATGCATAACCGCTGTGCCTCCAGGGGACCTTCAGTAAATGGTAGAGTGCTTGGTGACACAGTAAGGTGGTGTAAGCTAGGTTTTCTCAACCTCAACACTGCTGACATTTGGGACCAGACAATTCTGGAGAGTGGGGGGCTATCCTATGGGATGTGAGCAGCAACTCTGGCCTCCACTCACTATATTCTGCCAGCACCACCCCCACCGAGTTGTGACAACCAAAAGTGTCTCTAGACATTGCCGAATGACCCGGTGGAGCAAAAGCACCCCCAGTTGAACAGCGCTGGAATAAGGTAAAAGGCTCAGAAGCCGGGGGGCTGCAAGGCAGGGCACTGCAGTAGCAGCCAACCTCCCTATGCTGTGGGAGACCAGAAAAATCAGTATCAGGGTATAGGCAGGGGTGACTTGCCTGAGGCCTGGGAACTTTTATCTTCATGAGTCCTTCCCATTAAAAAATATATATACATATATATATATATAAAGTTGTATTTTCAATTGATGTATGGATTGTTATAAGAGCCCCCAATAAAATGATCTTTAAAAAAATAAATAAGAAAGTTGTATTGTACAACTACGTTAGCAAATATATAACTATATTCATTCTTTCTTAATATTTTAAAATTAAATCCACTAATATAAATTGGTTAAAAAGGAAATCTCATAGGCGTTAGGGTTTACTATACCTAGTGGATGAGTCAGCCCTGAGTGAGGGTAGATACTGGGGTCAAGGCCAACATCACCAAAACCTCAGAAGCAGTCATGGCTGAAGCTTGTTTGGCTCCTGGATTTCCTGGTTTCAAAAGCCAATAAATTCACTTTTTTGCCTAAGCTAGTCCTGGAAGTATAGTGGTTACATGTTGGGCTGCAATCCCCATGGCTGGCAATTCAAAATCACCAGCAGCTCCAAGGGAGAAAGACTGGACCCTCTACTCCAGTAAACAGTGACAGTCTCAGAATCCGCAGGGGTCGCTGGGAGTCAGCACTGACTCCGGGGCAGTGAGAGGGAGGAAAGGAGACCTGGTGGTGCAGTGGTTAAATGCTTGGCTGCCAACTGCAAGGTCGATGGTTTCTATCCACCATCAACTCCACGAGTGAAAGATGAGGCAGTCTGCTGCCACACAGAATTTTGTCTTGGAAACCTGGGGCACTTTCACATGCCCTATAGGGCTGCTGTGAGTCGGCATCAACTTGTCGATGGCAGCAGTGGACTGGTTTGAGAGGAATGGACAAGGGAGCACTGCACCCAGCAGTATGGGCAAAAGACCAACAACAAATTCCTCAGGAATGAAGGTCTAACTATGTCCAGCACCACCATAGGATGTAAAAATAAATTAAGAAACCTAAACTTACTGCCATCAACTCAATTCCGACTCATAGCAACCCTACAGGGCAGGGTAGAACTACTCCTGTGGGTTTCTGAGACTGAAAATTCTTACAAGGACAGCCTCGTCTTTCTCTTGCAGAGCGGTTGGTGGGTTTGAACTGCCAACCTTGAAGTTAGCAGCCCAAAGCTTAATCCCCCTGCATCACCAGGACTCCTTCGCCATAAAGATTAAAGCATTGGAAACAATGAGGCAGTCCTACTTTGCCCTCCGGGGTAACTAGGCATCAGCAGCAAAGCACTTGATTTACAGGTTTTACTTAGAGGTGAGTTTCTGTGGCTTGCAGCCAAGAGCCCAACATGTCTCCCAACAATGACAGACAGAGTCTGAACTTCCACCTTGGTCTGTCTTCCTGGAAAGCGCATTTCTTACCCACTACCACCAGCCTCCAGCAGCCTTCTAGTATGTTTCACAAGCAGCCGTTTTCAAGAGACCATCCCCCAAACTTACACTTCCGGACAAAGTTGCTCACGTGCTTCATCTTCATCAGAGCCGGCTGGCTGCATTCTTCAAAGAGAACAAAGAGGGCATCTAATACCCCTTCTCGGGAAAGAGTAGACATCTGCTGTTGAGTCACAAAGGGTGGTTTCCCCTAAAAAAACGGCAAACAGCAGATGGAGGCACTGTCAATAATGAAAAGCTTTGATCAATAACATCCACACAATAAATTACAAGCAGCCAGCTTGCGTAACGGCTCACAGCACACGCTAACCCCACAATTCCGGGGCTTCCTGCTCTAGGGCAACGTCAACTGACAGCCCTTAAGTTATCTTGCATACAATTCCAGCACTGAGGAATAAATTGCGTACAATTCCAGCACTTCTCCCACCAGTGCCCAGCGGCGCAGAGAGAACGCTGCAGAATCACACCACCCATCAGCAAAGGTCCTCTTCTGTTCTTCACGGGCTCTGCTGGGTCTGACATCCCTTCATGTCTTGACGGGCATAAAGACTTCACACGCCTGGAGTGGAGATCCAAAGCCCATTAGTAGGCCACTGGAGATCCCCTTGCAGAGGGGTCTCGGGGAGGAGATGAGCCAGTCAGGGTGCGATGTAACAATGATGAGAAATACAACTTTCCTCTAGTTCCTAAATGTTTCCTCCCCGCTCCCACTACCATGACTCGAATTCTATCTTGCAAGACTGGCTAGACCAGAGGAGGTACACTGGTACAGATAGGAGCTGGAAATACAGGGATTCCAGGACGGATGAGCCCTACAGGACCAGTGGTGTGAGTGGCAAAACAGGGAGGGTAAAGGGAGAATGGGTAGGAAAGAGGGAACCGATTACATGGAACTGTGTGTGACCTCCTCCCTGGGGGACAGACAACCGAAAAGTGGATGAAGGGAGACGTCGGACAGGGCAAGATATGACAAAATACCCATTTATAAACTATCAAGGGCTCATGCGGGAGGGGGGAGCGGGGAGGGAGGGGGAAAATGAGGACCTGATGTCGGGGGTTTGGGTGGAGAGAAAATGTTTTGAGAAATGATGTACAAATGCGCTTTACACAATTGATGTGTGTATGGATTGGGATAACAGTTGTATGAGCCCCGAAGAAAATGTTAAAAAAAAAAAAAAAAGACTTCGCACGCCTCCCGTGCGTGCCCAGAAGTTTGTGAATATAATTTAGTCTCCTTGAATTCATTCAGATGATCTAAATTATGAGTATTTAGACACAATTAGAGAGCTAGATTTGCTCTTTATCTAGAACAACATTGGCAAAGTTGTAGCTTGTCCACAGATGTGGCTGGCACAGGCAGACCCCGACACACAGTGTATTCAAAGTGGGAAGACCTGCATTCACCACCACCTATTTTCTGGAGGTTCTGGTACACTGTCAATAAGGTGTCCTAACACATGATGTGGTGGTGTGTGGTGTGCTGATGTTATCACTCTCAGAGGTCCACTCACACATGTTCAAGATTCGATTTATAAAGATATTAAGAGACAGTAATAATAAAAAGAAGGAGTCCTGCTGGGGCAGTGGTTACAACGTGGGCTGCTAACTTGAAGGCTGGCAGTGGGAAACCACGGGTGGCTCTGCAGGAGAAAGACAGGGCTTCCTATTCCCATAGAGAGTTACCGTCTCGGAAACCTCCAGGGGCAGTTCTACCCTGTCCTACAGGGTTGCTGTGAGTCAGAATCAACTCAACGGCAGTGAGTTTAGTTTGGAATAATGAAAACATTAAAAAAACAAGGAAAAATGAAAAAGAAGAAATATCTCACTTCAGAAGTGAGTTACAACAAAGGGCAAGCCTGTTGTTACTGTAACGTGAATTATCTGCCAATATTTAAAAGCAGAAGATTTCCCATATAAATTAGGATTTCTGGATTTTCTTTAAAAAAAATAAATAAATAACTGAAGAATTTAATTGGGCGATATTGATCCATATTGCTACTTGGTAAGAAATCCTGGTGGTGCAATGATTAAGTGCTCGGCTGCTAACCAAAATGGTGCCAGTTCAAACCCGTCCAGTGGCTCCATGGGAAACAGACCTGGCAATCCATTCTCATCAAGATTATAGAACAGCCAATCCTACAGCAGGGTGGGCAATGTCCAGTCCGTGGGCCATATACTACTGCCTATAGGGTCACTATGAATAGGCCTTATATAAGGTCCACAAAATCAATATCAATTAAGATCACACAGCTCACCAAAAGAAAGGCATTTCAGCCATCATATTCCAAAAAAGCTTACTGCCATCCCATTGATACCAACCCACGGAGACCCTCTAGAACAAGGCAGAACTGCCCCTGGGAGTTTCTGAGCCTCTAACTCTTCGCAGGAGTAGAAAGCCCAGTCTTTCTCCTAAGGAGAGGCTTCACACTGCCCTTAAGTTACAGGTAACAGCCAACATGTAACCACCATGCCGCCAGGGCTCCTAACAGCCATCACATTTAGAGGTGAGTTCATTAAATGTTTGCCTAGTATGGCCTGAGAATGATGCTATAAATATCCAAATGGCCCTTGGCAGGAAAAAGGTTCTCCACCCATACCCTATGGGGTAATTCTATACAAGGGCACCAGTTAACAAGTAGCACTGTCCCCTCTGGGTAGCAAGTGTGTTCATCGGTTCATCATAAACGTGACTCCCAGTCCTCCATCTGGTCCATTTGATTCACTAATACTTGCTGTCTGGCCCTTAAAGGCATGAGTTTACAACACCTGGCCTAGGGCAATGGTTCCCTTGAGCCAGCCCATGACTGGTGTGAAGGTCTGTCTGCACGTATCACCATCACCAACTCCTCCATCCTGCCATGCACACACCACTCCTCTCATCGAAGAGCTGGACCCTATTTCTCTATGTCCTTGTGACTCACTTCAACCCACAGAAAGAAGGTAACACAGTAACACTGTGCCACTTCAGAGTGGACCTTTAAGAAATTCTGTAACTTCAGCTTTGCTCTTTTGAGAAATAGATACCATATAGAGAAGCCTGGCTGTGGGCCAGTCTTGCAAACTGTGGCCAGGCTGTGGGCCAGTCTTGCAAACTGTGGCCAGGCTGTGGGCCAGTCCTGCAAACTGTGGCCAGGCTGTGGGCCAGTCCTGCAAACTGTGGCCAGGCTGTGGGCCAGTCCTGCAAACTGTGGCCAGACTGTGGGCCAGTCCTGCCCCACAATTTGTTTTTATAAATAAAGTTGTGGCAGTTAAATAATCTCCTGTCAACCTGAGTGAAGGGGTGGAGTCTAGCCTGTCAATCAGGTTGCAGCTTGATGACCTCATTTGGAGGTAGGATGGAGAGAAATAGCTCACTGGAGGGCAGACCCACTCTCTCTGCCTTGCCTTTTCTGGTGTTGAGACACTCAAGAGAGCTGGAGGAGAAACGTGGAGACCCATCCCAGCATTGAGATGCTTCCACTGCCACTGGATTCACAAGACGTTCTACCCACTGGCCTGTGATCTTCCTGCATTCAGCATCATTGTATGTGCTGCATGAGTCGAAAGTGGAATTTGTAGACTAGTACCGGACAAATGGGCTAATATAGGTCTTATGGACTTGACCTGGACTAGGCTTGGATGTTTTCTCAATATTCAATTGTTCTTTTATATAAAGCACTTTCTTATACACATGTGTTTATGAATTTGTTTCTCTAGTCAGCCCAGACTAACACAAAAGTTTTACTGGAACACAGCCACACCCATCCACTGACATATTATCTGTGGCTGCTCGGATGCTACAATGGCACAGTCGGATCACTGCAACCGAGACCACGAGGTCCACAAAGCCTACAGTGTTTGCTGTTTACAGAAGAACTTTACAACCCCTGGGCTTCGGTACTGAGTGATCACAGATGGCACGGAGGAAGGCCATGTAGAAAAACAGAGGTTCCTAAGACAGCAGTCAACACCCAGGTGCCCTAACGCCAACCTAGCTACCAGGGACCCCAGTTGGTACCACAGAGTCGAGTGGAAGATTCACCCTGGTGAGAGCAAGCAACCCACAGAATAGGGGGCAGGGGGAGGGGGGAGGGAGCGGGAGAATATCACTTTGAGGCTTTAAACCACTAGGTTTGGGAGTGGATTGTCACGCTGCACTAGAAAACAGACCACATTTGAATTGCCTGGAGAGCTTATTAAAAAATATACACATACACGCTTGGGTCGTACCTACTGAATTAGGGCTTCTCAAGTTGTAGCTAAAATCTGCTTTATTAACAAGTTCCTCCAGAGATTCAGGTCTTAACTAGGTTTGGGAGGCACTGGGTCAAAAGGCTACCTTATCTGTCGCTTGAGTCATAATCCTGCCGAAAAAATAACTAGACTGTATTATTCTGCTTTTTCAATGAATTTAAACCTAATAGATCAAAAGTCCTCAAATACAGTACTGATTCTTAATAAAGTTTCCAACAGCCTGCAGTGAAATGAGGAAGAATGAGCACTGCACTGTGAATTTTTATAAAGCTGAATGTTGTTATAAAACTAAAAGAAAGTCCTTTATTCCGAGATTGTTCAATCCTACCCGGACCCACTACCACACACACACACACACACACACACACACAGACACACACATTCACATATAATCTTAGTTTTCTTATAATGACCTTTTTTAAAATAAAGAAGACAGGTTTTTCTTCACACCTGATTTTTTTACAACCATACTTAGCAAAATTAAAAGTTGGCACACCTATATTGGCCGGAGAGAACTGTACATTTTTCCTCACTCAAAAACATTTTTTTTTCTCCCCAAAAGTCTGCCAACCGCTGGGCTAGACCGTAATGGAAAGTACTGTTAACTAGAAAGAAAAGAGACATGCTGTATCCCAGACTAAAGTATTCTTCCCTTGAATGGAAAATACAGAGATTCGCTACTATGTTTAAGTCTCATTCAAAGGACACTTGACAGAAAAGGAAACAATGTCCTTAAGCTGTTCACACAAGCAAGTCATAGATGCACAAAAGGGCTTCCAATAGGCTCAAAAAGGTTCAGTCAAAGAAGAGGGAAACAAGGGCAATATATTCATTGCATAGCAACCAAATCTTTTGCACTGGTGGGTTGTGACCCAAGTAGGAAACAGGCAGCGGTGCCCAGTTCAAAGACGGCTGCCAACACAGATTCAAAGCTATACAGATGCCACATCTGAGCAGGGCATTGGGTCTGTTACTAATCAGGTCAAAACCCACCCACTTTCACATTGCCCCCACAAGACATTTGGTTGCTATGCAACACATAAACTGGCCTTGTTTCGAACGACCATGAGTGAACCATTTCAAACTGGTTCAAAGCCTTGGTACACTTTTATATAACAGCTTGCCGGGGAGGAGACAGAAATTCATCATGAAAAAGAGATTATCAGACAAAATGGACTTTAACTCAATATTGGTGATAGGATTCAAGTTAGGACATTATATAATGTTAAAAGTGTCATTTCACCAAGAGGATATAACAGTTTTGAATATATATGGACCTAACATTCAAATTCTCCAAACTCACTGCCAGAGTCGATTCCAACGAACACCAACCCTAGACGACAGGACAGAACTGACCCCTGTGAATTTCTGAGACTACAGCTCCTTATGGGAGTAGAAAGCCTCCTCTTTCTCCCATGAAGTGGCTGGTGGTTTCCAACTGCTGACCCTGCAGTTAGCAGATCAGCTCATAAGCACTAAGCCACCAGGGCTCTGCACCTAACACTAGAGCCTCTAAATCTATAAAGCAAGCTCTAACAGAGGTGAAAGAAAAACAGGCAGTTCTGCAGTATTAGTAGACTATTTCACTGCACTATTTTCAACAATGGACATAACTATCATGTACAAAGCAGATCAACAAGGATATAAAAAACCTGAAAAAAGAAATCAATTGCAAGTTTTTCTTCATTGTGGCTATACTGGCATGTGAATGAGAAGACGTGTGGTAGCAATATGGTCCACATTCCAAGCTCAGGCTTTAGAATCAAACTGACTGACTAGAGCAAGTTTGCCAAATCTTGGAAGATTCTTGCTTTCTCCATATCCTTCATCTCCTACGGCTGAAAACATAAAGGAGAACAGTCCCTACCTCAGTTATAAGGCTGAACCAAGATGATGAGGAGCATGTTTGCCTCTGTGCTTTCAACAACAGAAGCTACCGTCGCTTCCACAGCTACACAGAGGCATACCTCATTTTACAGATACGGTATTTCCTACCAACGGCAGGTTTGTAGCAACCCACTCTATCAGCACCATTGTCCAGCAGCATGTGCTCACACTCATGTCCCTGTGTCACATCTGGTGATTCTCGAAAAATTTCAAATCTGTCCATTTATTGCACACTCAGTAGACTACAGTTTAGTGTAAGTGCAACTTTCATATGCACTGAGAAGCCCAAATATTTGTGTGTAGTAACTTCAAGGAAATAAAGGGGGTTCAAGGTAATGGTGCCCCAGGCAGCTAAGCATAGAGACAAACTGTGAAAGAGATGGTAGGTTTTAAACTGGTGCCGGAAATAATCCCCAAAGAACCACAAAGCTTTTCAGTTGGTTCACATTCCAGCCTGTTGGAACATCCCTCAATATTCTGAAGAGTAGTTCATCAAAACGTATTATTACTTATCATTACACAGTACCCTACATATTTCCTAAATACAGTATTAGCGAACAGAAATGTATTATTATAACTAATACTACTTCTACACTTAGCATTCACAATAAAGCTCACTATAGCCAATGAATCAAATCCGACGCAGAGCGACTCTCTACAGGGTTTCTAAGGCTATAAATCTTGACTGGAGCAGACACCCTCCACGCGCTCCCTTGGAGCACCTGGTGGGCTTCAACTGCTCAGTTTCCAGTTACCATCCAAGGCTTACACTAGCATCACTCAGGCTCCCAGATAAGACTTAAAATGGGGTATACTACAAGTCAGGCACAGTGCTATAAGTACTTTAAATGACGATCTAACTTACTCCTCACAACAGCCCTGAGAATTACTATTACTTCTACTTCAAAGAGAGCAAACGAATTCAGAGAAGGTAAGTGAATCATCCAAAGTAACACAGCTCATAACTGCTCTGAGGTCAGGATATCGATAGCCCCCACCCCCCTAACTTGTTCTTTAACAGTGCCCCAATGATACTAGACATGAAAGAATTAAAAGCTGACTTGGAAATAATCTCATGACCTTGGGTTTTAAAGTCAGAATTAAACGTCCCAGTTGATGGATGTACTATATATCTTGAAAGGAGTGTGGTTACAATTAATTAAAATGTTTTGAGAATGATGAGAGCAACAAATGTACATATGTGCTTGATGCAATGGATGGATGGATGGATCGTGATAAGAGTTGTACGAGACCCCAAGAAAATGATGCAATGTATGGGATGTATGGATTGTGATAAGAGTTGTACGAGCCCCCAAGAAAATTGATTTTAATTAAAAGTTAAAAAGAAAGAAAGAAACGTGGTTGCACAGACATATGCATTTATCACTTTTTACCTGGGAAATAAAGATACCCTGAATGAAAAAATAAAGATTATATAAAAAGCAACAAGTACAATTTCTTCTAGAAGTTTTCTTTTCCTCCTAGAATACGAGCCTCAAGCCAAAGCGAGTGACAAGCAGCTACTAAGCATGAAAACACAAGGGAGTCAAGTAGGGAGGGTGAGCGGTTACCTGGAAGAAAAGATTCAGCCTGGAGGCTCGGCTGGCAATGGGTTCAGGCGCACTCGCGTCCTGAGGGCTACGCACTCCATACTTGAACTTCAACATCTCCCTGCTGTGAAGACACGTGAGAAAAGGCTCCTTGAGGACCATCGGGGACGGGGTAAAAACAAGATACAGCCTCCGTTTAGGAAACTCAGGAGATGGTTAAACATGGAGATTTTGAACTCACTGCACAACAGGTGATAAGCTTATCTGACATCCGACCTTATGACCTGCCTCCCTTGGATTGTAAGTTGCACAAGGGCAGGGATGGCACCTACCCACCCACAGCGAATGGATTCCAACCCTATAGGGCAAAGCAGAACTACTCCTTGGGGTGCCGAAGGCTGTACATCTTTAAGAGCAGACAGTCTCGCCTTTCTCCCTCAGAGTGTCTGGTGGCTTGGAAGTGCCGGTCTGGCAGATAGAGGCCCAACTCGGAAGCTACTATGCCACCTGGGCACCAGCAGATAAAAGAACTGAGTGACTTCAATTATTAGCAAACTGCATACTGCGTTGGAAAGCAGTGAGTGCTAGGAGGTTAACAAAAAAAACCCAGCAAGGTAAGGGCGATGCAGAAGTGCACGTTCTAACGGTGTCGAGAGAGGGTCCCGGGGCGAACTGCAAGCCTTGCGGATCTCCTCAGGACCGCGCCCCAGCCGGGCAGAAGGAACTGGGAGGTCAGTGGTCGGGCTGGAGCAGGGGGAACAGGCTGGGGTGAGTACCACGGGTACGAAGTGAAGCCCACGGGAGAATGTTACCGCCCCCGCGTCACAGACACCGAGCGCCCGAACCCCCAGGGCAGAAGGCAGGGAGCGCGGAAGCAGGAAGCAGAGACCAGCAGACCCCCGCCCAGGCCAGGCCCCACGGGCAGGGCCCCGGGCAGTCCTGGGGGTGGCGTGCCGCGCGGAGGTCTGGGTTGGTGTGGGTCAGAGGCAGCCTCGCAAGGTGGGGTCCGGGTTTAGGGGGAGCCAGACTCACGGTGAGCGAACCCAGTCAGCTAGCGCGCCCCTCCGCCCAGCGCCTCCCGCCGCCGCGTTTGAATCCGGACACGACAGGGCGGGACCTGCTTGTGTGTGGCCAATCAGCGTGCTGTGCCTTTGATGGACAGCCGGGCCCCACCCAAGTCCTTACATGTACAGGAGGAAGTGAACTGACGAGCCAATCAAACTGCTGATCTTTCGATTCCTGACCAATGGGAAAGGGGGAAGGGCAAACCCGGCTGGGCTGGTCTTGGAAGTTTGAAATTGACGGTTGAGCCGGACCCAGGTTAGGGATGCCTCTGTTGTCTTTAGGGTCCCTGGGGTAGGCTCTGGTGACTCGTCCGGCTTTCATGGTCACCTGCGAAGAGGAAAGCGGCCAGGACATTTCTGCCTGGTCTTCCCCCGTAAACACAACTACAGTACCTGTTACTTGGAAAAAATAAGTAGTTCTCTGAGGCTGCAAATAGTTTAAATGCAAACTTAGACCTACCCTGTTCTTACATCTCTGGCTGACTGTCTTTCCAGGAAATGCTGACGGTCATTGAGCTTATCTGAAAGGGTATTTGGTCGAAAAAATGAAAGCAAAAGACTTATGCACAATTTTTTTTTTTAAGCAAAAGGGAAGAAATTCATTGGAGCCCATAGGGGAAACCCCAGAGGGGTCCAGCATACCCTACTGAGTAGGCATGCACAGCAAAGGGTCACACCATTTACTGTACTCCCATTTCCCCGAGGGACTCCACTTGAACCGAGCCCCAAAGCCCCAGGACTGGCTGGGGGTGGGCACAGCAAATATTTTACTAAAACAAATGAAAAGATGCCCAACTTCATTAGTTATCACAAAATATGAAAATTAAAACCACCAGGAAATAAAATAACAGGGAATGACCAAAAGAGATGATTTGCATGGTTCCGACAAATACCCCCCTTTTTTTTAATGTTCCTTATTATTGCTTTCTATTCTTAGTACCTTTATAAATCTGATATTTTTATTCTTTTGTTTTTTGTTTTTTAAGACTAAAGTGCAGTAGTGAGGCGGGGTAGACAAATAGGTCCACCAGTAACTGACTGTAAGCAATCGTTGTGAGATCTCGTATAAACCTGATCTTTGTCTTTCAGCATTAGAAACATTGCATGTAAACTTAAAGATATATTTTAGTACGTACATTTTTAAAAATACACATATGAAACGTTAGCCCAATCTTGAAGAAGAGTTGAACAACATTGGCATTTTGTCAGTTACAGTAACAACTCCGCCTGTGGAACTTTCTGGATCCCGTGGGGATGGGTGGGGACAGTGTTTTTAGTCAGACAATTAAGAGTTTTCCTTACGGTAGCTTTTTTTTCTTCACATATCTCATGATAGCATGTCTCTACTTCCCAAATCTGCCAATCCACCAAGCAGTCAGCATTCGGGGCTTAGAAAAATCTTGCCCTATAAATTACAAACACCTGCGAGTAAACATCTGTGACTGAGAACACGAGCAAATCATGTGCTGCGACATTGTAGGTAGTAAACACTACTCACAAACAGACGTTCAAAAATCAGACAATGCAAAATGTGGCTCCCCATAATGTGTACATGTTGAAAGCAGGAGGCTAGTTAAACCTGCTGACGTTGAAGAGATGTGCCCTCCCTCCAGAATCTATTCCCTGCAGAAACTCCTAATGATGGGCACACCAGGAGACATGCCCACCGATGAAGAAGCATAGGACATAATGGCACCAAACAAAGTACCCCACGAATCCATCTGCGGGAGAAAGGATAAATTGTTAAATTGCAGTGTATTCAATGAAAAGGAATGAACTGTCGCTAGATACAATGACATAGTCTCAAAACAATGGTGAGTGGAAGGAGACAGCTGAAGGAAGTAGGGCTCCCCAAGTGTCAGTTTCAGGAGCAGACAAAGCCAAAGGACACTGTCTAGGGACAAGCACACGTGGTAAAAGCATAAAGAACACAAGTCAGGAGTAGTTCCCTAGAGTTCAAGTTGGAGTGGAGGCATTTCCATGCGCTCATACGTTCTATTTCTTGAGTGGTGATACTATGCATACTAGTTTTCTAATGACCTAATTATATGTATGCATATATGGAATTCTAAACAAGGGCATGCGTTCTGTGTTCTTTGGATTCCTGCCCTGGATAGAACTGGATATGGTTTATCACACACACACACACACACACACACACACACACACACACACACCAGTATAAACTCAAAACTACAAACTTCCTTCACATATTTTTCCATAAATATAACAACTTGTTCCTTCTTTGTGAGATAATAATAGCTATATTAATCATCCTGCACTCCCTCTTTTTTTTTTTTTTAAATCAAGAACTTACCTCGGTTAGTCCTTATTACAACCCTGTGAGGGAAGAAATTGTTATCCACATTTCTGCAGACAGGAAAACTGAGACTAAGAGAAGTGAAGTGGTTTATCTGCACTGTGCAGCTTTAGGGGGTGGTGCTGGGTTCAGAACTACTGGAATTTTCTTATTCCAAAACTCTTTCCTCCGTACAAAAAAATGTGCTTCTCAAAAGACATTGGACATCCTCCCAGCCTCTGCTGCTGCCACGTGCAATCGCTGGGCCAGTCAATTAAGAAAGGCCCCTAATGACATATAGCAAGGAGACAAAAGTTAAGGGAGTGGCAAGTCTTATCACAGGAACTTCAGAATTGATACATTTGAATTGTAGTGGTCGAGATAAATATTGAAAGTACCATGGACTGTCAAAAGGACAAACACATCTGTCTTGGAAGAAGTACAGCCAGAGTGCTCCTTAGAGGCAAGACTTCTTCTTAACATTCTTTGGACATGTTGTCTCCAGTCCCCGAGGAAGGAATTCACGCTTGCTAAAGTAGAGGGGCATCGAAAAAAAGGAAAGCCTTCAATGAGATGGATTAGCGCAGTGGCTGCAACAATGGGCTCAGGCATAGGAACAATTGTGAGGATGGTGCAGTGTTTCATTCTATTGTGCATAAGGTCATTATGGGTCAAAACCGACCTAAGGGCACCTAACAGCAACATGAACTGCAAAAAGGCTGTAGATGCGGATCTGGTCCATGCTTCTGTGGGGTTTTCTAGTGCAGCTAAGCTTGTTAGTGCCAGGTCTCATAAATAGAAGCCTTTACCAGAAACTTGGGACTTGTTCATCCTAAATTAGATTCAGTGCTCAGAGCACCATTTTGCACTGCCCTGAATCCAGCGTAGATATCCTACTAATTTCCCATTAGGACAATTACTAGCCTCCACATATTCTTTGTGGAACAAAGCAGTATCAACAACAGCTAACGTGAGTCAAGAATCACAAAACAAAAACACATGCTCTCCACCAGCTTTCTTCCAAGGGTACAGAACGCTTATGGGGAAAGAGACTAGAAAGGACTTTGGGAGGCTGTGTAAATTCAGAAAGCATTCAAGGCAGCCGGTAAAACGAGCTGTCCTTAGAGCTGAACCGACAAGAAGCCTGAGACCTTAAGTTTGTTCCCACACATACTGAATCCGTGGCGCCATTCCCTTGCTACCTGTGAGTCCACAACAGTGATTCTGATAGGTATACTGGAAGAACCTTATCACAACTGAATGGTAATGAAAATTATACACACACACACACACACACAAATTACATCAATTATAATCTCAACAAAAATTAGAAACTCAAAATGTCTAATAACTGGTCAATGGATAGGTAAATCGTAGACTTTTAAAAATTCCTGTAATGCATATAATTTACATATCATACTGTTTAATCATGCAATCATATTAAGAACAGCTGTGCAATCACTACCACAGTCAATGTCAGATCATTTTCTTTTCCTACTCCCCACTTCCCCACAACTCCCCCGGTCATGCCCCTGGAAAAAATTATGACCTTGTATTTGATTGGCCATTCACTCAACAAACATATGTTAGGCTGGGTTCTCTACAAAAGCCAAACCACTGAATCTTATATACGTACACATGTATACAGGGTGGTAAGCTCCAAGTCCATGGGTCAGATGCCAGGCTAGAGGCTTCTCCTGACTCACAGAGCTGCAGAAGATGACAAGCCCAAGATCATCAGGCTATAGAAGTGATTAAATCCAAGGTCAGCAGGCAATATGGCAGGCTGCTGACTCCTGGAATTAGAAGTTAATGAATTTCAGAAATGGCAGAAAAAAGCAAGTGAACTTTGCCAGCGTGTCCACATATATTGGATGCTGGTCACGTCCCAAGGAAACTGCCTTTCAATTGATTGACTGCTCGTAGCACACCTTTCCATGGAAGTGACTACATCATACCAGATCTCATCATGGGGCATGACTACATCATAACCATCAAGAGCATCATGGCCTAGCCAAGTTGACATACAACCTTAACTATCTCAAACCATTTATGGGACCGAACACTGGGGCGTATGTACAAAGATGGAAAAAGATCCCCTCCTTGGCTGCATTTGCATAGGTCAGCTAGGTAAATGGAGCAACTATTGTGAAACACTGTGATGTACTCATGGGGCGAAGAAGGGCCTAGAGGGCTGCAGCATCCCTGGGGAGGTCAGCAAAAACCTGGCCTCAAACTTGGAAATAAAAGAAATGATGGGACTGCCCATTGAGCATTCAGCTCAGAGATACCACAAGCATTTGCTGCAGCACCTTAAAGAAATGGGAATGATTCCACGTCTCAAACTAGCAGAACTTTAAGAATATAACCACCCCTCCCTGAAAGGACAGAAAAAGAAGCTGAGAAACATGCCCTGTTCTAGGTCGAAAGAGATGAAAGCTATTTTCGTCTCATTAGCAAGGAAGAATGCCTCAAGCTATTTTAGCTACAGGTAGCTTTGAAATCCACCACCTGTCTGTCAGTTTGTCATACTGTGGTGGCTTGCATCCTGCTAGAATCTATGCCACCAGTATTTCAAATCCCAGCACAATCACCCATAGTAAACAGTTTCATGGCGCTTCCAAGCTAAGACTAGGAAGACAGACCTGGTGATCTACATCCCCAAATAAGTCAATGAAAATCCTATGGATCTTAACAGTATGGTGCAATGCTGCAAAATGAGCCCTCTAGGATGTAAAACGTTCAAAATATGCAGCACCCACAACAATGGATTTAAGCAGCCAATGAGTTGTGAAGATGGTGCAGGATGTAGCAACATTTTGCTCTGTTGGACATCAGGCTCTCATGAGTTGGGGCAGACTCAACAACAATTGTGTGAGTCTGGGTAGACTAGAGAAACAAGAAAGGGTTTTATATAAAAGAGCAATTGTCTATTAAGAAGACATCCCAGCCCAGTCCAGATCAAGTCCATAAGTCTAATATTACCCCATATGTTGATACTAGTCAATAAATTCCTCGTTAGACTCACACAGCCATGCAATGACACAGATTGCAGGAAGATCACAGGCCAGTGGGTGGAAGGTCTTGTGGATCCAGTGGTGCTGGAAGCATCTCAGCACTAGCTTGGGCCTTCATGTGGCTCCTCCAGCTCCAGGGCTCTTGCTCTATCAGCGTAGCTCCATGTGGCTTGTCATCAGGAATGACTTTCAGGGAGAATGTGTGTCCCGCCTCCAGCAAGCTATTTATTGCCATAGGGCCTCCAAATGAGGTCATCAACTTGCAACCTGATTGAAAGGCCAAACTCAACCCCTTCACTCTTAATTGCCTCAAATTGACACCAGATTGTGTAGCAATCACAGCAATGAACACCAACTTTTAATAATAACAAACCATTAGTTGAGTGTTTTTTAACTGGCAAGCATAGTCCAAGGATCAACTGCTTCCCAAAGATGAATCCCCACCAATGGCATGGTGGACACTTTCAGGGGGGGTGGAGCAGTGAATGACTTGATAGGACTCCTCTAGCCACAGCCTTTGTAACTGCCAACAAATGATTGGGTGGGGCCATGCCGGCTAAGTGTATTTCCCCATTTTCCTGAAAGCGGCTGGGTAAAAAAAGGTGAAGGAAGCTGCTAATATGATTTTAGGATTCAGTGGTGAGTGAACGTAAACAAGGTTATGATTGTAAAAACCTGGAGCACTAATGTGGAAATTGATTGACTTGGCCATCTCACTGGGTATAAAATGAGTCATCTCAGGAGCAGGAAGTAAGGACCTCCCTATGACCAAGAAAGAAGAGGCAAGAATGGAATGCATCGTTTGGACCCTAAGGAAAGGAGCAAACAATTGTAGACCCTGAAACACCTGCACATGGAGCCTCCTTCCCCCAGAGACAGAGCTGCGGCACCAGAGGCTTCAACCAAGACATGAATGCAACATATCAGCACAAAACAGAGAACCAATAGAGAGGTCTGAGGGGCTGGCCCCAAGCTCAACTACATGGACAGCCCCCCCCTCCCCATTGAAGAATTAATTTCAGAGGACAGCACTGAAGCTACAGCTCAGGGAGAGGGACATGTCCGATCAGAGCACACAGGAGCAAACGAAGAGTGAGAGAGAGAGAGTGGAGCACATCCTGGCCCACCACACCCCAAGAACGATATTCCTGCTCAGGGCAGTCAATGCACAGAGAGGACCATAGGGCCAGCCCCACCACGAGACATGATGCCCCTCACTGACCCCTAGCGCTATGGGGGACAACACTGGAGACACACTGCGGGAATTGTGCCTGATCTGATCCAACCATACCAGGATGTGCAACAGAACAGCAAGGGGAGCAGAGCAATGAAGTCCCCAGGGAATACTAAAAGTAAACGGTGGGGCCAGGGTGTAGCACCCCATCAGACTCGACTGTGAGACACACCTAAATGTCAACAAACAGACTTTCAACTTTTTTTTTTTTTTTTTTTTGGTGCC
>NW_022111312.1:9475673-9476734 GCF_000313985.2 Echinops telfairi
TTTTTTTTTTCCCATTGGTTTTGTTGTTGTTGTTTTGTTTTGTTTTCTTCCGTTGCTTTGTTTTTCTCTATCTTGTTTTTGTGCAGGGCTATCTAGATAATATAGGCGGGATAAACCATCTGGAGGAGTAAACAGTGGGACCAACAGTCCTGGGGGGGACACAGGAGAAGGGAGGAAGGGGAAAGAAAGTGGGTGTTAACAAAACCAGGGACAAGGGAACAACAAGTGATCTAAAATCAATGGTGAGGAGAATGTAGGAGGCCTGGTAGGGCTTGATCAAGGGCATGTTCAGCTTTCATTTGGGTTTCAATAATTCCTTTTGGTTACATTGCCCTTGATCAAGCCGTACCAGAGGATATGGATTATATTCAGCCTACATTGGACCAGATCTGAGAATAAGTGTTATTCCTGTTATTCTCACATTTGGAACCTCAAGATGTGTTTATAGAAGAGAGAGATTCCCAAGAAACACAAGCTAGGGGCATACAGCTTGATTTCATCTCTCTTTCCTCTCTCCTCTCTCTCTCTCCCTCCCTCCGTCTCTCCCTCCCTCTCCAAAGGGAGATCTCAAACTCAAATGAAAATCAGATGGTAGACACTTTTTACTACTTCTTTCTAGTCTGTCAATAAATAACTCTTCAGCCTTTCCGCCAGTAAACATTTTATGACCTTATGAATGAACTAACTGCTCATTCTGCATGTACCATTTAACCTCTCTGAACCCCAATGAAGGGGTACCATGGCAGGCTATGCATTGGCCTGCTGGCAAAGGTCAGTAATTCAAACCCACCACCAGCTCCCCAAGAGAAAGAGGAGGCAGACTGCTTTTGTAAAGTTTTACCTCCTTGGGAGCCCTCTGAGGGCAGTTCTACTCTGTCTTGCAGGGTCACGAGGAGTCAAGACCGACTCACTGGCAGTGGATTTTGACTGTGTGCATTTTTGAAGCCTGAATACATGCTAATCTATGAGGTTTAGAAGCCACAAAGTAGAAATATCATCAAATCTAGTCACAAAATCCACAGACTGGGAGGAAATCTTCGTAAATCATTTCTCTGATAAGG
>NW_022111312.1:9477329-9483223 GCF_000313985.2 Echinops telfairi
GAGACCCCTCTGCAAGGGGATCTCCAGTGGCCTACTAATGGGCTTTGGATCTCCACTCCGCACTCCCCCCATAGAATATAGTTTTCTAAACTTCTGGAATTCAACAAAGACAAGGAATCACATTTTAAAATAGGCAAAGGATAAATAAACATATCCCCAAAGAAGAGAAGCCCATAGCCATTGCCTGCCATCACGCCAATTCCAATTCCTCGGGACCCTAGAGTAAAGTGACCAGATTTAAAGCGGGACATCATTGACCGGGGTGTGGGTGTGGGGGAGGGGTGTTCTCGATTAAAAATTTGGTCTACGTGGACCAAATAGACTGTTCCCTAGCTTGTCGTGCATTCTTTCCAAAAATCGGGACTTTTTTAAAATGCCAAAAATCAGGACTGCCCCGCCAAAAGCGGAACATCTGGTCACCTTACCCTAGAGGACAGAGTACCACTGCACACAGGGTTCCCAAGGCTGTGATCTTGACAGATGCAGATGGCCACATCTCTCTCCTGTGTACCTACTAAACCGAGAGCTCACCAACTGTGCCACCAGGGCTCCTGAAATGGCCAATGGACACATAAGAATATACTGAGCACGAGTCATGACGGAAATACCTATCAAACCACAGTGAGACACCACTTCACATGAACTGTTCTTGTCCATTTTGATTCATAGCCACCTCTGTAGCAGCGGTTTTCAACCTGTGGGTCGAGACCCCTTTGGGGGTCAAATGACCCTTTCACAGGAGCTGCCCAATTCATCACAGTAGCAACATGACAGTGATGAAGTAGCCATGAAAATAATGTTATGGTTGGGGGTCCCCATCACCTGAGGAACTGTATGAAAGGGTTGCGGCATTAGGAAGGTTGAGAACCACTGCTCTATGGGATGGTAGAACGGCCTTGGCTGTCATCTTTAGGAGAGCAGATTGGCAGGTCTTGTCTCTCTGGCGATGGCTAGTCCTTTCGCTTACCAGCCAAATGCTTGACCATTGCATAGCCAGGTTGCCTCCATCCTAACTCATTGTTGTTCGCTGCTCTCAAGTCAGACAAGAGGACAAAACGCCTCCGATTCTGTGCCGCCCTCACCAGTGTTGTTCTGTTGGAGCTTATTGTCACAGCATCTGTGTCAATCAATCTCCTTGACGACCTTCCTCTAATCCACGGATATGCTACTTGACCCAGCATGATGTTCTTTGGCAAGGACTGGTTTCTCCTGATAAGATGTCCAAAGTATAGGAGATGAAGTCTCACCAGCCTCACTTTTTTTGTTTTAATCATTTTATTGGGACTGACATAACTCTTATCACCATACAAACATCCATTGTGTCAAGCACATTTGTACATTTGTTGCCATCATCATTCTCAAAACATTTGCCGTCTGTTTGAGACCTTGGTATCAGCTAATTTTTCCCCTCCCTCCCACTTCCCCTCCCTCATGAACCCTTGATAAAGGGATCATCTTTCCTGGATTCCCTGTTTCCAGTTCCTATCTGTACCAGTGTACATCCTCTGGTCTAGCCGGATTTGTAAGGTAGAATTGGGGTCATGATAGTGGGGGGAGGAAGCATTAAAGAACTAGAGGAAAGTTGTATGTTTCATCGTTGCTACACTGCACCCTGACTGGCTCATTTCCTCCCCACGACCCTTCTGTAAGGGACCATCCTCGCTTCTAAGGGGCACTCTGGCTGTACTTCTCCAACACGGTTTGTTTGTTCTTCTGATGGTCCCCAAGACTTTCACTAAGCTTACCTGGCCCTCATTCAAATGCAACGATTCTTCCGTCTTTCTTATTCAAGGTCCAGCTCTCACATGCAAAGGAGGTGATGGAGAATACCAAGGGTTGGGGCAGGCACACCTTACTCCTCAGAGGGACGTCTTTGTTCTTCCACACCTTCAAGGGGTCCCGCACAACAGGATCTGTTCCTGTGACGTCTTGACATACGCTAGACATACGTTAGACCACAGGATGACTGTAATAAAAGAGCTAGACCATAAGAAACTGGAGGGGAGCATGTGGAGGAATTACAAATGTATCTACCGCTGGTGGCGATGTCAAATGGTCCTGCTTGGCAGATACGCAGAACGTGAAGCATAGAGTGACCCAAGAGGGAAAACATCCGTCCTCCCCCATGCGTGTGCATGAATGTGAATCTCACCACTATTGTGAAGGAGCCCAAAGTGAGAATCATCCACTTGCCCATCCATGAGTGAAAGGATAAACAAAATGTGGTCTATGCATATGACTCCATCATACGAAGAAAGCACTGTTGCTCATGGCACAACACGGGTAAGGTTCAAAAGCATAATGCTCAGTGATAGCAGCCAGATACCCAAGGACAGATCGAGTACGGTCCTACTGATACGAGGGGGCTCCAAGTGGGCAAACCCATAGAGACGGGCAGTCGCTTAGTTGTTGGCAGAGCTAAAGGTAGAGGAGAGTGGGATATGACCGATAATGGAGATGGCATTTATTTTTGGAGTTTGATGGTAGCATATCTTATCTGTGTCACTCTCACAATTGTCATTATGCTTGAATTTATTGTTGCAACTACTGTATTCATCCATCTTTTTTAGGATCTTCCTCTTTTCTGATTTACCAAGCATGGTGTCTGTGTTAGTCTGGGTACATTAGAATCCACAGAAACTCATATGTATATAAGAGAGAGTTTTATATAAAGGGTAAATATACATCAAGAAAACATTACAACACAGTGCTGCACAAGCCCACAAGTCCAACATTAGCCCATATGTCCGACACCAATCCACAAAGTCCTCCTCCATCTCACAAAACCCATGCAATGATGTCGACTGCAGGAGGAAAGCCGAATCAGTGAGCGCATAAGCATCTCAGCACTCGCAGGGGGTCTCCATCCACACGGGTGCTCCATCACCCAGGGCTGCATTGAGGTAGGTCCATGTGGCTTCTCCTCATGGATGTCTTGCAGGAAGTGAGTCTTGCCAGCTGAAGCAGGAAACTGGCTAAGGCAGCTGTACCCTGGTCGGACCATCACAAAGCAAGAGACCCGAGGACTAGAAAGGCGAAGCTCACAGTCATTTATCTCTCAGCCCTTCAATTAACCCCACATGTGTTTATCAGCCAGGTTGGCACAATAAACTTTAACTATCTCAGTGTCTTTCTCCAGGGACTGGTCTTTCCTAACTATAAGTCCAAAATATGTGAGACAAAGTCTCACCATCCTTGCCTCTAAGGAACATTCTGACTGTTCTTCCAAGATATATTTGTTGGCTCTGTGGGCAGGCCATGGTATTTTCAATATTCTTCACCAGCACCACAATTCAAATGCATTTGGTCTTGTTCAGTCTCCTTTATTCAAAGTCCAACTTTTGCATGCATGTGAGCCAATTGAAAATGCCATGAACTTGGGTCAGGCACTATACCACAAACCACTGATTTATACACTTTTCTAGGGCAACCTTTATGTGTGTGCAAAACCAAATTATAAAATGTAAAAGTGAATAAATATAAAGCCAGTATGTAAATAAGAAACATCATTGTTACTCACGAGTTTATCAACTTCATCCCCAGTAATGTTGACATCTGAAGATAAGCATCGGACTGCTAACTACAAGGTTGGCAGTTCAAACCCACCAACCACTCCCTGGTAAAAAGATGAGGCTGTCTGATCCCGTAAAGATTTACAAAGCCTTGGAAACCCAATATTTGGAATCCACTCAGTGGCAGTGAGTTAATCCTTTGTTGCAGAGGGCACTGTCCCGTGTGCTGTAGGATGTTTAGCAAAATCGTGGGTGGCCTCCACCCACTGGGTGCCCCAACCACTAGCACACAGCCTTCCTCCAATCATAATAACCCAAACTGTCTTTGGACACTGCCAAATAGCCCCTGGGTAGCAAGACGCCCCAGGATGAAAGTCACTGTGTGACATGAAAATCCCCAGTGAATACATTCAAGGTACTTAATTTAAACCAATGGAATTCACAGATTAAAATGCATTTTCCCAGCTGCTACATGCCAGGACAGTTTTAATTGATCACTGTAACTCTTTTCTGATAGCATTCATTTACAAAGATTGTCCCTAGTTATAAATGAATGATTTGCTACCTGTGGTTGCTTCCCCCCACCCCCTTCTTTGACCTTTAAAACAGGAAATTAAAATTTTCAAAACTCAATTAGACAGCAGTTAGCCTTTCTGCCATTTGCCTCTAGACAATTTTTCTTCGACACTCTGGCATGACAGTTGTATTTCTTCAAGAATGTTAGAAACTGTAAAACACCTCTTATCCTTTAACCCATTGACCTCAGGAATGCCTGACAATCCTCAGGAACCTAAGTGATACAAGGGATTGGGGATTGGGCTACAAATCTCAGGGTCGACAGTTCAAACCCACTAGATGCTCCAAGGGAGAAAGATGAGGCTGTCTGCTCCTGTAGAGAGCGACAGTCTCGGAAGCCCTGTGAAGCAGTCCTACTCTGTCCTCTAGGGTCATTACAGGTCAGAATCGACAGATTGCAATGGGTTTGGGTTTGATCATCCTCAATCCAAGTATAATACAAGAGACTCAGGCAGCTGATTCATATCAATTGTTCTCCGTGGACAACCAGAAAATAATATCAATTCCCTTCAGCGGTCCAGGGACCTCCTCTGGGTCTTTAACATACTGAGAACTGATGTCTACCTGGACAACCCACACTGAAAGAGACTAGATGAATTCAAACTTCTCAAATTTGATGGAAAGCATGCATTTATTGTCAATTGTGCGTCGGACTTTGGCTGAGCTATCATGGGGAAAATACCTCATCCTGCAAATATGATTAAATCTAACTTACAGCTTTCGTGTGTGTGTGTGTGTGTGTGTCCGCGCACACATCTTAGATCGGGTTGTAATAATAACACTGGTTTGAAAACGGACTCTCTGCCCTTCTTGTCGATCTGTGTATCATTTCTCTTCGATACCTCTTCTACGGCCACCCACTGATGCAAATTGCGAATGCACTCAGTTGCTAACAGAGCCCACCCAGAGGTGCCCGGGATGAAAGATCAGACCGTCTATTTCAGGAAAACGAGGTCCTGACAAGCCGATGAAGCCCAGCTCTACTTGGACACACGGTGGCCACCACGAAACAGAGTCCACTTTACAGTGGTTGCACCTGAGGCGCTGAAATGACAGTCCCACATTAGCTGCGCTTAGCTGTCTGGAAGTCCTTGCCTTGTGGAGACATCCACTACAGACAGAAGACAGAAAGAAAAACAGAACAAAGCCTGCACCAAGCCGATGGTGAGCCGTGCAATGGAGGGCAATGAAGCAGAAGGGCACGGGGGTGCAGGGAAGGACGGGCAATTTTAAATAAAGGAGCTAGGAACATTTCTCTGCCTTTTCTAGATTCTAGAAGCTGCCTTCATGCTTTGGCTCATGTCCTCTTGCTCCACCTTCCAAGATGCATGTGGCATCTGTACATCAATCAATCAATCAATCAATTACTCTCTCATCTGCTTGTATTATCAAACCGCTACCTTCTTTCCTGTCACACCTTTTCATAAGGACAGTCGTGAGTCCATCATGCCCACCTCAGTCACGCAGGATAACCTCTCCCATCTGCAAAGTGCCTTTCGCCTTGTCAGGTCCCGTGGTCACAGAGTCCGGGAACCAGGACCCGGACATCTTTAGGGTCTATTCATCTGCCTACCAGAGCCAGCAAGGCTAACGGAGTTAGGAATAGCCGAGGTCAGGTAGCCTTTCCGAATGACTGACGGCTAAAAGCTCTTTGCAGGCCCAAGCTTGAAAGTGAACAGGGCTGGTCTCCTGGCCAGTGTTACAGAGCTGCACGTTTCTACCCTTGCTGTCAGCGCACTCTTGACTCCGTCACTTCGAAGAGGGTAAGAGCTCTTAGAGAGTCTGCATTGCCAATTAGTTCAGCTC
>NW_022111312.1:9483819-9493037 GCF_000313985.2 Echinops telfairi
GCTCGTGTGCATCACCCCACGGTTCGCCATCGCAAACAGACGAAAGCAGCCTACGTGTCCATCAACGGAAGGACGGATAAACCACCGGTGGTACGTGCGCACAGTGGACTATGCAGTGTGACAGAGTGATGATCAGTCTGTGAAACACCTCGGAACATGAGTGCACGTGGAAGACATTATGGGGAGTGAAATTAGTCAAAAACAAAAGAACTAAAAGTATCCTGTGAGACTACTGTGCTAATAGTGAGGTTTTATGTCAAATTGGGTGGTGGGATAGGACCTAGCCTCGTGTGCTCCCGCTGGGTGGCTGAGGGTTTCCTCGCTCCTAAGCTTATGGTTAGCGGCCGAATACTTGACCCACGACGACCCCAGGGCTCCGACGGATCTCCTTCATCTGGTCACAGCCTTGATATGATAAAGAGAGGTTTAATTCAGGGTATGGCATTGTGTAAATTGACAGCCTGTAGAAGCTCACTCACTTCTACCGCTGGGCTTGGATCCTGCCTCTTGTTCTTTGATCTCCTGCTGATCCCAGGAGCCATTAGCAAAGGACTGACCTTGGATGCATTTGACTGACCTTGGATTCATTCAGCTTGGCATCTACCAGCCTGTGGTCTTCCTGATTCATCTTCTTGCATCCTTTTTGTAAGACACGGCAGTTACAGGAGACAGGGGAAGCCTTCAGCTTACATCTAATCCACAGACTCGAACCAGACTGCACTTATCGACTTCGACAACAGCCCGAGCTATTTATTGATAGAAATCTCTTTCTATACATACAGGTGTCACTGGTTTTTGCTTCTCAGGGAGAATCCAGCCTAACACAATGAGTACTGTAAAAAGTAGAGAAGATTTTCACACTAAAAGAAACATTCTTTGATGGTTACCAAGGGTGGGAGGGAAAGGATGGGGAGAGGGTAGTAGACAGGTGTTAACTTGGGTGAAGGGGAAGTCAATATACAACAAGAAAGGTCAGCAAATAATGACCGGGGCAGGTGTCGGTATGGGAAAGCGCTGGGAAGAGTGCAAGAGTTAAAGGCAACAGAGGTGAATACTGTCATATAAACGCAACCCTGCAATGAGGATCTACGAGCAGAGACATGGACAGGCATGCAGACTGAACAGGCGTGGGAGGGACAATGGGAATCTACCCAGGAACTGATGTAGGTTTGACAAACGACATTTGTCAAGGTATTTGCAAATAGTATAGCCATGAATGGATGGGATATACAGGGGGACAAAGTTATTAGACACAACCGAACACCTTGAGGGAATGAGACTGTGGGCCTGGCGGGTCAGGATCTAGGTCAGTTAGCATAACACAATCTACAAAGAGTGTTTTACATCCCACTTTGGAGGGTACTAATTAGGTTTGTGAAAAGCGTGGCTATCTAAGGTGCAACTGTTTCTCCTCATCTGGGGAAAAGAAGGATGAAAATCAAAGATACTTAGTAACCATTAGACAAATGGACTGATGGATCACAAGAGCATCAGTATCGGCAACCCTGAGATCAGAAGCTACCAGGATCGATCAACTGCTGTGCTGCACGAGAAGGCCCTGGGTAAAGTGAGATTTTTAAAATGTGTAACAGACTTCAAAAGCATAAATGAGACCAGGCTTACTGACCAGCTAGAGACTGGTGGAACCCCCGAGACTATGGGACTGAACTACATGCGTGGCTCAATTTTCAGGCAAGAAATAGACAGATCTATAAAGGAAACAATAGCACTAGTGGGGTAAGTACACGTGGAATGATCAACCATTTGAGATCAAAAGGTCACCATTTAGAAGGATGAGGAAATAAAGAAGGATGTGGGGGTAAGAATGCTACATTGAGATTGCAATCAATGGGATGAGACAAAATGTTTCTGAATTGTTGAATGGACAATGGGTGATCTTCTCTGTAAATCTTCACCAAATTCTCAGCAAAAAAAGTTAAGAAACAAACATCTAACCACCAACTTGGTGGCTTCGAACAGCAGGAATTTCTTCTTTCGTAGTCTGAAGACCAGAAGTTCTAAATTAAGTCTTCAGCTGGGGGACTTTGAGGAAGAATCCATCCCATGCCTCTCTCCTTAGCTTCTGGTAGCTCCTAGCAAACCCCTGCCATTCCTTGGCTTGTAGCTGCCTCGCTCCCATCTTTATTGCCGTCTTCACACAGCCTTCTTCACTCTGGGCGTCTGGTTTCTGCGTCCAAATCTCTCGCCTGTCTCTTATAACGACACCACCTCACACTAGCATGACGACACCTGCAGAGAACCCTATTTCACAGCAAGGTCACATCCACAGACCTCCCCTCCATCCCACCCCACCGCAGGGTTAGGACTTAAACATATCTTTGTGGGAAACACAAGCCAATGCACCAGACCTTGTTGCCAAACCACTTGGCTACTAACTTTGTCTTGTTTTCCATCATTGTCTGTCGGTGTTCCTGGCAGTAACCATAACAACAACTACCATTGAACCATCGGTTCAATTCCAGTAACCCTGCAGGACGGAAGAACTGCCCCATGATTTCCAAGGGAACCTGGTGGCACTGCTGGGTAAGCATTGGACCACGGGCTAGAAAATCAGGGATTCCTGTGTATGGATTGTGATGAGTTGTATAAGCCCCTAATAAAATGATTAAAAAAAAAAAAAGATCAGGGATTCCAATCCATCAGCCTCTCCGCAGGAGAGAGATGAGCCTGTGGGCTCCTGTAAAGGTTCCTCCTCCTCCTCAGAGACCCTTTGAAGGATGACACCCATAGCAGGAGGGCAATGGGTTTGGTTTCTTGTTATTTTCACATGTTTAGCTGTCATTTAAAATTTTGGTCTTCAGTCTTCAAGTCAAACTGTAAGCTAGTCCATAAAACATCAAGAGCAGCTCCTTATCCAACATCAGTATCACAGAACCTGGCTATTTTTAATTTCCTGGTTTGGCAGTAGCACCTTCTCATATAAAATGCAGGCATTCTGCCAGCCTATGCTGCCTAATGAACACCTATATCTCACTCCAGGCTCTTTCATTTAAGATTCTGTCCATTAGTGGCTTCCTAATCTTGAAACCACCTCAAACACCATTATGGAGTCCCAGAGGTGTGGTAGCTTGACTGATAAACAGAATGGTTAGTAGTTCGAACCCACCTGTTGCGCCATGGGGTGAGGGTGGGGGGATATAGCAGCTGCCTCCAAAAGATTACAATTTTGGAAATCCTCTGGGTCAGTTCTACTTGTCTTTATATTTCGAAATCCCTCCCATGGTAACAGGTTTTGCAACAGGATGGGTCTTTTGGTAAAGCACCATGGCTTGGTTCACAATTTACCTCACCAAAGCAGAAGCGCTATCTAGTGGTGATACTGGGTCACTGCAAGTGCATCCCCCATCTTCAAGCATGTCCAACCAACAGACATGGAAAGGAGATCTTTATTTAGCTGGTGATGCCCAGAAAGGCAAGGTCCAGGTCTGATTCAGAAATCCATGCTTTTACAAAGACCATTCAGATGGGTTTCCACGCCTTATCTTCCCTTAAAGGTCCTCTGCTGTTTGAAGCAAAGACAAAAAGAGAAAGAGAGAGAGAGAGTTAAGGGTTGGGCTTGCCTACCCAGTCTCCAGACATGGTGAATGGACTCCGGTCGAACTTCTCCCACTGCTTCCGCCCCCAGCTCACAGATCAGCTAAATTCCAAGATGTTCACTTAATTCATTCTTGACTGCTTCATTTTATCCCCTCTGCCTCTTCTTCCCTGCCACCCCCAGGGTCAGTCTCCTCCATTTTCCTCTCCCTTTTCTGAAATGCCAGGGATTACTGAAATAAGAAAAAGGAATATGTCTTCTTAGAAAAGGCAATACCATTACCGTTATTTGCAGATGACATAACTGTGAACCTAGAAAATCCCAGAGACTCAGCAAAGCAATTATTAGAACGAATGAGAATTCAGGGAAAAAAAAAAGTCCAATAAGATGGAATCTTTTCTCCTGAAAGATTTACTGGTTGTTACTAATATAATGGGAAGCTGTTCTGTATCATGGTCAGGAGAAAAGATTCCATTCCAGTAAAAAGAAACAATTATATTCTTAGAAAGAAGCTCAACAAGAAAAGAGCAGTAGAGAACAATAAAGATGGACTGTGTTGTTAAATCCGCTGCCGTCAAGTGAGGTCCAACTTATAATGGTCCTATGTGCAATGGAACCACACCCTACCTGGCCCTGGACCCAGCTCACAATCATTCATTTATTCCAAAGCCATCTTATTGGGAGCTAATACAGATATGAGGTCATTCCATAATTGGAGCACATCAAGCAGCATCGGACAGTTGCTACCACAACCGGTTTCAAAACATTCTCTTCCTTCTTGAATTCCTTGATGTCAGCTTCCTTGGACCCCCCTCCCCCACTGTACCCCCAGGAACCCATCATTGCAGGCATGGTGCCCATCATGGCAGGCATGGAGCCCTCCATCTGGTTAAGTGGGGTCTTCCTTGTCGTCACTGACCCTGGACCCTACCAAGCATGATGTACTTTCCAGGGACTCGTCCCTCCTGACCATGTGTCTGAAGTATGGATCTCTTCCAGTCAGCTGGCCCAGTAGCTGTTTTCCAAATTTCTTGGCACAGATGAGTGAGTCCCTCCTGTGCTGTATCCATTTATTGAAACATTTCAATTGGTATTCCCTTAGTTTCTGCACAGTAAAGAAGCCTCTGGAGATTTCCCTCTGTCCACAATAGAGGGTGGGAAGAAACTGGTTACCAAACAGTGCATCAGGGAGATGACTACAGGAGATCAACATGATAAACCTGCCTGGAACAGTTCAAACCTTATCATTGATCCCCTCTCTGATGCACATTGGGCCTCGTCTGCTATTTTTTTTAAAACATTTTCTGTGTTTTAGCTTTCTTTTGATATTGGGGTTTATCTCGGATGTATTTTGTCCTTGGGGGTAATCCCCTTGAATTTTGGCTATATGTGTTTCTGGTTTTGGGTAAATGAAACTCAGGATCAATGAGCCTATAGAGACAGTAGTTAGAATAAGGGTTCCTGGGGGTACAGTGGGGGAGGGGGGGTTCAAGGAAGCTGACATCAAGGGATTCAAGAAGGAAGAGAATGTTTTGAAACTGGTTGTGGTAGCAAGTGTCCAATGCTGCTTGATGTGCTCCAACTATGGAATGACCTCATATCTGTATTAGCTCCCAATAAAATGGCTTTGGAATAAATGAATGAATGAATGAATACCAAGTAAATATATACTAGATAGATAAAGATAGATAGAATGCAGTTCAATTGCCCCCAATTTTGGCTTTTGGAGGGCTGGTGGGACAGAGCCTTAAGAAATTTAAAGGCTACATGTTCTCCCAATAAATATGTGACATCAGCCAACAATGAAACCATAAGCTGGAGAGTCACCAGCAAGTCCTCTGCCCACGGAGCTGGCTATCCTGGTCACGCTGGCCACCCTGGTGGAGAGATGCCCGGCCTTTCCTCTAGGTCACCACATATGAAGAACTGGATTAAAGGGTCACAGCATGAGGAAGATTGAGAACTGCTGCCCTGGAGGGTTCCCGATGCCACCATAGCTTTACCGAAACAGACAGCCTCATTGTTCTCTTGCTCAGTGACTGGTGGGTTCGAACCGACGACCTTGCAGTGACCAACCCAGAACTGAACCCACTTCGCCACCAGGGAGCCTCCCGGCCTTGCCTCTAGAACAGCGGTTCTCAACCTGTGGGTCGCGACCCCTTTGGGGGTCAAACGACCTTTTCATAGGGTTGCCCAATTCATCACAGTAGCAAAATGACAGTGATGAAATAGAAAATAATTGGATGGTTGGGGGTCACTACCCCATGAGGAACTAACTGTATTCAAGGGTGGCAGCACGAGGAAGGTGGAGAACTGCCACACTAGAAGGCAGTCTCCATTTTTCAGAGAGAAGGATGCAGGCACAGCCCCAACCCTGGGCAGCCTCAGAGCCACCGCACAGCCTAGGGCGGAGATCAGGAGTGAGAGTGGGGCCGTGGAAGAAGTGGACCCCAACTGCTTTCTCCTCCTTTGGGGAGGCGGGGTCCTTGACTTGTCTCTGTCCCCCGCTTTGGGTCCTGGCTGCTTCAAAGGGCGGGCAAGGCTCTTCCTGCTTCAAAAGACTACCAGGAGGGGAACGGTCCTTTGTTATCAACACTGCTGCTGCTGCCATCACCGCTAGGACGACGTGCCATTGAGTAGGTTCCTACCCGGAGCCACCTTATGCACAACACAAGGGAACGCTGCCTGGTCCCGAGCAATCCTCACCGCCATTCCTAAGCTGGAGTCCCTTGTGGCAGTCACCGTGTCAACCCAGCTCACGGAGACCCTCCTCTTTCTGGCTGCCCCTCCACGTCACCAAGCGCATGATGTCCTTCTCCGGGGATTGCTCGCTCCTGACAACATACCCAAGGTAGGTAAGACGAAGTCTTGCCCTCCTTGTCCCTCAGGAATACCCTGGCTGTACTTCTTTCTCAGGACAGATACGTTTCCCTTTTCGCGGTCCATGGTATTTTCCATAGTCTTCTCCAGGGCCACGGTTCAAAGGCATCCATTCTTCTTCGGTCTTTCCTGGTTCGGTGTCCAACTTTCACATGTAGACGAGGCAATCGAAAATGCCATGGACCGGGGGTCATGTGGTTAGCTGCTGTGAAGTCACCCCTCAGCTCCTGGGGACCTTACGCAGGTGTGCATTGAACTGTTGTGCATTGTGCACACCCTTCTGTTGTGCATTGTGAACTGTTTTGCATTGTGCACACAACTGTTGTGCACACCCTTCATCAGGTGTGCATTGAACTGTTGTGATCCACAGAGTTGTCGCTGGCAGATTTCAGAAGGAGATGACCAGCCCTCTCTTCTTAGACTTAGTCTAGACATTCTTCTGAAGCCTGTTTAAACACCATAACAACATGCAAGCCAGGAATACTTTACAGGGTTGCTCTCTTGTTATTCACCAGCATCAGTGAGTAGAGAGACAGTCCAGCAACTCAGAAAACTACAAGGTAGCTCCATAAATCACCATGGGCAGCTACCCCTGCATCTGCCTTCACCGCTGCTGTGAATATTTCCAATCCACTGCAGGTTTGAATGGCGCCTTGTTCGGGGATGGATCTTCATCATACAGGGCGAACAAACCAGTGCAGGATCTCAGATGCCTTACCTTTCTATCTGCGCTGGAAACTGCTTGTACTTGGAACAGGGGGGTGGGCTGGAGACGGCACCCTCAAAAGGAACCCCAGCCTTCCTCCACAAAGGCTTCTTTTCAAACCCTTTTAATGGGGAGCACAGAGACTACTTACCTTGCAGTAGCGCTCATCTCCAAACCATAGCACCCCTTAATGAGAAACTTCAATTCTAAAAATACACCGGCGCAGCACACTGATTGAAAGATGAATGTCTTCCTGGTGGTGGGCAAGCTTCTATGCCCAGAAAATTGGTCACGTTTCAGGCACGCTCTTGCTCTGGCTGCGGCGAGCACAAAGTATGTTCATGTCTCAATCCATTGTTCCTTCTTTATAAGTGTTTTCATCTTAAACAATAGCAAGCTCTCAGGGGTTAGAAAATCCATTCTTCCCTGTTCTCCTATTTCCTGCTCCGTGTGTGCTGGAATCCACTGTTGGAGGCGTCCCTATCACATCCCTTGAGGCTATTTGGTGGGAGTTGTTGGGATACAGGGAGAACCTACAGGATCCTCTCAGTGGAGGGAGGCTCAGAAGCAGAAGTCTCATCTTCCACTGGGAGACTGGGTGTGCTTCTGGTCAAGGAACTTCATGCACAACCTCATCCCATCTGTCCATGGAAGTTTGTGTGTTGGTGTGATATTGAACTGGTTTTAGGAGGGCTTTCCAACTAAGAAGGACAATGTTGAAAGGCCTGGTGATCTGCTTCTGATCATCCATCCATAGAACCCTAAGGATCACAATGGTCCAGTCTGCAACTGATCCCGGGGATGCTGCACACCTCTTTCTGTTGTAGACAGGGTTGCTGTGAGCTAGAGGCCACTCAACATTAGCAAACAATAATGGAAATATTTTGCTGTTGCTACATGCTACTCAATCTGTAGGCCAAGCAAACAGTACAAGAGGTTGGGCTGTCTGAAGCAGAATGTAGTGTCCAGATTGGAGGAAGGCTTACTAAAAGCCAGCTGTCCGCCCCTGGCTTGTTGAAAGCAAGGAGGTCTTTGAAGCACTTGCTGATGAAAATCAAAGATGGTGGCACTCCACTTGGATTGCAACTCAACGTAAAGGAACCAAAAATCCTCACACTGGACCAACAGACGGTCATGCTCAACCAAAAAGATGGATGTTGTCACAGATTTCATTTGCTGGGATCCACAATCAATGCTTAGGGAAGCCGCAGTCAAGAACTCAAAACTGCGTGTTGTCTTGGGCAACTCTGCTGCCCTAGAACTCTTGAAAGAGTAAGGATGTCATTTTGAGGGCTAAAGTGAACCTGATCAAAGCTTTCGTATTCTTAAGCACCTCTTAGGTGTGTGAAAGTTGGACAATGAACAGGGACGACGGGAGAAGCATGGATGTATTTGAACTGTGGTGTTGGCAGAAACACTGAAGTGAGCACCATGGACTGCGAGAAGAGCAGACACATCGATCTTTGGAGGAAGGATAGCCAGAATGATCCTGAGAAGCCAGGTGGGTGAGACCTGGTCTCGCCTATTTTGGACACGGTATCTGGAGAGACCAGTTCCTGGTCTCTTGGTAAAGAAGATCAGGGAGCAAAAAAAAGGGGGGTGGTGCTCAATGAGATGGCTTGACACCATGGCTGTCACAATGGACTCAAACATAAGCCGAGTTGTGAGGCTGGAGCGGGACCGTTCTGTTGTACGTGAGGTCACTACGGGTCAGCATCGACTCGACGACACCTTCCAACAGCAGCGGCAGCAGATGCCACATTTGGTTTATCCACTCATCCGCTGATAGGCGCTTGGGTTGGTTCAACATTTTGACTGCTACAAACTATACTCAAGGCAGTCAAGTGAAAATCTTTATGCCAAGGTATGTTTTCACGTTTTTCACAGTCAATACCTTGAAATCGGATGGCTGTTTACCCATAAGACTTTACAGCCTGGTTATGGTGCTAAACAAGGAGCACTGTTGTGTCAAGGCTGCTAACCAAAACGTGGTTTCTAACCAAAAATGTCAGTGGTTTCTATTTGCCAGTGCCTCTGTCAGGGAAAAGATCTGGTGACTGGTCCCGTCCTGATTTA
>NW_022111312.1:9493523-9494971 GCF_000313985.2 Echinops telfairi
GGCTAAGGCAGCTGAACCCTGGTCCGACCATTAGAGAGCAAGAGACCTGAGAACTAGAAGGGCAAGGCTCGCCGAGCCATTTACCTCTCCACCCTTCAATGGATCCCACATGTGTTTATCGGCCAGGTTGGCACAATAAACCTTAAAAATCTCAGTGTGTTAGACACAAAGCTATGCTGAATAACAGGGGCTAGATGTGCTTGTGACTCCTATACTCTCTGGAAATTCTGATTCCATCAATCCAGAACATCTCAAACTCTTCAGGACTGACATTTTGTACCAAGCAATTTTTTGTTTGCTTGTTTACAGGGAGGAAGCTAAGGAGCTTTCCTGTGCATGGTAGGCTGTTCAGTTGCATCTCTGGCTTCTATGCACTACATACCGATAGCACTCTCCCCTGACCATCAGTCATGGCCACAAAACACACCTCCAGGTACTGTCCAGTGTCCTCTATGGAACAGAATTGCCGTAGACAAGAGCAGCTGCCTGGGAGGCCATTTCATAAATGGGAAACGTGCCCATCTTGCCTCTGACCGGGGAATACTTAGTGGCTGTGCGCACAGTCGGTCTGCTCTCAGAGTAGGTGTGCTGGGTCCTGCCTTGGTGACTCTGTCCTGGTAGGTTGACATCTTCTAGGTTGCTTTATTTAATCTGCATTAAATCGGTAGTTCTCCCGTGGTTCAGTGTGCGTGCTTGTGCTCTTGAAATGGGCCAACCAAAGAAGTGGTGGGTCACAGATGGTACAGGCTGCTTTCTCTGCTTAATTCGGATCAGTTCATTTCAGTGGTATTTATTTCAAAAGCACGAGCTTAAGGCCTCAGAGTATTCTATGGCTCTGTTTACAAGCAGCACCAAACAAACGATGGACACGTGTTTCTTTGACTGTCAGGTACTTTCAGGGGCAGACTCCCAAGTAAGCACAGGCTTACTTATGCTTACTTACTAATCTGTGGCGAAACCATCAATTGCTCACCAGATATGTCAGTACAAGCAAGCCGGTGCTTATCTTGATGACTTGATATTGTGTCCCTGTCAGGAATTATAAATTTGAAAAGAGGCTTTGATTTTATAGCAAGGGACTGTGGGTTTGGGCCAAAGCCCAAAGGCAGCCATTCCTAGATGCAGAAGCTTTGATGTGGTACAAAATGTGAAATTGTTCACTCTCAACTAGTAAGTAAGCACAAGTATTAAATCCAGGCTGACCTTGGGCACTGGGTAATCTGACTCCGGGTCATTATTTTTGCTCTTCCGAATCCACCCTAAGCCGGGGATTATGAAGAAGATGTGGCATCGGGATAGAGGAAGGCTTATTATGTACTAGGACTGTTTTGAACCACGTCAAAGCAAGGAGGTCTTGAAACATTGGTGGAAGATCAAACTACAGCCCTCAGTCTGGACAACTCCATGTGAAGAAAATCCAACACCAACACCATGATAAACTGAGAAAA
>NW_022111312.1:9496689-9516752 GCF_000313985.2 Echinops telfairi
AAGACTTCCCACCCACTGGCCTGTGATCTTCCTGCATTCGGCGTCATTGTATGTGTTGTGTGAGTCTGAAGAGGAATTTATGGACTGGTATTAGACATATGGGTTAGTATCAGACCTATGGACTTGATCTGGACAGGGCTGGAATGTTTTCTTAATATAAAATTACTCATTTATATAAAGCTCTTTCTTATACAGATACGGGTGTCCTGGATTTGTTTCTCTTGTCAATCCAGACTAACACACTCTGGAAACAAAAAGGGGTTCCTGGAGGCCTCTCCTAGAAGATCCTTCTAGTCCAGTCCCAGGGAAGGCCTGTATTGTGGTTATCCATAGCCATGTAACAAGCAACTCCTAACCGAGAGGCTTACAACAGCAATCCAGTTTCTGTGGGCTAGCCTCTGGTGAGGCTAGCAGCTGTCGGAGGCCTAACACACACAGCACCATATGGAAGGCTCCTTCCACCATACCTGGGGGGAAATAGAGAAAGGCGATGCGCACAAAGAAAGAATGAATGACGCAGCGATGCCAACAAGAGAGATATGAGAGACCATGTATCATCTGAGAAGGAGTCAGAGCAGGCGATGTTTGACTCCTGAGAGCTTTGTGGTCCCTGGTTCTCATCCACTGGCTACAGTGATTGGTTTTCAGGAACTGGCAACTTGTTGAAATCAGGTCCATAAGAGAGAATGAATCCTAGTGTTCATCTAAGAAATATGAGGAGCTGTTTTCTTTCTCCCCATGGATGGTGTGATAGGAAGGCATGAAATGTTTTTTAAAGGGCCAAATCTGGAGTAGCCAGAGGACCTCTGGTTGGAATCTTTGGGTGACACCCACACTAGAGGAGAGAGGGTAGAAAGAAAGCTCAGTGTCATTACATAAGCTACCAGATCAAGCCTTCCCTAAAGGGAGCCCTGTTTATAGACTGCCAGTGACATCCATGAATAAATAATAAACTCCCTGTGTTTTTCAGGCCACTTGGTATTAAGCGACAATGAAAAGCATCCTAAATAATAGCTCCCTCTTGCACTCATAACCTACTTTAGGGATAACCCTATAGGAGATTTCAGGCCATGTGCCACTGAAGAGGAACCGTGGTAGTTACATAATCTGTTATCAATTTGAGACTTAAGAGTGAAGGGGTGGAGTTTAGCTTGTCAATCAGGTAGCAGCTTGATGACCTCATTTGGAAGCACTAAGGAAATAAATAGCTTGTAGGAGGCAGGGCACATACTCCCTACAAGACATTCCTGTGGAGAAGACACATGGAGCTATGCTAGAGTCCTGGAGGTGAAGGAGCCACGTGGAGACCCCTGCCAGCGCTGAGATGTTTCCACTGCCACTGGATCCACAAGACTTTCCACCCACTGGTCTATGATCTTCCTGCATTCGGCATCATTTCATGTGTTTCGTGAGTCTGAAGAGGACTTTATACATTGGTACTGGGCATAGGGGCTAATATCAGACGTATGGACTTGATCTGGACTGGGCTGGTAGTATCCAATTGCTCAATATTCAATTGCTCTTATATATAAAGCTCTTTCTTATACATATATGAGTGTGTGTGAATTTGTTTCTCTAGTCTACCTGGACAAACGCATGACCTAACTCCCAAAGCAAGCTCTGTGGGCTCTCTCGACTCTTCAGAGGATATTCACGGAGAGTACAGACGGGCTTTGAGCCCCTTCACTTACAGAGGCCACATCTTTCGAACAAAGTCATCCAATAAAACAGGTTTGTGTTGTGTGCCTTCACATCATAGCTGACTTATCTCCCTGCTTGACTGGCTCAAGTTCTCTGGAGAACCTAGCTAGCCTAAGGCACTAAGGTCAAACAGGATTGCTTCTCTTGGGGTTCCTTCTAGACTCTTAAAACCCACACAAAACTCCCAAATTCTTTTTCTCCCCATCTTTTCCTTTCCAATCCCTAGCCACTAAGAGCGCACCTCTCTCCCGTGCATAATGTTGATCCAAGGACTCAACTTGGAAGATGGGAGACGAGCTGGGCCGGGAAACATGAGCAGCCTCTAACAGAAGAGCCGCCGCCGAGCTTGTGATAACAGATCATATTGCTCACTCCTTATTTTCGCAGAGCTGATCACGTAGGAAAAGGGACAGTGGCTCCACTTTAAGGAGGAGGCAAGTTGAAATATTTCGTGGCGACTCCCTCCCCTGCACAGTGACAAGGCAAAGGGTATGGCAGCCCCAGTGAGAATGCTCCCATGTGATGCCAGACTGAGCTCTTAAGCCACCTTTGTAAATCATGTACCCTACACCTGCCTAGACACCTGAAAATAGCACTTGGGGCTCCTGGGAGACCTGGATGAGTACCAGGGAGAAAAGAAAAAAGCTGGAGTCGTACAAAAATGACAAACCTCATTTAAATGATTAGAACGTGTAGTCTAGTGACAGTGCAAAGGCCTGACTGATGGCTGGGTTTTAAAACGTTACTAACAATGTCCCAAACAGAATACTGCTCCTTTTACAGGAAGAATCAACTACCATGCGTTAACACGCAAACTAGCAGGTGCCCGTATGCCCAGGGTCCAAAGTACACAAAACAAGCAGCTATCCTAAGATAACGCTCACCAAGCTTAGCTTTCATCTTTTATTAGCATTCTATTTAGTTCACCAAGCATTTATTGGGTGTCTGTTACACACCAATCACGAAGTGTGATAGTTAAGGTTTTATTTATCTATTTATAAATCATTTTATTGGAGGTTTTTATAGCTCTTATAATAATCCATACATCCATTGTATCAAGCACATCTGTACATTGCCATCCTCATTTTCAAAACATTTCCTTTCTACTTGAGCCCTTGGTATCAGCTCTTTTCACCTCTCCCTTCCCCAGCAGCCCACCATTGATAAATGATAAATTATTATTATTTTCATCTTACACCATCGCTGTCTCCCTTTACCCTTCACCCATGTTTCTGCTGCCTGTCCCTCTTGAGGGGGATTGTATGTCGATTACTGTGATTGGTTCCCTCTTTCTCCCCCGACCTTTCCCCTATGGTAGGGGCTCATGGTATCACTACTCCCCTTATTGTTCCTGAGAGGTTTATCTGTCCCGAGTTCTGTGTGTCGAGAGCTCTTATCTGTACCAGTGTACATGCTCTGGTCCAGCCAGAATTGTTAGATAGAACTGGTCATGATAGTGGTGGGGAGGAAACAGTAAAGAACTAGAGGAATGTTGTGTGTTTCATCAGTGCTATACTGCACCCTGGCTGGCTTATCCCTTCCTTGTGACCCTTCTGTGAGGGGATGTCCAATTGCCTACAGATAGGCTTTGGGTCTCTATTCTGACACCGCTGCCCCCCCCTTGTTCACATTGAAATGGTTGGTTGTTTGGGGTTTTCTGATTCCTGATACCTGTTGACTCCTCGTGACCACACAGGTTGGTGTGCTTCTTCCATGTAGGCTTTGTTAAGATAGTTAAGTTTTATGTTAACTTGATTGGGCAAGGATTCTCAGTGGTTTGGCAGTTAAGACCTAATAATGCCCCACCCCCTCCAGTGAGATTGAACACAATGGAATCACCTCCATAATGGGATTTGCTATAAACAGCCAATCGACTGAAAGGAATTTTTTCAGGGGTGTGGGCTGCTTCCAATATAAGTGGATGCTAGGGAAAAGCTTTTCTTTTTTTTTCTTTTGCTGAGTCTGTTAGTCTTTAGAGAAACAAATCCACAGAAACTCATGTATAAGAGAGAGTTTTATATAAAACTTATATATTAAGTGTGCATCAGGAAAACATCCCAACCCAGTGCTGCCCAAGCCCACAAATCCAACATTAACCCATTAACCCATATGCCCAACAGCAGGAGGAAAGCCGAGTCAGTGAATGTGTAAGCATCTCAGTGCTGGCAGCGGTCTCCACACGGCTGCTCCTGCACCCAGGGCTGCATCAGGGTAGGTCCTTGTGGCTTCTCCTTGGAGATGTCTTGCAGGAAGTGAGCCTTGCCAGCTAAAGCAGGTAACTGGCTAAGGCAACTGCACCCTGGCTCGACCATCAGAAAGCAAGGGACCTGAGGACTAAAAAGGCGAGGCTCACCGAGCCATTTATGCCTCGGCCCTTCAATTAACCCCACATGTGTTTATCAGACAGGTTGGCACAATAAACTAACTGAGTCTGGGTTCTGCCTCTAGTCCATCCTCTGACCTCTGGTTCTTTGGACTTGAACCAGCAGCCTACCATCGAATCTGCCAACCATGGATTCATTTACCCCCGCAGCCAGAAGCCTGCTGTCTGATCTGCTGATCTTGGGTTCATCAGCCTCTGCAGCTCGGTGCTTCAACAAAAGCCGCCACTGACTTGGAACTTGCCTCCTCTATAAATCGTGTGAGCCATTTCTTACACACACACACACACACACACACACACACACACGATTTTGCTTCTCTAGAGAACCCAGTCTAAGACACTAGGCATTTTATTTCATTCTCTTTTTTTAGATCATTTTATTGGGGGCTCATACAACTCTTACATATAGTATATTGTTATTCATTTGGTCAAACTCGTAACCAAGGCACAAGACCTTGCATAAACGCTGCCCCCCCTCCCTATTCGCCCCAGTGGCTGACCACGAGAAAACCACACAGGCCACCCTTGTTTCTCACCTACTCCAAGCACGTTCCTGCCCCAGAGCTTTTGCCCTTTCTGTCCCCTCTGCCCGCTGGAGAAAGACAAGGCTTTCTGTTCTAGGAAAGATTCACAGCCTCTGAACACAGGCAGTTCCACTCGGTCCGACAGGGTCGCTAAGACTGGGAACCAACTGAGTGGCAGTGAGTGTGGTCTTCTGCTTTGGTTCCCTCTGGCCATTCTCTCTCTCGTCCCCCTGGCATGGTTCATGCTCTCTCAGCACCGTGAGTCGCTATGAGTCAGAACTAAGTCAGTGGAAGTGGGTTTGGGTCTAATCAGCTTGTGTGCCTGTTCACTCCCTTATCATCTTTCTCCTCACTCCTGGGGCATCATCGTCCTAAGAGCAGGGACCGTGGAAGTCTCTTTAACCACTTGCAGCAGTGCCAGAGCCTACGTGTGAAAAACAAACAACAAACACAGCCGCCGTTGAGGTACCGCTGATTCATGGAGATCCCCTGTGCGTCAGAGTAGCACTGTGCCCCAAAAGGTTTTTAATCATGGCTGAGGGTTCAGCAATAGATCGCCAGGCCTTTCTTCCGAGGTGGCTCTGGGTGGACATCATGCCAAACCTTTCCTGTTGCTGCTGAGTGTGTTAAACATTTGCACCACCCAGGAACTTTGAGCATATGCTGGTACCTTATAAATATGTATTGTTGGTGCCCTATAAATATGTATTGTTGGTGCCCTATAAATATGTATTGTTGGTCCCCTATAAATATGTATTGTTGGTCCCCTATAAGTATGTGTTGTTGGTGCCCTATAAATACTGTGGAATGAAGGACTTAGGGCTGTGCTTCCTTTTTGAGATATTGGCACTCATCTCCATGAGAAGAAAATATCTCCTCTGTGAACTTGAGATCACAATGAATTTTTGCAGTAGAAACATTTGCCCCATTAAACAAATGGATACCAAAAATGAAGTGCATCCAAGAGCCGTGTGTCTAGGAAGTGGCCATTTTTAACAAAGGGTCATTTCAGCAGCTGATCCTCTTCACAGGCCACCACAGATGCCCAGCAAAACATCGTACCCACTGCCAAATGATTTCTGCACATGCCGACAATAGAGCCGTGCATGGTGTCCTAGTAGTTATGCAGCAATGTACTTTCAGGAGAAGATCTCATTTATCATTAGGTGCGGCTTTTACATTTTAATTTCTGATTTCGGAATAATTGTAAGCTCATGACCAAGAATCCAGGATAAAGAGACCGATGCACAAAGAACGAGCTGGCGTGTCTGCCTTCCAGTCTTTTTCCTGTAAGTGTTGCAGGGGGAGTCTGTGTCATATAGACTACTTTAGGGTCAATGTTCTCCCTTCGTAGCATGAGACGTACTGTGTCCGTCTGGGTAGACTAGAGAAACAAATCCATGGACACACATATGTGTATCAGAGAGAGATTTATATACGAGAGCAAGTGAACAATGAGAAAACATCCCAGCCCAGTCCAGATCAAGTCCATAAGTCCGAGATTATCCCATATGGCCGATATCAATCTATAAAGTCCTCTTCAGACTCATGAAACACATGCAATGATGCCAAGTGTAGAAGATCACAGGCCATTGGGTAGAATGTCTTTGGATCCAGTGGCGTTGGAAGCGTCTCAGCGCTGGCAGGGGTCTCTGCATCAGGGTGGGTCTATGTGTCTTGTCAGCTGCTGTGTCTCCCAGGGAGGGTCAGAGAGAGCAGTGTCTCCCACCTCCAAGAAGAAGTACCGGATTTCCCAGAATTCTCAGAAGAAGGCCATGCCTACAACAGAGTTCTCATTGGCTATCTCCAGATTGACAGGCTAGACTACCCCTACACTCTTAATCCTCAAATTGATTATCCTCTGGTAGTCACCAGATTAGGTTACTACCACAGGTACACCCCCCCCCCAAAAAAAAACAAACCTGGAATTTACCCCCCAAAGCTTTGTATTTAAATTTTTTACAGAACAACCTTATTACATTCAAAGTACTTTCTCTTACACATAATACATTTGTCAAATCTATGATTCCACTCAAAGTACTCTCTCTTACACGTAATACATTTGTCAAATCTATGTTTCCACTCTTGGAAACATTTTTCAGACTCATCTGTTTGGATGGCTGACAGCACCTCCTTTGAGTTTTTGATCTCTTCTATATCATTGTCAAATCGCTGTCCTTTTATGTCCTTTTTCATTCGTGGAAACAAAAAGTCACCTGGAGCAAGGTCAGGGGAGTAAGGTGTGTGGGGCAAGAGAGGCCTGTAGTTACTTGCCAAAGCCAGGCACACTGGGATGGTGCATTGTCATGGTGGCAAAACCAATCCCCCATGTGCCATAAATCAGGCCCTTTTTGTCATACACTGTTACACAATCTTTTCAGAACCTCTAAATAAAAAGCTTGACTAGCAGTCTGACCTGGTGGAATGCACTCCAGATGGAGTAACCCCCCCATATCAGTAGAGCGTTTTTCCATTTTCCTGGGGGGGGGACCCCCTCATATATCATGATGCTGCTGTTAAGTGCTGTCAACTCTGTTCCCACTCATAATTATATACTTAATATTCAAGTATATATTGAGTACTAGAATACAGATGTTTATATTGTAATCTATTGAAATAAATTTTAAAAATACACAAAAATATATGCCCATTGTTTTAAAAAAAGTAAAATAGAGTAGGAGAGGGAGAAAAAAAACCTTTTCTTTCCTTTTTTTTTTTTAGAAAAAAACTTTTCTATTCCTATTGCTAAATGGTTTTTGTGTGCATGTGCATCCAGAATATTTTGTGTTTACACACAAATGAAATCACCCTATATGAGGGGCCTTTAAAATGCTCATGGAAAAATTCCATTATCTTTTTACTGAAATCATTTTATGGGTGCCTCTTACAGCTCTTGGAACATTCCATACATCAAGTATACCAAGCACATTTGTACACATGTTGCCATCGTCATTTTCTAAACATTTACTTTCCATTCGAGCCCTTGGTATCATTCCATTATCTTTTAACTTTGTTTTTCCACGACCTTTTTTATTACATTGTGTGGCAACTTATTATTTAATGTTAACAGCTAAGGCATATTGTTACACTGAAATATTCAAAGTTACATTTCTGTAACCTTTAGAGTTACATTTGACTGGAGGCAGGGTGATTTATTGCCTGGGCCTATGACAGTTTCTTAATTAGTCTGCACTTAAAGACTATATTGGTAGTTTCTGTCTCCTGGATATTACACACAATGATACAATTCTGTGTGTGTGCATATTTTTAATAGATGGATATGGATGTATAAATATGATTCCTTGATGACTAAGCCATGGTACTTTCAATCACTTCATATGCAAGAGAAAGATGGTCAATGAAGAAGAACTGATGCATCTGAATCTTGATGTTGGCAAAGAACACTGGACATCCCATGAGCTTCCAGAAGAATACTCAAATCCGTCTTAGAGGAATGACAGTCCACAGACTCCTTAGGAGTTAAAGAGGAGAGACCCTGCTTCACTTACCTTGGCTGGACATGTTACCCAAACCAAACACCAAACTCACAGCCATCGAGTCAATTCTGACTCGCAGCAACCCTGTAGGACAGGGTGGAGAACCGCTCCCATGAGCTTGTGAGCCTGACTCTTACTGGAAGCAGAACGCCCCGGCTTTCTCCCAAGGAATAAGCTAATGGCTGGTGGTTTCAAACTGCTGACCTTGCGGTTAGCAGCCCCACGCATAATCACTACGGCCACCAGGGCTCATGGACATGTTATCAAGAGAGATCAATCCCTGAAGGACATCATGCTTGGTGTGATGGTTAATGCATGTGCCCATCTGGCTAGGTCTTGACTCTCAGCATGTGACTATCCTCCATTGTGTAATCTGATGTAAGCGTAGTTGGCTTAAGAGTGCTGCCTGCATCCAATATAGGTGGACATTCTGGAAAAGCCCAGGTCCAATGAATCTTGCACCTAACTTGTCATCCTTCGATCTCCAGTTCTTGGGACAGGAGTCAGTCGCCTGCCAACCTAACCTGCTGACTTGGAAATTTGTCAGCTCCCACAATCCCATGAGTCAGCAACTTTCTTCCTCACCTGCCGATTTGGGGTTCATCAATTTCTGGACTCACCTGAATTAGGAGAAGCTTCCAGCCTGACTCACAGAGTTGAGACTTGCTAGCCTCTGTGACTGCATTAGCCCTTTCTTTGAAATAATCTTTATCTATGTATGTATATATACATATACACACACACACATAATGGGGCTTTATACATTCACAGAAAAATCACCTTTAATTTCATTTTTCTCCGCCGGACTTTTTGAGGTCCTCTCAGACTAAGACAGTTGGCAAAGGAGAGAATGAATGAAACCGAGAAAGATCTTCACTGAGATGAATGGACAGGGTGGTTGTCCCAATGGGCTCAAACGTACCCACATCTGAAGTGTGGTGGAGGGCAGGGCGAGCTGTGATTCTGTTATAGATATGTACATGGCGCTACCACAGAGCTAACTCAATAGTGCATGTTTGTATATCCATATATATTCATATGGAAATATCTAATAAATACAAAATGCATCTCCTTTGTTATTAATTCTATATATCTTGCAAGTTATACATTTTTAGATACAAAATTAATAATGAATTTTGTTGCACAGTGCCAAATTGTCCTCCAAAAAGGATGTTCAAACTTCTACTTTGCCAAGAGTTTATCAGAGTGTCAGTTTCTGTACCTTCTACCAATACCAGGTATTATTTATTTTTTACTATTCGTTAATCTGATAGTGGAGAGATTGTATTTCATGGTTACTTTAACTTGCATCACTCTTATTGCTAGTGAGTTTTCATCTCATTTTCATATGTATGCACACATATTACTGCTGTTTGGATTTCTTTTTGTGAGCTGCTTTTTCATGCCTTTTGCAGTTTTCCACTGGATTATCTGTTGTTGTCTTTCTTTTCAAAATTGATGTCTAATCTCTTTGTTGACTAATGAAATTTTATGTTTTACAAATGTAAGACATAAAAAAAAGCTATATTGGGGTCCTACTTCCTGTACACGGGGAGCCCGGTGCCAGAGAAGAACCACAGCCTGAACACTTAGTAGCCGGCGTGCCCAGGTGAGTGGGCGCGCGTCTGCACAGACATGCGTGTGGGCGACAGCCAGTCTAGAGTGACCCTGGCGCATACAGCAGCCTGGCTGGGATGTGCCTTCTGCCCGAGACTCCTTGCCCCTCTTCAGCTCAAAGCAAGGGACAATCTGACTTAAGCTCTCCCATGATGACCAAGCAGCTTGACTATGACCTGGAGACCATTGACAACAAAGTAGAATCCACCCTTGCCAACCTTACCAAGTACCTCTCAGCCCTGCAAGGTTTCAGGAAGGCCCTGCGCCTGGCCGTGCAGGTGGAAGAGCAGCCCAGCAAACAAATCAGCAGCAAGAAATAGCCCCAGCGCCGACTGCAAATAAATTTTAACATATGGAAGTTTCCCACAAACTCTTTGAAGCCCCCTTGTATAACTATCATACAACTTTTTCCTGTTCAGTTATTTGTTTGCAAGAATATGTTTGCAAGTGTACCATTCCATGATCCATGTAGTTTTTCCATCCTTGCTATCCTCCACCCCCCACTTTCTGAATAATGACTCTAGTAACCACTAATAAACTTTGATATTTACCCAAAAGAAGCTATATTGCATCCTATTGTAATATATAAAATAGAATATATAAAACTATTCTATTAAAATAGAATATATAAAACTAGTGTCCTGTTACTGATTATGCAGATTATTCCCAATTTTCTGAAAATGGAAAGGAGTTGTTCTCTGTTTCTGTCAAAGAATCACCTGGAAAGTTCTTTAAACACCAGTGTTCTCTCCTGAAGAGATCCTGATGTCATTGGTTTGAGCTGGGGCTCTGACATCAGTATGCCTCCTGGTTTCCCAACCACGGCATTACTGACCTTTTGGACTGCTAAATCTTCATGTGGCTGGTTTCTCCTGTGTATTTTGAGACATGTAGCAACATCAGCTTTCTAGTCACTGGTGCCAGGAGCACCCCATTCACCCTCAAGCCCAGTGGTGACAACCAAAACGGCTTTCAGACATTGCTGACTATCCTTTGGAAATAAAATGCCTCTTCAGAATCTGCTTAGCTCTTGAGATACTTAAGGTTTATTGTGCCAACCTAGCAGATAAACACATGTGGGATTAACTGAAGGGTAGAGAGATAAATGGCTCGGTGAGCCTCGCCTTTCTAGTTCTCGGGTCTCTTGCTCTCTGATGGTTGGACAAGGGTGCAGCAGCCTTAGCTAGTTCTCTGCCTCAGCTGGCAAGGCTTACTTCCTGGGAGACATCCCTGAGAAGAAGCCACATGGGCCTACCCTGATGCAGCCCTGGGTGCTGGAGCAGCCATGTGGAGACCCCTGCCAGCGCTGAGATGCTTCCACGTTCACTGATTCAGCTTTCCTCCTGCAGTCGGTTTTATTATGTGTGTTTTGTGAGATGGAAGAGGACTTTATAGATCGGTGTTGAACATATAGGCTAATGTTGGACTTATGGGCTTGGACAGCACTGGGTTGGGATGCTTTCTTAACATATACTTACCCTTTATATAAACCCCCCTCTTATATACATATGAGTTTCTGTGGATTTGTTTCTCTAGTCTACCCAGACTAACACAGCTCTGTTCTCTCCCCGCACCTCCAGTTGAGAATCACTAGTATACTGTTTCTTTACTCCTAAGTGAACCTTCTATGCAACCAATCACATTGCATGCATCCCTAATGATTTCCTTAGGATAAAACCCAAGGCATGCACATGTCAGACTTTTAACATAATTCTCCACTTTAACCTGATTGTCCGTTGCCCTTCTGAATGACGGTAAAATGGATACTTCCATCACCAGCAAATGAGAACCTCCTTTTCTCCTCACCCTTGCCAATTTTCCATATCACCATGATCCTTGTAAGCCAATCTGACAAATGAGGAATAATACACCTACTCCTCACTTACCGACTCATTATGGACATTTCTCGTTTGCGATGATAGTTTTCAGGAATCTACTACCTGACCATGGTACATATTAATGATGTATGTCTGGCAGTGGGGACTGCCACGGTGTGATGTGAGAGTAGTGCTGGCTGTGATGATTAATGTTGGGTGTCAACTTAAGGAGCCAGGATTCTCAGAGGCTTGGCAGTGATGTAAGGATGAAATTTTGATGGCTATGTCATGATGTAATTTACCAATTATGTAATGATGCCGTCATCATCCATTTTGTGACCTTTTGCATAATGCTGATTTTCATATCATGACCTGGTCTTTGGAATCTAACCATATTAATAGATGAAGGGGGAATGTATCTCATTCAAAAGTTGACATTTTATAGGATGCAGTAAGTGAAAATAAGATAGAACACAGTGTATCAAAGATGCTATTAAGTGTTTGCTTGGTTTGTTAAATCATGTCAGCGCATTGATTCCACAGCTTGTTAAAATCCAAGATTCAGACATGTGTCTGTCCTGACTTACTACCAGAGATATGCTGATAAGTTTAACAACTGGCTCTCTAGGGATTGTTTTAAAAATCAATCACCTGATTTGTTGTGTCAGCCAATTCCTGTGGTACAAATACTCTCGCTGTGGCCCATTTCAAGTTATCAGTGTGATGTCACCAAACACGCAAAATGCACGTGATTGGCTCCTGCTGGCTCGGGAGACCCAGCTCCAGCCTCCCACGGGAGATTAAATGATTGTGTCGTTCAGTTCCTACACAATCCTAGTGGAAACCTATTCCTGTTAGGTCAGGGCTGTGTGAATCAAGTGCACAACAAGCAATTAGGCAGTAGATGTAGCATAGGAATTCCGATTGCAGGATGAAAATTTTGAAATGAAAAGGGGTGGCAGGTGAGTCGAGAGCCAACAGCCTCCAAAAATATTGATTCTAAACCCCCATTTGCACCACTTTGTGTTGTGCCACCCGGCTTTAGAGCCTCCATCCTCGGCTTTGACACTTGCAGGACATCTAGCCTTGAGCAGCTCCTTTATATTGCTTTGCTTCCCTTGTCTCCCCTGAGTCGGGGAAGAAAAGAGGTGCGTTATTTCACAAGGGGGTTGTGCAAAAAAGCATGGACATCAGGAACTGCAGAAAGGCTCAAAGGCATCTGCCCTCCTGATGAACACGGCGCCACGGAATGACAAGTAGGAGACGCCAGCTCTGCTCGCCCTCAAGGTAACCTCCAGACCTTCATAATCACAGAACAGAAATGTATGACTTGACTTGTTAAGCAGTTTCCTGCTGACAGCAATCAAACTAAGAATGAGTTATCCTCCTTTTCAACATGGGAGGAGAGGAGGCAATATGTAGGATGAAACTTGAGAGAGAAAATTGCTGTTAAATACAGCAAACATTCAATTCTACCGTCCAGCAGCTGTTTAATCAGTCAAAGAGTTTTCTATACCAGTAGTTCTCTATTCTGGCTGTCAACCAGAATCACCTTAGTGGGTTTTTAAAAAATCTATGTGCCTGGGTCCCACCCACAGGGATTCTGCTGTAATTGGTTTGGTGTAGTCATTTGTATTTCTCAAAGCCTCCAGGTAATTCTAATGTGCAACCAGGCCTGAAGACCATTCACCTAAACCTAAATGTGCATCAGAATCATTTGGGGGAATTTATTAAATATATTTGGTCTTGGGTCTTGTGTTAGTGTCGGTGGACTAAAGAATCAAATTCATAGACACTCGTGTATAAAAAAGAGCATTCTATACAAGAACAATTGTATATCAAGAAAACATCCCAGCCCAGTCCAGATCAAGTCCATAAGTCTGATATTATCCCATATGTTTGATACCAATATATAAAGTCCTCTTCAGACTCACACAACCCATGCAATGACACCAGATTCAGAAAGACCACAGGCCAATGGGTGGAAAGTCTTGTGCATCCTGTAGCAGTGGAAGCATCTCCATGCTGGCAAGGGTCTCCATGTGGCTCCTCTAGCTCCAGGGCTCTGGTTCCATCAGTGTAGCTCTATGTCTCTTGTCAGCAGGAAGATCAGGCAGGAGAGTGTGTGTCCCACCTCCGAGGAGGAAGACAGGAGTTCCCAGAATCCTCTGGAGAAAGCCATGGCCACACAGAGGTCTCATGGGCTAGGACTTGATTGACAGGCAAGACTCCACCCCTTTGCAAGTTGACAGGAGTTATGTAACTGCCACAGGCCTCATCCCAGAGGTCCTGATCTGTTGGATGCAGAGTGGGGCTGTGGGATTTACATTTTACACTCATATGCCAGGAAAATCTGATGCTTCTCCCTCACATAAGGAAAGGTCTTTGTTGTTGTTGTTGTTGTTGTTGTTAACTTGTCCCATCTTCTTTGCAACAGTGGTAGATGAAGTAAGAGAAGGCGTGGATGCTTGAATCTATCAGTTTCTCAATATCTTTAGCAGTTGGTTCAAAGGCCATAGACTGAATTGGGTGAAGCTTTTAACTATAAAGATAACCATCAAGATGTTTGGAATGAGTAATAGATGGATTTCACTTATCTGTGCACTCAACCTAATGGGAGACAAACATCCATTGTTTCATAAACGCTACTGCACATCCAGTCTGGCCATCATCATGATTAAGATATGAACAGACTTTCACACAAAAGCAAACAAACAAAAGTCACTGCCACTGAGTCCAGGCTGACTCATAGAAACACTACAGGGCAGGGTAGAACTCTTCCCGTGAGCTTCTGAGACTGTAACTCTCTGTGGGACTAGAAAGCCCCATCTTCCTCCCAAACTCTTCTGTAGCCATTGGTACAAAGCTACCCATCCTGAGACCTCCGTCCTTTCCCCGTGCTCTCCTTGAGAGAAGCCAGGCAAGGGGATCCAGCCTCACATAGGCTGTTGGCATTGAGGGTGAAGGGTAGGAGCTGGAACTTGGGGCAGACAGAAGAGAGGATGGTAACAGGCCTGGGTGAGCAATGGGAAAGTGAGAGAGCAGAAGGCTCCCATGTGATCCCAAGGTATCTCTCTCTTCTGGTGCCCAGTTGGATGGTAGAGCAGGAAGATGACGTGGGAAACTAACACTGAGGGAGATATGGTGAGGACTATATTCCCTAACTTATAACAGAGGGAATCTGGAAAGCCAGCATTTCACAGTAGGAAAGCCACCACTTTGGTTAAGTTAGAGATAAAGTCCAATTACATTATCCTGCTTTAAATAGCATTCCCACAGATTCTCCCCTAACAGCTATGCTGCCTTAAAGTGAGCACATGGTTGATTTTATCTCCCCACAGAAGCAGACTGTGGTAGTTACATAATCTGGTGTCAATTTAGGACTTGAGAGGATTAAGAGTGAAGGGGTGAAGTCTAGTCTGTCAATCAGATTAGCTCCAACAAGGTCTCTGTGTGAACATGGCCTTCTCCTGAGAATTCTGGGAACTCCTTTATTTCCTCCTTGAAAGCGGGAAACACTTTTTCTCTCTCAGCTCACTCCCTGAGAGATGCCTCACTGACAAGACACATGGCACTATGCTGATAGACCCCATGCCCTGGGAACTGGAGGAGGCACATGGAAACCCCTGCCAGCGCTGAGATGCTTCTACTGCCACAGGATCCACAAAACTTTGCACCCATTGGCCTGTGATTTTCCTGCATTCAGCATCACTGCATGTGTCTCGTGAGTCTGAAGAGGACTTTATAGTACGGTATAAGACATATGGGCTAATATCGGACTTATGGGGTGTTTTCTCAATATTCATCTGCTCTTGTATATAAAATTCTTTCTTATACACGTATGTGTGTTTATGAATTTGTTTCTCTAGTCGACCCAGGCTGACACGCAGACATCCTGTTGCTATCTCTTCCCACCTTGTCACTCAGCTGCTCTCATACCTTCCCCCAATGCAGGTAGTATTAGGTTTCCTGACCTGTGAGTTCAGGCATCTTACTGTAGATTCCACCCACCTTGTGACGTATGTAACTACTGAATATGCATGTCTTATGGCTACCTATAAATATCCCAAGACAGTAAAGATTTCCTCTCTCTTCTCCCACCACCATGTGGACCACCAAAAGGCACTGAGGTGAGCATGCTACCATAAAATGTGTCTGACTCCTTTATTTTATTCTCTCTCCTATCTTCCCTATCTTCTATGACTTTACTATAATATTTATTATTGCCGTACAATTGCACCTACAGACCCTTCGGTTGTTAGAGGCTGGTTTCCTCTGACAATGACAGGCCAGTGGGTGGAAAGTCTTGTGGATCCTGTGGTGGTGGAAGCATCTCAGTGCTGGTGTGGGTCTCCACATGGCTCCTCCAGCTCCAGAGCTCCGGCTCCATCAGCTCCATGTGGCTTGTCAACAGTAATACCTCACAGGGAGAGTGTGTGTCCCGCCTCCCTGGAGGAAGACAGGAGTTCCCAAAATTCTCAGGAGAAGGCCATGCCCACACAGAGGCCTCAAGTTGACAGGAGAGTAGGTAACTGCCGCAATGCCCTTGAGATGCCTCTGAGCGGGGCAGCTCAGAGAGAGGTGTTCAGGTCTGCTGCCCCAGGGGATGGGACTGGAAATAGAGAACTAGTGTTGGCAGACATAGGCTGGAGAAATGGAAATGGATGAGTTCACATGGGATCGGCTTCTCCCTGAGGCACAGCAGGGCACAAGGGCACACACATGTTTTAAGTGTTTTCAACAATCAGAAAATCATAGTGGATGTGCAGTCCTGAACCCGAGATGGCTCCTATTTGTCCTCCTACCAACACTGGCATGAAAGACCAGGTGTGGTACCTTATCAGGGAGGAAGGCCAAAGGGTGGACTGGAGTCTACTCTGAGTAGAGTCTGCTCCGGGAAAGGGAAGAGAAGCAGTTCTGGAATCTGCAGAGGTTCGTCACCTTCCCTGGGCTGGGATCCCCTGTGGTGGTCATGGGATGTTGAAGGAGTGCAGTGAGTGGAAAGAACTGGGGGCCGATGATGAAACGAGCCACCACCTCATCTAGCTCCTGGGATAAAGCATTGATACCAGGGTCACTCTCCCACAGCAGGAGGCCTCTCAAATGACGGCTACAAATTGCTGCCAAATCTGCCCCAAATTCCAGTTCTACCTTACAAAACTGGCTAGATCGGAGAACACACATTGGTATAGATAAGAGCTCTCGACACATGGAATTCAGGACAGATCAACCCCTTAGGAACAGTAGTGGGAGTAGCAAAATCATGAGGGGGATGGTCAGGGAGGGGGAAGGGGGAGAAAGCGGGACCCCATCACAAGGTTGGATATATGGCCCCCCACTCTCCGAAAGGGATGAATAACAGAAATGTGGGTGAAGGGAGACACTGGAGAGTGTGAAATATGAAATAATAATAACAATATATAATTGATCAAGGATTCATAAAGGAGGAAGGGGAAAAAAGAGGAACTTATACCAAGGGCTCAAGTAGAAAATGTTTTTGAAATGATGATGGCAACATATGTACAAATATGCTCGATACAATTGATGTATGGAATGCTATAAGAGCTGTAAGAGCCCTCAATAAAATAATTTTTTAAAATAAATTTTTTAAAAATCAAATGAGATGCAAAGGGCTCAATAGAAAGTAAATGTTTAGAAAATAACCATGTCAACATACCATATATGAGCCCACCCGATTATCAGCTGAGGCACCTAATTTTACCAGAAAAACTACATTAAAAATGTGCTGAAACACTCGGCTTATAAAAGAGCATATACAGTATGTACAAATATGCTTGATACAATTGCTATAAGAGCTGTAAGAGCCCCCAATAAAATGATCTTTTAATTTAAAAATAAAATCTACCCCAAATGCACGGCAACCCCACGCACAGTGAGGCAGTGTGATGGGTCATTTTTTATATGGCCTTTCTTGCTGTGGTCTTATAATGCCCAGCAGATGTCTAGGTGGGGCTGTGCAAATGAGGTACTACAGCCTACCAAGTGGATTTGGATAGCTTGCTAATCATGCAAACAAAATCATTCCAACCTTGTGGGGATGGAACCATGTAAATATGGTGTTTGGAATGCCAGTGAGGTGATTCGTCAGTTTTGCCATCTACTAGCCATAAAATGAGCCATCCCAGAGGTACACAGTGGCAGGGGGACAAGGGGAGTCTCGATACCACCAAGAAGAGATGGCAGTGGACCCAGGGTTCCTGTGCTGAGAACCTCCTAGACCCAGAAGACAGAAGGGCTGTAACCCTGGAGATGGCACAAGACAGCAAGACGCAGAGAAACGGTGGCAGCAGAAGCAGAAAGAGCAGCACAAGACAGTGGAATAAAGCACTTACAGGGTGTGTGCTGACTGAGTGAGAAACCGAATGCCTTTGGAGCAAGGCTTGCTGGTGAAGTAGAGTGCCCTTGAGTACTTATTGAGAGCTAAAGAGCTTTGTAACATTTGCTCCAGCACGGCAGATGCTGGGCAAGAGAGGTCAAGGGGCTGAAGGGCAGAGGGAGGCCTGCCTGAGGCCATGGCTGAAAGGAGGATGACTTGATCAGCGAATGGTATCCTCCGTTGTTCCTGGATTGAAACCTGTTATTTCCCTAATGAGCCCCATAACTGTGAGTCTGCTCTGTGGGCTCTGTGGTCATTGCAATGAGCCATCAGATCTCGTGGCGAGGGAGAGAGGGCCATGGGAAGGATGGCTAATGTCCAAATGGGTCAAAGGATTGGAGGGTAAAGATATGCCTGACCTCCACTTCCCAGCAATAAGATTTGAGCTCTGTGTATGCATGTGTGTGTGGGTGTGCACGTGTGTTAACTTTTATTGGGAATTAGGTGAAGGGTTACAGAGTAGATCATCAGGCTTTGTGTTTTCATCAGTTTTACATCCACCAGTTGACGCACATCTCGTTTCAACTCATCCGTTGCAGTCCTGATCTCCCAGGCTCGGTGGCTCCTTCCCTCCAAGTATTTTGTCATGTCTATGGCGTGTTCCTATCTGTATCCCTTGGATACACCACATTCGTGAATATATTGGCAGCTAAGGTAAATACACAGGTAGAACCATCTTCCGTCAAATCTATACGAATTCACGGATGGGCTGTTGATCCGGAGTCTTCCTCATTCCCCCTTGTAAAGTTAGAGGAGGGGAGATTCCTCAACTGTATGGTTTTTCACAAAGGGATTAGACCAGGGGTTTTTCATGAGCTCTGCTGAAACCTCACCAGCATCTTAGCCACACCAACGCCTCCACGGACAACGCCTCCACGGACAAAGCCTCCACTGGCCAGAAATCAAATGTAGTAGGCAAGAACTCGACCACTGACCCACCTCGGCCCTGAGAAAGGGAAGAGAGCATTAAAAAAACCTGGAAGGACAAGCGAGGGGAGCAATGACACGAATCTGATGCAATGTCCTTCCGCAGTAGGCTGGGGAGCTTGGAAGGACAGCAGCATCCCGATGTCCTTCGAACGACAGGACTTTATCTTATCCAGGCCAGCAGACATTGGGTCCTTTAAGGCGGGCTCTGAGTGGATGGAAATCTGCTCATCTGGGCTGTCTTAAAAACAAGTAGATGTGTACAAATTTGAGTTTGGCTTTTTAGGCTAATGAGCCTCCTTTTACAATGGAGTGGAACACAACTTGGGCCCTGACCCAGAGGCAACTCACTTATACTGTATAACTAGACCTTTCTCAGAATCATGTTTCTAGAGGTCTAAGGTAAACATACAGGATTACAAAGGAACCAGTTATATTGAAATGCAACCATCAGAATACTATAAAAATGAATGGGGGCCATGAAAAAACGTAGGTTTCTTTGTTAATGCACAAAACAGGACGCCCTGACCTCAGGTCTAATGACTGCTGAGATTTCAAAGTAGCAGTGAGCGCTAGTTGTGAGATGCTGACAATAACTTACATGTGACATGCTAACACCTGTGACTGCTACTGGTGGAAAAGCCCCAAACACCACTAACACAACAGGGGTTTGTTGCCCATTTGCAGGATTTCAGCTAGAACTTGGTGAAAATGAACAGGTCATTTCCCTCAACCCAACTTCTCTAAAACAAAACAATTGCTAATGAGTTTATTCCAACACATGGCAATCCCATAGGACAGCGTAGGGCTGTTCTATAGGGTATTTGAGGCTGTGAATCTTTACAGGAGTATACAGCCTCATCTCTCACCTCTGAGTGACTGGTGGGTTCGAATCAGTGACATTACAGTTAGTAGACCAACACTTAACCACTGTGCCACCAGGATTCCATCCTAAATTCACAGGCATCTGAATTTTATCCACATTCCTCTTGGGGGTTCATTAGTACAGCAGGCTAATGAGAAAGCCTCCAGTCTAATGAGGAAGAGGGAAGAGGTGACCTAGACACAGAAACTGATCTAAGAAAGACAGGCTGGATTTTGGAAACATCTTCTGGGATGTGCTCTGAACTGCTAAGACAAAGGAAACAGCTTGGGGAGAAGAACCCTGGTTTCACGGTGGTTAGCACTAACTGCTAACGA
>NW_022111312.1:9518489-9520109 GCF_000313985.2 Echinops telfairi
AGAGCTTCCGACTAAGGCAGACCAGGAAGAAAGTCCTGGCAGCTTGCTGATACAAGGAAAACAGAATTTTGTCTGAGAGTGTGCAGAAAGATGAGCTCCCCAGGTTGGAGAGCCCACAGTGGCCACACCATGGACACGAGCATCTCGTCAGTCGTGGGGATGGTGCAGGACCGGGCAGCGTGTCATTCTGCTGCGCACAGGGCTGCCGTGAACGGGAGCTGACTTGACGGCAACTAACAACATCCAAGGCTCAGAGCCAGGCAGTCTCTAAATAATCTGTGGCATTTGCTTCCTCCAGTGACAACACATTTCCACAGATACGATCCTGGCGCATCCTCACAGAGCCCGGAGCTGGTGAGTGTGTACCTGTCTTACAGATGTGGATGCAGAGCTCAGAGGAGCCTGGGGCCCTGGTCCTCCACCTCCCCGTTCACTGACTACAACAAAACAGATCTGCCTTGGTCTCATTGTGGACCTCTCTTTTTTCCATGGACCCTTATTTTAAATTTTTATTTATTTTTCAGACATAAAGAATAGCATTTTGATGGTTTTTAGTCCAACTATCAGTACAATACTTTGCCCTAACAAGTCCACTTTCTTCCCTCGCCCATTGGTTTAAAAATATTTTTTTTAAAACCTATGAAATCGTCACCACAATCAATTTTAGAACATTTTCTTGTGTCATGTGCCATTATCATTAGTTCCTCATTTTCCCCCAATCTTCCCGGACATAACCCGAAAAAACTATTAATCTAGTTACTGCTGTCTCTATAGATTTGCCTAGCCTGCATTTCATAGAAAGAAAATTATACCAAAAAAACAACCCAACAACAACAACAAAATAAAACAGAAAAACCTTATTCCACTGCCTTGATTTTTCTTAGAGTAGAAAACAAAAAGATACATACAGACTACCTTTTCCAGAACGTCAGACCTCACGAATGACTCAGAAAAGAAGATGGTCCTGCAAGGGAGCGGAAGCAGGAAGAGTGACCGCTAAACTCCTTCCCAGCTCAAGATCGCCTGAGTCCAAGTCATATCCCCACCTTCTGGAGTTTGCATCAGTGAGATACATAATACATATCAGCTAAGTCCTCCCCTTGAATCTTGGTTGGAAAGGCCCTGAACAAGTTATGATAATAACTCTTCCTTCCAAAGCTAGCTCTCAGAGCCTGTCCAGTCTTCCCAAGTCCCAGCCAACCCGAGGATGCTGTTAAAATGCAGGCTCTGATGCCCTCGGTCTGGGCTGGGGCCTGCGACAATACCTTTCTAACCAGCTTCCAGGCGATGCAGATGACGTGGGTCTGGAGACCACACTTCTGGGTGGAAGAAAATCCAGAAGAGAGGTTAGCAAACTTTTCCTGCAAAGATCCAGATGGTAAATATTTTAGGCTTTGCAAGCCAGATGGTCTCTGTGGCAACTTCTCCATGCAAACCCAGCCATAGCTGATATGTAAATGAATAGGTGTGGCTATGTTCCAATAAAACTTTATTCACAAAAATAGGAAGGCTGGCCAGATTTGACCTGCTGACAGTACTTGCCAGCTTCCCAGCTAGACAACAGCTCTATTCCTGGATGCGCTGATACATAGATAGACAAGCTCTCAGCTGAGTTGTAGT
>NW_022111312.1:9520363-9523744 GCF_000313985.2 Echinops telfairi
CCTGTTTCCCCGACAGTAAGACATCCCCCGAAAATAAGACCTACTTACAGTTTTGCCTCTTGCTGAAATATAAGGCATCTCCCCAAAAATAAGGGTTTGGGTTGTTATGATGATGTTCCAGAAGATGATGACACGACTGTCATTGAATAAATGAGTAAATGTACCACAGATTGGTGTACATGGAAATAATGATAGTAACAAGAAATTCTTGATACTGTAGGATTCAGAGTTTGTCTGGCTATGCTGGTTTGTGATGACCACTACTACCGTACCGTATATAGGTAATAAATTTCCTTTTTTGTTGTTCAACAATAAATATGTACCGTATTCTTCCTCATGGAAAAATAAGACATCCCCTGAAAATAAGACCTAGTGCATCTTTGGGAGCAAAACTTAATATAAGACACTGTCTTATTTTCGGGGAAACAGGGTAGCAGGGTCAGGGTGCTAATGCAGGTGGCCACTTGGCTGCCCTTTATCCCTTCACCACGTTGCAGCTGTTGGAGGCACTGAGCTCAGTCTGGTTAACGGCAACCCCGTGTGACAGAGGAGAACTACACTGCAGGGTTTTCTTGGCTGTCATCTTGACCAACGCAAATTGCCAGGTTGTTCTCCTGTGGAGCTGGTGGGTGGGGTGGATTTGAACCATCACCCTTCTGGTTCGCAGTCAAGCACTTCCTGGTTGCACACTATGGTTTCTCCTTATTCCCTCGGCACACTGACGAGAGAAAGAAGATGGCAGTTACTACTGTTAGTTGGGGTTGATGGGTAGGAGGAGGCACAGCGAGTGATGTAAAAAAGGAGTAAGATACAAAAGTTGATGAGACAAATACTTTCCACTGTACATATTTGCTGAGAATAGATTCTGGTAATGGTAGCTTTGGAAAGTATAAGTTCCTTTGGTTATCTTTTGGCATTCATGGAATTCCCTTAAGGATAGTTTACAGGGTATGTCAAAACAACATTGCTAAGTGTCCAGTAATCACAGAGCAGGTAAAGAGGTTACTGCTCATCTACCTATCTAAAGAGGTTAAGGCATTAAAATAGAGAAAAATAAAAAAAATAAAATAGAGAGAATATTAAAAAGATATAGGGAAGTATAAGTTGGGAAAAAGATCAAATTTATATATATAACATGACTATATTTGTGTAATAGATGCCCAAAGTGTAAAAGACTAACAGAAAATACACCAACTGCTATAGGTAGTGGAATTGTGTGTCTATATACAGACACAGACACACACACACACACACACACACACACACACACACACATAGAAAGCTTTATTAAAGAAAACTATCAAACAATCAAAATGGGAAGCGATTGTTTCTCAACATATCCTCCATCTAGGTCTACACACTCCTGAAGGTGGCGTTTCCCTCTCTTCCATCATTCCCTGGAGAATGGTTTACAGGACATCAAAAAGGTGTCTTTGACATCCCCAAGGGCCTCGAGTCCCGTTCCCTTGAAATTGGGGAGCACAAAGATCAATGAAGGAGCAAGATGGGGCCGTAGGGGGATGGGGGTCAAATTTCCGAACAAAATTCTGATTAGACAGCCCTTGTTCCCATTACAGAATGAGTGGGTACATTGCTGTGATGTGGGGAAAATGAATTCCTCAGCACAATTTTCCTGGTCTTTTTGTCATCGATGCATTCCCTCCCCTCCCTCCCCAATTTTCTTAGGATGTCTTCATAATAAAACCCTATGATCATTCTTCAGGAAAAGCTGTCAAGATCACCCCTTTGGAATTCCCCCTAAAAAATAGTTGTCCAAACCTTCTGAGCTGGCTTCTCTGCCTTAAAAAATTGAGCTAACCTAGCAGATGCCCTCAAAGGCAGTGTGCCAACTGGACCTCTTTCTGAAGGCAACTTCACAAGACTAAGACAGGTGTGCTACTGAGAGAACTTGTCTGCAGCCATCCACTGATGCGACTTTCTTACGTATTCTTTTTAATGTATCTTTGTATTACCTTGTATCCAAAAAAAAGAAATGAAACACTGCTAATTCTCACATTGACTTGTAACCTGATCTATTCCTCTGTGCTAAAGTATCTCAAATGCCACCCTAAAACAAAAAGACCAGCAGGGCTTAGAAGGGTGCGATTTCTGAGAATTTGTAACTGCCAGATTCAATGCTCTACTCCCAACGTGGGGAAACAGGGCTTCACGTAGACCACAGAACACAAGCAGTCTCGGGGAGTGCTGCCGATGGGCCTTCTTGTCAAGGATCTTGGACTATTTTATTTATTTATTATTTTAAAAATCATTTTATTGGGAGCTCTTACAGATATCATACCATCCCATGGTTCAATCACATCGAGCAGTGTTGTACAATTGCCACCACAATCAGTTTCAAAACGTCTTCTGTCTTCTTGAACTCCTTGATGTCGGCTCCACTTTATCCCCTCCCTTCCCCACCCTACCCCCCAGGAATCCTTATTCCTTTTTCACTCTTTTTCTATAATCATTTTTTGGGTTTTTTTGCCATATCTTATACAATCCAATATATCCATTTACATACAATTCTGTTGTTCTATCCCATTGAGTGGGGTTATACAGTCATTAATGCTAGCAGTTCTCTATTGCCCCCTTCCCTCCACCCCTACCCACTTCCCTTACCCTCAGGGACCCATTACTCCTGTTATTGTTTCTGAAGGGTTATCTATCTTGACTTTCATGTACCAAATGATCTTAAATATACAAATGAACATATGCAAATCTAACATGATTAAAGAGGTAAAACAATAAACCATAATAGTAAGGGGAGGAAATATTAAAGAACTAGAGAATAATTATGTGGTTCGTCAGTGCCAACTGCACCCTGGATTTGTCATCCCTTCCATGTGGCCCCTCTGAGAGGGACTGTCCAATTATCTTACAGGTGGATTTTGGGTCTCTACTACATCCACGCCCCTTCATATTGATCTGATTGCTTGCTTTTGAACTTCTGATACCTCTTCTCGTTAACACCTCATGATCACACATGGTGTGCTTCTTCCATGTGAGATTTGTTGCTTCCCTGCTAGATGGCCACTTGTTTCACTATGAGCCTTTAAGACCCCAGATGCTATATCTTTTAATAGCCGGGCACCATCAGCTTTCTTCACATTTGCTTATATACCCATTTTGTCTTCAGCAAATCATGTCAGGAAGGTGAGGATCATACAATGCCACATTATTATAACAAACTCTTACTGCACTGAGGTAAGATTTAAGTCGAGGCCCAAAGCTCTGAGGCTACTTTAAATTCAGAAGAAAGAACCCCACATCGGTTTGGAGAAATCTGAGTTTCTCAACCTAAGCAATATTGACATTTCAGACCAGGTAACTCCTTGGTCCATTCCACCCATCTGTCCATTTGTCACACTGTGGTGGATT
>NW_022111312.1:9524387-9525867 GCF_000313985.2 Echinops telfairi
GTGATTTTTGAAAGTAGGCTTTAGAAAGAAATCATTAAAAGAATCAAAATATTTGCATGGAGATGAAAAGTGAAAGGATTTGCTATTTATAGCCCTGGGAATGTAGTGGGGTCATTAGGAATAAAGGCTTGACGATGTATGAGATGCCATGTTTCCTGGGAGACACACACAGACCCAGTGGCCATCAGTCACCAGCTAGGCCCATTGAGACCAGGTGTATGATACTTCGCTGGGTAACTGATCTGAGGTGTGCCACTTGCCTACCTGGCTTGATGTTTGTGTTAGGTTTCTAGAGTTGGCTCCCAAGGCCTGGCAACCCCCTGCACGATGGTACTAACGGCTGCCCAGTGCTGTGCCATCCCCATGATTGGTTGGGGATTAATCATTATGATCCACAGGGGTTTTGTTGGCTGACTTTCAGAAGCAGATTGTCAGCTTTTTCTTCTCTGGCCATCTTCCGGGCCTTCCACTGAAATGTCTTCCGCATCTTAGCAACACACAGATCTCCACTGAGGGGTGGGTAATAGCTGTGCATGAAGCACATTGGGGGCAGGAAGAAGTCTACCACCGAATCATTATTGCCCTCATGTAACTACACATTATCCCCTACTCTCCACAAGACCTCCATGGTTGGTCCCAAGTGTGACCCGATACGAGTATTTCCTTAGAATTCTTCTAACTGGCAGGAGGGGAAGCAAGAGTGTTCCCAGCCTATAAAAAGCCAGTCTCCAATGGACACGCCTCTGTCTAGCAAAGAAGCTTTTCTGGGAAAGGGAAACTAATAGATTGCGGCACAGATGAACAACACAAAATTCTCGCAATCTTGACTTTCAAGTATCTCGGTGGCCAACTCTATCTGGGGCACTGCCATGGTTTTGTTATGATTTCTGCCCCTTGCAAGCATGGAGTCGAAACTGATACAATTTAGCAAGAGATAGAACATTTGCATATTACCATGAGCACTAGAAAAGAAAGAGAGAGAGAGAGACTTGTAAATGGTCCGAGGAAGGAGAGCCTCATACAAACTCGGTAGATGCAAAGTCACCAAGGAGCCTGTTTTGTCAGTCCTGGCGGGACTCTGACAAACTCTCCACAGATGTGACTGCTTCTTGATATGTTTAGCGAAGCACCACATGGGGCCCCGCTTGCACTCCCCAAGGGTTTGACATCTCCCAAAGCACTCGCTGTCATTATCTCCTTTGCATTCCGTCAAAGCTCCACCAGATGAGAAAGGTGATCTGACCACGCCCACTCTCAGGTGAGGAAATGGAGGTGGACCAGGGGGCTAAATGCCTCTTTCTATGTGATGCAGGGGTTTGGGTTCAAGAGCAGTAGTTCTCAACTTCGGTTGCAAACAGTGTCATGCGTGGGTTGATACTAATGGTTCAAGTACTGAAGCTTGAAAGGGGGAACCGATTACAAGGATCTACATGTGACCTCCTGCAGGATGGACAACAGAAAAGTGGGTGAAGGGAGACAT
>NW_022111312.1:9526669-9529212 GCF_000313985.2 Echinops telfairi
GGGGACAACAGGAGCAGATGCTGCAGAGCAACACCGGGATCGCTGGCAGCCACCAGAAATAGGAGAGAGAGACTTGGAATAGCTCCCCTTCCAGAGCCCTTGCTGATGCCCTGGTTTGAACTTTTATCCTCCAGCGCTGTGAGGAAGTTCATTTCTTTCTTTTCTTTTTTCTAAAGTCACCCACTTTCTGGTATTTTTGTTATGACAGCTCTAGCAAATGAAGATGGTTAATGTGCTTGGATGGAGGCTGGAGTCCAGCCAGAGGTTCCTAGGAAGAAAGGCCTGGTAATCTCCTTCTGAAAAATCAGTCCTGGATGGAGCCATTCGACATCCTACTCTGGTAAGTAGTCACTGAGGTCTTAAAACCCAGCATCTAAAGTATAGCTCCTGGTCTCTCCCTCGCTGAAGGAAAGAAGAGTGAAAAAACATTGAAGATGCATGGATATAATTAGTCTACTAGGCTAATCAATTTCAACATCAGCCTCCAAGACCCTGAAGCCAGAAGAACTAGAGCAGGGGTTCTCAACCTTCCTAATGTTGCGACCCACAGTTCCCTATGTGGTGGTGACACCCAACCATAACATTATTTTCGTTGCTACTTCATCACTGTCATTTTGCCACTGTTATGAATCACCATGTAACTATCTGATAGGCAGGATGTATTTTCATTGTTTCAAATTGAACATAATTAAACATAATTAAAGCATAGTGATTAATCACAAAACAATATGTAATTATATAGTGTGAATATTTATGTGTTTTCCGATGGTCTTAGGCAACCCCTGTGAAAGGGTCAATCGACCTCCAAAGGGGTCGCGACCCACAGGTTGAGAACTGCTGAACGAAATGATACCCAGTTATCACTACAAATTGCTCTGAAAGGGATCACATTAGAAGGTCCTGGATAGAGTGGGAGAAAAATGTGGAAGTGAACTCAAAATTAGACCAAACTTACTAGTCAGTTAGAGGCTCGTAGAACTTCCGAGATTCTAAGCCTTCGCCCCCCTTCAGGATTGGAAATAGCTCATTCCCATGTCTTAATTGCCAGCCAAACAACAGACCGGCCTGTATGCGGAACAGTAACCCTAGAGAAGTATGCACACCCATGCCAACCAGCCACCGGAGAATAAAAGGGCAGCATTTCCCCAAGGACCAAGTTCAGAAGGATGAGGAAAGGAAACAGGAAACAGAGGGGAAGTGTGATGGGTGAGGTTACACTGAGGGAGTTACAAGCAATAATAAGAAACATGATGACTGAGGTGGTAGCATGTGTACAATACAGCTTGATGGGATTGAATGATGGGATGTTAAGATAGCTGTGAGCGCTCCCAATAAAATGATTTTAAAGGGCAAAAAATAAAATAAAAGAGAAACAAAGAAGAAACAAAGTATGTATGAATTATTGAAGGGGACACTGATCTGCTCTATAAACCTTCACCTAATTTATAATAAAAAGTAAAAAAGCCAAACAACACACACACACACACACAAACAAACCTGTGGAGCACAGTTGTACTCTAACATACATGGTGTCCTCCTGAGTCAGAATCAATTGGACAGCGACACTTGACTGGTTACCTGGATGGAACGCCAGGGCAACAGGTCAAGCGTGACTGATGTTGAGCATATCAGGATTTTAAGCATGGGTACCTCGGAAAACGAAACAAAAAGTGGACGGACATAACCAGCCTAGCTTTAGGGGCATCCCTTGCAGGTAAATGGCACTTGCCTCGATTTCCTCCAGAAGCAGAACCTGACACAGGGATCCGAGGGCGAGGCATGTCTTTGGGAGGCAAAGGAAACACTGAGGGAGAAGTGAGGAAAGAAAAGGTGTGAGGTGTCAACCAGTCAGTTCTGATTCAGCGTGCCCCTATGCACAACAGAAACAAACTGCCCGGGCCTGTGCCAACCTCACAATCGGCGTTACATGCCAGCCCATCATTGCGGCCCAGTGTGCCAACCCATCTTGTCAAGGGTGCTCTGCCCTTCTGCCTGACCAAGCACGATGCCTTTTTCCAGGGAATCCTCTCTCCCGATAATTAATGTATGTATCCTCATTACATGAGACAAAATCTCACCATGCTTGCTTCCAAGGAGCATTCCGCCATACTTCTTCCAAGATAGGCTTGTTAGTTCCTTTGACGGTCCACAGTACTGTCAATGTAATTTGGCAGCACCATCATTCAAACACATTGATCCTTCTTCGGTCTTCCTAATTCCACGTCCAATTTTCACAGGTATATGAGGCACTTCGATTTCATTTTTGACAATTTCCAATGTTCCTAGATTCATACTTTGTATATTACACGTTTCAATTATTCATAGGCTTTTGCAGCTGTTGCTTTTCATTTTGAGTCACGGCCCATCAGCAAACGAAGGTCCTGTAAACCTTACTCCATCCAGGTGGTTGTGGTTGACTCTACTGTGAGAAGGCAGCGTCACATTTTCAGTGCCTTCTGGCCTGAGGGGCTCATCTTCTGGCATGATCTCTGACAATGTTCTGCTGCTCTTCATGAGGTTTTCAGTGGCTAATTTCTCAGAAG
>NW_022111312.1:9530650-9532520 GCF_000313985.2 Echinops telfairi
AAACCACCAGACACTCCACAGGAGAATGATAAGACTGTCTGCTCCCTTACATCTTAATGACCTGGGAAACCCTAAATAGCAGTGGTTCTCAACCTTCCTCATGCCACAGACCCATACAGTTCCTCATGTGGTGATGACCCCACCCCAACCATAACATTATTGTAGTTGCTAGTTCATCACTGTCATTTTGCTACTGTGATGAATCAGGTGACGCCTGTGAAAGGGTCGTTTGACCCCCAGGTTGAGAACCGCTGCTACATAGGGGTCTCAGCAACTTACAGCAGTTGTACTTGCTCCGTATGGTGTTCTTTACAGACACAAGATAACCAGGGCCTTCTCCCAAGGACTCACACTGCGTAGGTTCAAACTGCTGACCTGTGGGTTAACAGCTCAGCACTAGCCATATGTTCCCCCAGAGCTACTGGACTACCATGATTATAATTTTTAAAAAACATAAACAGAAAATATTGCTTCTTTTTAAGGATGTGGATAAATCGAACCCCCCAGCTATTGCTGGTGGGAATGTAACATGCAGTCGCTGTAGCTACTCTGAAAAGCAGCCTGGAAGTTTTTCAAAAGTTAAATATAAAGTCGCCCTGTGACCCAGCAGTTTCATTCCTAGTGATACACCTCAGGGATCTGAAAACACGTGTCCACACAAAAGCTTGTACATGGTGTTCATAGCAGCATGACTCATAACGGCCAAACAGTAGAAATAACCCAAATGCCCAACACCTTATGAACAGAATTTTTTTTCAAATGTGATCTATCCATACAGTAAAATATTTTTCTAGCCATGAAAAGGCACAGAGTGATGATGCATGAACACGTGGGTGAACAATGGGAACACTGTAGGTGAAAGAAGCCAGATACCTAAGGCCACCCATAGGGTGACAGACAGTATGAGCCTAGGGGCTGCTACGAGCCAGCCGCACGCAGGAAGGGAAAGGGAAGCGACTGCTGACATGTACAGGACTTCTGGGGTGCTGGAATGTTCTGAAACTAGATTGTAGCGATGGCTGCCCAACTCTTTGAATATTCGAGAAGCCACCGAATTAAATGCTTTAAGAGTGAATTTTATATGATATTGATTTTACCTCAGTTAAAAACGATCGATGCCACTGGAGTGCCAAACCACCCCTCCTCACCTCTGCTGATATCTACAACACAGCTTCCCGAAAATTATTGGGTCTGATGAGAATTTTCCTGTCTAAAGCCAGACTTCCTAGTTTCTAGTTCATGTTATAGTCATTAAAGCTGGGCTTGCCTTTTCAGGGCTGGGGGGCTGGGGGAAGAGGAAGCACAGTACAGAAACGTGCCTTTGTCCCACCATTTAAACAACCATTTCGTTCCTGATTCATAGGATGACGAGCAGTCACTCCCTTTCTAGCATCTGGGACTCCTGGGGAGCCCAGCTTCTAAACTGCTGGTAATTCCTTTCTCAATAGGGGTGTTATTAAAAACATTTGCCAGGACTCCCACAAGCAAAGATTAAGCTCGTAAACAGACGTCATTTGAATTGCCATTGGGTGTTCTTAGAGACACATAGCCTGCTGGGTATCCATTTTCAAGCAGCATCTCAAGAGCTATCTTTAGTGCCTACCTCCCAGCTTGTACTCACGAAAACAGGGACATCGACACCATGGCAATTTCAAGGGCACCTTGACCTCATGAACCTTATGATTCCTGCATGCTTACGTTGTTGCCTTTCTCACTGCGGGGTTTATGAGAAGCCTTACTGTAGTGGGGTCCTATAAGTCTCATTCAGTTATTGAGTGCATGTTCAGTGAGCACTTGTCATGTGGCATGGGAGGGATTGTTCTAGAAGCTGGGCTCCACATGGAAGAAGCATACCAGCCTGTGCGATCAC
>NW_022111312.1:9533597-9547254 GCF_000313985.2 Echinops telfairi
CCACAGGAAAAAAGTGAGACTTTCTACTCCTCTAAAGACGTATAGTCTCAGAAACTCAAAGGGGAAGTTCTACCCTGTCCTGTAGGGTCACTATGAGTCAGAATCGACTCAATGTTTTTTTGTTCGTTGGGTTGGTTGGTGGGTTTTTGGTGCAAGGATACATAAGACATAGCAGATGAAAGAAGGATGAGGAGAGAATAACGTCAAAGAAAAACAAAAACAAGAGTGAAGACCAATGGGAAGCCAGAAATGAGACTAAGTGCAAAGATAAATATGATAAATCCCAATAGGCACTTAATTAAAAAAAAAAAGCAGTGGCCAATCTCAAGCTCTGAGGTACACATGGCTTGAATGGAAGGGTAAGCAGTGTTCCTTGCTTGTTCACTTAACAAATACTTTTATGAGCACCTCCTTTGTGCCAGGCAATGGTTCTAGGTGCCAGTCTTCTCATTTCAGCCTTTTCTCAAATAGCATCTCATCTTTTCAATGGAACCTGGCCTAATGATAGCTGGCCTAACCTCCCTATTGTGAATTGCAACCCAGCCCAGCTTTCCCTCTCCATTGAACAAAACAAAAACAAAAGAAAACAGTGTCTCCTACCACTTCCATAGTTGATAATCCCTCTTTATTAAATCACGATATGACTTTTTCACAGAGTTTATCAGAACCTATAATAATCTTATGCACTTACTCTCTGTCTCATCTCACTGGACTATAAGTTCCACGAAGGATCTTAATTGTCATTTTGCACCCAAATTCCACACATTTGGCATAGTGCATCGTACATGGGATCTGCCCAATACATATTTGTTAAGGAGCCTTGGAGGCACCTTGAGTTAAGGACTGGGCTGCTAACAGTAAGGTTGGCAGTTCGAACCCATCCGCTGCTCCACAGGAGAAAGATGAGGCCATGGCAGTGGATATATTGTTGGTGATTGAGTGTATGGGAGTACGTTTATATCTCGTTCTTAACAGCAGAGAGGCATATATTTCACTTCAACCAAAGCTGATCATGTATCATTAAATTATGAGTTATAAATTATGAGTTAAAAAGCACAGAGACCGGCACTTGCCCTTTATTTTCCCCCATTGAAAGCACTCCACTGGTTCATAAAAAGATTTTTCCCAGTGGCTCTGATCGCATAGGCACACCACTAGCTTCTGGAGGGGAGGAGAGTGTAACCCATTACCCATCTCAGGCCGTAAGGAAAGGCCACGAACAGCCACGAGCTTTTTATCCCTAATCAGCCTTTCTACAATGTAGCAAAGCATATGAGCCACAGTAAGTGCTCATAAAGGTTATAGTAAATGAATGTGCCCCTTGAATTGGAGCTTGAGACTAGACCACCACTACCCAATAGAAATGTGATTTGAGCCATTTGAGTCGTTTTATATTTTCTGGTTGCCAAAGTGAAGAAAAGCAAAACGAAGCCAATATAGCTCATTTTAATGATAAATTTGTTAAACCCAATATACCCAAAGTACGATTATTTCAACATATAATTGATATCCACTGCCCCTGAGTGGATGCTCTTCTGTAGAACAGGGTAGAACTGTTCCTTGGGGTTTCCCAGGGAGAAGGATGAGGTAATCAGTTCCCATAAAGGTTCACAGTTCTGCTCTGTGAGTCGGAATCTACTCAGAAGCAGTGGACTTTGGGTATAATTAATACGAAAGAAAATGAGTCATGAATTATTTTATATCCCTTTTTTACATATGAAGTCTTTAAAATCTAAGTATCATTTTTATACTTGTAGCATATTTCAATTCAGATGTGACATCTGAATCAGCTCTAATTGATCTGTATTGTGATTTCATCAAGTATATAGCTGAAAATGTAGATTCATATGCCCATTTCTGAAAGTCTGCCCCTCCAAATGAGTCAAGTGTCATTCTTAAACTGTAAGACAGAAGTTAATGACCTAATGCTTAGGGGAAGAAAGGAGCCCTGGCGGCGCAGTGGTCTCTGAGCTGGGCTGTGATCTGATCAGCAGCTGGAGCCCCCCAGCTACCCCAAGGAAGAAAGATGAGGCAGTCTGCTCTGTAAAGACTTACAGCCTCAGGAAGTAGGGAGCCGTTCTACTACCCTCTCTCTGTAGGCTCCCTATGAGTTGGAACCGACTGCATGTGCCAAAAAGGCGGGTCTTGTATGATTCTATGTACATGCGATGTTCTGAATCAGTGGAGATAGAAGACTGACAGACGGGCGAGAGAACGGAGGGAGCAGCGAATACAAGGCCTTCTTTCATCGCGATAAAACGAAGTGAGAACGAGAACCAGGCGATGGTTGCACAGCTCTGAGAATGGACTACCTGCTATGAATCTTCACCTCAATTGCAAAAAACGGAAATCACCCGGATCTAAAAAAAAATTGCACCTTCGGTCCCCCGGGGACACCATCTACAAGTGAAGCACTCAACAGGACCGGCCCTGGCATTGAGTGACAGCGACTGGGCTGTCCGCATGGAGAGGCGCTGGCGTTTTAGAGCAGCCACTTCTGTTTCCACGGAACACTGGCTCGCTGGCGCTCACCGAAAGCTGTTCAAGGTGAAGTGTCCCAGTTTGTTTAAGCACCACCTGGCAGTCACTGGAGTGTCACATTGCTATTTCACAAGGGGTAGTCATGAAGCTGATTGCGACTGTTCCACATGATTAGCACGTTGGGGGTGACAGATTGTTGGGTCTGCTACGCTCTTGAGCCTGTGGTGACTTGCTAATGGTTTTTCTGAAGGGCGTGGGGCATCCAGGAGCTCAAGGTCTGCTCTACAAAACCTGGCATTGGATGGTTTCCAGCAGGACGCAGCTCCCGCAGCTGGAGGGGCAGAGGCGGCTGAGCTCTTACAAAGTGATCATGGTGCTGGTAGCAACATGTATGTATGCAAGCAGCTCAAATGATCTAGGGTGTAAAACCTTAAGAGACCTCCTGGATGATTCATGGGATCATGCAAGGGCCTGGTGCGCTCACCTGGTTCATCCCAGATGAGTAAGGACAATTTGCCCGTTTCTTTCAACTCCCCAGAGATAAAGATCCACAGCCACGCTTGTTTACTCTCTGCAGTGAATCATACCTCTCAGGTGTCCAGGAGTGTTCCAAGCCTTATCTAAACCTCTCTTATTAGTTTATCTTTTAAATCTCTCTCCTAAGTTTGATAGCATGCAATGATGAGTGATCCTCAGAATCGGGACCCTTGACCTAGAAATATATTGCTCTTAGGCATTTTCTCATGTTTAGTGTTCTATGTCCCAATAAAGAAGCCCTGTACCACAGTGGTAAAGGATTAGCTACTATCCAAAAGGTCATCGGTTCAAATCTACCAGCAACTCCACAAGAGAAAAGATCTGAGTCCATAAAGGAAGGGTACAGCCTAGGAAACCCTATGAGGCAATTATACTTTGTCCTGTCAGGTTGCTGGAGTTGGACTAGAGCTGACAGCACAAACAACACCCATTAGAATTATTCTGTTTGTAGACTGCCTGGAAGAGCCCTGGTGGCATACGGGGCTATGTGTTGGGCTGATAACTGGAAGACCACCAGTTTCAACCCATCAGCCAGTCTGAGGGAAAAAGGTGAGGCTTTCTACTTCCATGAGGGAGTAGAAACTCATAGGGGCCTGTGTTAGATCGGGTTGACTAGAGAAACAAATTCATTGATGCTCACATATGTGTAAGAGAGAGCTTTATGTTAGAATAATTGTCTATTAAGAAAACATCCCAGCCCAGTCCGGATCAAGTCCATAAGCCTGATATTAGCCCATACGTCCGATACCAGTCTATAAATTCCTCTTCAGACTCACGAAACACATGCAATGATGCCAAATGCAGGAAGACCACAGGGCTGTGGGTGAAAAGTCTTGTGGATCCAGTGGCAGCGGAAGCATCTCCAGGGCTCTGCTGGCATCAGCGTGACTCCATGTGGCTCTTCAACAGAAAGATGAAGCAGAGAGAGTGTACGTCTTGCCTCCAGAGTGGAAGAGAGGAAGTTCCCAGGATCCTCCTGGTGTGTGTAACCTTGTAAGTGATTGACAGGCTAGACTCCACCCCTAAATTCTATTTAACAAGTTGACATATTATGTAACTACCACAGGGCCCTTCTACCCTGTCCTAGGGTTATTATAAGTCAGATGAGGACAGTAAGCATGGAGTTTCTGGAGACTACCTGGGCTACTTCTGGCCTCTCTCTTATATTTTAAAAAATCATTGTACAACTCTTATCACAATCCATATATACATCCATTGTGTCAAGCACATTTGTACATTTACTGCCATCATCATTTTCAAAACATTTTCTTTCTTGAACCCATGGTATCAGCTTCTCACTTTCCCCACTCCACCCCACACCCTCACTCATGAACCCTTGATAATTTATAAATCATTATTATTTTTTAAAGTCTTATACTGACCGATGTCTCCCTTCACCCACTTTTATGTTCTCCATCCCCCTGGGAGGGGTTATATGTAGATCATTGTTATTGGTTCCCCCTTTTTCTCCCTACCTTCCCCTGACCCTCTGGTCTCTCTTTCTTGGTGTCCCTTGCTACCATTCATTCTTTTTGTTTTTCTCCTTTATTAGATTGAAGAAGAAAAATACATGAAATCTCCGTTGGTCAGTTTTTTCTTAGCCAATCCAATACTGAAAATGTATCCACTCTACCTTCTAATACTGAAGTGGGCAAGGGTGGTTCCGTGGTAGAATCCCTGCCTTCCATCTGGGAGTTCCAGGTTCAACAAACGTACAAACCAAGCCAATATCCCTCAAGCACAGTCACTACTCTTCCATCAGTGGAGGATGTTGTGTTGCTATTATGCTGAACAGGTTTCTGCAGTTTTCAGACTGAAACTAGAAAGAAAGGTCTAATGAGCTACTTCCTGAAAACCACCCAAGGAAAACCTGATAGGTCACAGAAATCCAGTCATTATTGTGTATGAGGGCGCCAGGAGGAAGGGGTGGATTTGCTGGCAACTAACAACTTACCACCATTACCTACTGTGTCTCTCTTATTCATTCACTCATTCACTGTTTATTTGTTAGTCTGTTTATAACACAGGTTTCTTTATAAAAAAAAACCAATATAACCCATTATAGCACATTCAATCTTCTTCTTTTTTTCTCTCAATCTTCTTGCTGACAAAAGCAATGACTTTTTAAAAGAGTTCTCAGAGGAAAAATTATAATCATTCTTGAACGAGTTGCTGTCATTGATGCCTCTTTCAAGGTTAAACTTGGTTGTATACAAACTTTTCACTGCAAATAACAGAAATGCCCCGTGGGTAGTGCAAAGGGGGGGAAGGAAGTTAATGAAAGGATGCTGGAGGTATTTTGTATATGCAGTGACCATCTAACATGTAGAAAGGGAAGAAATCAAGATAAATTCTCTGAGAATTCAGATGAAACTCATGAACTTCTCCTCCTGAGTAATGTTATTCATGTGACTGTTCCAGGCCTCCTCCTCCTCCTCCTCCTCCTCCTAGTTCCGATTTCAGTTTCCTGCGAGAGTCTCTGGCTGGCCCAAAGGGTCCCAGAACTACCACCTCTGACCAAAGGAAGCAGAAACACGTTAATGCCCTGTATAAAGGAGAGGTTTCTAGAAAAGAAAGACCCAATTTTATCCAGTAGCATGTTCCTCCTTTTTAGGAGATCTTGAAGTGAATGTTTAAAGAGAGGTGATATGTGAATGTTTGCTTAACTGAGATACTACGTGTGTGACAAGCTATATTTTCCAAAGGTGGCTATAACCCTACCTCCCATCTCACATGCTCTTCCGCAGTGTGACCTCGCCACACCCTCACCAAGAGGTGGAGTCTAATGTCTTCTTGAATCTTGGTTGCCTTGGTGACTCACTTGTAAACAATACAGTATGACTAAAGTGACACTGCTCTTTATATCCCAGTCTTAGGTGCACAGATCAAAGATAGGATGCTCAGTTAAATTTGAATTTCAGATAAACACGTTTATTTTCAGTATAAGTATGTTCCAAGTATTGCATGGGGCATATTATATAACACAAAAATACTCATTATAAAAACCTGCATGCAAATATTTATAGAAGCTTATAAAATAATTATCAAAACTTAGAAGCATCCAAGATGTCCTTCAATGTGGGTAAACAAACTGGCACAAACATACAGTGGAATAAATATTATGCAACAATAAAAATAAATGAATAAGCCATGAAAATGCATGGAAGACATGTAAGCGCTAAGGAGAATGAGTCAATTTGAGAAGGCTACATACTGTATGATTCCAATAATATAAAACCCTGGCAAAGGTAAGACTGTGCCGTTATGTTAAGTATTGTTGAGTCTGTTAGGATTCATAGCAGTCCTATGCACAACAGAGCAAAACCTCATCCAATCCTGAGCCGGCCTCACAACTGTCATGACCAAGCTCATTGTTGGAGTCACTGTCAATCAAATTCAGGGTGGGGCTTCCTTTCAATCTCTTTTTTTTTTTCTTTGACCGGCTACTTTACTGCTCTTTGGACATGTCAGGAAAGACCGGTCCCTGGACAAGGACATCATGCTAGGTAAAGTAGAGGGGCAGCAAAACAGGAAGTCTTCATGAGATGGGCTGACGCAGCGGCTGCAACAACGGGCTCGATCGAGCTGAAGAACAATCTGTGGGGGAGGCGGCGGCAGCGGAAGAACAATGTGAGAGGATGACGGCACAGGTCCACGTGTTCGGTCCTGTTCTGCTGTGCACAGAGTCTACGAATCAGCACCAACTCAACGGCACTGAAATCAGCTACGACCTTACGAGCTTGATGTCCTTTTCCAGGAAACCCGTCTCTCCAGATAACAGGTCCAAATTTCGCGGGATGCAGTCTTGCCACACTCCCTTCCAAGACAGATTTGTTTGTTCTTCTGGCACCCAGAGTATATTCAGTATTCTTCACCAACATCACAATCCAAAGGCATCACTTCTCCTTTTGTTTTCCTTAGTCATCGTCCAACTTTCCCTTGCAGACGTGTGGTTGAAAACCCCGTGGCTTAAGTCAGATGCACCTAAAGGAGATTAAGTTACACTTTCACCTCTGTTCCCATGAGACTTGGTAACTTTTTGAGATCCCTGCACTAATGGGAGAGGATCTTTTTATTATTACTATTTCTTAATCAAACCTCCTAATACGTATCATTTAGACTTAATGTTTAGTCCGGATTGACTAGAGAAACAAATCCAGAGGCACTCATATCTGTGTAAGTGGAGCTTTATATCAGAGAGCAATTATATATTTTTTAAAAACCATCCCAGCCCAGTCCAGATCAAGTCCATAAGTCCAATATTAGCCCATAAGTATGAGACTGGTCCACACATTCCTCTTCAGACTCACGCAGCACATGCAATCATGTAAAACGGAGGAAGATCACAGGCCAGTGGGTGCAAAGTCTTGAGGATCAGTGGCAGCGGAGGCATCTCAGCACTGGTGTGGGTCTCCACATGGCTCCTCCAGCTCTCCAGTGGCTCTTCAGCAGGAAGGTGAAGCAGAGAGAGAGAGAGAGAGAGAGAGAGAGAGAGAGAGAGAGAGAAGCTCTTGCAGGACTCAGCAAGTTCTGTGTGGCTTGTCAGCAGGAAGACAAAGACAGACCGGAAGTTCCCAGAATCCTCATGGGTAGGCCACGCCCACAAGGAGCATCATCAGGCTATGACCTGATTGACAGGCTAGACTCCACCCCTACACTTATTTATCAGTGGACATGAAATTATGTAAGTACCACACTTACCCTTTCTGTCTTCTCTACAAAACAGTAAGCTACATGAGGACCACTATCACTCATTCATATTCCCATTTATTCATTCTCTACCTCCCCCAACTCCTTCTCCCCTCCTGTGCCTTTACCACTGAATATGATGCCTAACACACAGGAGGTGCTCAGTAAATAGATGATGGATGGATGAAAAGATGAACAGAATTAGAAATAGGTTTTAGTTTATGGAAGGGAAGATCTCATGCACAACAACCTCTTCTCACCCCTCCCAGTTCTGAATTCCTACTATCCTGACCTTCTCTGTGTCACGGTTGCATTTGACTAGGCCATCTCTCCCGAGGAGTTGTCTTTAGTATTTTCCCGGTAAATATCTCTTCCTAAGTATCTATAGCCTTGATACATCACACATTTTCTTCACACTAACAGAGAAATTCTTTCCCTGGATTCTCTTGAAAACAGCCTGAGACAAGGATTAAAACACTAGCACTTCATCTGTGAGAGGTGAAAACCTATATAAATCCACCTCATTCACAATAAAAAAGTTAAAATAAGTAAATCGATGAAGGACTTAGAAATACATATATATATTCATATATATATATATACAATTATATATATATAATTCTATGAAGGTGTTCATGGGAAGACTTAACATTGTGAAAACATCAATACTACCCAAAGCAAACTATAGATATTCTGAAATCCCAATCTAGATTTCCAAAATAATTCTTTAAAGAGATACAAAAATGAGTCCCCAGCTTTAAAAGGAAAGAAAAGAGACCCAAGATAAGCAACACAATAATAACGAACAAAGTAGAAGCTTAACACTTCCTGAACTTAAAATCTACAACACAACCATGCTAGTCAAAACAGCCTGGAACTAGTACAATGGCAGACACAGAGGCCAAGAACACAGAAATGAATCCATCCAACTGTAGACAGGTGATCTTTTTCAGAGAACTGGCAAGCATTAGATGAGAAAGAGATCAACTCTTTATCAAATAATGCTGTCAAAATGGATTATCCATTTGTAAAACAAAAAAGAAAGAAACGGGACCAACATCTCAAATCATATTTTTAAATGAACTAAAGATAGCGCAAAGGCCTAAATGTAAAACCTAGAACGATAACGATCATCAATGAAAAATTAGGGCTCATAATACATGGCATAAACATACTAACAGACATAACTGAAGACACACAAACAGCAAAAGACAAACTAGATGACTGCTGTTGCTGTTCTGAGTGAGGTGCTAGGTGCCATCAAGTTGGTTCTGACTCACAGAGCCCCTCCTATAATACTGGCCAGTCCTGCGTCAACTCACGATTCTTCCCATGCCTGAGCCCATTGTTACAGCCACTGTGTCAATCCATCTTGTTGACAGCCTACTTCTTTTTCACTACCCTTCCACTTTACCAAGCATAGTGTCCTTCTCCCGAGATTGGTCCCTCCTGCCATTTCCAAAGTATGTAAGACTTGTGCATATTGCACCAAACATTCCCAGCTGCAAATATATCCATCAATGTGCTGGAGCATAAACAGGGGCAAGTTATCAGAATGCCTTCGATACAGCTAAAGACCTTGAAGGACTGAGTCACAGGGCTGAGGGCTCAGGATCACAGTCTTGGAGAACAGCCAGGTCACTTGGCATAACGCAGGCTACAAAGTCAGTGTTCTACATCCTACCTTAATGAGTAGTGACTGAAGTCTTAAAAGTGCACAAGCAGCTATTTAAAGTCTCTCTTTGTTCAGAAGAAAGAAAAATGAGATAAATCAAAGACACATAGAAGCAGTTCATCGAATGAACTAATACACCACCTGAATATCAATCTTGATGAGCTTGACACTGAAGAACTAGATGGTGCCCAGCTACAGCTACCAACTGCCCCCAAAGGGATCACATTAAAAGGTTCTGGATAGAATGGGAGAAAAATGTGGAACACAACTCAAAATCCTTAAAGAGACCATGATTATTGGTCAGTTAGAGACTGGTGTAATCCCAAGACTGTGGGCCTTACTCACCTTTCAGGTCTGCAACTAAACTCATTCTTATGGCTCAATTTTCAGCCAAACAATAGACAGGTCTACAAGGGGAACAATAACACTAGAGAAGTACACAAACCTCTGAGTTATCAACCATTCGAGATCCAAATGGCAGCATTTATCCAAGGACAAAGCAGAGAGGACAAAGGAAGAAAGTGGAACAGAAGCAGGAAACACAGGGAAGAAGTGGGATAAGGGAATTGCAATAGATGAATGGAAACAAAATGTGTATGAATTGTTGCATGTAAAATTGATGCTCTGCTCTGTAAACCTTCACCCAATTCACAACAAAAAGGTTTCAAAAAATGAAAATGGGACTAATAGAATGGAAATTATGAGAATGTTCTTGTAGGGCAAAGAATGCAACCAATGTCACTGAGCAACTTGTGAAGGAATTGTAGGATGAGAATCTAAGGTTGCTTTGTAAATCCTCGCTGAAAACGCAGTGCAATATTATTTTTTTAGAGCCGATGGAGAGGAAGAATGGAAAAAGAAGCAGAGAAAGATACAGAATAACCTGATGCATCACCACACTGGCTGATGGTCTCAATCAGCCATGGCAGGTTGCTCTGCAGGTACCTATTACCTTTGGTGGCTTTTTCATCTCTTACCTTGCAGGGGGTTATTGGGAAGTACTCTCAGGATTGGCACATGTAGGGCAAGTAAAGGAATTATACAGAGGGAGACACTGAAACAATGTAATTCTTAGAGCTCAGCTGAATCCATGGGGAGCCTAGAAGTTGGGATCACCCTTCAGAGGCAATTGCATTGACCTGTCATTGAATTCAAGCTGCCCCAGGAGGGGACGGGGGTGTTGACACTGAGTGGGGTAGCTTTCTTCAGCCAAAGATGGTTTCCAGAAAGGACTGATCATGTGGGCTGCCAGTTGGCAGCACTCCTAGCAGCAGGAGCGAGTGTCTTTCAGTTCCAAAGGAGGGTCTGGTAGAATAGTATAGCATCCTCTACTGGTGTTGTCACAATGGACAGCTATAATGTCAACCAAAATAGCTACAACTCTGTGTAGGGCTTCGGATTTGTCTAAGGTAGGTTTATCTCTCACTGGCTTGATTCCCTTTAGATTCAAAGAGAGGTTGATTAACCTACTGTCACCCTAGGGAGACAAGGCCAATCAACCAGAATACTCTGGTTGGGTCTGGTTGATGGATTGCAGACCTGGTTCATGATTAATTTTGAGCCAACCCATGTTATCCAATAGTTGCTGTTTTTTCCATCCAAGGGAAAGAGACCATCTATAAAGGAAATTTCCCAAATGCCTCTTGACCTTGTGTTAGTCCAACCTTCAAGGCTAGTTAATCACAAGCCAGCCTTTGAGAAACAGTCTCTACAATGCGAGAAAATAAGCCTGAGAAGCAAGTGGGGGGCACCTCCCTATATGACGCTGAGCTCCCAAGGATACCTTCATGGTGGTAGGAAGATAAAGAGACACAAGACTGATATGGGGAGGGAGGCAGAACTAGGAAGAGTTGGGAAATATTTTTACCAAGCAACTACTAATATATCATCTTCTTGAACTGGGTTTGAACTTTAGCAAATCGACACCTGAGACTTCACATGGCTTGAATTAAAAGTGTTGTCTTTGTGAATTTTTAAAAACAACTCAAACTTCTTGTCTAAGACCAATAAATTAGGAGGGACACATCATTTTAGGGTATCTCTGTTCTGTGTTGTTGTTTTTTTAATTAAAGTTAAACCAAATGAAAATGACTCAGATCAAAAGTTTAAAGTAGCAATGGGTGTCTTTTGAGCTTCACTGTACCTTGGTAGCCAACTAAAAAGAGAAAGTGACTGACGTAAACAGAATTCATTTTCTTAAGAAAATTCTCAATGCTGGAATTTGCTCAGGTGGGGCGGTGGGCAAGCAGATCCTGAATACATTAATCACAAAGTTGTGTGGCTGCTTCCTGAAATCAGCAGAACTGTTCCACAGGTGGTCAGGAAGAAGGCTTAACAATAGTAAGAGAAAGAATTTCATATCATAAAGACTCCGTTTTCACCATCGGTTGACACAGATGCTGACCACTTCCAAGAATGTGTCCTAAGAAGATCAATCAGCCCTCAAGATTGCATTGTGTTATACACATGTTTAGTGTTCGAACTTTATCCCACTGGGACACCCATTTTTGTGAGAACAGTTGTATTTGAGCTGTACATGCCCACAGGCTTGTAGTACATGCAACATAATCTATACCTCTAATATACAGAAATTCTGTACCTCTAATTACAGAAATATAATTCACTTCAACAGAAATTACCAAAAACATAACAACTCAGTACATTTTTTTTTCACTTTCTCAGTGAACAACAACAGCAGCAAGACCAAGCCCATTTGCCATTGAGTGCATTACAGCTCAGGGCAAACCTACAAGGCACAGAATAATTTTCCATGACTATAATTCTTAATGCGAGGCTACCTATGGAGAAGATCAGATCTCGACGTCCAACACTGGTTACGGAACAACAAGAAAACTAAGCACATGCTGCCTAGTGGCTTCCGAACGTTCCTGGTCCACAATGTCAAGGAGCTGGAGCTGCTGCTAATGTGCAACAAGTCTTAATGTGCAGAGCTTGCTCACAACGTTTCCTCCAAGAACTGCAAAGCCATCTTGAAGAGAGCATCCCAGCTGGCCAGCAAGTCACCAACCCAAGTGCCAGGTTTCACAGCAAAGAAAATGTATAAATGGCCCATTTGCAGGTTTTATTTGTGGTAACTAAAACCATTAAAAGATTAAAAAAAAACCTTTAAGGGAGAGCCTCATCTTTCTCCCACAGAGCTCCTAGTAGTCTCAAACTTCTGATCTTGTGGTTTACCGGCCCAAACATGACCTACTATGCCACCAGGGATTTTCTTAATAGTTCTCCATATAAACAATGATCTAAATGTGTGAAAATGTAATCAACTTCGCCTTGTTCTCTTCCACAAAAATGAGATCATTCATAGTTTTCAAATAAGTAAAGGAAGAACCAAAAGCAGTAAAAGAAAAAGGATAAAAAGGAAAATAGAGATTTCTGGATTTCTGATGCGATAAAAGCTTGCAAGTTTCCTGAGATAGCTGGTCTTGATCCCTCACCTTGTTCACTTTCTTCATTTCAACGCTTACTTTCCCCATTGACTCTCATCTTTTCACCTTCCCTTCTAGAAGAGGGCTCTAGTCACCTAGAACTTCAAGGAAAAAAATGAATGAAAGTCCAGTGAGGTTAGTGGTGGGAACAATGAGCCTTTCATACTTCTCCCTTAAACTCCAACATAGGTTTTGGCCAAGGGTTGCATCATAGAGTAACAGCCTATTGCCATACCTAGTCTAGAATATCTGTTATACAATAGTCTAATAAGTTTACACAAACCAACTTGAGTCCTGGAGATGCTATCTTAGCCTTAAAATCAAGTTCCTTTTGTGTGAGAAGAAACGTAATTTTTATTATGAAAATTACAGCTATCTTGGAAATAAAATTGTATCCTTCACATCTCATGCTGAAACTACCCCCGCTTCCCAGATACACAAAACAAACCATCAGCGCTGTTTCTAGACACCTTCATGAAGTGCAGTTGCCAAAACAACCTCATGGTAAAGTCGGAACTTTTGGAGAATGGCACTACTCTGTTTGTCATAGTGACTAGTATAGTGAATAAACTTAGGTTAGCACCAGCTAGTTTGCTTTTATTTTTTTAATGGTTAATTAACATAGAGTGATAAAACAGAAGAGATTCATGAAAAGCTCATTTAAACATAATTCTCTTATTTAGATGTTCACCAAGATCATACCTAAGCTATTCCACATACACTACACCCTACCTGACCACTCTAATTTTTTTAAGCTGTCCAGAGTTGATAAACTTTAAAAAAAATCATTTTATTGGGGGCTCGTATAACTCGTATCACAATCCATACA
>NW_022111312.1:9548599-9550433 GCF_000313985.2 Echinops telfairi
AAAAAAAAAAAAAAAGAAGTGAAAAAATTAATCACCAAATTTGTAAGGAAAAGAAAGAGATTCAGGACAATCGAAGCAGTACTAAAGAACCAAGTAAAAGGCCTCTCACTTCTTGATCTCAAACATACTATACCATCATGGTAGACAAATAGGCTGGTGTGGTATAAGATAGAGACATAGACTAACAGAAAAGAATTGAGAGCCCAGAAGTAGACGTATCGACCTACAGACAACTAATTTTTGACAAAGGACAAAAACACATTAAATGGGGAAGATATAAAAAATTAGGAGCCGATACCAAGGGCTCAAGTAGAAAGCAAATGTTTTGAGAATTATGATGGCAACAAATGTACAAATGTGCTTAACACAGGGGATGGATGTATGGATTGTGATAAGAGTTGTATGAGCCCCCAATAAAATGATTTAAAAGAAAGAAAAACAAAAAAATGGGGAAGATATAGTTTCTTCAATAAGTAGTGCTAGAAAAACTAGATTTCCACTTGCAGAAGAATGAAACAGGACCCCTATCTCACTCCATATTAAAAAATGACCTCAAGATGGATAGAATAACAACATATAAAACTTAGAACTACAAAAATAATCAATGAAAACCTAAGGACAAAATTAGGGCCCCTAATACGTTCATAAACACTCTATAAACATAACAAAACACACACACACAGAGAAGACTGTTGTTGTTAAGTGCCATCAAGTCAGTTCAACTCATAGCGGCCCTATGTACAAGGGAACAATCTCACACCATTCCTGCAATTATTCCTATGTTTGAGCTTAATTACTGTGGCCACCAAGTGCCTTCCTCTTTTTTGCTGTCCTTCTACTTGACCAAGCATGATGTTCATCTCCAGAAAGCAGTCTCTCCTGATAACATGTCCAAAATACATGAGACAAAGTGTTGCCATCCTTGTCTCTAAGGAACATTCTAGCTGTACTTGTTCCGAGACAGATTGGTTGCTTCTTTTGCCAGTTTCATACTTTCAATATTCTTTGTCAGCACCATAATTCAAATGCCTCAATTCTTCAGTCTTCCTTATTCAATGGTCAATGTTCACATGCAGATGATGCGATGGAAAATACCATGACTTGGGTCAGGCACATTTTAGTCCTCAAACTAACATCCCTGATCTTCAACATTTTTAAAGAGGTCTTGTGTAACAGATTTACTCATTGCAATGCGTTATTTGATCTCTTGACTGCTGTTTCATTACCATTGATTGTGGATCCAAGCAAGAAAAAATCCTTGACAACTTCAATCTTTTCTATCATATTACCTACTTGTCCAGTTGTGAGGATTTAGTCTTCTTTACATTAAGTTGTAATCCATAATGAAGACTACGATGGGTTACCCCCCCACCCCCCACCCCCAAATTGGAATTGTGCTGGACGGAGCGGATCTTTCATAGAACACATTTTTAACCTGCTAGATGAGCATTGAGCAACTTGTTCTGAGTTAGTGCACCCAGGGGTATTGCCCGGGAAGGTTCTCTCTGGTCATAGTGAATGTGGTGGCTGATTTAAGAGAACAGCGTGTGCCTGTGAAATTATGTTTCCTGCTCGGGGGAAATGCCATAGAAACTGTTGTGGTGTTGAACACAGCATACAAGGGCAGCACAATGGGGAAAACTCAAGTATATGAGTGGTTTTCTCATTTCAAAAAAAAGGAGAAATGTCAATTGATGACAAACCTCATTCTGGATGTCTGTCAACTTCCCCAAAGTACGAAAATGTCGACTTTCTAGTTTGTTTCACCAGGTCAAACTGTTCATCAAGCTTTCTACTTAGAGGTTCTAAAAGATTGTGTAACAGTGTGTGATTT
>NW_022111312.1:9563298-9564960 GCF_000313985.2 Echinops telfairi
TGGCAATACTGGGAGGGTGGAGGAAGGGTGGGGTGGAAAGGGGGAACCGATTACAAGGATCTACATGTAACTGGGGGATGGACAACAGAAAAATGGGTGAAGGGAGACGTCGGACAGTGTAAGATATGACAAAATAATAATTTATAAATTATCAAGGGTTCATGAGGGAGGGGCTAGCGGGGAGAGAGTGGAAAAATTGAGGAGCTGATGCCAGGGGCTTACGTGGAGAGCAAATGTTTTGAGAATGATAAAGGCAATGAATGTAAAATGTGCTTTACACAATTGATGTATGTATGGATTGTGATAAGATTTGTATGAGCCGCTAATAAAATGATTTTTTTAAAAGAAAGAACTGCTCAGCAGAATAGTGGGCAGGGGTGTGCTACCTAACTGATCCATTAATACCTCTTTATAATGTACTCCTGCATCCTCAGAAGCACTGGGGGGTACCCTAAAGTATAAATTAGGGTCTTGATAAGGAGACAGGCAATATTAACACACACATAAAATCAGAGACCAGCAAATATGATGGTAAAGAACAAGAGCTTTGAGGGTCAGATAAGCAGGGATGGCGTTTCCGGCTCTTTGCACTTACTAGAATTTAGGTCAGTTAAGAAACTAGTTTAAACATCAGCTTTGTAACTGATAAGATGAAAGATTCTATTGTTTCTTAATAATTCCAGAAGAACATAATAACTGAAATTTATTACACATTTCTTATGTGCACTGGGAGTCCCTAAATGGCATAAGCAGTCAAGTACTGGACTAGTTATCTAAAGGTTGGCTGTTCAAAGCTACCCCAAGGCGTGTAGGGGAGGTGGTCGGGGAGAGGCTTGGTGATCTATTTCTACAGGGTGTGTCTTAAGTCAATCTCTCTTTTGAGATAAATGGAAAAAACCGGCTGAATAAGCAATGAAGCAAGCAAGTAGAGGTGGGATAAGATAAATGCTATGGCACAGGAGATCGCCAAAAAACCAAGAATTCTGACATCTAGCACCCTCAACTGTGAGAAGATAAATTTGGTTACTAAAGTCATCCACTTGCGGTATTTGTTATAGCAGCCATTTAACGAAGACAGATAGTTTGGGCATTGTATATTAGTCATGTGGATTTCCCTAGAATAAGGAAAAACCTTGACGTTAATTAGAATGTAATAAAATGAACGACAGCTCCTCCATCTCCCTTGAGCCAAGCTGAGTTTTGCGCTAAAAGAAACAGTCTGTTCCAGGGCCTGATTCGTTTTCTTTCATCTTGTGCTTCTGTCCTAAATTTTCTCATGCTTATTTAGTACCTAACCCATAGCCAAACCAGTAGTTTAGCTTCATAATTTTCCCAGTTTCTCTAAAGCCTGGTAGATTTCATAAAACCTTTTAAAGTCATGCAGGGTTAGAATGTTGTATCTTTGTATAATCAACCCACAATTCCTAAAAGGGCTGGTGGAAAACAATCTATTTGAGAAAGAATACTAAACTGGCCTCATATTACCCCAAAGGTGTGTGTGTGTGTGTGTGTGTGTGTGTGTGTGTGTGTGTGTTTTGTTTTACTAAGCTCTCTCAGTCAATTAATTTTAATATTTGAGAGCATCCATTTAGATGTTGGCAGTGAACTTAAAGTAAAGGAGGGAGGTAGGGAAGAAAGAAGGGAAGAAGGAAAATAAGTGGG
>NW_022111312.1:9565294-9578952 GCF_000313985.2 Echinops telfairi
GAGGGAACATGATAGGGAAGGTGATAGGGAATGCAGGTGAGTAGGTGAATAAATGGGCAGGTAGACAGAGAGATGACTCCAACATTAGGTGCAACAGAATAAAATGTTGCTTGGTACTGAGCCATTTTCACAATTATTGGAGTGTTTTTGAGTCCAGCGATTGTGCCAGGGAAGACACATATGGCCTCCGTGAACTGCTGGGGTCCCATACATTTCGCCTGCCTTTACAGTTTGGTTTATGAATTAATTTGTCTTTGCTGTCTCCCTTTAGAAATTAGAGATTAATATCATTTCTATTGAAATGACTTAAATAAAGATTCATGATAAAAGAGTAGGTTATAAATTAAGAATTTTATCATTTTAGTATGACTTGTTTTAGTTTCCTTAGCAGTAAGAACTGAAACATGAAAGAAAAAAAAAGAATTGAAACGTGTGAATTGTTTGTGGTTTTAGCCCAGAAAACAGCAGTGCTTGTTAAAGAGGAACCAGACTGAATTTTGTTCTTTTTAGTCCCGTAGAAAAGCAAGATAAATCCTGCCACTGTCACTACCTGAAGCATAGCAGCCACCAACCACTAGAGCAGAGGACCTTGATCTAGAGCACTTATCACGATAAATGGAGAAAAGGTTGAGGTTGTCAACGATTTTGTCTTGCTTGGATCCACAATCAATGCTCATGGAAGCAGCAGTCAAGAGATCAAGTGATGCATTGTGTTAGGTAAATCTGCTGCGGACCACTTAAAGAGTATGGAAAAGCAAGGATGTTACTGTGATGACTAAGGTGGGCCTGACCCAAGCATGGTGCTTTCCATGGCCTCATATGCATGTGAAAGTTGGACAATGAATAAGAAAGACTGAAGAAAAATTGATGCACATGAATTATGGTGCTGGAGAAGAATATTGAAAGTACTATGGCCTGCTAAAAGGACCACCAATCTGTCTTGGAAGAAGTAAGGCCAAAATGCTCCTTAGAGGCAAGATGGCAAAACTTCATCTTACATAATTTGGACATGTAAAGAGAGATCAGTCTCTGCAGAAGGACATCATGCTTGGTAAAGTAGAGGGGAAGCCAAAAAGAGGAAGGCTCTCAAGACATGAGTTGACAGTGTGGCTCGGGCATAGGAATAATTGCAAGGCTGGCACAGCACCATGCAGTGTGTCCTATGTCTCGTTCTACTTTGCATAGGGTTGCTATGGGTCAGAACGGACTTAATGACATCTCACAATAATAACTGTTCTAAAAGCTGCCTGAATTGATTCATTCAATCATCACAACAACTCTATAAAAGAGGGTACTGTTTTTAATCTCCTTTTTGCAAATAAGGAGACTGGGGCTTACTTACCATTATCTGTGGTCTGGGTTTGATTTATAGTCTGAAAGACTTAGAAATTCAATTCTGACCAACATCATGAAGGGCTACATGTAGTAGAATTTAACACTAGGTTGGATCTAACTTACTACAGCCAATGTTTAAAAATGGAATCCCAATTTACTAATTTCTAATGACAATTTTAAACTCTTGAAACCCACAACGCTGATGTTGGCACTACTGAAAAGCCATTTCTCTCTGGAGGTTTAGAAGCTAAATTGTTTAGAAGGTTTAGAAGCTAAATCACAACATGACTTAAGGAGCATATAATTAGAACAAAGAATTAGATAAATGAACTTAAAAAGATGCCCCACAGCTCGACTTTTTAGATACACTCAATGCTTCTTGAGGCGGCCTCACCCAGGAGTGAATAAAAGTAGACATCTATCACTGAGCTGTTTTTATAGGGATCCTGATATTTATTTATAGCCCAACTCCCCTTGAGACACACACAAAAATTGTAACGTGTTGAACACCTGAAATCGAGCCTTTGCCCTGCCTTAGGAGGGATTGTCTCTATTCTGAATTATTACATACTTATTTTCCTTCTGTGCCACCTAATCAGGCTTATTGATAAACACCTAGAGAGTCTCGCACAATGTTGAAGACAAGTCCTTAGTAAGGCTTATTGAAAGAATAAATGAGTGAACAAATCAATGAATAAATGCATCTCAATGTCAGATATTTTCAAGATCATCTTCCGGGCTGACTCATGACGTGTGTTTTTAAACCTGAGCTCTATCAAAACCAATGGTCAGCTTTCGTGTTTGTTCTCATAGTTCAGTGTAATTGGTCTGTCCTGTTGAACTTCATTGTTTGTAACTTCCCATCTGTGGTAGTTAAGGTTTTGTTAAGGTTTTGTATCACTGAGTCAGGATTCTCAGTGGGTTGGCAGTTAAGACCTAGTAATCCCCCAAGACAAAAATCTAACAATGTAATCAACTCTGCAATTGAATGTGTTCTGAGCAGCCAATCAACTGAAATGAAGTCTCCTCAGGGGTGTGTCCTCCAACATTAGTGGATGTGAAGGAAAAGCTAGGCTGCTTCTCACTAGGCCTGGTTCCTGCAGGTGGCTCATCAAATCCAAAGAATCTGAGCCAACAGTCTGCTCCTTGCCTGCAAATCCTGGGAATCATCATTAGCCTGGCACCTGACCTGCCAATTTTGGATTCACTCACCTCTATAGCCACGAGCCTATCATCCTCCTGCCAATCTTGGGTTCATCAGCCCCCAGAGCTATGTGAGTCAAGAGAAGATTCCAACTAACGTCTGACCTCAACTTGGAACTTGCCTGCGTCTACAACTGTGTGAACCTTTTCTTGATATAAACATATATATATAAATATACACACACACACACACACACACACACACATATATAAGCTTCCCTGGTTTTGCTTCTATAGAGAACCCAGCCAAAAACAACATCACTTGAAGTCCCTGTGTCATCTATGAGATAGTTAAGATTTATTGTGCCAACCTGACCGATAACCACATGTGGGATTAACTGAAGGGCAGAGAGATAAATGGCTCATGAGCTTCTCCTTCCTAGTTCTTGGGTCTCTTGCTTTCTGATGGTCGGACCAATGTGCAACTGCCTTAGCCAGTTCCCTGCTTCAGCTGGCAAGGCTCACTTCCTGCGAGACATCCCTGAGGAGAAGCCACATGGACCTACCCCGATGCAGCCCTGGGTGCTGGAGCAGCCGTGTGGAGACTCCTGCCAGCGCTGAGATGTTGACACAGCTCATTGATTCGGCTTTCCTCCTGCAGTTGGCATCATTGTGCATGCTTTGTGAGATTGAGGAGGACTTTGTAGATCGGTGTTGGACATACAGGCTAATGTTGGACTTATGGGATTGGACAGCAAAGGGTTGGATGCTTTCTTAATGTACACTTACCCTTTATATAAAACTCTCTCTCAAAAAAATCTCTCTTATACATATATGAGTTTCGGTAGATTTGCTTCCCTAGTTTACCCAGACTAACACAATCTATACCATATATAGCATAGAATTTCCAAATGAAGTTGCAAAGAATTTTGTTAGTACTAGACAAATAAAATAGATAGACTTTGATCAGGAAAATACAGTATTTGTGGTTGTTAAAGTAATTTTATATCAGGTTCACATAGGCTCAGAAAATCTTAATATACTTGGGCTTTTGTTTTGTTTTGTTTTGAGATCAGCAAAAAAAAAAAAAACCAACCCAAATTTACCAGCAGTGCAATTAAACAAAATCATTACAGGATTAGCAGATGTCTGACCCACTTACTAAAAAAAGCTGAATCACTCAATAGAGACCCCAGGGAAATGCAGATTTATACCGCTGACGTGTTGCTTCATTTTCTACAGAACCAGCTTTTGAGTCCTTACCATTGCCTTTTCTTTTCATTCGGTGCTTTTGTGTATTTTGAAAATTCTTGGCTTTTTGTAAAAGCAAATGTATGATAAACAAATATACAGCTCTCTTGTTTGCAGTCATTTTCCAAACTCATTAGGATGGTCTGTTTCTCCCTCCCCGCCCCCCACTCCACCCCCGATATCATGACCCCAGTGCTGCTTCCCAATCTAGACTATAAGGGGGCATGTGCATAGGTGTAGGCAAGAGATAAAACTCACAACACATGGAACCCAGGAACAGGAATGGGAACTGAGATACCAAAAGGGTAGGGGGAAGTGGTGGGAGAGGTGGGGAGGGAAGGAGGCACTGATTGCAATGAATGGTACATAACCACACACCCCCAACCAGGGGCAAGAACAAAAGAAACCAGAGGAGAAGGGAGAAAGTGGTCAGTGAGCGATTTGAAAATAATTAACAATCTATAATCTAGCAAGGGGCCACAAGGGTTGGGGGCGGGGAGAGGAGCTGATCCCAAGGGCTCAATGGAAAGTAAATGTCTAGAAAAGAACAATGGAATACATGTACTAATATGTCTGATGCAGTTGATGTATGGATTGCAACAAGAGTTGTAAGAGGCCCCAATAAAATGATTTTTTAAAAATCTCTTACCATATTAGATGGTAGGTGGGTGGGTGGGCAGGAGTAGTGGGCTGTTGTGGAGAAAACCAATGCAATTTGCTGCGGGGGTGGGGGGGTGGGGGGGGGTGATAGTTGCTCACCTATAGCCAGTAGAGGAGACTTGCTTCCATTCCCACAGGTGTGAAATACTGTGTAACTTTATTTCCCACCGCCAGGCCTCCATTAATACCCACCCAAATACAGAAAATAATCACACCTTCTGTTGAGTATCCTGGTCCCTTCTCCTTGATAACTTGTCATTTTCTTTAGGAAGCTTTCTTCCAAATAAGGAAAAAACTTTCTATTTCCAAGCTCATTGGGACCACTGCTGACCATTGTCTCATCAGCAATTCACTCTTGTAATTGGTATATTTATACTAATTTCATGCTTTCTTATTTCCCCATATAGGTCAGATGTCGTTGGTGACATCCAAATTTGGCGACAGCCAAATCCAGGAAGGCCTAGTTGTCTGATTATCTCGGTCTTCCTGGCTCTCCTCTTTCTGACAGTAGCATTATCATTTTGTAGCCCAGGTTAGCATCTCAGAGTTCTCTGCATCCTCCTTTTTCCTCCCTCCCACTCCTTCAGCCGCTAAATCAGTGGTTCTCAACCATCCTAATGCCGCAACCCTTTAATACAGTTCCTCATGTTGTGGTGACCCCCCAACCATAAAATTATTTTCATTGCTATTTCATAACTGTAATTTTGCTACTGTTATGAATCGGGTGACCTCTGTGATAGGGTCATTCGACCCCAAAGGTTGAGAATCACTGCTTTAAATCCTAGCAGTTCTTTCTTCACTATTTCTCTGACTTCACCCCTATTTCCATGTACCTTTTATCTAGATTCTTTTGACAATATTGTAACTGGTCTCCTTGACTCCAATTCCTACCTTGAGTTCATCCTTAGCACCAGTTTAAACCACAACTTTATTCAGATCATTTCGAAATCTCAAAGTCGCCAGGGGCTCCTTGCTTTAGCATTATCATTTGCTTAGCATTCAAGGCTAGATAGGCGGTGAGGCTATAGGGTTAACAGCAACCTGACCCCCACTCCAATCCCAAGACTACCCATTATTAACTGCAGGGTCTTGGGCAAAGGCCCTTCACTTTTCAGAACCTCAGTTTCCTTGTCTATAAATGGGGAGAGTGGTACCCATCTGGAAGGGCTATTGCAAGTTTAAACAAGATAATATAGGTCCCTCCTCTGTCTATAGTGCTGTTGTTAGTTGTCATTGAGTTATCTAATGGTGGCCTTATGCATAAGAGAAGAAAACACTGTCTGGTCCTCTTCATGATCCTCTGGGTCACTGAGTCTACCATTGTGACTACTGGGTCAACTTATCTCATAAAAGGTAGTTTCCCTCGATTTCACTGGCTCTCTATCAAACATGATGTGGTTTTCTAGCAACTGGTCCTTTTGGATAACATTTGCAAAGTAAGTGTGTTGAAGTCTCACCATCCTCACTTCCAAGGAACATTCTGGGTGTATTTCTCCGAAGACTGACTTGTTTGTTCCTTGGGAAGTCCATGGTGTAGTTAATCTTCTTCACCAACACCAACCCTTTCTTGGATACTGTTCTGTTTTTATGGACCATGTTATCATCGGGGGAGGCTGGGGGAAAGGGCATCAGGAACTCACTGTATTGCTTTTGTCACGGCAGCGCTCTTTCTTCTACAAGTCATTGCTAACTTCTCTTTAGAACTGTATACTCTCACTCCTTTGCTGTTCTCCAAATGCAACTCTCTGGGCTCTGTGGTCCCTCTGTTCTACTTGCCTCCCCTTTTTGCCCCTGGACATTCTGCTGTCTCTAATAGTTCTACTTCAAGAAGCATTCCTTGATCAAGGATGTCATTTGCAGTCCCTGGCACACTAAGGGAGTGTTGTGGAAGTATGTTGCCACCTACCTTGCTTAGAATTGCCAGCATATATGGTAATAATAAAAAGCAGACTAATCTTTAGTTAGTCTTATGTCACTGTATCTAATAATATCTTTTTCCCCCTGAATTAAAAAACAATATACCATATATACTCACGTATAAGCTGAGTTTTTCAGCACATTTTTAATGCAGTTTTTTGTGGTAAAATTAGGTGCCTTGGCGGATATTCTGGTTGGCTTATACTCGAGTATATACGGTATATTGAAACGCTATGTGTGTGCAACAGAGCAGCAAGGGGAGCAAAGCAATTGAAGTCCCTGGGGAATAACAAAAATAGACTTTGGGGCCAGGGTGTGGCACCCCATCAGACTCCGCAGGAAAACACTCCTAAAAGTCAACAAAAAAACCCTGGAACTATTTATAAGCTTTCCTTTTTATTTTTTTTTGTCATTGATTCTTGTTGTTGTTTTGTTTTGATTTTCTTTTGTTGTTTTATATGGCTGTCTTGTTTTTGTGCTTATTATCATCTCTACATGTATCTAGATAAGATAGGTAGGGTAAATAACCTAGGGGAGAAAACAATGGGAATGATGGTTGGGGGGAGGAGGGCCCGGAGGTGGGGAGATGGGAGAAGCAGAGGAGAAGGAAGTGGGTGTTAACAAACACAAACCCAGGGACGAAGGAAGAACAAGTGATCTACAATTGATGTCAAGGTGGGTGTAGGGTGCCTGGTGGGGCTTGATCAAAGGCAATGTAGCCAAGAGGAATTACTGAAATCTGAATGAAGGCCAAACATGATAGTGGGACAAGAGGAAAGTAAACGAAAATAGAGGGAAGAAGTAGGAGGCAAAGGGCACTTATAGAGGTCTAAATACAGGCATGTACATATGGAAATATATTTATATATAACTATAGGTAAATAGATCTATGTACACATATTTATATGTTAAATATTAAGGTAGCAGACAGACATTGGGCCATTACTCAAGTACTCCCTCAACACAAGAACACTTTGTTCTAATAAGCTGGCATTCCATGATGCTCACCTTCCCAACATGATCGATGAAGACAAAATGGGTGCATAAGCAAATGTGGTGAAGAAAGCTGACGATACCTGCTTATCAAAAGATATAGCATCTGGGGTCTTAAAGGCTTGAAGACAAACAAGCGGCCATCTAGCTGAGAAGCAACAAAATCCACATAGAAGAAGTACACAAGCCTGTGTGATCATGAGGTGTTGATGGGATCAGGTATGAGGCATCAAAGACCTAGAAAAAAAAATCCTATCAATGTGAATGAGGAAGAGTGTGGAGTGGAGACCCAAAGCCTATCTGTAGACAACTGGACATCCCCTCACCTAAGGGTCACAAGGAAGAGTTAAGCTAGTCAGGGTGCAGTATAGCACCGATGAAACATACAAGTTTCCTCTAGTTCTTTAATGCTTCCTCCCCCGCACTCTCATGACACCAATTCTACCTTACAAATCCGGCTAGACCAGAGCATGTACACTGGTACAGATCAGAGCTGGAAACACACGGAATCCAGGACAGATAAACCCCTCAGGACCAATAATGAGAGTATTGACACCAGGAGGGTAAGGGTAAGGTGGGGCGAGAAAGGGGAAACCGACCACAAGGATCTACATATAATCTACTCCCTAGGGGACAGACAACAGAAAAGTGGATGAAGGAAGACGTCAGACAATGTAAGACATGACAAAATCATAATTTATAAATTATCAAGGGTTCGTGAAGGAGGGGGTGGGAAGGGAGGGGAAAAGTGAGGAGCCAATACCAAGGACTCAAGTAGAAAGAAAATGTTTTGAGAATGATAATGGCAACAAATATTCAAATGTGCTTGACATAATGGATGGATGGATGGATTGTGATAAGAGTTGTATGAGCCCCCAATAAAATTATTTTTTTAAAAAAGAAAAGAATGATGGCAACAAATGTACAAATGTGCTTGACACAATGGATGGATGTATGGATTGTGGTAAGAGCTGTATGAGCCCCTAATAAAATGATTTTTTATATATAATTATGTGGCAATATATATGCCACATAATTTAGTTATAAGATGTTTAATGTACTGCCTATTGTTCTAATATTGCTTGGAATTACGGTCCTTTCTGTGAATGTTTTCTATCCTCTACTAAAGTAAACTTGAGGGCAAAGATCATGTCCCCAAAACCAAATCCACTGCCATTAAATTGATTCCAACTCACAGCAATTCTATGCAGGGTTTCCAAGGCTGCAAACCTTCATGGAAGCAGACAGTTTCATTTTTCCACATCAGAGCGGCTAGTGGTCTTGATCCATCAACCCTGTGGTTAGCAGTCCAACACTTACCTGACAGCACTACCAGGCTTCCTTGCAAGGGCCACAGTCTGTACATTTTTTGTTTCTCTCATATAATATCCAACATAGCAGTTTCTATGCAACAAATGTTCAGTAAATGAAGAGCTTAATGCAGGCCATACAAAATGATTCAATATGTAACAAACCTACATTCTGGGGTCAAGGGTTTATTTTAAAGCACCCCCAAAACCCATCTAATTGCTGAGCAGACACTAATGATCCACTAGGCAATGCACTAAGTGCTTTACATACATCATTAAGGATTAAAAAAAAAAAAAACCAAGTGCCTACGAGATGATAGGGACTATTCCAGGACATCAAAACAAACACAGTAGTAGACAAAATTGTTCACTTACCCAATGCCTAAGGGTCAGAAAATTCAGCTAACTTGCCAGGGAAATCTTGGCTTAAAATCGAGATAACTCTGAAACCCCTCTTTTTAACCATTATATTTTATTGCCTCTGGCGCCTGTTATGGACAAGTCATGAAGAGAAGGGCTAATGTCCTATTTGACCACTGCCTCTCACACAAGCGCTGATGTAATCCTCCTTAAGGTCAGGGATCATGTTAGCAATTGTAAAAGCCTCCTAGGATGCTACATTGACACCAGTATCAACCTTCAATGACAACTTAATAAAGATCTATTGTGCAAACACCTTGGTAAATGTACAGTTTATATGATTTCCTTATAAGTTGGGAACTTTGAAAATGTAATTTGGCCATAAAAATGTAAGAAACCCTTACAGCGGGAGGGGGAAGTTCACTTAAGAATCAGCATTAGTATGAACAGCATCAATAGGTAGAAATAGGTAGCACTGGGGATTAGGCATTGGGCTACTAAGCAAAAGGTCAGTGGTTTAAACCCACTAGCTGCTCTGAGGGACGGAAGTGAGACTATCTACTCCCATAAAGATTTATAGTCTCAGGCACCCTATTAGTTGGAATTGACTTGATGGCAGTTAATTTGGCTTTTTTTTGTATAAAATGTTTAATATCCAATAAAAACTTATTTCTCCCAGTTAGTGTCAAGTATAAATTAAATTACCAATATTTGCCGGTGCATTATGCCAACTTTTTTCTGAGAAAAATTCACTGCATGTATCTCACCTCCACATACACACTCCATACAAGAATGTAGCTATGTGATTAATCCTTGGCCCTTCAGAAAATGACAACAATTTCTTTGATCACAGGAAGTCAACAAAAAGCTCATAAAGGCTTTTTACTAAGAGTGGGAAGGAAAGTTGCAGCAATGATAATACATATTACAAAAAATAAACTAAAGGCATTTTACCTATCCCCTAGCACACGCTTTCAGTTGCCCTGGTAACTGGACAAATACAATTTCTATAATCAGTTTAGTCCTGTTCTGAAGTTAACAAAGAAAAATAAAGGGGGAAAAGGAGGGAGGTGAAATTCACTTAAGAAACAGCGTTAGTATGAACAGCATCAATAGATATATGCCTGCCAACAAATTAAACCAGAATGTGACGCAGAAAGAACATGATTTAACAAATGTTTGTCAAATTCTTGGAATGAAATAAAACTAGGAAATGTTTTAAAATAGTTTCAGATGAATGATATATGTCACGAAACACATCAACAGTCTGTTTAGGGCCAAGATCACTGAAAAGAAGCAGGGAAATATGAACACACGGAAAATTAAATCACAAATATTTCTAGCTGTGGGCATTGGAAGAAGCAAAAGTAGCCAACACTTGAGCATAAAGCAGTCATTTTCTGATGGGTTTGGACAAAGGACACAGCTAAATCATTAGAAGAGGAAGGGAAGTTTTGCCAATGTTGGGAGCAATTCAGTCGAAAACAGAAAGTGTTTTTGTGTGTTGCTGTTTGTTGTTGTTTATTTGCCTAATTGGTATGGTTCTATTACGGGCTGGTTTCCCAGAAAGGAATTCCTGAAAGCATCCCAAAACACCCTTTGGCTCGCATCATTGCCTCTCCTGGCAGTAAAGCCTCACGATCAAGTTGTCAAATCGTAGAGCAGGGTTTCTCAATCTCGGGACGATGGACATTTGGGGATGGGTAACTGCTGTGGTGCACTGTCCTGTGCACTCCCAGATGTCAGCAGCATCCTTGGCCTTTGCTCCTTCCCAGTGTAATAACCAAATGCTGTCTCCAAGTGTTACCAAAACCTCCAGAAGACAAAAATCACACCCTGGCTTGGTTGAAAACCATTGGTTTGAAGGATGAAGGGATGGTCACCCAGGCCAACCTCTTACGCGGATGAAGAAACTGAGGTCCACGCACATGGTATATGATGGACAGCAGAGGGGAACACTCCTACATTAGGCAGAGCAGGGGTCTCCCGGAAACTCACTAAAGTACACATTTTTTCTCCTAAAAATCAAGGTGAAAACCAGAAGAGGTAAACATATCACATTTTGGAAAATGGAAAATGTTGAACTTACTGCGATGTGAGATCTAAAGTTAAGGTTCAAAAACAAAGATCTCGTAAACATTTAATGCTCATCAAAGTAATGCGAGAACCTACAGACTGGGGGGAAAATATGTGGCTATGACCTATCTACCGTGTTTCCTCGAAAATAAGACACTGTCTTATCTTTATTTTTCCTCAGAAGACACACTAGGGCTTATTTTCGGGGGATGTCTTATTTTTATTAAGTATGGTACAACAATCTGCATAGATTCAAATACAGTTAAGTCGTCTTTTTCTGGACCATCGACCCACAGTGCTGAGTAAAACAGCAGCCACAGCTTTACTCCGTCCCCCTGAGCACACACAAATGCCTACAGCAGAGCGTCCTGCTCCTCGCTTCACTGAGCAGACTTTGACTTTATAATTGTCTACGTCTCCCTCTGTGCCTCAGCTTGCAGCACGCACAGAACGACTGGGACCTGATAGAAGGAGCCGAACTTGTTGATGGGGTTGCCCGCACCTCTCCGGTCCCCTCTAAGACAGCAGCTGTCACAATGGGGCGGATGAGAAGGGCTGCCAGTCTCCGTGACCGCTCCGTGCCGGTACGCGCAGAGTCAGGCTTATCACTATGTCTTAATTTGGGGGGGATGGCTTATATTGCGCAAATGCTTAGAAATCCTGCCACGGCTTATTTTATGGGTATGTCTTATTTTCAGGGAAACATGGTAACAGGGGTCCAACCTCTAAAGTTTATAGAAAATGCTGATACTGAAAGAACAAATAATCTTATGTGAAATTTTTGAAATGGACAAAGGACATAAACAGACACTTCACCAAATGTGACAGTTACATGATCTCCTGTCAACTTGCAAAGGGGTGGAGTCTAGCCTGTCAATCTGGTTGCAGCTCAATGACCTCATTTGGAGGCGCAAAGGAGATAAACAGCTCGCTGGAGGCCAGATACACTCTCTGCTTGTCTCCATGAGAGACTTTCCTGTTGACAAGCCACATGGAACTAAGCTGATGGAGCCAGAGCCCTGGAGCTGGAGGAGCCAAGAGGAGACCCACGCCAGTGCTGATTTGCTTCCACAGCCACTGGATCCACAAGACTTTCCACCCACTGGCCTGTGATCTTCCTGCATTCGGTGTTCATTGCATGTGTTGTGTGAGTCTGAAGAGGACTTTATAGATTGGGTGCAGGACACATGGGCTAATATCAGACTTATGGATTTGATCTGGACTGGGCTGGGGTGTTTTCTTAATATACAATTACTCTTTGATCTAAGTTCTCAATTACACACATATGAGTGTCTGGATTTGTTTCGCTTGTCTACCCAGACTAAGACACCAAGAAAGACATTCAGGCAGCCAACAAACACATGAAGAGAAGCTTGTGCTCATCAGCCAGTAGAGGGAAACAAATCAAATCAAAATGAGAGATCATCTTGCCCTGACACTAACACAGTGATTAATAAGAGAGAGAAAACAAAGTGCTGGCAACGCTGTGGGAAGATGAGAACTGTTATGCACTACTGGTAGGAGTGCAAAAGGGTAGAGCCACTTCCTTAAAAAGCTAGAAACAGAAATACCATGTTATCCATCACTCCCACTCCCAGGCATGTATCCTAGAGAAATAAGAATGGTGACTAGAACAGACATATGTACACCCATGTTCATTACAGTATGATTCACAATAGCAAAATGATGAAAACAAAGTGCCCATCAACGAATGGGTGAATGGATAAACAAAGGGTGATGTGTGCAGCAGAACATTGCACAAAGATAGAGAATAACGATGAATTGGCAAAGCCTCTTACAACACAGATGAATCTGGAAGACATCGTGCGGAGTGTGTAAGATGTCAAACACAAAAGGGTAAATATCATATGAAAGCACTATTCTAAAAGGCCAAGAACAGTTTATGTACAGAAAGAAACATTCTTTGATCAGGGGAGAGAGGGAGGTGGGGGGAGGCACTAACTAGCTAGTTGATAACTAGTTAATTCAGAAGGAAAAAGTAATGCATAATATGGGAGAAGTCAGCACAATGTGAGACAGAGGCTAAAAAGAATAAACAACAACTATGATAGTAGATGCTGCAACATGTATAATCCTGCAATACCAAGAATGACTAACAATTATATGTGAGTAGATACAGAGGTCAATATAGGTGCTAAATAAGTGAGGGAGGTTAGATGGGAGTTCACTCATATACATATAAAGCTTTATTTCCATATACATATTTGTAAATATTATATGCACATATGTACTTACAGTAGAACATATCGGTGGTACAGTCAAAATTACTTAGCTATCAGGATTGACTCACTGGACTTGAATGCTGAGGGTCATAGTCATAATCTTAGGGGTATCTAGGTTAATTGAAAAAACATAATTCATACAGATAATGTTCCACATCCTAGTGTGGTGAGCAATGTAAGAGGTCATAAAAGCTAATAAGTAACCATCTAAGAAGCAACTATTAGTTTCTTCCCTTCTGGAGCAGAGGAAAATGAAATTTATATATAAAATCCACAAGGAAGCATCAATTAGTCCAAAGAATTAATGGCCCACATAAATCACAGTCAACTCTAACCCAAGACCAGAACTATCCACTGCCTGGAAAGACTA
>NW_022111312.1:9580320-9587512 GCF_000313985.2 Echinops telfairi
TTTTCTCAATGTTCAATTCCTCTTGTATATAAACCTCTCCCTTATATACATATGCGTGTTTATGAATTTGTTTCTCTAGTCTACCCAGACTAACACAATAGTCATAAAACAATTTGTGTATAGACTATTGATTGGAAAACTAATTTTCTATGTGAATTTTTGCCTAAAGCACAATGCTTTAAAAAACAAACTCTGAACCAATATTAATTTCCAAAAATTTTATATTAAGGTTCAATATTATGTGCTGCTTTGACATCTTTTAAAATCAAGAGGGCTTCCAATTCCCCTCCCCACTCTGATCCTAGGAGATAGGTCCTTGAGCCAAACCAAAATTAAAAACCAAACTCAATGGCACAGAGTTGATGCTGACTTAGAGCGACCCTGTGTAATTTTTCATGGGAGCTGAAAGCCTCACCTTTCTTCCAAGAAGTAGCTGACGATTTCAAACTGCTGGCTTTGGAGTTAGCAACTCAACCCCTAACCTCTATGGCATCAGGTTCCTGTTAGCTAAACAGTCCTCCTGTTTAGTTCCTTGGTGTCAGAGGCACTAAGCGCAGTTCCTGCTTAATCCTCCAGTTTCAGTTTCCTGCTGGCCTGCAGAAATACTCCAGTCAATCACACGACCATTGGCAAGCGAGGAGTGAAGCTCACACTCTTGACACAGGCCCTGGTTGGTCACTCTGCTTCCAGCAGAAGCCTCCAGTGGCCCTGGGCGGCATGTCCTCCTTCCTGGCTACTAGCATACACGCCTAATAATCTCATCTGATCTCATCTGTCCAGAATTGATCTCATCTGTCCAGAATTGGGTATTGTGTATTTGGCTACTGATCTCATCTGTCCCGAATTGGGTATTGCGTGTTTGGCCATTCCCCCAGGAGAGGGGAACCTGGTGCCACAGTGGGTTAAGCACTATGCTGCAACCTGCAAGGTCGGTGGTTCAAACCCACCAGTCGTGCTATGGGAGAAAGATGATCCTGTCTGCTCCTGTGAGGATTTGCAACCTTGGAAACCCTACTGGGCAGGGCTGTTCTGCCTTTAGGGTCTTTATGAGTCAGAATCAACTTGGCAGCAGTGGGTGTGGTTGGCCTGTAGCACGGGATCCCTCCCCCACTAATGTGGTAGTCAGCAATCAAAATACTCACATCTAAAAAATACGGAAAGCTTTTGGATAATATTTTTCTTCCTTAGGAGTGGATTTTTAGACTTACATGTTTCTGCCAGCCGTTCGTAAGTAAAATACACAGCTTTTTTTTTTTAAGCACATACTTGTCACTGCCACATGAAAATATCAACCATAGGGCTGCTTTATCACATGTTTTCCCAGCTTCTCCTGTTTCTTCAACACTTGACTTTTCCAAAACAAATTTTCTCAAAAATGTTTTGTCTTTTACACTTTCCAGTTTTTAACGGATCAAGATGTTAATAAAAATAATCAACTTGGGAAAAACTCCAAGTGCTGTCATGTCACTAAGATTTCAAAGAAGGAAAAGTCCAGGTTTGGTGCTTCATGGTGTGAGCAAGGGGCCCCTCTTGGAGGCAGAATCTAAGTAAGCAGGTGAAGCCAAGAGAGAGAGGTCCCCAGTGCTTCTCTTATAAAAAGGCCAAATTCCCAAGGAGGTAAATAAGTCTGTGACCTGATTAATAGGTTGGACTCCTCCCTTACACTTTCACACAAGTTCAAGTTGACATAAAATTTAACTGCCACTGTGGTATAATGTGTATAAGTGGAAATGCATCCATGATGCATTAAAATGGGTTACATGCAAATCTATCAGAAGATCCAGGTGTCAACACCAGTATTAATACAAATGCAAGTGGGCTTCAGAAAGCATGTGGAAAAGTGGAATTTAAAGATAAGCGAAAATTTCCCCCAACTCTTTGACAGCCCTCTAATAGGAATTCCATCCCAAGTCATCGAGTTGATTCTGACTCATAGTGAAACTTTATTCATTACAATACTAATTGTCTAATCCTATTTTCAGTTCTTACTGTTGTGAAAAACCAGTGCAAAAGCAATGGTGGTGAAACGTACTGATTACTGAGTGTAAAGCGCCAAGCAGAGGGCACCATTCTATGTTGGCCACGTGATATTCTCATTACCAAGCCCTCACAGGGGATAGGGGTGAGGGAAAGCCAGTTCCATTTCTTTTTCTTTTCTCTTTTTTAAACAGTAAAAATAACTGTTTTTATTAAATCCGGAGCCCTGGTAGGGTAGTGGGTTACATGCAGGGCTGCCACCCTTACAGTTAGCAGTTAGAAATCACCTGCCACTCCAAGGGGGAGAAAGGTGAGGCTTTTTACACCTATAAAGATAGATAGTCTGGGAAACCCCTGGAGATCTTCTACTCTGATCATGGAGTCACGGTGAGTCAGAAATCAACTCAATGGGAGGGAATTTGTTTTTTCAGTTTATCAAGAAACAGTGAACATTACTTATTCAATACTGACCTTAAAAACACTTTTTAAAAATTCCATGTGAGGAAATAGGGTGTATCCATAAGCCCTTCTGCTGCATGGTAAATGAAAGACAATGGCTGCCTTGAGTAGCAGCACTTGTACCTGCATGATGCTGAACTAGCCGTGCTTGTACTCGAAAGAATGACTAACAAACCATGCTGGCAGACGTCTTTTTCAAGAGCTGATAAAGTAAGCTTGTTGTAGCAAGAAAAGCAGCTGGTAATATTTGTTTCCAGTGATAAAATGCAATTTTTATTGAAGATAAGAATTTTGGAAAACTTGTACTCATCTGAGTTATCTTGACAACTTTTCAATATTTAAGAACTTTTCACCAAGGGCTCAAGCAGAAAGCAAATGGTTTGAGGATGATGATGACAACAAATGTACAAATGTGCTTGACACGATGGATGGATGCATGAATTGTGATGAGTTGTATGAGCCCCCAATAAAATGTTGGTTTTTTGAAGAACTTTTTTGAGAAGATCAGGGGGCATATTCATGAATGTGATTTTTAAAATGTATTCTATAGGGATAGGTGATCGAACATGGAAGATCTGTAAAAAGTCCATGAACCAACATTTTCCAAATGACCAGTGCATGATTTTACAGTGTTAGACATGGGTGAGTGGAGGATCCATTCAAAGTGAAAAGTGATAATGAATTTCCTTGACGGAGTTTCAAATTGCATATCCATGAACCTTGATGAAGCTCTCATTTGTCCAGTATTGGTTTCTTAACAAAGAAAATTAAATGCTCTCAAAGACTATTAAAATACTCCTCCTTTTTCAGACCACCTGTCTTAAGAGGTTCTGTTTCCTTCCTATCTTTCAATCAAAACAGCAACACCACAGGTTAACCAGAGGAACAGACATCAATACCCAGCTTTTTTCTATGAAGCCAGACATTAAAAAGCTTTTCAAAAAAACAGCGCTATCCTTCTCACTAATATTCTTCATAGTTTTACTTTACTTGTTGTGCTAGTCTCACTCATTTTGTGCAGGGTGGGGTGGGAACATATGTTTATTTTCACAAAAGTAAATTTATTATGTTAACGTGTAAATGGTTTATTGTAGTATTTTTAGATATCTGTTTTAAATTTTAATACAATGTCAATAGCCTACCTAACTAAAAGTTTTTGAAATCTTGGGCAGTTTTCAAGAGGGTAAAGAGATGAGCAACTGATATTAAGGGCTGAGGTGGAGGGCAAATGTTTTGAGAATGATGAGGGCAGCGAATATACATATGTGCTTGACACAGTGGATGGATGTATGGATTGTGATGAGAATTGTACGATCCCCCAATAAAATAATTTTTTTTAAAATGCACTCTTCAGACTACAAACTGTTATATGTTTGAAGCGCCCTGTAAAATGTTTCATACTTACTTCCTAACCAATTTCTATGCATAACCAACACTTCCATCTGGTAGACTAAAAGATGCCGAAGTACACTGCCCAGAGAAGCAGGCATGTAAGCATTGAGAGAATGTCATGATGGATAAAAGTGGCTACTAACCCAGATTATTGTAAACATGCCATTGCATTTCTGACCCACAATTTTCTCATCTATAAGATGGAAATAAAATTAATACTTAAACCATATAAAAAAAAAGAGATGCTAAGACTAAAAACTGTAAGAACCACTGCTCTAAACACTTCTCCATGGTCTGCTTGCTCTCTTCTTACTACTCACAGGGACATAGTGCTTAGGGCTAAGTCCACAAGTAGAAAATTATCATTGCCTAAGGAGAAGGCAGTGTAAAAATCAGAGGAAGCCTTCATAACAAGCCGCCCTAGGCAGATGACATAACCTTGCTTATTGAAAATGAAAAGAGCTTGAACATTTGCTTATGAAGATCAAGGATTGTTTGCTTTCTGTCTGGATGACAACTCAATGTATAGAAAATCCAAATCCTCCCACCTAGACCAGCGGATAAATGGGATAAATGGCGGTAAGACGGAAGTTGTCCAGGATTTCATCTTGTTAGGACCCACCATAATGATCATGGAGGGCGCACTCAAGATAACAAAGGGCGTGTTGCATTTGGGCAAAAATACATCTGCCCAAATGTATTTGGGCAAACCTGTAGCACAAGAGGTCTTTAAAGTGTCAAAAAGCAAGGATGTTATTTTGAGGACGAAGATGCGCTTTACCCAGTCATGGTATCTTCAATCACCTCATATGCATGTGAAAGTTGGGCAATGAATACAGAATACTATATAGAAAAACTGATGTCTTTGAATTATGATGCTGGGGAAGAATACTGAAAGTACCACAGACTGCTCAAAGAACCAAGCAATCTGTCTTGGAAGAAGTACAGCCAGATGCTCCTTAGAGGCAAGGACAGCGAGATTTCATTTCACGTACTTTGGACATGTTGTCAGGAGAGACCAGTCCTTGGACAAGGACATCATGCTTAGTAAAGCAGCAAGGCAGCAAAAAAAAAGAAGACCCTCTACAAGGTCAATGGTCACAGTGGCTACAATAATGAACTCAAACAGAAGAACAACTGTGAGGATGGCCCAGGCCCAGGCAGTGTTTCCTTCTGCTGTACGTAGGTCATGATCTGAACAATGGCACCTAACCACCAAAAATGTTAGACAGTGGAACCGTGTTGAGGAGGATCCCCAGAGCTAGAGTTAGCAATGTAATAGTTCATTCTCACAGTAACGGAGAAGTTGAAGAAAAGCAAGCAAAAGTCCCTTGTGTATGTCTGCATCAAGGAAAATGAAATAGCTGGAACCTCTTTAGGTTAAGAATCCTGTTTACTCTTCATATGCATGTCTCTATAGAATAGGGGGAAATTTGTCCTTTTGTGAAATAAATAACAAACAAACAAATAAATAGGAACTGTTACTGGATTTCACCACGGGTCCATGATTTCTGCTTAAGGTAAACATCTTAAATACTGTCATGACATTCCACTGCTGGCACAGCACCACGGTTTAGCTTTAAGATAGATGGTGGAACCCTGCTATCATCTGCCGCTTTTCCATTCAAGAGTGGGCAAAGCCATCCTTAAGGATTAGGACCCTTTGGATGCTGACCTTCAATCTGAGAGAAGAAAGCCATGTGCATATGTGAATGCTGCTCAGGTTCTGAATTTAATGAGGAATAAAAGGCACGTGAGTTTGCGATAATGCAGTGGCTTGCGTGTTACTATAATACTGAAAGCCATGCCACTAGCTCTTCAAATGCCAGCAGGGACACCCATGATGGACAGGTTTCAACAGAGCATCCAGACAAAGACAGAATAGGAGAAAAGGCCTAGGAACCGATTTCTGAAAATCAGCCAATGAAAATCCTCTGGATCACAACAGAACATGGCCTGACGGGGTTCAACATTGCCTTCTGTTAAGCACAGGGTCACTATGAGTTGGAAGCAACTCAATGAATGGCAAAAGTCATGTGAAATGGACTGTTTTGGCATCTTGGTATCCTGAAATTTCAATGGAATGAAAAGAACCAAAGTATAGTCCAACTCAAAAACGGACTGCCATCCACGAGGGAAAATCAGAGACAAGCAGCACCAGTCAAAACAAGCACTATCTGGATTTCACCCAGTGGGCAATTCAATCTGTATTTTGATCATTGCAAAAACCTTTCCCCATAATGACTATCTACATGCACTTAGTCCATCTTGGTCATCAACAAATTGCCATTTGTTTTCCTCCAGCCTTCTCATAGGTGAAGAAAGATTCATGATTTACCTGAACTCTGCAGTCAGTTTGCCAGGATTCTGTCAGGTGTAATGCCCCCAAGGTCTCGGGCCTCCATTTCTGCCTCTAAAGTGGGAAGAGTGACAGTGATTATAGTAAGGTTCCAGTGAGGATTAGTCAGGACAATGTATAATAAACCTGCACAAAGTCAGAACCTGTGTGAGTGGGAAACCTGTCAGAGGAGGAAAGCTCGACCGTTTCCCACTAAAACAAGGGAGAAAAACATGCTAAGACTGCATGTGGAAAACTTGGGAGGCCTGGAAAAAAACAAGGCAGACTCCCTGAATTCCCACTTACAGGTCTCACCACACGCAGGACATGGTGGGCATATATTGATTGTTTTAATACCTGCAGGCTCTGGGGTCACTACTGACTCCACGGCAGTGAGGGAGTTACTGCGAAGGAGATTCTTTGCTTTGTATTCTCATCCGTGAGCGGTCCCCCCCCCTCCCCTATATCTGCACATCACCCCTATTTCTCGGGGTGATGTGCAGAATGATCTCGTCCCTGATATCCCTGAGTCATCCTTCCCCTCCTGCTCTCAGGGCTCCCTCTCCTGACGGCTTAGCTGTGCTGGGGTCGCAGGACTAAATTCCAGACTGCAAACCACCTGAGCTGAAGGAATGTCCTCAGGCCCCTTGGGCCAGCAGGTATCCAAGAAGAGCCCATGACCAGGCGGAGCTCCGCGGGACTTGAAGACGTGCCACCACCCAGTGGAGTGATCGAGGCCCTGGGGGCGGCGCGGTACCTCGTGGGGACAGCTCGGCAGAGGGCGGGGCCCCCAGCCGAGGTGACAGCGCGGGGGGTGTGGCCACCGCCCGCGGTGAGAACGAGGCCGAAGGCGGGGCCACGGCCCGAGGTGGGAGCAAGCCGGGGGGCGGGGCGGGGGCGTGGCCGCGCCTCCCGAGCCGGTGGGACCGTGAGGGCTGCGCCGCCCGCCTCCTCAGGCGGCGCGCGCCGCTGCCGCGGGTGTGAGGCAGCGTAGGGGTTAAAGCAGCCGGCGCCACCTGGGCGCCG
>NW_022111312.1:9588432-9611938 GCF_000313985.2 Echinops telfairi
TGGAACTGGCGTTAGAGGAGGAGCTGGCGCTGCTGGCGGCCGGGGAGCGGCCGTGCGACCCCGGGGAGCAGCCTCCGACCGAACCGGGCTCGCCGGCCGAGGGGGCCGGGCCGCGGGCGCCACCCGCTCAGGACCCCGAGCTGCTGTCGGTGATCCGGCAGAAGGAAAAGGACCTGGTGCTGGCGGCCCGGCTGGGCAAGGCGCTGCTGGAGAGGAACCAGGACATGAGCCGGCAGTACGAGCATATGCACAAGGAGCTGACCGACAAGTTGGAGGTGAAGACCCTGTCTGGGAGGGGTGGGCGGCACGGGGAGCCGAGCCTGGCCCATGCTGGCTGGCAGAAAACAGGTGAAAGAGGGGATGGGGTGGGGGGCAGTGGATGGTCAGATTAGGGCCTCCATGGCACCCCCGACTGTCCCACCGCTGTGGGCCGTTCTATATCTGTACTATACAGAGTGTCTAAAATAGAGCTTACAGTATGACTAATTTATACAGCTCCCAGAACCAAGCAACCTGCTCACGGCGGCCCCGAAGCAGTTAATCTCTCATCAGGGCGGGAGAGCCGGAGAGATGTGCGGTGTGGGATTTGGGGCCTCCACATGCCCTTGTCTGAACTTGCTGGCAGCTCATAGTTGTGGGGAGCAGGTGCCCCTCGGGGAGCTTTAGATCGCCTTCAAATAACTCCAAGATTAGGAAATGTGGTTCCAGGGCAGAAAGCAGGCAATTCTACAGGCCGGGGCTTACCATGTGACCGCTAGTCGTGGATTTCCTTTAGGCCTGGCATCAGGCTCTACTTAACCCTGCTTCTTGCGTTCTGGGTCCCTGCCTGCAGTGGGATGATCAAATGCAAATGAGAACCGTATTGCATTCACTACGGCCATAACCCTCCCTTCGATTATCTGTAATTTTCCTGCTAATTCTTGGGGCATCCTGAGCTCTCGCTGTCTGTAATTCGAAAAAGGCCCTGAATTGCCAACATTTCTGAAAATGAAAGAGACTTGCACACATCCATGCTAGTGGTAGGACATCACTGGCAGTGGAGACACAAGTCTCCATTTGCACCTGTACAGAATAATACCCTGTCAGGTTGTGACCAGTTCTTTTCCGTCTTAGTTACAACAAGAGTACAGTAGCAGAAGGTAATAAAAGGTCTGAAATCGATCCTCATCTGGTTCTATCTCACTTCTTTTCTATCATACAGAAACTTTTCTGTAATAACACTTGAGTGTGTTTGTGTGTGTACTCCCACGGTCTGTCAAAAGTAAATCCAAGGGGGGAAAGAAAGCCGTGAGTGACCTGTAGTTCGTTCCCTTGGCCTGTTAACTAGGTCTGCCCATTGATGAACTCCTGAGATACAGCCTCTGAAAAGTAGTTTGTAAAACCAATGGGTAGACTGCCAAAAAGCAACCCGGTGAATTGAATTGTTTCGTTTTCACTTGAAGTAGAAAGAAAAGGGTGTCTTAAAAAAAATTTTTTTTTTAAGAGATTCAATTACACGACTTTACAAAGAAGTACTACTGGAGAGATTTATACTTGTGATTCCAAATTCTTTCAGTGAGGGACTTGATTGAAGAGACAGCGACTTGAAAGGGCCATCCTATCAGTCAGTTTGATGAGTGAGAGATTGCATAGTAATTCCGAGTGTGCAGTTACACACATCCTGGGTTCCATTTGGAACCTTTATACACTCCCTCCACAAAGGGGAAAAGATTTCAAAATTCCACCATAACAAGAAACGTTCTGTAGTAAAAGAATAAATTACCTTTGGCATTTGGTGATTGAGTTAGTAGAGAGTAACAAAATAGCTTAAAACTCTTAAACTTTAATTTTTTTAATCCTCTGCAGGTCAGTATACAAACTCTAGTGATTTAAACAAAATATGTATTTAACGGTCAAAAAACAGTCATTGTTTAAATAAACCATGATGCATGGGGCTTCAGTGATACTATGCCCTACAGGACATGTTTGCAAATTCTCATTAACTTTTTTAAATGTACATTTTAAAATATAAAGATATTGCTGCTGGCTGTTTATGAATTCTTTTAATGTTGCGATGGTTGTGACAAACCTGACTGACAGGATCTACTGCTTTTGATGAATATTTCTTGAACCATCCAGATTTCAGCATGTTGCCCAAAGTTTCAACTGCATATTTTGGAGTAGAGAACCAGTCCTTACTTTAAGAGGCATCTGTAATTTCCCACACAGTCAGCAGGGTCAAAGATGCTTTCCACAGGTCAATCTAAAACGTAAACATGGACATGGACTCGAACTGTGGGGTTAGATTCGTAAATCACGAGAAGCATCGTTTTCATTTTATCTGATTTTTTACTTTGTTTTGAAATTAGCACCTTTCTAACTTCAGGGTCGAAAAACATTTTCAAGATCTTTCCTACCTGTTCATCAGTTAATATTGAACACCTCCAGGTCCACATGTCAAATCCAAGATATTCTGTTTTGTCATTTAAAATGTAAAATAATTGACCCTATGCTACTCTCTCACTAAAGATATACTCTATGATAAAACTTGAATGTTGTACAGGATTCTGTTTTTTAATGTTTAGCTATACATCCCAAGTTAAAATGAGTTTATTTCAGGGTTAAAATGTTTATTTCATTTTAAAAGCTGGATGCGTTGGGCCATTTTTTATAACCTTTGATTTCACTATACTATTATCTGATTCATGGACTAAGCAGATTTTCATTTTATTAAATTTTTAAAGGCATTTTGGGGCGATATTTTCTTTCATGTCTATTTTAACTTTTTAAAGATTTTATTGCAGGCTCTTAAAGCTCTTATAACAATCCATACATCAATTGTATCAAGCATATTTGTACATATGTTGCCATCATTATTTTCTAAACATTTACTTTCTATTTGAGCCCTTGGTATCAGCTCCTCATTTTTCCCTCCCCACCTCCCACCCTCTTATTATTTTCATGTCTTACACCAACCGCTGCCTCCCTTCCCCCACAGTGTCTGTTGTGCCACACACACACACCCCAGGGGGGGGGACGGTAACTTTTAAAACTTACATTCAGCCAGGGTGTTCATTTATTCCTGTAATGTGTTAGATGGAAATTTGCATTTATATAATTTTTTCTTCAGGGCCCAATATTTCATTTTTATAGTTGTTTTTATTCTACAAGATCCCCATTTTTTCCCTTTGCAGCTATGAGTGAATTATCTCTTACCATAGCAGATCTTTTTTTTTTTAGCGAATCTTTAAAAATAAATAATTGTATTATATTTTCATCAGAAGTATCCAGAGTAGAGAGTCTCTTTCCTCACTTTTTTTTCTTCCCCTTTTTGTAAGCCAAGGAGCCCTGGAAATACAGTGGATTGAGCATTAAGCTCAACATTAAGACAACCCTAAGGAGCCCTTCTGTTCTTTTTTTTTTTTAATCATTTTATTGGGGGTTTGTACAATTCTTATCACAATCCATCCATCCATTGTGTCAAGCACATTTGTACATTTGTTGCCATTGTCATCTAGTCTGTCTTATAGGGCCCCTATGAGTGGAATCCACATAATGGCCATGGGCAGTGGTTCTCAACCAGTGGGTCATGACCCCTTTGGGGGTCAAATGACCCTTTCACAGGGGTCTCCCAATTCATCACAGTAGCGAAATGACAGTGATGAAATAGCAATGAAAATAATGTTCTGGTTGGGGGATCACCGCAACATGAGGAACTGTATGAAAGGGTCGCGGCGTTAAGAAGGTTGAGAACCACTGGCCATGGGTTTGGTTGGTTTGGTTCTTGGGCCAATTCTCATGATTCTAGTTACCCCACCCTATTTTTAAAGAGGGCCAAAAATCAGGATGAAAATGATTACCTAATGGGAGTCACTGGTGGATCTCGGGAAGCTAACCCTGGGTCCTGATTTGCATTCAATGCTTGGTCTGCTTCAATAACAGTACTTTTTGTCTTTATTTTTTCAACTACCATGTTGCTTTCTTGGTCCTTTGCAGAAAAACCTTTCTATATGTACTTATGTAGACTAATGATACTGACTTTTGTCTTTTGGAGTTTTAAATACTCTTTTTGTTTTGTTTTACAAAAATAACAGTTTTAGATTTACAGATAGAGGAGGGGAAAGGAATACCAGAAGTTTCCATATACCCCAACTCCATTTTTCCTGTTATTAACATCTTACATTGGTTAGAATGGCACATTTGCCACTGTTCGTAGATGAGCTAATATCACTGCATTATGATGAACTAAAACTTAACCAGTTGCTGGTGAGTCAACTCCAGATTCCTGGAAACCCCTTGTGTGCCAGGGTAGACGTGTGTCCTCCACAGGTAGAGTGTAGAGTTTTTCATCAGTAAGTTGCCAGATTTTCTTCCGCGGCATCTGTTCATACACTCTTATTGTCAACTACAGCCCTTCTTGTGTTCAGATTTCCTTAACTTTTACCTGCCTTTCTGTTCTAGGAACCTCGCCCACAATTCCAAATCACATTTAGTATTATTTGGTATAGGATAGAGTAGAACTGCCCTATAAGGTGTCCCTTAGTTTTCATGTTTCTGAGGTTCCTCTTGACCATGAGTTTCTTAGAAGTTGCTTGTTTTCAAAGACCTCGCTCATTTTGATATTAGAAGGCCACAGTACATAAAGTGAAGGAAAGCCTGGGCAGAGACTGGCGGGCCACGCTTTCTGGCATTCTGCCTCGAGTTTGCTGGATAATTGAACATATTAGTTGAACATACAACTGTAGGAGAGACCTTTCTTTCCCCAGAATAGACAAAAGGCCAAATTCTGTATTTCTGTTTAACAGGAAGGTCTAGTTTTTTGTTTGTTTTCCCCCAAAACGGTTGGGAAGCCTGAAATAGGAAGTTTGTCTCCTGTCCAAAGAACTGTAGGGACAGAATAGACTGATCGGCACCACCTGTCCCCCTCACACACTGCTCCCCCTAAATGTGTTGGATTGTTTTAGTTGCTTGGTTGGGCTGTTCCCTACCAGCTGTTGGCGGAATAGTTTGAAGTCTCTCTGTTCTTTTAGAACACAAGCCTAATTTATCTGGCCTCTCAGTAACACTGTGATCACCCAGCTTTTGCTGTCGCCTTCTGCTCAGTCTTTTTTTCATTCTGGGGAAACTCAATAAAACCAGAGGGTCATAATTTTAGGATAACAATTAGCATTTATTTCTGCAGCCCATCTTCCAGAGTATCTGCAGTCGCTAGCTTGTCCTCATCTGGGAGGCTCAGCAGGGTGAAGGAAGCAGGGAGCAGAAGATCCTCCACTGAGGCTTAGCAGCCCCTCCTCGGCCTCCTCACTTTCCGACATGCTCAACACTGAGGCTGTAAAATGTATTACCTCGAAAGTAATGTGCCTTTTCACCAGCTATACTACAGGGATTATAACCAAATGATTTAGCCTCTGGAAAGTGGTCTGTTTGGGAGGCTGCGCATTTTTTTTCATTAGCCTTTGCTAATATGCTCAGGTTTCACTTGGGGTCTGCTTTTCAATCTCTGGGCACATTTCTTTCAACTGTGCTCCATCATAGTAAATTCTGATCATTTGGATTACACTTGGTGTGCTTGTGTATTTGATTTTTTTTATCGTGAATTAGGTGAAGGTTTGCAAAGCAGATCAGAGCTTCACATTCAGCAATTCATACACATTGTTTTACCTCATCCACTGCAACCCCCACAAGGTGCTATCACCGATCCCACTGCCTTCCTGTGTTTCCTGTTTTCCATTCCTCCTCCTTTCCTAACCCTCTGAACTCGGTCCTCAGGTAAATGATGCCCTTTTGTTTGTAAATGGTTCATTATTCTAAAATGGGGTGAGTTCAATCTAGACCTGAAGGATGACAAAGGGCCATAGTCTTGGTGGGGGAGGGGGTCCCACCAGCAACCTTGAATCTTTTATAATTTGGGGTTTTCCACGTTTTCCTCCCACTTTATCCAGAACCTTCAAATGTAGTCTCTTTCAGAGCCATTGGTAGTGGTAGCTGGGCACCATCTAGTTCTTCTGGTTTCAGGATTGTTGAGCCTGATGTTTACATGGCTTATTAGTCTATTGTACTAATTGTTTCCATATATCTTTTCAATTTCATTAGTCTTCTGTGCTTCCATATGTCTTTGAGTTTTCATTAATCTTCTTTGCTCTGCTTGGGAGAGACCCATGTTTGCACCTTACATGGCTGTTCGCAACCTTTTAAGAGGGGCACATTTGACTGTGAAACATCGTCAAGCTGTGCAGACCCAGCGTCTGTTCATCTCATGAACTGGTTCAGTTTTTGTTTTGTTTTAAAATTTTTTTGAACTGGTTCAGTTTTATCACAATCTTTAACAGTGCATTATATTCTACTGTATGCATGTACCAATGTTTGTTTACCCATTCTTCCACCCAGGGGTGTTCAGGTTATTTCTTCTTGCTTTTATGAATAATACTGTGGAAAACATGGTGTGCCTATATCTGTTCATGCTGTGTTCTTTATTTCTATAGGGTATATACCAGGCAGTGTCATTGCTGGATCGTAGGTACTTCTATCCTAATTGTTTAAGGAAGCACCACATCCCTTTCCACAGAGGTTGTACTGACTTACAGTCCCACCAGCTGTGGGATTTCAGTCTCTGTTTTCTGCTCTTTTGGAACTTTCTTATCAATGCTGGGTTGAGGTGGTATCTCACTGTTGTTTTGCTCTGTGGTTCTCAAATGGCTAGTGATTGCTTACGTTTCTTCTGAGGTTTGTTGGTCACCCGAATGTCCTCTTTGGTGAATGGTCTGTGTATGGACACTGCATATTTAAAAAATGGAACCCAGTTGCTTTTGATTCCATTTTTCTACAAAATGTTAAAGCCCCTTTGCACTTTCATCAGTGTCTACCACTAGAATGAAAGCTTTATGAAGACAGTGACCTTGTCTGTTTGGTCCCCAGGAATAGTACCCTGCCCGTAAACACACGCAAGAACAAGTGAATGGATCAGAAATAAAACGATAAAACTTAATGGGTCATGATTTAAAGTAGCTCTGAGCCTAAGCTTATTAAATGGTTTCGAAATACAGTGCTCCACCGAGTTCTAAGCTAGAGCACTAAACGAAGGCCAGGAACTTAGTTACAAATCTCAACGCTGCCATTTGCAAGTATTAACCTTGAACTGAATCTCCCATCATCTCTCTGTTGCCTCATTTGTAAGAAGATATGGTTCGTCTGAAGGATCACTGAAGTTCTTTCCAGCTCTGAAAACCCCAGGGTTCTAAGTGCCTGGTACTCTGCCAGCAGGAAGATGGCTCCAAAGGAAAATGCAGAAAATCAAACCCACTGCCACTTGAGTCAGTTCTGAGTCACAGAAACCCTGTGGGACAGAGTAAACCTGTACTTGTGGGTTTCTGACACTGACAATCTTTCCAGAAGTAGAAGGCCTAATTTTTCTCCCTAGTCACGGCTGGCGTTTAAACAGCCAACCTTGCAGTTAGCAGTCCCACATCATCCACTACACCACCAGGGTTCCTTCACCAAAAGAAACCGCCTTAAAATAATGAACTTTTTGGTTATGGGACATATTTTCAGCTGTTTAAATATACAACTCATCCACTGATCAGAGGACTGGCTAAATTTCAAGTGAATGCCTAAGTCTAGAACTGCGTACCCAGTACAGTATAGACATAAACACACCATCATTAAGTCTTTTCAGTGGGGATGGTATCTGCCCAAGAAACACATTCTTCCCTACTTCAGATGAAGGAAATTTGGAGCAGGGGTGGGGGTGGGGGGGTTGGGACCAAAACTAACATAGTTTGGGTGAAAGCTTACAGAGAAAATTGACTTTCCTGTCTAAAGGGAAGAGTTTTAGAATGTTGCATTGGGCAACTTCCGTCTGTCCTGTGTGGTAGATTGTCCTACATGGCTGGTTGACCGAGGAAAAGACAAGTTAGAAGTGTACGGAAAGAAAGGCTGTAGAACTTTTGCCAACTTAAAAAAAAAAATTGTGTTTCTCCTCCCCCATCCAGCACTTAGAACAAGAAAAACACGAACTGAGACGACGGCTTGAGAACCGAGAAGGAGAGTGGGAAGGACGCGTGTCCGAGCTGGAGAGCGATGTGAAGCAGCTCCAGGACGAGCTGGAGAGGCAGCAAGTCCACCTGCGGGAAGCAGATCGGGAAAAAACCCGGGCGGTGCAAGAGCTGTCCGAACAGAACCAAAGGTTACTGGATCAGCTCAGCAGGGTGAGTCACGAGTTAAGAACTTAGAAGGGAAATTTCTGAGAGTTGAAACTGCTCCTGTGCTAAATGCCAGTCAGGCAGGCAGTAGCAGCAGTTCTGATTTTGGTTGCCTTTGGACGTGCTATTACAAGCTCAGGATCTTCTAAGAGGAAGACTTTGGGCTGTGCTGAACTAGAAGTCTGGAGCGAAGACCTGTCCTTGTCATTCACTAGCTATGAGACTTGGACAAATCATGTCTGTTTGGCGTTTTCTCATTTGATGTTGCATTTGTGAATGTACATTCATTAATGTTATTTAAGGGTGAGAGGAGAGATGTGTGTCTCTGTACCATAGAAATGCTTTTGCTTTGGTATGGTTTTTAATTTCGCCATTAAGAATTCCTACTTATGCCAGTATAGATTGGTTTCACGAAAGTATTAATTAACCAAGGTCAAAAATGTAAAATCATGGCAGAGGAGGAGGTTGAGAGCCAAATTGGTGGAAATTTAATCAAAGTGCACAACATGTTTTTGTTTTTGTTTTTGCAACATGCCTTTTTAACAAATGCAGGAATGTTGTTAATAACCATGGTCTCTAAAGCAACCATTGGAAATGAAAAGCTAGACTTACCCTTGCACCTCAAGCCTTCCCATGTGCTAAAAATAGAACTGCTAACTATGTGGTTACCAGAGAAAAAGAACTCCCACTCAGATCTCATCCCTAAGAGCTGATGTTCTCAGGAGAGTACAGCCTTGTCCACAAGGGCATGCTTAAGGTGTAGGTCTTTGGGGAAGTTGAGCTAGAGCAGCCAAGGGCTAACCTCGGGGCTCTTCCACTCATTTGATGGGTACCCTAGTATGAAGTTTGTGCCACAGTGAGTTTCCTTTGGGTACTCTGAGACTGGTGACAACCTGCATGCCCCTCGAGTAGGTGTGACGGGAATGTTGACCTTGGGAGAAGGGAGAGAGGAAACAATACTCTGAGTCTTGGAAAATAGCCAGTTGCTGGGAAATATCAAAACATACAAGGGGGCTTCAGAAAGTTCATGGGAAATAAGCCATTATCTTTTCATTAGATTTTTCCACACACTTTTTGAAACCCCCTCATATGTGAAAGGTGAGAATTCCAGTCGCTGGGGGAGCTAAAGAACTTATTTACAAGATTCTCATCAAGGTGCTCAGAGCACCAGAGCCTCTTTGGGAAACAAGAGTTGGACGATTTTCGAAGAAGTCATGTCATGAGGTCAACTCAGTAGCCGCCATTCAGACTCAGTTCAAACCCTTTGTCAGCAACGGAGATGGAAATGTCTGTCCTTGGAAGCTTTGTTTTCTTTTTTTTAGGTTGTTGAGCCTTGTTGGGTTTTTTTAATCATTTTATTGGGAGCTTTTACAGGTATCATAACAATCCATAGTTCAATCACATCAAGCAGTATTGTACAACTGCTACCACAATCAGTTTCAATACATTTTCTTTCTTCTTGAACTCCTTGATATCAGCCCCCCCCTTATCCCCTCCCTCCCCACCCCACCCCCCAGGAACACTTATTGTTTTTTCCCCTATAATAGTTTTGTTTTCTTTGCCATGTCTTACACAATCAATATATCCATTCCCATACAATTCTGTTGTTCAAACCCATCTAGTGGGGTTATACGGTCATCAGTGCTGTCAGACCCCTATTCCCCTCTTCCACACCCCCAGGGAACCATTTCTCCTATTACTTTTCCTGAAGGGTTATCTATCTTGGCTTTCATGTACCAGGCGATCGTAAATATACAAATGAACATACGAAGTCTAACATGATTAATGAGGTAAAACAAGTAAAACCCATAATAGTAAGGGGAGGAAATATTAACGAACTCGAGGATAGTTATTTGGTTCACCAGTGCTATACTGCACCCTGGATTTTTCATCCTTTCTGTGTGGCCCTTCTGAGAGGGACTGTCCAGTTATCTTACAGGGAGGCTTGGGGTCTTCACGAGGTTGTTGAGTCGTATAATTCATTATTCATTATTCATGAAAGGAATCAGCTAAGCATGGCCAGCTTGTTTTACTTGTTAAAAAAAACATGTTGCAGATACTCTGGCCCAGAGTTTCTTATGGAAACTTAGGGAATGAGTGTAACAAACTAGAACAATTAAAGGAAAAGTTAAGATTTTTGAGGACTATGTCTATGATGCCAGATACTGTGAGCAGAGCAGACCCTGCCCTGTGATCTAGTGAAAGGCAAGTGGCCAGGGAAGACGAAGAGAGAATGAAAATCCCAGAAGGACAGCAAGAGAACAAGGTGTTGGGGATAGACTTTACTCTCAACTAAAGAGCCCTAGTGGCATAGTGGTGGCATGGCTGCAAGGTCAGCAGTTTGAGTCTACCAGCCACTCCAGGGGAGAAACATGAGGCATTTTTCTCCCTGAAAGACTGACAGCCCCCCCCACTATCATGATCCGAACTCTACCTTGCAAGTCTGGCTAGACCAGAGTGTGTACACTGGTACAGATAGGAACTGGAAACACAGGGAATCCAGGGCGGATGATCCCTTCAGGACCAGTGGTGTGAGTGGTGTGAGTGGCGATACTGGGAGCGTAGAGGGGGAACCGATTGCAAGGATCTACATGTGACCTCCTTTCTGGGGGACGGACAACAGAAAAGTGGGTGAAGGCAGACGTCGGACAGGGCAAGATATGACAAAATAATAATTTATAAATTATCAAGGGTTCATGAGGGAGGGGGGAGCGGGGAGGGAGGGGGAAAATGAGGACCTGATGCCAGGGGCTTAAGTGGAGAGCAAATGTTTAGAGAATGAGGAGGGCAATGAATGTACAAATGTGGTTTACACAATTAATGTATGTATGGATTGTGATGAGAGTTGCATAAGCCCCTAATAAAATGATTTTAAGAAAAAGACTGACAGCCTCAGAAACCTTCTAGGGAACAGGTCTACTCTGCCCCGTAGGGTCACTGTGAGTTGGAGTTGACTCAGTGGCAATATGGGTTTGGTTCGTTTTGGTTTTGTTTTGACTCTTTACTATGTTTCTTATTCCCTGGGTGGCCTGGTCTGTGCCTCGCTTTCCCCATCACATCAGTACTAATGAGATAGAAATGAGATAACATGCTAGGTCTGTACGAAGGCCAGGGTTTGTTCCAGTATTGGTAGTCATTTTACTAAAGTATCTGTGTAGTGGAGGTTCTTTTGCCAGATTCCTCTCTCAAACACATCCTGATAGCTGCCCCCAAAAGAAGACAGAGGACATTTCCCCAAGCTCTAGATTCTTGGTCCCCTCGTTGGCCTTCAGTGTGAGCCCTGGGTGAGTTTCCTGGTCCTTTTCCTTTCCTCTGTTTAAGCAGGACAAGCCCCTGGGGTTTCCATGAGCAGCCAGTTTAGATTGCATTGTATTATCATTTTATGAACTGAGTGTTCAGGAGCCAGAGGAGTTGAATACCTTGAAGTGAATTAAGATTCTCCTAGGATAAGATGGCAACCAGCAGAGGGAGAAGGCGGCCATGCTTTTCTGACAATGCCAATCATGTGATTTATAAACAGGGCATGTGTAATATCTAAACTGCTGCAGTACAATATTTCTGAAATGCTTCTATCCAGAATATTTTTACGTATACTGTTTTCTTTGACGGAGATAGCCTCCAAGGTTCTTCATTCTTTTTTAAACAAGCCTTATTGAAATTCTAATTCACATTCCACAAAACACCACCTTCTAAAGTTACAATCGTATAATTCAGTGGCAGAGTTGACCAACTGTTACCATTCCCTAATTTTAGACATTTCTCCCCCACACACCCCAAAATAATAAACTATATCCCCATTAGCAGTCACACCCCAGTTCCACTGACCCTGAGCCCTTGGCAATCACTAATCTACTCTCATTCTCTACGGATTTGCTCTGGACATCTTATATAAATGGAATCATCGATGTGTGGTCTTTTGTGTCTGGCTTCTTCCACTTAACAAGACCCATCCATGTGGGAGCGTGCGTCAGTCCTTCCTTCCCTTTCATGGCTGAAGAATATTACGTGGTGTAGCTATACCACGTCTTGTTTACCCATGCATCAGTGAATGGACACAGGTTCTTTCTACTTTCCCCTATTGTGACTGCTGCTGATTGTGGGAAGATTTATGCACAAGTTGTGTGGTCAAGGCAGTTGCAGCTCTACAATAGGAAATCGGCACATGTAAGCAATGAGTTCTGGATCCTCATTATGATGAAGTAGGGATAGATATTCTTGCTTTGTGAGTAGGGAACTTCAAGCAACAGAAAGATATGTGACTTGATTACGCATCTTCCAGTTCAAAACCGATTTGAGGTTCTGTGCCTCCATTTTAAATTCTGAGATCGTAATTAAGATCACAGGCCCCACAGCCAGATGGCCCTGAGATCAAACACCTACTCTGCCTTTTACTAACTGGGCAGACCTGGGGAAGTCACCGTACCTTTTTAAGTCTCTGCTTCCTCCTCTGTGTAATGGAAACAAGCCTGTTGCTACTATTTCTTGGAAACACTGTGAGGACTAAACGCAGTAGTACATGTGCAGCTCTCAACCACGAAGTCTGGCAAACAGTACATGCTTAATAAGTGCTCATAATGCTCATTTCATCATCTTACAGGCGTGATTGCTACATCTAGTCCAGCATTGGTCCTGTAGTGAGGTGGGAGAAGAATCAGAAGTAATATTTTAGGTGTTAGGTGCCTTCAAGTAGATTTCAACTCATAGCAACTTGCAAGGAAAAAAAATTATTTTATTCCAGAAAGTCATGTGAGGTTTGCATTCTTATCCACAACAGAGCAGACTGTCTGAACGGATCAATCTGTGAAAATATTTACTAGTTAAATGTATATTTGCAAATGTCTGTGTTTTACCATTCCTATGTAAAACTGGCCCTTCTAGGAATTGGGTCAGGTTTATTTGATGGCACCTAAGAGTCCCTGGAATACTGCTGTACATTCCCTGGGATACCTTTATTCCAGGGAATCTGTTCATTCCTGCAAGATGCCCTCTAAATGTTCTAGCTCCAAAGGTGCTGTGAACTTCATGTTCGTGAGACGCAGGCTGACGTCGTTAGAGAACGTGTAATCCACTTTCTAAATTAGAAAGCAGCACCAGGATAGCATTGACAGTGGGGTTTAATAAGACTCATTAGACACCTATCATCTTAAATAAGTCAACGTGGAGAGGACTCCATGGTGCCTGCTCTGGGAAAGAGGAGAGGTCCTGGGATGAAGAACACCACACGTAAATACAGAGCATTTACAGAAACCCTTACAGAGAATACAGTGCTTTTTATGGGCTCTACAGAGGAAACTTCTAGAGCCCCAAGCTGGTTTTCTCCCCAACAGCAGCAACAAAGATATCAGAGTTCTTCTGCTCAGTACCAAAGAGTCCTGAGGTGATTTGTCACCTGCTTCACCTGCCACAGCTGGCTAGCCCAGTCTAGAAAACTTGGAAAATCCTCTGTCTGCTTGCATAGCAGCAAGTCAGAGCAGTGAGGGGAACGGTGTGGGAACACTCTTGCTCACAGTAATAGCAATGATCACAAGTATCTCACTTAGCCTTTCCAATCTTGAGAAGCAGTTGAAGTGAGAGATTATTTTCCAACTGTATTTCAGTCGTGGTAGAAACATCAAATAAGAAGTAAAAGGCAGCATCTGTACTAATAAAATACCATTCACACTTGCTTGCAAATGCTGGGGTCAGACTGGAACGCCTGCTGAGGACTCAGAAGCTAGATGGTTCTAAAACAAGATCGAAACACTGTTCAGGAGCTTCTGAGGGTGTCCTTCCTCACGTTAGAGAGCTGTAGAATTTGTAGAAACGGATAAGGAAAATTCACTACATATTTCCCCCTGTAGTTTTATATATACGGAATCAGCCCTACCTGTTCTTCCCATCTCCCCTCACTCCTTATACTTGATCCTATTTTCTTCACTAAGGGTCAGGGCTTCAGTTCTTGGCGGGACTAAATGTACACAAGGACTTGGAATTTATTCTAATGTAGGCTTTTGCCTTGTCCACTTTTAAAAGTCAGACAGAAAATTGCAAAGAATAATCCAAAACAGTGTTTTCAAGTTTTAACATTTTGCCATATTTGCTACTTTTTAAAAAATAAAATGTTACTAATACATTTGAAGCTGCCAACTCATTCCTGTCTGCTTCCCCAGAGGTCACGTGCAGTGGCTGTGAAAGCCTAGGGGAGCTGGAGGAAAGAGAACAAGGGGGCTGAGGTGTAGTCAGTCTGGAAAGTGCACAGGCGCTGAGATCAAAGGGGTAGTCAGAAGCCACATAATGTAGGGCCTGGCAGGCCCTGATACCAACCAGGAGTTTATTTAGCGTTCTGGGAAGCTGGTGATGTATTTCAGAGGAGCATCTTTTTATAAAGATGACTCCAGCTACTGTGGGGAGAGCATCCCATAGCAAAGAGACCCACGAAGAAGCAGGTCCCCAAGTGGAGGTTTGATGGTAGCTTTGATTATGGAACAAAGCCCTAGTGGCACAGCGGGTTGAGTGTTGGACTCCTTACCAGGGGATCCTCTCGAAGGGCGAGAGATGATCTGCTTATGTCACGATTTCCACGCCCAGAAACCCTATGGAGCAATTCAACTTGACAGCAGTGAGTTTGCCTTTGGTTTTGATCATAGAGGTGATGAGAAGGAGCAGGTTGTGCACCCATCCTGAAGGCACATCCAAGGAATGGATCGGTGTAAGATGACGCGTGAAGAATCATCAAAACGACTCCTCATTGTTTTGTTGTAAGCCCCTGGAGACCTTGAGAGAACAAAGCCAGAGGCGGAGTCGCTCTGGAATCCCTGCACTGCCTTCTGCACCTCCATGGTGGCTTCTCATAAGCAGAGTCATGAGGGTTCCGTTATCCTGAGAGAAAGTACTGAGTTCAATTTCCCAGTGATCCAAGCTCTCTCACGACTGAGGCTGTTGTTCTGGTACTTTCTGTAAGGTTGTCACCCAAGAATTTACTCATTTAGAGTGCCTGAAGACAAGAATGCCCGTTTCCCCTTCCCACCGCCCTCATCCCCATCCCCCCACCCCACCCGGGCTTTCCGCCCCCACACTCTGAGCCTATAGACAGTCACTCTTCTGAAGAGAGTCTGTGAGGTGAAATGTGTAGGAGGAGTTCGATGCAAACAGGGTGATTTGCTTCCTGCCTGCTTGGAACTGTGTTCCTAGTCAGTCCCCAAGGTCTTATTCTCACACAAAGACTGCAGCACCTACATACTAGCTGATGCTGATTTTCCCTGAAAAGGCTAATTTTCCTCTGAAAAGTAAACAGACCGGCATCAGTTCTTGAAGCAAATTTTTCCTGATGATGTTTTTTCGCCTAGGTTCCTTTCTCAGGGTTAGAGGCTCTGAAGCCATGGCCCCAAGCGGCACAGCTTCTCTCTCTGGAGGACAGTTCACTGTGAAAAATAGCTGCTCACCAAAAGTTATTGTAATTGCTGGATCGGCTATTATCCCTTTTGGGGGAGTGGGGAATTAGAGGGACCTATTATTTGTTTTCCTCTTAAAAGTCTACTTTATCTACAGGGATTGTGTTGTAGAAAAAAGGCCACAATTTTTAGTCAGCCTATTCTTGAAAGGTATTACAAAAACAAGCATGTCCCATCCAAAATAATAGTCATTTATATGTATAAAGAGCATTCACATACATGGGCATTTCAAGAAGTTTGTTGGAAATTTTCCATTATCGTTTTTTAAAATCATTTTATTGAGGGCTCATACAACTCTTATCACAATCCATGTATACATCCATTGTGTCAAGCACATTTGTACATTCATTGCCCTCATCATTCTCAAAACATTTGCTCTCCACTTAAGCCCTTGGCATCAGCTCCTCATTTTTCCTTCTCCCTCCCCCCTCCCCCCTCCCTCATGAACCCTTGATAATTTATAAATTTTTATTTTATCATATCTTACACTGTCCGACATCTCCCTTCACCCCCTTTTCTGTTGTCCGACCCAGGGAGGAGGTTATATGTAGTGCGACCTCTAATCTTATCAGCAACCTAGTGACACATGCCTGAGGCCTTCCATTGGTTTCAGGATACCCACTGGTTTGAGTATCGGTTTTTGTACATTTTCAAGAATGTAACTGGAAATTAAAAACCTCCTCACAGATATGCACTCTTCCTTGGCTGTGTTCTTAGTTGATGTTTGCCGTTTTGGGTGCCCCTGAACCTAAGAGTCACTGGGTAAGCTGAAATCTACAAAGATTTGAGATTCATTTCTAGCAATTTCTGTCTGTTTATACCAAGCGTATATGTAACGGTTAGAAGTCAGTTCAAGCAGAAAAGGGGCTTTTGCGTGCAGCAGCTCCCCTCTATGAAGACAGCATTTCCAGTCTTTCTCCAGATTGGTACTATTGCTAATTAGTAGGTTAAACACATTAGGGTGGTAATTACTTATTCTTTCAGCATATGTGTGCTTTTGTTGGTAGATTTGTGTCTTGCTTATTTGAGCCTGCTCTTAATTAGTTACCCAGAGGCCATGGCTGACTCGGGAATCTTCAGGTTGGTTTTGTTGGTTACAAGTGTCATCTAGGTCTGTTTCGGTTTTCAAGAGAGTCTAGGGCTTCTGCCATGTTATGACGGACGAGGGAGAGTTGAAAAGGCCCTGGATCCGGATGAATTTCCATAAAGGTTGTGGCTAAGGCCATTCAGTCGATTCTGACTCAATGGTCCCTTGTGTTTTCTTGGCTATAATCTTCACAGGAGCAGATTACCAAGTCTTCCTGGACTTCCCCTTACTCCCCGACCCCCATCAGAGCTGCTGGGTAGGTTCCAACCTCCAACATTTTAATTAGCCACCAAACACGCCTTATCCGTATATCACTAGAGCTCTTTCTTTGAGAGTAAATCTTCTTAATGCTCTTAGTCTCACGCAAGGGTAGTCAGTCTTTGGCATTGACACCTGGGCTCCCTTGGTGTCTGCAGACAGTTTAGTGTATCACATAGAGTGGTCAACCAGCTGGCTCTTCCTGGTGTGAGATGGGGCTGCCAAATGTGGTACTTGGCAGAAAGGGTTATATAGATAGTGGAAATTTTGGAGTTCACTGACAAGGCAAAATAAAATAAAATTGGCATCAAACCATGCATTCTTTGTTGCATACGCTGGCTATGCAACAAACACAGTCATGGTTTCTAAATATTATTGCTTTGAAAGGAAAAATGCAAATATTTAGTGAATCCACAATCATGAGAAGTGAGTAATGTTTTGACTCTGCTAGTGTCATCTCTATTGCTGTTTACTGACATTCACGACAGTAATGCAGGGCTCTCCGATCATATGGCAGAGCTAAAAGCACTTGTGGTCCATCTAGACCAGCAGCTTGTTAACGGTTTGCTTTTCAGAGTCTGCAAAACCGATTCCCTTTGTAACGGTTTTAAAAACCATTACCAATGTAGACATCTCACACTGCCTGTGACAAATGCCACATTGAACGGGTGAAGACCGCCAGTGCTTACACGTGCGCTGTCAGATTTACTTGCCTTGTGGAGACATTGGCCTAAGACTTTTCCTGCCACTTCTGTCAATGCAAGAGTATTACGCGATTGTAAAGTGAGCTGTACGAGAGAGCTATCAGCATTAGTAACTACTCCACTGGGTCAATAAACGAAGTTTTTCTCCAGTACTTTTAAATCAAAACTATGTCCACAAATACATCAAAACCGAAGTAGATGCAAGACTGTCACTATCCTCCTATCCCCCAGCATCAAATTGTTTTCATGAAAAAGCTCATTGGTGTTCCTGGACAATAAAGAGATACGTTAAAAATTTTTTAATATATGAAATATTATTAATAAAAGATTACTTTTCTCTGTTTTATTATTGAGATTTCTCATGAGAATTCATATAGGAAAGGAAAAGGGGTGGGTCACATAATTTGGAATACTAATGATTGAGATTAGTAGTTCTCAAATATGACCTGAAGAGCGAACCACAGGTCCCCAAGAGATGCCCCGGGGATCAATGTAAGGAAGAGCCGAAGGGGACAGGAAATTGGAGGATTTCTGTCCCCTTTTCAGTTCCACTGCAACCTGATAATTTTTATGTTTTATACTTGAAGTCACATGTAATAGTCAAAAAGATATTTAAAAATATTTGCCAATCACTTATCTGTCAATAGCGAAGAAAACTGAAGCTTGAGAAGTGGCTTGCCCAAATCTGCAGCTCCCTCCTTTCCTACTTCCACTCTGCCAGTGGTTCTCAACCTGTGGGTCGCAGGCCCTTGGGGGTCAAACGACTCTTTCGCAGGGGTCGCCCGATTCATAACAGTAGCAAAATGACAGTGATGAAGAAGCAAGGAAAATAATATTATGGTTTGGAGGTCACCACAACATCAGGAACTGTATGAAAGGGTCGGGGCATTAGGAAGGTTGGGAACCCCTGCACTGTGGCTGTCACTGGCTTCACAAGTAAAATAAGGCATCCCTTTAGAAATGAACATGGTAAATCTTAAAACAAAGGGTGGTATTCACGAATGACGATAATAACGCTTCTGTTGGTTAATGATGGAGTTGCTGTTTAACAGGCAAACCCCTAACCCTTGGTGGTGTAACAGAGGAGTTAACAACTGCTTGGCTGGTTAGCGAGTGGCTCTCTCATCAAGCAGAGATTCAGTTACCAAACCAACTCCTGCCGTCTTCAGTGGAGGCTTCTAAATCTCCACACCTAGAAATGTTGCACATTACTTCCACTCTGTCACCTGTCAGAACTCAACAATAACTACCTTCCCACCCACCCCCACCCCTGCCCTTTTGGCACACATAGACCATTCTCTTCCAAATAGAAAAGCTGTTTGTTCGTTTTGTATTCAGGTAATATCTTTGCACATCTTAGATTTGGATAAGTTCCTTTGAACTTATAATTTGATCCACAATCCCCAAAATAATAAAAATGGGAATCTTGATCTGATTGCTTTGGGATAAGAGAGGCCCACCCATTCATGGTTATTTTAGGTAGAGTAACACTAACCAATGTAACAAATGCGCTCTAAAATTTCAGTGGCTTTACATTTGAAGGGACTTCAAAAAGTTCATGAAAAATTGAATGAAAAGATTGTAGAATTTTTTTCACAAACTGTTTGAAGCCTCTTCATAAGATGCTTATTTCTTAACCTTTTAAAAGAGTCCAAATGAGTGTTTAGATTTAAATGAGAGAAGAAAATTAGTGTGGTATTCTAATGGAAAGACATATGCCTGGATTCTTCCCCATGTTCAATCAGTAACTTGACCTTGAATAAGTCCTCATTCTGGGTCTCAGGTTCTTTGTCAGTTAAACAAAGTGATTATACTAGATGGTTCTTTCACTCTTCAAAAGTCCCCTTGTACATACGAACATTTATTTCCAACAAACAGTTGAAATTCATTAAGTGGGAAAGAGATAGCATCTTTAACAAATGGCGCTGACAAAACTGGATATCCAGTTTAAGGAAAATAGGTAACTAAACTAACAAAACTAATGCAAGAAGGATTAAAAACCTGACTGTAAAACTATATGGCATAAACAGCCTGTCAAAACATTACTAAAAGGTCACAAACAGTAAACGATAAACTAGATGACTGAGACATTCTAAAAAGTAAACACTTGTGTGCCTCAAAAGACTTTGCCAAGAGTAAAATGAGAACCTAAACACAAGTGAGACGTTTTTTAGCAGCAGCATATCAGACAGGAGACTGATTTCTAAAATTTACAGAAAACTCCAAATGTCAACAACAAAAGGATCAACAGTCAAATTTTTAAATGGGCAAAGGACAAGAGCAAACACCTCACCAAAGAAGATATTCAGGCAACCAACAAATACATGAAGAGATGCTAGCAGTCAACAGCCATTAAAAAAATTTAAAAACTCACTGCTATCTAGTTGATTCCAACTCACAGTGATGCTATAGGACAGAGTAGAACTGCCTCTGTGGGTTTCCAAAGCTGTAAATCTTTACAGGACCAAAGAGCTTCATATTTCTCCTGTGGAGTGGCTAGTTGTTTCAAACTGGGGCTCCTGTGGTATGCAGCCCAATTCGTGTCTCACTAGGCCTCTAGAGCCATTGTACAGCTATAAAGCAAAGCAGTGAGGTACTGCTTTTCCCTGGCAATAGTAGAAATCATAAAATCAAGAACAAAGAAAACAGAAAGAAACAAATGCTGGATAGGCTGTGGGGAAATTGGAAATCTCATACACTGATCATGGGATTGTAAAGTGGCACACCCCTGTGGAAAACAGTGTGGTGCAGCACACACTGCACAGCAATCCCACGACTAGATATAGCTCACAGAAATAAGAGCATGGCATGAATACAGGCATGCACACCTATGTTTACTACAGCGTTATTCACAATAGCAAAATGACGGAAACAACCTAAAGGCCCACCAACAGATGACTAGATAAACCAACCACGGTACTGACAACCAACAGACTACTGGGCAACAATGAAGAAACATAACATGATGATATGGATGAATATGAACGAGGTAACTGCTGAATAAAATAGGTCAATCACAAAAGGACAAAAGTCTAATGAGACCACTATGATAAAAAGTCCAGAAAAGTTTACTCAGAGCGAAAGAAACTTTGGTAGTTACCAGGGATGGCAGGAGGAAGAGGTGAAATCACAGACTAGTTCAGAGACAAGTGTTGAATTGGGTGTAGGAAAACGCAACACACAAGGAGAGGCACACACAACATGACCAAGACAAAGGAAGACACCGGAAAGTACAAAAGACTAAAACGTAACAGTAAATACTGTTGTATATATAATCCTGCGATAACAGTAATCACAAACAGTAATTCACGAGTGGATTAATAGGTAAATGTGTAAGCTGAATAGGTGTGGGATGACATATGGGAGTACACCCACAAACAAAAATAGACTCGGCCGAAGGTATTTCTACATACTTATTTTTATGTGCTGCAAATATATCCAGGTATGTAGTAGAGAAAACGCTTGTCTCAAGGGACATCAAGCTCAGTTGACATACCATAGTCCATCAAGACAATGTTCTACCTCCGACTTTGGTAATTAGCAACTGCGGCTTTAGACGCTTGTGAGCAGCCAGTTCTCTTGCAATTGTGATAATCATAAAAATGCATGCCTGCAAAAACACCTTGCAGTTTCATATGGAATTATTAAGATTGGGTTTGCTAGATTATTGGCCTAATAAGCATGCTATTCTGCATTGGTTAGAATACATCTAATATAATTTCACATTTAGAAAATACTTAGTATACTTTATTCAGAATTTTATTTTAACTTGGAGCCTAGATTACTTTGCCAAATAAATATATACTTTTCATAATTTTTAAAAAAGTTTGTGAATGGCCATTTAAGATACAACTATTGGCCTGTTCCCATGGGGAGCTAAGAAGAGTGAAGGGAATCAAACAGTCAAGGAAACAGAGGACTGCAGGAGCCCAAGAATCACATCCAGGCTCCATGAGCCTGAGACCAGTGTCTGGTTATCACTACCAACCATTCTGATTAGGATCACAATAGAAATCCCTGGACAGAGTTCTACCTTACAAATCCGGCTAGACCAGAGGAGGTGCACTGGTACAGATAGGAACTGGAAACACAGGGAATCCAGGGCGGATGAACCCCTCAGGACCAGTGGTGAGAGTGGCGATACTGGGAAGGTGGGGTGGAAAGGGAGAACCGATCACAAGGATCTACATATAACCCCCTCCCTGGGGGACGGACAACAGAAAAGTGGGTGAAGGGAGATGTCAGACAGTGTAAGACATGAAAAAATAATAATTTATAAATAATCAAGGGTTCATAAGGGAGGAGGGGAGGCGGGGAGAGAGGGGGGAAATGAGGAAAAAAGAAAAAGAAATCCCTGGACAGATTGAGAGGAAAATGTAATGCAAAGTACAAAATCATGAAAAAGCCCAGACTTAAGACCCTTAGATGTACTTGAAACCTGGAACTAAATCCACTCGCAGAGCTCTCCTGTGAACCAGACCGGCCTCCAAAGTGAACCGTAAACCAGAGAGGAACCTGTGCCTCAGAAAAACCAATCCTATGAGACCAATGGGACAGCAGTTGCCCCCAAACCAAGTTCAGAAGACAGGATGGGGCAGGAGAGATGGACCAGTGCAGGTGGGGGACCCAGAGAGAATGTGAGAAGGATGATGTTCCATTGAGGCGTCCTCTTGTATGTATGTGATCTATTCGAAAGTAAATTCTTAAGAGGGGAAATTCTCACTTTATGCAATCTGTTGTATGTATAATAGCTTTGTAATGCTACCTTTGTTGACATACAGAACATATTCCTTATTTTCTGGGGCCAGGGGTGACTTCACCTCTCATCTGATTTCACTGCCTCTGTAAATTAGAAATGGAGATTGAGGCGACTGGTGCCAAAACAAAATTTATTTTCCGTTCCAGTCAGAACACTCAAGGTACTTTCCCTGCAGCAACTAACGGTGTGGGAGTGAAGAAGTGTTTACGTGCTGCGCCTGTGTGAAATTACGCATCGTGGTATTAAGGCTTTATGAGGCTGACATTCCCCAGTTCTGAAGTCAGTCAGATTTTCCACACTGCCATCACACAACTGGTCACATTTAGTGCTGCGTGTCTGTCATTGGTACAACTGGAAGAATTCCCTCTGCACACACCTCTCATCGTTAGTTGCTAGGTTACAGCTTTTTACATTGTCCCAGACTGGCGATGTTGCTATGGATACCAGTTTTTCCTCTTCTTATGACACTGTCTGGTCAGGCCAGTGAACAGACAAGACGTAACTGATGTCAGAGTTGGTTTAACATATATCTTTTCTACATTGGTAATAAGATCTAAGAAACAGATATCCATTCCATGTTTTCTAATATAAGGTTAGATCTGAGAAATAGATACCCACCCCATATTTTTTAAATTAATTGGGATTAATACATATATCAAATCATTCTATAGTTCTACCCATTCCATGTTTTCTAATGGAGATCTAGGAAATAAGGTATAGCTGAACTCTGGACATGGTCTATAATTAAACTTCTATTCTACAGGGAAAAATGATAAAGTATGAATATGAGACCTGCCATAGAATGCCAGGTCATGCTTCATACAGATCAGCATCCTGCCTCTGTACGGCTCTGCATGGAACAGAATCATTATCCTTGATGTTATCCTCAAGGGTTAGGGGCAGTTAGAGATGCTTTTTGTCAAACTCTAATTTACTTAAATGATAAAACCTAAATGTTGTTACCACATAGTATCACACATGTTTTTGCTTATTTTTCCTGTTAGGTTATTGGTTAGGAACTAGCTTTAATGGGTATGTACCACCAGCACCATTTAGTATACAAGGGGGTACCCCCCAAAAAACACCCTGGA
>NW_022111312.1:9612431-9614473 GCF_000313985.2 Echinops telfairi
CCATTCAGAAGTTGGTGATCTTCCAGAACGAAGTTTGTCATCAATCAACATTTCACCTTTTTTGAAACAAGAAAACCACTCATACACTTGAGTTTTTCTCATAGCGCTGTCTTGTAAGCTATGTTCAACATCATAACAGTTTCTGCAGAATTTCCCCCACCCCCAAGCAGGAAACAAAATTTCACAGTTACACAGTTGTTCTCTTAAATCAGCCATCACAAAAAAACAAGGTTTGAGCGAAAGTGCTCTTAGGAAAAAATTCACTGTTACCAGAAAGAACCTTCCTAGGCAACACCACTGAGTGCACTCAGAGTGAGTTGCTCAATGCTTGCCTAGCGGGGGGTTTTTGGGTACCCCCTGGTATAGTGCCATATACCTCAGAGCTCCAGAAATGTCTTTTTGATTTCTTTTGAAGACTGAACAAGTAGGTGGCTACTAATTTCTAGCATAATGCTTTAAGATGAAGGGCCATTTACATGAAGTTGCTGAAGGACATGGTATCTCACGCTACTTACCTGCCATCTAGTCTGACCCTTTGATCTCACAGTTGAAGGAACAGTTATGGCCTCAAGAGGATGTGACTCATCTAAGGTCGCAGAACAAGTGAAGCTGTGGTTTCTAAAAATACATCTTAGAAAAAAAATAGGGGGCTAAAAATCCTTGCAATAAACACTAAAACATTTCATTTTAGTTAAATGATAGTGTTTTCCTCTCCACAGTTTACTAAAAAAGTAGGCAGAGATAGTATTATTAAAGAGGAACTTCAGCACGGATTAAGAGCTGGGTCATGAGCATACCAATTTCAATTCCAAGTTAAGTGAAAGTCTTGACGTCTACTTAGAAGGTTTGTTGTGGTCTTCAAAAATCAAATTGAAATTAAGTCTATTAAACATTGAGGCCAGTCTCAAACATTGAGGCCAGTCTTCCAAAGTTAACATCCTATTAAAACAAACACAAACAGGACTTAAATTTTAAAAAACAACAACAAAAATCATCCTATGCACGAGATTGCACTTCCCTAAAGTGAAAAGAATTCCTTTACCAAAGGGAAACTTTTGTTTGAAAAACAAATAAAATCAATGAAAGTGTCCATGAGGGACTTTGCCTACCAGTGGGAAAGACGACAGATCCCACACGTGTAGAGGAAAACGACAGAGCAGAAGCTCTCAAGAGGTAACACGTTACTCCAGATGAGCCTCCTCTGCTTCCCAAGAATCCAAGATCCTGCCCCCTCCTTTCCTTGTCACCACCACATTCCTTGTTGAAGCACCCTAACTTGATGCAGACCAGCCTGCCTTTAACCCCTGCCCCTCTAGTCTTTCCCACTGAGGTTCCTTTCCTCCAAGGCAGCTCTGAACACCTATAACCGTCAGAAAGTCCCCTTTGTCCACCAAATAAAGGTCATATTCCTTGGCATGGCTTTCATGACCCTGTACCATCCTGACTTAACTTGGATTTTCAGCCTTGTCTTGCCCTAGGCCTCAATCAACTTACTGTATATACTCGAGTATAAGCTGACCCAAATATCAGCCGGGGCACCTAATTTTACCCCAAAAACTGCCTTTAAAATGTGCTGAAAAACTCGGCTTATACACGAGTCTGTACGGTAACCTATTTTCTAAGAATGCCCTGTGCTTTCCTACCTCTTCATGTTCTCCCATTACTACCTGTTGGAAATTTCCCCCAGCCCTAACGGCTGAGCTCACTTGCCACTTCCTTCATGAGGGGATTCCCCCATTCTTCTTTCTGCTGACCACCAAGAGCACTTTCATGCCTTTCTTTTCTCATTCACCTCCTGTCATAAGTTGTGGTTAATTTATGCAGCTGGCTTGACCTGCAACCAGGGCACCTCCTACATCTTTACTAAATACATCTTTACTTAATACTAGCGCTTTGTAAGTATTAGAGCTAGATTCAAGAGTCAAGTAAACCTGTCACTAGCTTTGTAGTCCAAGTGGAAAGCAAATCTGTCAGCTAATGATGTTACCTACCCAGAGAATTAATACTTCCCTCACTCCTGCTGAATTCCTTCACTATTATCT
>NW_022111312.1:9615319-9617687 GCF_000313985.2 Echinops telfairi
CATCCTCTGGTCTAGCCAGATTTGTTCAGCTTTTTAAGTAACTGCCAAACTGGCTTACAAAATTACTGTACCATTTTATAGGAGTGTGTTTCAGATTTTTCACAAGAGGATATCTTTTTAATATTACACAAATTATGGATTATGACTTGGTAATAGATGTTGCTTTAGTGTCTGTAGATTTATAAGAAGTATAAAAATGATATATGATTAGGGATTAAACAGTACTTTTAAGAAGGATTCATATTCTACAATCAAAAGAACATTTATTGATATATATTCTACTTGCAGGTGGTTAGCAATCTGTAAGAAAATTACTTGTTTCTATCTAGTATGGGGAAAATGGAAAAATGAGGAGTGGAAAATTTTTTTTTGAGATTTTAGAGACTAAATGCAATGTGTAGATCCTAGTTTGACGAAGTTAGCTTTAGATTAGATCTTGGTTTGAACGATTTAGCTGTACATAATATGAGTGGGCTTCAAAAAAAGTTCATGGGACAATTATATTATCTTTCATTTCACATTTCCAATATCTTTTTGAAGTCCCCTTGACTACTGAGGATTAATACTCTCTGCCAATCTGCAGTCACAGGAAACATAGAAACTGTATGAAACAGTCTCGTTTAAGACACTGGGCCAAGACAATGAAAAGTAGTGACTCTTGAATGATAAAAGACGAAAGTATGGGCGGCAATTGCCCCATCCTGCCTTTTGAGCAGCCTGTGGCCCTGGGGATGGAGACTCAAGTGGAATCCGGTGTTCTCCCTGAGTTGACGTGGCGCTTAGAGTTCAGGGAGACCAATGCAACTAGGAGTCGTCAGACAGAGTACCAGAAAGAAGAGAGGGAAGGGACCCCAGAGAGCTGCAGGGACTCTCTTGAGTAATCATCAGAAATCATTCAACACAAGTACATGAACAAGCTGCTCGGGGCTGAAGACTGAACCATTCCAAGGGATTAGACACAGCGGTTCTCAACCTGTGGGTCGCAACCCCTTTGAGGGTCGAAAGACCCTTTCACAAGGGTTGCCCAATTTATAACAGTAGCAAAATTACAGTTAGGAAGTAGCAACGAAAATAATTTTATGGTTGGGGGGTCACCACCACATGAGGAACTGTATTAAAGGGTCACAGCATTAGAAGGTTGAGAACCACTGGATTAGAGGGAATGGTGTCCACAGAAGTGGCAACAGTGCTGACTGCTAGCAGTCATGTAGGAAAATCTCATAATTGGCAGCACAGAAAAGAGTACTCAGGAAGATCTTAATTTAGTAGCAGATAATAATTAGTTCTAGACTGAATACTGTTCTGGCCCAGCCTAGCAAATTATAAAAGCAAGACTCAAAGGACCAAACAGTTTTCAAGTAACTTAACTGCATCCCAGAACAAAGTTCATAGGAGTACAAATATTCAGCACCAAACCAGGTAAAATTCACAATGACTGGCATCCACTCAAACATTACCAGGCATGTAATAAAATCCAAAGCCACTGGGTTGATTTCAACTCATAGTGACTCTACACCTTTCTCCTGAGGAACAGATGGTAAATTTGAATGGCCAACCTTGCAGTTAGCAGTCTAACACTTAATCAGGCATGAAAAGAGACAGGAAAATATAATCCATACTGAGGAGAATAATCAACAATTGAAAACTAGCCCAAAGCTGATACAGATATTGGACTTAGCAGAAAGGAATATTAAGGAAGTTGTGATAATAATATTTGATATACTCAAAAAGCTGGGCTATGTAAGATATGAAAAGAACCAAATTGATCTTTTAGGTTCTTGTAGTGAAAACTACAATAGCTGCGAGGAAAAGATATCCTCAGTGGAATCATTGCAGAACAGATGTTTCAACAGAAAATTCTCAAGAATTTAAAGGTATGGCAAAAAAAAAAAAAATAGCCAAAATGAAGCACAAAGGGAAAAAAGAAAAATTAATTGAAAACATCAGTGAGCTGTAGAACAATTTCAGAGTGGTCTAATATGTGTATAATTGGATTCCCAAATGAATGGGGATACAGAAAAGCTATTTAAAGAAAGAATGCCAGAATTATCCAAACTCGATAAGAAGCATCAATCCAAAAATCCAAGACACTCAGTGGCCCATCGACATCAGAAACATGAAGCAAACTGCACTGCGATCAATTTATTGTGGCTCAGCTGCATGTGCACTTCTTAACAGGCCCCGTGATCATGGTACTACTTTAAGAATGGTCGGGAAGTTTTAGCTAGTACTAACTACCACACAACAAAAGGAAATAAAAGGCACTAGAGCGGATGGAAGGACGTTGTCTTTTCCTTTTTTGGAAGTTGTCTTTGTCGTAGACAATATGATTGCCTGTGTAGAAAGTTGACAAGAAGAAGGTAGCTTA
>NW_022111312.1:9618486-9628412 GCF_000313985.2 Echinops telfairi
TATAGGCAGGAAAAGTAAAATTGAAACACACTTAACTGCTTTCGTGACACACAAGCTAGTTTAAAAACCAAGTGAAGTACCAATCCCTGGAGGACACCATACTTGCTGTAGAGGGTCAGAGAAACAGGACGGCCTCAGTGAGACAGATCGGCACAATGGTTGCAGCAGTGAGGTCAGACGTAAAAAATCACATGGTTTCATCTGTAGATGCTACAAGCCACAAGCATGCACTGTTGTGTTTTCCTTCCTGCTGGTGTTTTTACAGTGCTGATTTTGCCTAATTTTAGTTATAATATTGAGATAAGCAGTATTTGTGACTCCATATATCATTTTGTGGGGGGTGGAGGGGAGAAAGAGTAAAACCTGACGGGAAAGAAGGAAGAAATTAAAAAGGCTTCTTCTACTCAGTCACTCATAATGCTGTTATTACTGATGTCAGAATTCAATGTATGTAGCAAGATGGAACAAAACTATTTTGTTGTTACTGTTCATATAATCTAAGAAAGACACCATTCAAGCTGTTTACCATGTAAAGCAAACAACAATGTTGGCTATCCCAGTACTTGAAATGAGAAGGGAATAAGAATGGTGAAATAATCTCAGATCCTTCTAAAATACAGTTGACTCTCACCCTAGTTCCCATGAGATCCCACTTTACCTTCCAGCAGTTTAGTCAATAACAGTTTTCTCCCTTACCGTTGGAGCTGTTTTCTTGTATTAATTACCTCACTTGGAACTCACAATTGCCTTGTTAGCTGGATGACATTATCCTGATTTTAAGAATCAGAAAACTGAGGCCCGAGACGCAGGGTTGTTCTGCCTATCTGCCACAGTGCTGTCGCAGTCTGTGTTCTATTGTGGCTGTTTTTCTCAGTTCTTAGAATATTTACAATTTAATTTGCACTCCCCAGGTGTTGAAAATGCAACTTTCCTTGCAGAACAACGGTTGCCCTAGAATTTTCTCTTGAGTATAATGCAGTAGGCATTCAAAATATCTTTGGTTCCCATAGGCCCAGTCATAGGATTAAGGTAGCTATTTTCATCTAAGACAGAAGCTCGCATTTCTTAATAGCATTATTCCTAATTAACAGATCTGTTTACTCTTAATTTGCAATTATAGTTATAACATAGGCGAGTAGCAAAAAGTTTAAGGTTCCGAGGCATTAAAATGCTGATAGTCATGTTCTTAAATGAGTGTTTTTAAAACAAAGTTGTAATTGAGGACATGGTGGATATTAATCTCACTCTCTGCCTTGCCATACCCCTGAGCTGCTAATGACTCGGAATTCCACCAAGGAAATTGGCTATATGGAAGACTGGCTGTGAAATGGCTTTGTTTTTCTCTTTATGTTTGATCATAGAGGTCCTGACTATCAGTTTAGTTAAGGGTCTGGAATTGGGATGTAGTTCTAGCATTTTCTGTGACCGAAGGCTTTATTAGGAAGACTGGTTCAGTAGGTCCTTTTCAAGCCTCATTATCACTAGCATTTTAATTAATAAGAGGCCTCTAATTCTGTATTTTTCTCTGTACCTTTAGACCATTCTATTTCATTTACATTTATGAAGGCCCATTGTCAGCCACCTATCCATGAATTGGCTCCCCATAAAAGCCAAATATTGAAAAATAAGCAAAGGTATCACTGTGTGATACAGGCGTAGGAACTCGCTATCTAGAAGTACAGTCTCCATAATTATAGGTTGACAAGGAGGCCCCAAGGGAAGCCAGCTAGTTTAGAAAAAAGCAGGAAAGCAAAATGGACCACCTGGATGACCAAAAAGGTAGACCTTGATGTGAACGTTGCACCCTTAAAACCATGGTTCTTAGTTGCTTGTGACCAGAGGCCCAAAGTGGTCCTGCCCCAACTAACAGAGATAAACACGTCAAGATACAACGGCCACAGACAGGATGTCCCATGTCACTCCCAGAGCAATATTTTGCTCAGTGCCCTGAATTGCACCTGAAATTTTACTTTAGAGGTTAGCGGTATTTTTCCCCTCATCAGGTAAGGCAAAGTTCCCTCAGCTTTGTTCTATAGAACAGTCTTTGACATTGTGTTTATTATAACACTGTTGGGTTTTTTTTTAAGTTTATTTTAAACCTGATTGCCATTCATACAACCTTGAAGTGAAATGTAGATCTATTCAGAATTTTCTAATGTGTTACAGCAGCGTTCCTCAAAGTCGTCCCTTATAGCATCAGTTCCAAGGAATGCATCTTGGAATTTAAATGAAAAGTTGCTTGTTCAAGTAAATCTAGGAAACCATTAAGATGATATCCCCTTTGGGGTGTTTGCAATAAATATTAGTATACTAGAAGGCTTTTAAAAGTCTCACTGTGAAGAAACTCCATGGCCAGACATTTCTGATCCCAGAATTTTGTAGAGGGGACATGAGAAGTAGGACCTATTAACCTTAGGGAATGAACTGGTATTTCTTAAATAGCATCAGGGACAGACCATTATCTGGAAAATACAGCTGTCTGCCCAGTGAATTGAGATTGAAATGAGTGGGAGAAAAGGCCAAGATTATCATTCACGCAGCTCCATGATTCAAAGGGAAGTTCAAATCTTCACTACGGGACTAGATAGCTCCAAGAAAGGATCTAGTAATGATGATCTGCCCTATTTTCCTGAAGAGATGGTTGCATTTTGGAACATGGGACAGACGTGTCCCTTAGAGCTAACATGATGATTATGGTATGCCTTGTATAAGTTATCATTCTTTAACGTTTGCAAAAGTCTTCATTTCTCTGATCATAAGCCTGTGCGTTAGAAAGTAACTCTTGTCTCCTTTTGCCAAAAGAGAAGCCACAGATTAAATGATTTGCCCATGGCTATCTACATGTGCAGTAAAACTAGTATGTCTAGAATGTAGGGTGCTAGTCTCTTAATTCCTGTGCCATGCCCACATCTATGTTTGGTTTCTCTTACTCACCTAATGTTTCTCCCCTGTAAGTACTACTAATTTCATTTATGTACCTCCCTTCTGTTTTGTCTTAGCCACTTCCCACAGCATTTGAGGGATGAGCACAGTCCAGACGTAACAGATGACACAGCTTGTCTCTAGGCTGCCCACATCTCCAGGCTCAAGTCTTGGACTTGACCTAATTTAAAACTTCTCTTAATAGGATCTGTTTCCAGTTATACATTTAGAATGCACTGTTACCCCTTTTGTGTTTGTGTTTTGATAAATTGGACAAACATTTATCGAGAACTGATTATCAGCCACAGACAAGCTACACAGATCCTTTCCACCCCTCAATATCTTATTCCACTGTTTCTCAAAGTGGAAACTACACCCTCCTGGGGGCCAGTGCTGGAACAATCCAGGGGGTTGCAAAAGCAGATAGCTACACTTTGTCCTGGATTATGGGCGATAGCACAAATGTTTTTAATTGCCAGGTGGGGAGGGTGCTGAGTAATTTTTTCTAAAAAGAGGGTTCTCAAATAAGTTTGAGAACCTGTGTTTTATTCTAAGAATTTTTAAACATACAGGGGATTTATAACGATTGTTAACAGTTAACATTTTACTTGTTTGAAAATAATTTATCCATCTGTCCATCATGCCATCTTGTTAAGCATTTCTGATCAAATTAATTAATTAATCAGTACGCTGCACCCCTAAACAGAGTGTGTATCACTGAATAAAGTTCAGCAACTGCAGCTCTCTCTCTGTTTGTGTGTTCCACTTTTTGTACGCTGGGCACAGGATAGGTCCCCACCCAATGCTCATTGTATGAGTAGATTAGCTCTGGCTTAAGTGTTGGACTGCTAACCACAAGGTTGGGGATCCAGACCCACCAGCTCCTGCACAGGAGAGAGATGAGGCTGTCTGCTCCGGTCTCACAAACCGCAAGGAGAAGTTCCGTGTCAGTGGTTGAGTTTAGTGTGTACCTACTGTGCACCACTGTACATACACAGTGTGGAACTCTAGGCAAGGCCCTTTTTCTCTTTTTGATCTATGACTACCCTATGGGATAGCCTGATTCGCTTTTTTTTTAAATGAAGAAAATGAAACTCAGAGATATGTAAAGAAGTCACCACAACAAACAAGTAGTAGAACTGGAATCCACATCAACAGAATGTTATAAACACCTGTGTCTGTCAGCACCTCAGAAAACCCTCCATAACTACAGCCCCTGTGTGCCGCCCCCCACCTCCCTGAGGAACCTGTCTTATTTTTATGGTAACCATTCCATTACTTTGCTGAGTTATACCTCCTAAGTGTGTATCCATAAATAATACTGGTTTTGCCTGTTTTGGAATTTTATGTAAATGGAACCATAGTGTCTGGCTTCATTTACTTAACATTTCAGTTTTATAATTCATCCACATTGTACCACGTAGCTTAATTCATGTATTTACTTTGATGTACTTTATTTCATTGTATAGATCTATAATAACTAGGTGGGTGATTGTTGGATTGTTTATAGGCATAGCTATTAACAGGCAGTGCTGCTTAGAACAATCCCGGGCACACATCCTGATGCACAAGGCACATGTTTCTGTAGGAAATATGCCTAGGAAATCTCTAGGTCCATAAATCTTGGATAGCTTCTCTGGTTATTTCCTGAGCATAGGTTCTTAGCAGTAGAATTAATGGATCAGAAAGCACAACTGTAGAAGGTTATTTCAATACTTCATCTATGAATTAACTCTATAATAGGTAGCAGGCCTTTATTTATTGTCATTTAATTCTTTTTGCTGCCATGTAAAAACTATCAGTGTTTTTATCATTGTATGGTAACCTGGCCTAGCTATAGCATCAGCGAACAATTTCCTGGTACTGGAAATTGCATTTAGAGTAAAAAACGTTTGCTTGAAAATGTATTCATATTTCCTTGATACTGTCTATAATTCCTTCTTTGGGGGTTTATGGAATATGTACGGCTGAGTGGCTGCGAAGTTTAGAAGTGCTTGTGGAGCTCGCTGTGTGTTGTTGCTAGGTGCCATGTGTTATGGTAGGTCCCGCTGGGTCAATTCCAGCTCATAGCAACCCTCAGCACAACAGAAGGAAGCACGCCCTGCCTGGTCCTGCGCCAGCCTCACAATTGCTCTTAGGTTGCAGCCCACTGCTGCAGCCACAGGGTCCATCCATCTCATTGAGGACTGCCCTCCACTTTCCCACGCTTGATGTCCTTCTCCAGAAACTGGTCTCTCCTGAAAACACCTCCGCTGTATAGAAATACTTGAATTCTGTCAATCCAGTATATTACTATATCGTATGTGCTCCTGCATTATTGCTTTTACTTTAATCAGAAAACGTGATTCCTCATTTGTTCACAGGGTTCATGTCCTTCCTTGAATGCATTGCTGCATTGTATTCAGTGCCTAACCCAAGGCCTTGCCTATGATAGCTGTTCAATATCTTGAGAAGGCCCGCAACAGCATTGTTACTTTGGGGGGGGGTGTGTGTGTGTGTGTGTGTGTGTGTGTTTTCACCTGCAGTATTTTGGCTTGTTAATGAATGAGCCAGTGATGTACAGAGCACCGCTCTCACCTGGAGGCTCTGAGTTGTCCGAGCACCTGGAGCCAGTTTCCGTTGGCTTCTTATTCCAGCATTTGAATGAGCCTCTGTCTAGATGTGCCCCAAATGCTCACTTCTATTTTTTTCAAACTCCCCTGCTCCTGAGAATTTCCTGGCTGCAGCTAATTAGTAATCTCCACCTCAGTGCCCTTGGTTGACGTGGAGGTTGACTGACAGAAGCAAAGCAGACAGGTTTGAGTAGACCAGGACTTGGCAGGGAGGGAGTACTTTTTACTTGAAAGCCTTCACAGGCATCAGCTGATCAACTTTCCAGCCCCTTGGAGAAGTAGAGAATGGGTTTTTATTATGTAGTCAATAGCAAAGAAAATAAGATGTGGTTTTAAAACTAGTGGCTCTTTCTTTGAAGTTGATGTTCATTTGAGAACAACGTCATTTGGTTAAGGTCATAACGATACTCTTTTGCAGCCTGGTTTACTTAACCTATTTCTGTTGTTTTTAAATCAGAAATTTAAAATCAGATGGGTCTTTCATCATTCCAGTTTCTTTCAGTGGGAGACTAGTGAACCAGCTTCACAGCTTCCCCATTTCGCCTTCACAAAGCCAACCGACCACACAACTTCCAGGAGTAGCAAGCTTCTCTTGCTTCCTCACCAACCTTAGAGAAACCAAAATGAAGAGCAGATGCCAACTCAGGACACTGAACTAAAACCCAAACCAAACCCACTGTCACCGAGCTGATTCTGACCCGCAGAGGAGAAGGATGAGGCTCTGCTTTCCTAGATTACGACCTCCAGAACCCAGGATAGGGTCGCTGTGAATTGGAATTGGTTTGATGGCAGTGGATGGATTTTAATATCTGTGCTGCTTCCCTGTGACTTCACAGAGAATAATTAGGCACCCAGTGGTAAAACCCCGTGGAGATAAGCCGCGTAAGCATTACTACTGTTTCTATGACAACCATCAGATGCAGCATAATCTTAGTGAGGCAAGATATGAGAAGTATTTTCATAGAAAAACACTGTTTTCCTAGTAGAACATACAACTAAGAGACTAGCAGAATACTCAGGCACCATCTCTAAAATGTAAACTCTACCTGTCCATGTTTACATGTTTCAGCAGGCATTAGGAAATACTGTTAATAAATTGTGCCCTCCAAAGCCCATCTGTAGACAATTGGACATCCCCTCACAGAAGGGTCACAAGGAAGAGACAAGCCAGTCAGGGTATAGTATAGCATCAACGAAACATATAGCTTTCCTCTAGTTCTTTAATGCTTCCCCACCCCCACCCCCCACTATCATGACCCTAATGCTACCTTACAAATCTGGCTAGACCAGAGCATGAACACTGTTAAAGATAAGAGCTTGTAACACTCTGGGGTCTTAAAGGCTGAAGGTAAACAAGCAGCCATCTAGCTCGGAAGCAACAAAACCCACATGGAAGAAGCACACCAGCCTGTGTGACCACAAGGTGTCAAAGGGATAAGGTATCAGGCATCAAAGAACAAAAAATCTTATGATTGTGAATGAGGGGGAGTGTGGAGTGGGGACCCAAAGCCCACCTGTAGGCAACTGGACTTCCCCTTATGGAAGGGTCCCGGGGAGGAAACGAGCCAGTCAGGGTACGATGTAGCAATGACAAAACATACAATTTTCCTCTCGTTCCTAAATGCTTCCTCCCCACCCACTATCATGATCCCAATTCTACCTTACAAATCTGGCTAGACCAGAGGATGTACACTGGTACAGATAGGAACTAGAAACACAGGGAATCCAGGAGACAGATGATCCCTTCAGGACCAGTGGTGAGATTGGCAATACCCGGCAGGTGGAGGGAAGGTTGGGTAGAAAGGGGGAACCAATTACAGGGATCTACATATAACTTCCTCCCTTGGGGACAGACAACAGAAAAGTGGGTGAAGGGCGATGTCGGACAGTGTAAGATATGACAAAATAGTAATAATTTCTAAATTATCAAGGGTTCATGAGGGAGGGGGGAGCGGGGAAGGAGGGGAAAATATGAGCTGATGCCAGGGGCTTACGTGGGAGCAAATGTCTTGAGAATGGTGAGGGCAACGAATGTTCAAATGTGCTCTATATAATTGATGTATGTATGGATTGTGGTAAGAGTTGTATAAGCCCCCAATAAATGATTTCTTTTAAAAGCTCTTAACACAGAGAATTCAGGACAGATAAACCCCCTCAGGACCAATAATGAGAGTAGCGATATCAGGAGGGTAAGAAGAAGGTTTTGGGGAGAAAGTGGGAACTGATCATAATGATTGACATATAACCCCTTCTCGGGGAATGAACAACAGAAAAGTGGGTGAAGGGAGGCAATGGTCAGTGTAAGACATGAGAAAAATTTTTATAAATTAACATGGGTTCATGAGGGAGGGGCAGTGGGGGAGGGAGAAATGAGCTGATACCAAAGGCGCAAGTAGCAAGAAAATGTTTTGAAAACGATGATGGCAACAAATGTACAAATGTGCTTGCCACAATGCATGTATGTGTGGATTGTGATAAAAGCTGTAAGAGCCCCCAATAAAATGATTTTTTTTAAAATCACATTTTGCTTCAGTCCTGTCTGAATAGTTTGTTCAAAATGGACATAACAGGTAAGGTAGAGCTGTGAGGAAAAGAGCTTTCTATATAAAATATGTAGCATTTTTGTGACTATGGATTGTAATTATGGTGAGAGGTCATATTTTGCATAATGAATCTGCCAATACTGTTCAATTGAAAAGAATAGCTTAAAATTTAAAAGAACATTTAAAAATAAAATAGTTCCTTCTGAAACCTGCACTCATTATATAACAGGAGTATTTTATGTAGTTTGTTTTGTTCCTGTGACATATAGAGAACTATTGTATAGCCAACTTTAAAAGGGAATATATATATATATACTCTTGTATTCAGTAAACTTGTCTATACTGTGATTGCTAGGGTTATAGAAGTCCTTGCCCATTTGGAACTTATACTCAATGGCAGCGAGATAGATAATGGCTCCGTAAATAATGAACTTTGTGTCAGGTGCAATAAATGCTATAAAGAAAAACTTTAAAAGAGGCTGGGAATAGAGATTTATGTGGGACAGGGCATATCATGCTACTGCATGACCACACCCAGGGGAAAGACTGACTTGGTCTCTACTTCAGTTAAGATGGTATTTGGAAAGAGCGAATAGCATATGCAAAACTCTTAATGGAAGAGTGTGTTCCAGTGGTTTGAATCCAGCAAAGGGAGTGGAATAGAACAAATGTGCTAGAGAAGAAAGGAGACCAGAGATGAGGTTACAGTGAGAGAATGAATCTTGTAGTCTCAAAATCCATGTTAAGGACTTACTATATTTTATTCTGAGTAAGACAGAAAGCTTTTGGAGAGGTGTGACATGATCAGATGGGTGGATAACGAATTGCTCTGCTCTGTGGAGAAGAGACTATAGGGGGCCACAGGGTGGAATCAGAGGGACCAGTTAGGTGATTATTGTTATCAGTAGTTTAGGTGAGAGATATTGGTGGCTGGAACCAAGCTGGTAGCAGTGAAGGCAATGAGAAATGGTAGAATTCTGGTATTTCGTTTAGTCAGTAAATATTCATATAACATTGATTATGTACCAGGTACTATTCTAACAGCTTTGTAACTATCAGGTCATTTCATGCTCATAACAACACTTTGAGATCAATTTCAAATATATAGCTCCACAGGATTTACAGATGGGATGGATTTGGGGAATGAGAGAAAAAGAGTCAAGAATGGTTCATATGCTGGGCCTAAAGCAACAGTATAAAAGAAGTTACCCAGGGAACCAATAGAGAGGTCTGAGGGGCTGGCCCCAATCCTAACTACGTGGGCAGCTCCCGCTCCCAGCAGAAGAATTCACTTCAGAGGACATCACTGAAGCTACAGCTCAGGGAGAGGGGCATGTCTGATCAGAGCACACAGGAGCAAACGAAGGGGGAGGAAGAGAGAGTGGAGAACATCCTGGCACATCAAGCCTTGAGGACGGTATCTCTGCTCAGAGAAGCCAATGCACAGAGAGGACCATAGGGCCGGCCCCACTATAAGACACATCGTCCCTCACTGACCCATAGCGCTACTGGGGACAACACTGGAGACACAGTGTGGGAATTGTGCCTGACCTGACCCTACCACACTGAGGTGAAACACTAAGGGTGTGCATCAGAACAACAAGGGGAGCAGAGCAAGGAAGTCCCCGGGAATACCAAAAATAGACTTTGTGGCCAGGGCGTGGCACCCCATCAGACTCAACCAGAAAACCCTCCTAACGGTCAACAAACAGACCTTGAACTATTTATAGGCTTTTCTTTTTTTGTCATTGGTTTTTGTTGTTGTTGCTGTTGTTTTGTTGCTTTGTTTTGCTGTCTTGTTTTTTGTGCATATTATTATCTTTACAGGTCTATCTAGATAAGATAGGCA
>NW_022111312.1:9630554-9631561 GCF_000313985.2 Echinops telfairi
TGATTTTTGACAGAGGTGCTAAATCCACTTGATAAAGAAAAAAGAAACTTTTTAATAAATCGTGCTTAAAAATTTGGATTTCCAGAGAAAAATAAAATAGGATCAATACCTCGGAAAACACAAAAACAAATTTGAAATAGATCAAGGACTTAGATGTGCAAACTAAAACCATACAGTTCTTAGAAGAAAATGTAGAGGTCACACAGTCAGGCCTAGCTTTTAACAATGGAGTATCTAATGTCAGGCGTATAAACAGCAAAAGGCTAAATAAATACGTGGGACCTGATCAAGCCTTTTATAAGGATCATTGTGTGGGAGTCACAAAGACCATGGCTAGAAAGTCCGTGTTAAGTCATTCACTGCACCTCAGACCATTTCCTGGCTTTTCTAGCCATTGGTGCTGTTCTGAGATTGGGATCAAGAAAATGCATTTGCAAAATCAAATACTGAGCACGAGTCTCCTTTATCCTGCACAGATACTATGTCTGCAACAGCTGAAGCCACAGGTGGTATTACTTTATTTAGACCTCGATGATCTACTATCAGTCTCCATGAGCTACGTGCTTTATTCACAGAACTTACAGAGAAGCTTGTTACACAGAGAACTTGTTGGCACCAACACTCAAGCCTATAGCATGTCTTCAATCAAAACAGTTTAGTTGACCCTTGAACTACACAGATTTGAACTGTGAAGTCCACATATATGCAGGATTGCTTCTGTTGTATTTTTAACAGTGTGCAATGCTAACCATTTCTGCATAAGTAGTCCATATCGCCAATAAATCGTTTATCACAATAAAAAGTTATTTCTTGCAGTGCTTGGAATATTCTTCCTTGTGTTTAGTTCAGCACCATAAATCTTAAACAACATCATGGGAACTACATGAAATGCTACTAGCCATATAGGAAGTGCTCCCAAGAAGCAGAGAAAATTCATGACATTTCAACGAAAAGTTGAATTTCTTGATCTGTTGTGTGGATTGAGATCTGCACCTGAGATTGCCTTC
>NW_022111312.1:9632296-9634379 GCF_000313985.2 Echinops telfairi
CTTTCTCACCACTGGGTCATTTCACCCACACATGTGCATGTGGCTCCATGTCCGCTATGGGGGCTAGACCAGAAAACCTTGGTCCCCTCATCAATCCTTGATTTACTAGCCAGGCCTCTGCTTTAGATGACCCCAGGTGGGACTTCCTATTATTAAATTCTTACCAACGAGGGTGAATAAAATGGACGTGTCTAGGCCTCTTTAATGTTGGGAAGTTGCAGGAATTTCTGTAACTTCCTGTAGTGCTGCATTATATTTTTTGCCTCAACTCCATCAATGTTCACTATATTCATCGCATTTCTTAGGAAACAGTTAAAGATCTCTGTCCAGTGGGTTTAAGGTTTTTCCCCGTGGGCTCACCTCTAAATGACTCTTAAGTTTTTTGCATCTGTGGGGAAACTGTGCCAACAAATCTGATGAGGCTTTTGGAATTGTTGCTTTATTCCACAGTTGCAAGGTAATGTGGGGTATGCATGTAGAAGGGGATCCCTTGATCACCATATCTACCATGACCTATGTAGGAGGCATGGTGTGGATATCCAGATCACCATAAGGGCATTTCAGTATGGCATGCTCAAGCAGCAGCATATTAGCTACTTCAACTGGAGTGTTCTATTGGATATTTAGATGGGCAAACGGGGGCAGTATCCCTTTTTAATATAAATAGATCTCACTGCAAATTTATCCCCTCTGGGTAACCAGCTGCATGACTGGGTTCTGTATCATGATTCTTGACTGATGCATAGTGACTTGAGGGTCTCATCAACCCAGACACACTCTCCCGTTCTGTAGCACTCATTCAAAACTAAAGGCACTGCCTCATAGATTTGTTCTTCTCAAAACCCGTTTTATTAATGGGCTCTCAGCAAAGTGACAATATCAATCTACAAATTGAAGCAACTCTTTCACACCACACACCCGTTACTCTCCCAGACTACATCTGTCGTGACCAGTGACCAGTGATTGTAGGGTCCTTCCTATTATTCCAACATGATCTTTCCTTTCCAGATCGGCCCAGAAAGTAGTGGTTGCAGCTCCAACCAGACTTGGTTCAGAGCTACAATCCTCCTCTACATTCTTTTTTTCCTTGCCATTACAGCTATTACTGATAACAGCAACCAAGGGATTATATTTCTCACCTTTTCCTTGGCACTCTGTTTCCTTGTGCATCCAATTAGCCAATTCCTAAAGAGTTAGATCCACAACTCTAACTAATGGTAAATAACTTTCGCCTTGAGTAAAAGATTGCAACATAACAGCTTCTCAATTCCTTGTGTGTGTGTGTGTGTGTGTTTGGGGGGGGAGGGGATTGTTTTTTTAATTCCATACAGAAACTAAAGCGTTGTTGTTGTTTTATTAATTCTCTCATCCCCCTCCACCACCATCCCTTTTTCCAAAATTACGTAGTCCAGTGATTCTGGGCTACTGCAGCAAATCCCATTATTCTGACACCAATTTAATAAATGATTTATAAGGATCAGCAAAAAGCTGTTTCCTGTGAGGCAGAGGTTAAAGATGTCCCAAATGTCCAACTTTTCCATACTGCTGTACATCGTCTCTAACATCATCTGCTCCTCCTTCCCTCACTACTTTCCCTCCCATCTCTGGATTCCATAATTCACTACATCTCACAGAACTCACAAACCATCAAGGAACTGCCGCAAGCAGTTACGGAGGTGGGTAAGTCCCAAATCTATTGGTCAGGCTTCACACCAGAGGCTTCTTCTAAAGCACATGGTTGCAGGGGCTGGCAAACCCAAGTTGTCAGGGCAGATGGCTCACAAAGCTGTAGAAATGGCCCAGTCAGGTCAGACAGTAGCTTGCTGGCTCAAAAACTTGAGGTCAGGTGATAATGAACTGGGGGCAGGATTCAGAGCATTCATGTCAAAGCAGTTCCTCTTCCTTGAGCAAAGTGGAAAGTGTGTGTGACTCGAATAAAGGTGGTAAGGGTTGTGACTGGGGTAACGGAGGTGACTGGGATTATACCCTCTTTAAGGTTGGTGACTTAAGAAAACACCCACCCTAATCCAGCCTCATTAACATTACAGACAACACACTCCAAAAGAATTATAACCAAAGACAT
>NW_022111312.1:9635133-9640966 GCF_000313985.2 Echinops telfairi
TGGAAACTGTGCGACAATTCTACTCTGTGATTCAGGGTGGCTATGAGTCCAAATGGGTTTGGCAACAATGGGTTTTTGGTTTTTGGTTTGTTTTTGTGCTAACTCAATCTTAGCCATCCTTAAAGCAAGCACAAAAACAACCACCAAAAACGGGCCATGGATATTTTCAATTGAGTCGGATCTACGGATGTGAACGTTGAACATAGAATAAGGAAGGCTGAGGATCGATGCAGTTAAGTTATGGTGCTCATGAAGAATATTGAAAGTATTATGGACTGCCAAATGAACCAACAAATCTGTCTTGGAAGGAGTACAGCCATAGTGCTCCTAGAGGCAAGGATGGTGAGACTTTGTTCATGTTGTCAGGAAAGACGTGTCCCTGGAGAAGACAGCATGCTTGGTAAAGTAGAAGGGCAGCAAAAAAAGAGAAAGGCTGTTAACAAGATAATTGACATAGTGGCTGCATCAACGGACCTAACATAAGAATGGTGTTTCATTCTGTGGTGCGTAGGGTGGGTATGAGTTGGAACTGACTTGATGGCACCTAACAGCAACAAGATTCGGTTAAACTAAGAAGCATTTGTTCAGTTAGGACAAGGAGGTACTTGCTGTTTGGTTTAAAATCAAAAAAGGTGTAGGTCAGGCTTGTATTCTTTCACCTTACTTGCTCAGTCGGTGTGCTGAGCAAAGAGTCTGAGAAGCTGGACTAGATAAAGAACATGCCATCAGGATTAGAAGGTTTGCTAGCTGTCTTCAATATACAGACGACACAACTTTGCTTGCTGACAGCAAAAATAACTTACTGATAAAAATCAAGGGCGACAGCCTTCACTGTGGATTCCAACTCAATGTAAAGAAAATAAAAACCCTCACACTTAGACCAATAGACAAACAGAGAAAAGAGTGAAGTTGTCAAGAATTCCACATTGCTTGGATGCAAAATCAATGCAAAATCAAATGAAATACTAAATTGAACAAATCTGCTGCAAAAGACCTCTTTACAGTGTTAAACAGCAAGGATGTCACTGTGAGGCTTCAGGTGGGCCTGACCCAAGCCATGGTATTTTCAACCCCCTCATATATCTGTGAAGGCTAACTAATGAGTAAGGAAGCCCACAAAAGAGTTGATGCATTTCAGTTATGGTGTTGGTGAATAATGTTGAAAGTATCATGGGTGGTCAGAAGGACAAACACATCTGTTTTGGAAGAAGTACAGCCAGATATTCCTTAGAAGCAAGGATAGTGAGACTGAGATTTGTTCTCACATTCTGTGGACATGTTTGCAGGAGGGAACTGTCCTGGAAGAGGACATCATGCTTGGTAAAATACCAGGTCAACTAAAAAAAAAGGAAGATGCTCAATGAGATGGATTGACATAGAGGCTGCAATAACAGGTTCAAACATGGGAACAACTGTGAGGATTGCTCAGGACCAGCAGTATTCATTCCGTTGTACATAAGTCTTTATGAGTCAGAACTGCCTCAGCACATAAAGACAACAAAATTTTTAAAAAAAAACTAAAACCAGAGTAAAACAACAACAAAATCAGAAGATCATAAATGTTAGCAAAGACATGGGGAAATCGGAATCCTTATCCACAGTGGGTAGGAATGCAAAATGATATGACCAGTGTGGAAACTAGTGTGGCACATCCTCAAAAAAACGGAAAATAGAACTATCATATGACCCAGCAATTCCACTCCTATGTCTACACCCCAAAGACTTGAAGGTAGAGACGCAGAAAGACTGTACGCCAGTGTTCATCGCAGTACTGCTCACAATAGCCCAAAGGTGACAGCAACCTGAAAACCCATCGACACATCAATGGGTAATTAACTGTGGGATTCAACAGGCTGCTACTCCGTAGGAGAAATGATGTCTCGATGGATGCTATGATACGGAGAGAACTGAAAGACGAATGCTTAGTGAAATAAGCCCATCGTAAAAGGGCAAATACAGTCCAGCCTCAGGAATAGAAGAAGACAGGAAAAGGTAAATGTATAGAGACCAAACTTAACTAGTGGTTACCAGGAGTGGGAGGGGAGGGGTAAAGGGCGATGATTGCTTGTGCAGAACTGAGTTTTGGTTCATAGTGAAGGAAAATCACATCAAGGGTAGGACTGCACCATTGATTATTGTGAAGTATCATTCAGTACGTTGAAAACCCTGCAAAAAGTTGAACTGGCAAAAATGATGCGATATATTTACAACAATGCAAAAAAATAATAAGTAGCTGCTTAGGCTACTTATGTAACAAATATCTCATGGGATTTGCTCCTTGATTTGGAAGTTTAGGGGCCTGGATTCATGGAACATCTGCTATTTGGCCTAATAACATATTTGGAACGACAGAGGAAGGAGGGGAGTCAGGAACAGGAGGAGGATATGGAGTTTATAGCTAACTGTCTCCATGAACAACTGCCTCCCTTGCCATGAGACCTAAAGAACTGGGTGGTACCTGGCTACCATTACTGAATTTTTTTTTAAATCACAGATTCTATAAAAGAGTCCTAATAAAAAAGGGGAAAATGCTGAACAGGATTTCAAATTCTTTTTTTTTTCTTTTAAAATGGATTTTAATTTAATTAAAAATATTTTTAACATAGAATTCATGTGGACTGCAGACTTTTCTGGAGCCACAGAGGCAGACGAACTCATGAAACAATTGCCCAAAGAAAACCTTGAAACTTTCAACTAAAAGTACCCCCTGAATCTGTGCTGTTGAAGGAACTCTCAGTGGGGGTCAACCTGAGAAGAGGTAGTAGGGACATTAGGGGCAGTGGGCTTGTGGGAGAATGATTGCAAAATGGAGAGGATGCCATCAGGATGACCAAATTGTGCATGCGGGACAGTTGACAAAGATCTATATTTTGCTGTGTTTTCTCAACAATGAAATATAATTAATTCTCAAAATGACTTCTAAAAGGAAGGACTGTAATGAGGTTTAAAGAGGGCACAGACAAAGATGTTGTGAGCTCTGAGTATTAAAAGATGTCTCGTGCAAAAGCAAGGTAAAGATTTAGGTAGAAGCATGTAACGGGCAGCAAATCCATGGATCAGTCATGGGTCATTTACATCAAAACCTAAGTAAATCTAAGTGAGCCAAGGTGATGACCTACAGAAGGAAATTGTACCCTTTGCTGGGGACAGGCTATTTAAATCAAAGGAAATTATCTCATTAATTCTCTAATAACCCTGGTGGAATTTTGCTAAAAGGGCACTCTTAAGATTTAACTTAATCCCATTTCTACCTTCTACAATTACAGTTTATCTCTCTCAAAAAGTACTCTCTTACAGTGTTCTGATTTTGTCTCATACAGTGGCATACTGTATTCGAATGCCTTCGTACTCAAAGCCCCTTAATCAATGTGATTTTTCCATTGCTGTCACCCAAAACTCAGTTCTGCCAAAGCAATAATCCCCTTCCCTCTCACCTCTGTTAGCCACTAACCACGTAAGTGAGGTCATATATTTGTCTTTTTGTGATTGACTTAGTTCACTGACCATGTCGTCTAGTCCCATCTATATTATTGTAGCCTATATCAAGACTTCATTTCTCTTACTGAGCAGTACTCCATTGTATTCCACATTTCACCATCCCTTTATCTGTTCTGTACTTGCTTGTCCATTTGTGTCTTTCCTTAAGGAAACAAAGAGGAATAGGAGCTATAAGCCCTTCAGAAACTAAGAAGCAGACATGAACAAGTAAGCAAAACAGAATGAGCTGAGTCCGTTTATAACAGGACTACAAGTAATGAAGTACTTTCACCCTGAGAAGTGATGCAGTCCAGAGACCACCTCTAGCTGGGCTGCTAAGGTCGAAGGAGAATTTACCAGATGGAATTTTTCAGGGAAAAACCACAGCATAAAGGGAGAACACCCCAACCCAGGGAACAAGGCACTTTGGAGGAAAGGTTGTAATCTGATTAGATTTCTTTTCATGGCTGGGGGAAGAAGAAAGTGACCACTGGTTTGGAAAGTAATTTCTTCCTGACCCTTCTCCGGCTTCAAACAAGAACATTTTAACATTCCAATCTTCTTTTCTGGGTCTAGAAACATCCCCTAGGTAAGCCATGAAGAAGGACCCCAGGTGGTGCACTGGTTAAGTTCTCCACCACTCAACTGCGAATCGCGGAGTCTGTGGTTTGAACTTAACCTGCTTTGTCCTGGCAGTTTGCTTCTATAAATACTACAATCTTGGAGACCCAATGGGGGCAGTTCTGCTCTGCCCTCTAGGGTTGTTGGAATCACAGTGACAACAAGGGGTTTGGGGGTTTGGTGCCAGGTTATCAGAACAAAGTGTTCTTGTGTTAATAAGGGAGCCCTTGGGTAGAGGCCCAAAGTCTGTCTGCTATCTTAATACTTAACATATAAATATATCTACATTGGCCTCTATCCCTTTCATTAGAAATTAAGATACCATATATACTCGTGTATAAGCCGAGTTTTTCAGCACATTTTTAATGCAGTTTTTGTGGTAAAATTAAGTACCTCGGCTGAGAGTCAAGTGGGCTTATACTTGAGTGTATACAGGATTTACATATATACACGCCTATAGCTATACCTCTATAAATAGCTTTTGCCTCCTAGTTCTTTCCTTTATTTTCTTTCAACTTCCTCCTATCCCATTATCAGGCTCAACCTCCACTTGGCTCTGAGTAATTCCTCTGGGATATATTGCACTTGATTAAGCCCCACCAGACATTACACACCATCCTCGCCATCAATTTTAGATTTCATGTTATTCCTTTATCCCTGAGTTTGTTGGCTCCCCACCCCACTCCCCACCCCCTCCTCTCCCAAGTCCCCCTGGAACTGTGTTTTCTCCTTGGGATTGTTTATCCTGCCTATCTTATATGGATAGACATAGGGGAAAACAAAAAGGAAAACAAACAAACAAAAAACAACAACAATAGATGGTTCCAGGACTGTCTGCTGACCCTTAGGAGTGCTTTCCAATCGGGTCTGATGAGGTGCCAAGCCCTGTCCCCCGGGTCAGAAGTCTATGTTCAGGATTCCTCAGGGACTTGGTGACTTTTCTGCCCTGCTGCCCTGCTGCACTCCCGTCACGTTTCACCCCGCTGTGTGTGGGGCAGACCGGACACACTTTCTGCACAGTGCCTCCAGTGCTGTCCCTCGTAGCGCTATGGGTCAGTGAGGGAATGCCCTGTCTCATGGTGGGCCCGGCCCTACGGTCCTCTGTGTGCATTGGCTTCTCCGAGGAGGGATGTCATCCCTGGGCTTGGTGGGCCATGGTAAGGTCCACGCTCTCTCTCCCTCTTAGTTGGCTCCCATGTGATCGGGACAGACCCGCCTCTCTCCCCGGGCTAGATCTTCAGTTCTGTCCTCTGTATTGCCTTCTGGGGAAGGGGTCAACAAAGGCCGGCTTGGGCCAGGGCCTGTTGTCCTCTCTGTTAGTTCCCTGCTCCATGCCAGTGTATTGCCCTCAAGGCTTGCCTCTCTGGGGGAAAAATAGAAAGAAGAAGAAAAAACAACCACCCACAGGGAGGGTATTGCTGATGTCCCCACAGGGAAGGGAGAGAGAGACCAGACCCCATCTCTGAGATCTGTAGAGTTGTCCTACAACAATGAAGGCAATAACAGCAGTGGCAACAACTAACACAGACAGTCCTTACTCTACCAAATGCTGTTCTGAGCACTCGTCAACGTGCTCATTCCATCCTCCTAGCTTTAGGAGACAGAGATTGCATATCCCTCCTCTTACAAAGGAGGCAACAAAGGCACAGAGGGCTGAGCAGTTTGTCTGAGGTTACCCAGCACAGTAAACGGTAGAGAAGAAATATGATGTTCTCTTCAGACCTTGAATTGGGGA
>NW_022111312.1:9644291-9648862 GCF_000313985.2 Echinops telfairi
AATTCCAGTTCCAGCATTTACCACTATCAGTATGACCATGGGAGATTACTTAACCAAGATTCTCATCTTCAAATGGAGAAAATCAGTTTACCTACTTCTTGTTGTGAAGATTAAATGAGATAATAAATATGTAGTACTTAGAATGAAGATCGGAGACTTTCAGTATGGCTTGCAACTTAATGAAAAAAAAAATCCTCACAACTCGACTAATATAGAGCATCATGATAAACGGAGAAAAGATTAAAGTTGACAAGGCTTTCATCTTGCTTGGGTCCATAAGCAATGGAAGTAGCAGTCAGGAAATCAAATGAAATGTTGCAATGGGAAAATCTGCTGCAAACGACCTCAAAGTGTTGAAGGGCAAGTATGTTACTGTGAGAACTAAGGTGCATCTATCCCAAACATGGTATTTTCAGTGACCTCATATGCATGTGAAAGTTGGACAGTGATCGCTTCTCAGCCTGTTGGCTAAGATCAAGAGAAAGTTGGACAATGAATAAGAAAAACGAAAGAAAAAGAATAGTGAAAAACAGTGTAAATACCAGGGACTACCAGAAGACCAAAGAAATCTGTTGGAAAAAGTACAACCAAAACGGTTTCTTAGAATTGAGGATGGCTAGACTTCATATCACACTTTGTAAATCATTGCCAGAGGAACCAGTCCCTGGAGCACAACATCATGCTTGGGCAAGCAGCAGGGCAGCAAAAACAGAGGAAGGCCCTCCGTGAGATGGATGGACACCGTGGCTGCAACTGTGGGCTCAAGCTTAACAGTTGGGAGGGTGGGGCAGGGTGGGCAGTGTTTCCATCTGTTGTGCTACAAGGTCGCTATGGGGGAACCTACTTGAGAGCGCCCAGCACCAGCAATGTTTAGAACAGGGTGGGTCCCTCAGCCTGGGAACCTTTGTTGGGAGTCATCGGCACCTTCCTCATTCTCACTCTCACTCCCCCCCCAGCTCATTCTCAGACAGATGCTCATTCTCCACCACATCCTGGTACAAAAGGATAAAGAATCTCTCAAAGTAGAACTGAGTAAATTGGACACAGTGAGTCTTCTATCTGAAAGGTCTAATTGTTTTTCTCTTTTGACAAGGAATGAGATTGAACTTCAAAATGTTTGATATCATCCTTAAGTGAAAAAGAAATTAAACAAAAACAAAACCCCAACCGTGCAACTCCTTATCTCCCATTCACCAAGAAAAGTTGATGTTACATTCTTTTTGGCCAGTTTAAGCAACTTTAAATAGGCCAGGTTAGAGAAACGCTCTTGTTTTAGTAATCACGACAATAATAAAAGTCATCCAGTCGCGCCACGGGCTGGTGGGAAGACTGCCTGGATAGCACTCGACCAAGGCAGGCACTTCAGAAGAGGCTCACAGTCGATAGGTTTCCTCAGGTTGGGGATTCGTGCTTAGTCACTGCAGCACTCGGCTTATAAGAGGGGTTCATGTCGGAGAGGTACAGGACGGTGTTGGCATTGTTAGGAACCATCCATCCGGCCCCCCTCACGGTGACCTCATCCTCTCACCAAGCGCACAGTCGTGGTTCTGCAAGAGCCCTTGGCTGTCGTCCCTGGGTCAATCCATTTATTTCATCGAGGGCTTCCCTTTCTCACTTTGTCAGGGCCGATGTAACTGTTAAAACTTTGCAGCATTTCTCCTCAGAACTTGTTATTTTTTTCATATCACCTACTCTGAATTCAGTGAAGCTAAAAAAGCCTTAGACTTTTTAGAATCTTTGAAAAAGTATCCCAAGATGAAAATGTTTGATGCACCCCATAGTTAGCAAGGTACCAAGAAGGAGGTGTATTAATATATTATGGGTGTGAAGCTTCATTGGATGCAGCCGTTTTGGAGGTGTACACTTTTGCAATTCCTATCAAAGAGTGTAGGTGTTTGTTTTTAAGCTAACAAATTCCACTTACAGGAATTTATTCACTTAAAGGAAAGATTCCCATAAGCACAATGATGGGTGAACAGCACTGCAGTAGTGTTTGGAAAAACTGGTTTTTCTTTTTTGAAACACTCAGTGCGGGACTAGTTAAACAAATTCTGATAGTGTGTTAGGCCAGGTTGACTAGCAGAACAATCCAGTGACACCTATATATGTGTAGGAAAGAGCGTTTTATCAAGAAGTAATTATACATCAAAGAAACAGCCCAGTCCAGTCCAGATCAAGTCCACATGTCTGATACTAGTCCGTAAGTCCCTCTTCAGACTCCTGCAGCCACATGAAATGATGCAGAGTGCAGGGCGATCACAGGGCCGTGGGTGAAAAGCCTTGTGGATCCAGTGGCAGTGGCAGCGTCGCAGGGCTCAGTGTGGCTCATCAGCAGGAAGGGGAAGGCAGAGAGAGGCCCACCTCTGCTGAGCCATTTATCTTGGTGGCACCTCCAAATGAGGCTATCAAGCTGTGACCTGATTGACAGGCTAAACGCCACCCATACCTTCTTATGGGTGCCATGTTGGCATAAAAAAAACCTAACTGACATCGATAAATTCACACAGATAAATGCCAGACAATTGTTTAACACAGCTGTTCTCAACCTGCGGGTCGCAACCCCTTTGGAGGTCTAACGAACCTTTCACAAGGGTCGCCTGATTCATCACAGTAGCAAAATTACAGTGATGAAGTAGCAACAAAAATAATTTTATGGTTGGGGGGGTCACCACAACATGAGGGTTGTGGTCTTAGGAAGGTTGAGAACCATTGGTTTAAGGAATGACATGGAAGACTGTTGACTATGTATCTTTTATTTTTTAATTAGATTAAATTTTATTTTATCAAATCATTTTATTGGGGGCTTTATGACTATGTATCTTTTAAAAGCAAGTTTTGATGGTAATGTTTAGATAGCAGTGAATAGAAGATTTATGAATAGAGAATTTTAGAAGGATTCATGAGTGTGATGTGAGCATTAGGTAGGGATAAATGGTAGCTTTTATTTTTTACTTTATACTTCAGTGCTTTTTTTTCTTTACTCTGCACATTTAGTACTTTTATTAGAGAAAACTTGTTAAAGAGCCAACACGGAGCTAAAATTATACTGTTTTGTATTTATGTATGATTACAGATGCCCGTCTTTGCCACAGTTTTACTCCACCTATTAATAGCTGCTTGGCCAGGCAGAGTAGCCAGAACTCATCTTCTTGTGTTTTAGAAGTCAGTCTGAGGCCCGGGCCTGCCATGGTCTGCTACAAGAATGAACTGTCCTAACATCACTCCCCGCACCGCCACCACACACACAAATGTCCCAGAGCCATGACGACTGCCTCAGACCTAGACATAGGAGAATTTGTCTCTCCCTGAAAGAGGTGGCTTGTTACTGAATTGCTTTGAAGGGTCACTGTGAGATCAAAATTAGAAGATAATGACCGCTGACTATTTCTGTGTTTCTCCATATATCTTTTAATTCGACCCATCACCTTCACGAGGGTGGTCAAGACACTTGAGAGGTTGTTGCAGAACTATGTATGTGACAGAGCCCTCCTTACAGTGCATGCACGGTGCCCTCTGCTCCTGGTTTCAAAGAAGATGGCCCTTGAATCTTTTACTGTTTCCCACAATCGCCCAAAGTTCCTGAGAGTGAGTGTGCAGTGACAGAGCTCAACTTGACAGTGCCCTGAGCTCGAACCCGAGAAGTGGGCATTTCTCCAGAACTCTTCTTTGTGTGGTGATGGGTACAGGAGGGAGACTCGGTCAGGGGATTCATCTCACATAGCTATGATACATAGGATGACAAGAACGCTGATCATTTGACTCTTAATTTCTTAAAATTTATTTCCACCACACCGTCCGTCATTCCATCTCAGGTGTGGAATGGGACTCTCCAAAGAGATCCTCCATGTCCTGCCTCACTCTGCTCCGTGGAGACCTTCCTAGGAGTTCTGGAACTCTTTATGGCACTAAGGCTGGCCCTGGAGGCTGTTAGAACTTCTAATTGCAACTGGAAAGCATTTAGAACATTGTAATTGCATACAAACAAGATTATTATTTTGTTTATGTGCAGAAATTGTTGACTAATATTCATTCCGTTAGCCAACTCTAAAAAGCTGAGCAAGAGTCCAGCTCTGTAAAATAAGAAAGCAGTTGACTTTGAAAGGTATGTAAGCTTGTTGAAAATTATAGGCGATAGCCTGCTTGGTAAGTTCCCTCACTCCTAAACTGGGATGACAGAGCCGGACTTGTGACAATGGGATGCTGTATTTAAGACATTTACTTCAGTTCTTGCACATAGAATTCAGAACATCGCTAATATCATTATTAAACAAGGTGACTGCCTAACAACCTGTTATTAAGTGATTGATTGAAAAGTCTGTTGAAAAGCTAGTAGCACCTAAAATTCAATTCGGAACAAGGAGGGAAACGTGATACTCTGCTGAATGCTCGGTGTCGTTTCAAAATTAGACGTAGGATAAGGTTCTTATGTGGCTCTGTGGTGTGGGGAGGCAATGTGTTGAATTTTGGGAACACCCTCCTAAAAAGATGGGCAAATGATTATACAGCACTTGAAACTAAAAGAACTATTGAGTGTACAGTATAACCATTACTGTGAGAGCCTTAGTGAACAG
>NW_022111312.1:9649035-9650431 GCF_000313985.2 Echinops telfairi
GGTGTGGCTCGGCAGCACTAAGGGCCCAGGGTCTGGGTGTCCCTCAGGCGGTGGGCAGGAGTCCATGGGTTACCAGTGAGCATTCTCTGCAGCATAAAGGGAAGGTGCTGGTGCACCGAGTGGCGTGTTAGCGTTCGCTGGGTTTCAACAAGGAGCCCTGGTGGCATAACAGTTAAGTGACGCAGCTGCCAACCAAAAGCTTGATCGTTTGACCCCACCAGCAGCTCTGCAGGAGAAAGGCCCAGAGATCCACTCCTGTAAAGATTACAGCCTAGAAACCAGATGGAGAAGTTCCACGCCATCAACAGCCTCGAGTTTGACTGGCCTCTACTTCATTCAGAGTAATGATAAAAACAATAATTAGCATTGAGAGCTTACTCTTTTCTGTTTGGGTCCCCCCGCCCCCATATCAGTAAAGTCATCATATGGTAGGGGTGGGCATGGGGACTTGCCCTATTTTGGCCTTGAGAACACATGGACCAGGGCTGGGTTAGACCAGCACCCCATCTAGTCCTTACTCCGCCTATAATGGAGCGTTGCAGAGATGCTTGAGAAACGAAAGGCAAAAATCTTCCAGACTTCCTGTGCACAACTTCCGAATTCACTCGGGAGGGTTCCTCTGTTCACAGGCGTCAGAAGTTGAGAGACAGCTGTCCATGCAAGTCCACGCTCTCAGAGAAGACTTCCGGGAGAAGCACTCGTCCACCAACCAGCACATCATTCGGCTGGAGAGTCTGCAGGCTGAGGTGAATGTGGCAGAGCGGGGTTGAAAGTGCTTTTCTCATTGGAGGGCCGCACTGGAGCTTTCTGACCGGAGCAGGGGTGCTCTGAACCAGGGAGCAAAGCCACCTCGATCGAAGTGTGACTAAAATCACCATCGACAGAGCTATGAAGTGCTACATGGGGAACTTGTGGCCCATGCCCCTCTGGGTGGCCTGTTACCTGGGAAATCAAGTTGTGGTGGGAGGGACTGCTTCCATTTCCTGCCGAGGGGATTGAAATCACGAGTGACCTGCCTTTTGTTGAATATGTTGGGCCCTCCAAAGCCTTGGGCAATGAGAAAGGGGCTTCTTCCTTTCCCCGTTCCATTCAGGCCCAGTTTAGCCCACCTGACCATGGGCTTTCCAAGGGGCAGCATGGACTCAGCCACACGTGGCTTTGATTTCTAAGCCGCTCATCTGAAAAAGGCGGGCCCTGGAAGTGCTTGCCTCAGAGGGTCGTTGTGAGTTCATACATGGGACGCACATGGTGTGGTGCCTCCGAGAGGCCAGAAAACGTCAGCCAGGGTCTGAGGCACCCAGTAGACCAGAGGGAAGGAGGGAGGGAGGGAGGGAGGAAGTAGCAGCCATGGAACAAACCAGTGAGAATTCAGTTGTGGGAGGTACAGAGAGCGGGA
>NW_022111312.1:9651819-9656484 GCF_000313985.2 Echinops telfairi
TCCCCGTTTTCTCACGGACACTGGAGAGACTAGACCTTCCTACAAGAGCGTGTCTCTCTCTCAAGGCTGGCTAGGTACTCCACAGACCATCCCAGATAAAAAGAGCAAAGGACTGGCTTTGATTCACAAGTTCAACGGACAGTGGGCGTGCAATCAGTCACTTGTGTCTTGGACAGGTCACCACCCGGGACTCAGGCAGGCAGACTCGGGAACAACTTTGTCCGTTCCTGCACTGCCCGGGGCTGAGCTCCGAGGCAGCCAGAATAGCCGTGGGGAAGGAGAGCGGGGATACAGGGCAAGGGAAAGGAAAGAGTAGGCTCCAGGCCCCACCACACACATGGACTGTGGGCGCTCAGGGTAAAGCTGGGGGCAGGCTGGAAAGGTGGGGCCCCGGTGGTTATCTCTGGAATTTCCAGAGCCCTGGCCTGCCTTCCTCTGCCTGGCATCCGACATTCCATCTTCCTGAAAGCCAGCTCCCACCCCTTCCCTGACAGGTTTCTAGAGGGGAGGAGTTTTCTCTTCAGCCTAGGATTGCACAGCATTTTCTTGGAGCCAGGGCACAGAACCCCAGGACAGCACACGCGTGTCTGGGGGTGGGAGTGGAGGTGATGGTGAGCAGTGGAGCAAGGCAGGCCAGCCCAGAGTTACCCCACACCACCCCTGTGGCTCTCCACCCTTTCAGATCAAGATGCTGTCGGATCGGAAACGGGAGCTGGAGCATCGCCTGAGCAGCACCCTGGAGGAGAACGACGTGCTCCAGGGGACCGTGGAGGAGCTGCAGGACCGGGTGCTGATCCTGGAGCGGCAGAGCCACGACAAAGACCTACAGGTATGCTCTGAGACGGCTCCGGCTGGAAGGGCAGCGCCACCCCCAGGTCCGGAGTAGGCGGCACTGAGGTCCCCAAGGGCCCTCTGGCCCTACCCCAGGGAAGTACACCACCTAGGTCCTCCCTCCAGCTTGTTTCGGTCCCTGGCGGGTGGAGCAGCTCTGTGGGGTTCTTTCAGGCTGTTGGACAGAGCTGGGGGCCTGGGAGGCTCCTGCCAGAGGATCTCAGGGAGCCTGCAGCTTTCTGTGCTCACCTGGCAGTAATCTGTGCTCCTGCTCTGATGGGCACAGAGAGAACCAAGCAGCCGCCCACTGAACACAGCAAGACACTGTTCCTGCTCTGGTGACTGCCCAGGGAGCACAGGCTGACCCCTCTGTGTGCCTAATTATATCCCTTTGTTCTCGCTCTCAAGAAAAGTGCTCAGTGACCTTATTTGTACTTATTTGAGAACTGCCATTAGGCCTCTACTGAGTCCCCAAGCTCTCACTTGACAAGAAGCCACCCCTCAAAACAAAAAGATTAAAACACCCTCAGCTTCCCCAGAACCAAGAGTAGCAGTCGCAGCCAAGGAAGCTGTGCCAGGCCAGCCTCGGGCAACTGAGACTAGCGGCCAGTGGGACACCCTTCCCTGAGAATGTGGGGACCAGCATCATCCACACAGAGGTAGGCCTTGGGCGTACCAGCTGGTTCCTGTCCAAAGCCCTGGCCACTGAGGGTTCCCGCTGAGTTCAAATGTATGTAGTTCGGGAAAGCCAGGGCTCTGAGTAAAGAAAGGGCATCTCAGGTAAAGATTAGTTAGCTAAGCTATCATCTGAGTGATTAACCTATTTGAGGGCCTACTGGCGGCTTTCCTCCCCACACCCTCCACGTTTTCTGTGTCCCCCTGAGTTCTGAGAAGAACTTGGAAAATGTTTAAAAGAAAGTGGGGCTCACTAAAACCTCAGTTTTCAAGAGGGGAAAGCGTTCTTTTAATTTCAGGGGTGGTGATGGAGGTGGAGGTGGAGGTGGAGGTGGTGGTGGTGGTGGTAGTGGTGGAGGAGGAGGTGATGGTGGTGTATATGGAACAAAAAAATTACCATTTGTCCATGTCCACTTCAGTAACACTAATGGCATTTTGTGTGTCATGCAACCATCACCACTGTCCATTTCCAATTTTCTTCATCACTTTGAACAGAAACTCGGGATTCTGTAAGCAATAGCTCCTCCCTCCCCTTCCCACCTGCCTCTGGAAACCACCAGTCCACCTTGTCTGTCAGTGTGGGCCCCTTCTAGGTACTCCATGTAGGTGGAAGCATAGTTCCCCCGTCATTTGCAGTTTGGGGCCTTCTGTCTGTGTGAAAATCTCCTTGCGCTGTCATTGGTGGCCAGTGCCTTCCAGAAAGCCCTGTCTGCTCAACGTGGTCGGGATCGATACGGAAATAACAGTCCCAGCACACTGAAGTCAACCAAACCAGCCTGCTGCTGTCAATGCTGACTTCTGGGGACCTGACGTGTGTTGAGTAAGACTGCACTCTAGGATTTTCAGGGACGAGACCTTTCAAAAGTAGAACCCCCAGAAGTTTCTTCCAATGCACCTCTGGGTGGGTTCAGACCGCCAACCTTGTAGTGAGTAGTCAGTGCTTAACTATTCCATTACTCAGAGACTCAGCTCATGTAATAGTTTACTGGCTCTAAATCTGACTTATAAAACACAGACCTAGTGACCTTAAATGGTATAGAAGCCCATGGTTGTAAACTCTTTCTCACACAAGTGGTGAGACTGAGGCTGAGCAGGTGGGGCAATGGGCCTGCGCCCTCCCCGTGACCCGTGCCACAACCAGGGTCATTCCCCTGTATCTGCAGCCCTGTAGGTGGGGTTCTGCTGCTCACAAGTTCTGCTGACAAAAGGATGTTTTCTAAAGTCACTAATCAAATTCCACTCTTATTCTGATAATAGGTATTAAGAATTATTCATTTTTGAGCACCCTGTCTATAGCGAGCATTTTGCTAAACATGTAATACCTAGTCCCTGGGTCCATGACCAGCGGGCAGAGCTCATCAGCTGGGCGCACAGGCGTGACGCACAGTGGACCAGCCCAGAGAGCAGGACGTGGAGTCCAGGCTAGCGCTGACTCAGTTCCCACAAGTGTCAAGTGACGAGAATGCCCCCACCTCCGCTGACTCCGAGGAGCATGAGTGTTGTGAGTTCTTCGGTAGCCAGGGACTCAGACACAGGCACTTGTGGAAACACAGTGTCATCTCTGTCTGTCATAGAAAGAGTGGCATTCCTTATTCTGGAGTGCTCTCGTACAAACAGCTAGCCTCTGCTCTGCTTTGGTTTTCTGCATCTGCCCAGCTGGTAAATTGGCTCCTGACCTGAGAGTGCAGACCTGACCTGACCATGCTGTTACACTTAATTAAGCACCTTTGAATGTGCATGAGTAATTGAACTAATTTTGTCCAGGGCTGAAGTACTTGTACTTGTTTGAGCTGAACTTCTCCTGCTGAGATGTGGAGTTGTCTAGAAAATAATCGTCAAGCATTTTGCCAGTTGAATGTACTGCTTGCAACTGTGCCAAATGCTTCCTCAGAATGTCTTTTCTGCTTTTTTGAAGCCCTGACTTCTTCTTTCTGAATTTCTTCAGACCTGGGGTTAGAGAAGTTCCCGCCAGACCAGCAGGTACTGCTGATCCAAGGGAAGCATGCAGAGCAGGCCTGCCAATTGCTTGTTCTCTTTCTGAGCAGCTGGGCTCCAAGCCCTTGCTAGTTAGGACTCATCCCACCCACTGGGGCCATTAGTCACCCGTGTCCTAATACCGACTGGCAAAGGTGAGGCTTCCAGGGCGCCTAGAGGATTGGCTGAAGGCCTTGCCAGTCAGCTTATTCCAGTTAGGAGAACTCAGCGCTGAGGAGCTGCCACTGCCTCCTGGTCTCTCCAGCTCTGTAGACAGCCCAAGGCCACTTGGCCAAGAACCTGGCAAAGACCAATACAGGGTCAAGCCTAGAAATGCCATCTTATAAAAGACAAATTCTTTCCATTTAAATCGCAGGCAGGCCTTCCTCCATGCAATCTTATAATACTCGTCCGAAAGGGGCGCGAGGGGGCCTCGCACAGGACAGGGTCGTGTGCTCGGATACGGGCCCAGTCGTAGTGCTATGGTGAGTACGCTGACTGGAGTGTCGGTAGTGAGGTCTGTCTGTGAAAACAGGACTGTCGTAGTGACAGGTGCACAAATGCCTGGCTTCCAGTGGCCACGTGCAGTCCTCGCCTTATACTCAGCAGTGATGACCTCACCGGGCGGAGGGGCCCAGCTGTCGGCACCACCCTGAAGGGGTCATGGAGAATGCACAGAGGGGCAGCATATCTGTCTGTAGGTTGTCATCCTGGGCTGCTGTGCCCTCTGTACCACTAGTATCAATCACGCCCTTCTCGGGGCCTCACTCAGTTGTATCCTCGGGAACCTAAGACAGTAGCTGGTTCATCCCTGTGACCCTGCCAGCTCTCGGAAGCCAGACTCTGGGAACAGGCCGAGACCATTTGCAAACAAGAAACTCAGGAGACTGGAAAGCAGAGACCCTGCAGGAGGCAGACACACCCGCGTGCACTGCAACACTCTTCCCAACTTCCAAAGGAAGAAGCCACCTCGGTGCCCAGGGGATGGGTAAACAGAATGTACATATGTACAAAGGAACGCCCCTCGGCCAGGAGAAGAAATGACACCCTGAGGCCTGCCACAGCATGAGTGGAGAGCGAAGACAGTATGCTGAGTGAAATGAGGCAAACACAAGAAGAAAAATATTATCCGGCGGGGGGAGAAAAACATAATCCAACCTCACATATATACAGAAGATTTTTTTT
>NW_022111312.1:9658216-9659596 GCF_000313985.2 Echinops telfairi
TCTGTATGGAATCAAAATGACGATCGCCTATCAAAAGATAATCTAGGAGAGGTAGTGATTTAATGAGGAACAAGTCAGGAAAAGGTGAGACTAGTTGCACCATTCAAAGTAGGCGATCTTTGGCACTCAATTGTACATATAGAAATGGCTCAACTGGTGTATGTTTGGCTGCATACATTCTCAACCAAACAGCATTTTTTTAAAATCAAGAAAGACAGTTAATGGCAAAGTCTAAAGGATGACTTTGTACGAGGGAGCTTCAGAAAGTTCATATGGAAACTACCCATCTTACGCACTTAAATTCCCCTTATCCATGAATTTTTTGAAGTCCCCTTGTATGTAATGATTCAGGTTGCAGGATGGATGTTATCTGGAAAGGAATTTCTCTATGTAATTCCCTCTTCCTGGCCTTCGGGAAGGACTAAGAAAGAACAAGGGGCTGCCTGTGCAGGAAGAAGGACTCAGGTTAGGCAAGGGGAGGTATGAGAGCGAGTGGTGGAGCTCTGGGACTTCTCCTGCAGAACTCGGGAGGACAGACTAGCCTCTCCTCAGTCTGTGGTGAACAAAGGGTGGAGAAGTGGACAGAGTACTGGACCACGAGTCACGGGTCCAGCTCTGCTTCACAAGGGTCTGGGGAAAGTCACATTTTACCTGCAGCTCAACTCCCTGGTCTGGGCAACAGGGATCAGATGACACCTAGGGCCACCCTGAGCCCTGGAACTTATCTTTACAATGTGACAAATGACACAGATCTTGTTCTTCCCTCCTTGAGTTAAAAAACTGGTATTACTAAGGGTTTGGAGTTGTTCCAAACCCAGCCCTAGCTCCTTCCTAGATACCCATTGCCCCCCCCTTTTTATCATTAAAATACAGCATACATACTAGGGTGTACCCCACCAAAATGGAATTGCAGAGCTTTCCTGGTGGTCCTGCTAGGCGAGCATCAAATAACTCGCTCTGAGTTAGTGCACCCGCTGGCATCACCTGGGAAGGGTCTCTCTGCTCACAGTGAATTTTTCTGTAAAAGCAGCTTCACTCCAACTTTGTATTTTGTGATGTTCGATTTAAGAGAACAGTGTGTGGCTGTGAAATTTTGTGTCCTTCTCGGGAAGATTGCCACAGAAATTATTGTGATGTTGAACACAGCTTACAAGGACAACGCTATGGGAAAAACTCAAGTGTACGAGTGACCTTCTCATTTCCAAAAAGGTGAAAATGTCGATTGATGACAAACATCATTCTGGGCAAAAATGTTGACTTGTCGTGCATTTGGCGTTTGTTACACCAGGTCAGACTGTTAATCAAGCTTTCTATTTAGAGGTTCTGAAATGATTGTGTAAAATTGTGTGACAAAAAAGGCCTGATTTGTGGAAGATGGGG
>NW_022111312.1:9660583-9664103 GCF_000313985.2 Echinops telfairi
TGTGAGTGTCCTGTCCGAACGTTTGGCCACACGGGCCGTCGTTTTCGTCGGGTCCACACCTACGAGACGCAGGCACAGTGGCTAAGGGCTGGGCTGCTGGCAGAAAGGTCTGTGACGTGCACCCGAGCCCCTCTGTGAGAGAAAGAGAGAGATGGAGCCGTCTGCTTCCATGAAGGTGACAAGTGGAAAAGCGCTGAGCCGCTGTCCTGTCTTACAGGGTCCTTAGAGCCAGTCACTGGGTGACAAAGGGGGGTGAGCTAAAAGATTGAAGCTCACAGGCATCAAGTCAATGCCAACTCACAGCAACCCCACAGGACAGAGCAGAACTGCCCCTGGGGGTGTCCGAGACTGTCCTCAGAAGCCGGGGGACGGCTCTGGTTTCAAATGGCTGGCCCTGTGCTCAGCAGCCCAAATAGCCACTCCTCCCGCAGGGCTCCAAGGCCTTCAGAGGGTACCCGTTGGCTACTGTTACCCCTCCAAAATTAACATGACTTCTCAAACACCATCAAATACTCATGTTCAGAATTTCAAATCGTCACATCATGAAATTTCCAACCATTTTTGCTTGAATCAAGAAACAAAGTAGGCCCACACATTGCAGTTGATTGATAACCTTTGGAGGTCGCTTTTCATCCGTAAATCCGTTCTTCCCTCATTCCTCCTGAAATCTGTTAGCGAAGAAACAGAGTTGGGAAAAAAAAGAAAGAAACAGTTGCTGTCTCTCAGCGTCCCCCAGTCTAGAGTCTACTGACTCCCTGACAGCATCTGAGAGGCCCCTCTCCTATTGGATTGAGAGAAGGAACGTGTGTGTGTGTGTGTGTGTGTACATAAGTGCTGAGGCTTGGCCTACCTGACCACCATTTCCCTCTGGTTGAAAGCTGCATCAGAGCCAGCTGGAGCTCCAGGAGGTGCGCCTCTCCTACCGGCAGCTGCAGGTGAAGGTGGAAGAACTGACGGAAGAGAGGAGTCTGCAGAGCTCTGCCGCCACCAGCACCTCCCTCCTGTCAGAGATCGAGCAGAGCATGGAGGCCGAGGAGCTGGAGCAGGAGAGGGAGCAGGTGCCCGTCAGCATCCCTCCACCCCTTCTCGAGGGAGACCACCTGGGGGCTCCCGGGGCCCCTCCCGCTCAGGGCCTGGGATGCCAGCTGCCAGCTGTCAGGAAGCAGCAGGTTCCTGGCCCTCCATCTTCACTCCCATGCCCACTGAGGCGTTAAGAGCAGAACGGCCAGAGGACAGGGTCAGCGGCTCAGTCATGTGCATCAGCCTCCTACTGTGTGGACTGACCACGGTCTAGAACGTTGGTGAGCCATCCTCTCCACCCACTCGGCTTTTCATGCCACCCGTAACTACTCATCCCCCAATCACTGTCTCGTCCTGCCAGGAAGAACTGTGCTTCTCTAACGTCGGCAGTGGCCAGCAGACAGGGAGAGAAAGAACTGTGTGTCCATATGGACATACTGGAGGTTCCCTGGTGGCACAGGAGGCTCACTGTTAGGCAGCTAACTGCAAGGTCGGCAGTTCAAACCCACTAGCCACTCGGAGACCCTCTGGAGCAGCTCCACTCTGTCTCCGATGGTTGCCGTGGGTTGGAATTGAGTCAGTGGTAGCTCGTTGTGCAGATACGTACTTTGCCCAAAAGAAGTATCAGTGTGTCTTGGGACAGGACAAAAAGAAAGAGAACGCTCCCTTTCCCAGAACGGGTGTGCCGGGTCCGCCCTCTCGGGAACCCACAGGCAAGGGTCTTTTCTCCGTTCCAGCTGAGGCTGCAGCTCTGGGAAGCCTACTGCCAGGTGCGCTACCTCTGCTCCCACCTTCGTGGGAATGACAGCGCTGACTCGGCCGTGTCCACGGACTCCTCCATGGACGAGTCTTCCGAAACCTCGTCCGCCAAGGACGTGCCAGCCGGCAGCCTGCGCACTGCCCTCAACGAGCTCAAGAGACTCGTACAGAGCACCGTGGATGGCATGGAGCCCACGGTAGGTGCCCCAGCCGGGGGGCTGAGACCCAGAGCAGGAGCTGAGGTGGGCCCTGCTGATGCCCCCGTTATTGGTCTGAGAGTGCAGGGTCCCGCCCATTAGACAGGGCAGGGGTCCTGGGGAGAAGGCTCCAGATGCTCCCCTGCAGCCACGGGGATGCAGTGTGCTGGTGCCAGTGACTGGTTACCCTTCAGAGCCCGGTTGGTGTCAGTGATGGGCTGGCTGTGAGGAAGCTTAGGCCCAAAGAGCTGAATTATGTGAGTTGAGACAGCTAAGCTCAAGTGCACAGGCCTTTAAGAATTCCAGACCCTGGGGCCCTCCCCGGTGGAGAGGGTGGTTCAGAAGACATCCCGGCACACAGGGCCATTGGCCGCAGCTTCACAGCTGGCTTTCACCCTCCCGCCACGTGCCAGGGCTCCAGACTACCCAGGTTTCATCTTCTGACACAACAGTGTCTCTCGCCGAGGTGAACCTGGGCAATAGGGTGCTCTGGGGATTTGACAGATGGGGTGGTTGCCAAGGCCCAGGGAGGCCAGCCTCGGTGAGGGAGAAAGAGTGAGTGCGTGTCATTCCACGCTGACCATTCCCTTCCCATGAGCTCTGACCAGAAGGAACATCTCACACCCCCGGAAAATGGGAAATGTCCAGCTGTTGTTTGCAAAGTGAAACCGAGCAGGGACAGCTTTCTCCCCTAACTCTCTCTGCACTCCCTCGCCTCTCCTTCCCTCCCTCCCGCTTCCCATCACCACCCTCTTGCCCCTTCTCTCTCCTCACACTCTGCCCTCAGAGTTCCCGGAGGATTGAGGATGACTCCCTAGAAGAACAGATAAGGCAGACCAGTGAGGACTCGAGAGCCCTAAGGGAGCTCATGGAGGGAGAGAGGGGTAAACTGAGGCAAAGCCTAGAAGAGCTGCAGCAACTCCACAGCCAGGTGAGCTCCCTGATGTGCAGTCCAGGGCAGGGAATGTGCACGGGGCTGGGGGCTGCTCCCTCCCACTTGCATTGGTGAGGGGGCTTCCCTCCAAAAGCCCTCAGGGGACTGTGGCCTAAAGTGGAGGTGAGCCGAGGGAACCATTCTCGGGTTGAGCCCAAAGTAAAGTTGGCAGAGGTGCAGCTAGCCCACCCTACTCTCCTCCAGAACACACTCCCTCCCGCCCCCAAAGCCAGAGTCCAGCAGTGCGGGCTGGCCAGTTAAAGGCCCCAGCTCCCCAAACACATTGGGGTGCTCCTTCCAGGAGCTGCTGCGCAAGGCCGTTGGCAAGTGCAGAGACGCCACGTGGTTTTGCAAGCATGCCCCCGCTTTCTACAGACCTCCCCACAGAGGCCTGCTGTTTGCCTGTGAAAGAATTCCTGTCCTCTCCTTGTTTGGAGTGCTGGAGAGATGTGACTACAGTCACATCTGAAAAGATGGAGAGGGCCTAGGAGCAGCCCCACTCAGAAAGGGGCTTCTAGAATGTTCGAGGGCATGAAGCCACCTCCTTCCGGCTAGGGCCACGTGCAGTTCCCTCCTCCTGTGGGCACCCTGCCCAGGTGGCCTTCGAGAC